>NC_081289.1:77371229-78012896 GCF_030490865.1 Poecile atricapillus
GAAGACGAAGAAGACGATGATGAAGACAACGAAGACAACGAAGAAGACAACGAAGATGATGAAGAAGACAAAGAAGACAAAGAAGATGAAGAAGATGAAGAAGACGAATAAGACGAAGAAGATGACGAAGAAGACGACGAAGAAGACGAAGATGACGAAGAAGACGATGAAGATGAAGAAGATAAAGATGAAGATGATGAAGACGAAGACGATGAAGAAGACGAAGAAGATGAAGATGAAGATGATGAAGAAGAAGAAGACGATGAAGAAGACGAAGAAGACGAAGATGAAGATGAAGATGAAGACGATGACAAAGAAGAAGACAAAGACGATGAAGAAGATGAAGATGATGAAGAAGAAGATGAAGAAGACAAAGAAGATGAAGATGAAGAAGACGACGAAGACAAAAGATGAAAAAGAAAGAAGACGAAGAAGACAAAGAAGACGAAGAAGATGAAGAAGAAGAAGACGAAGAAGATGAAGACAAAGAAGATGACGAAGAAGACGAAGACGATGAAGATGAAGAAGATGAAGAAGACGAAGAAGATGAAGATGATGAAGACGATGAAGAAGACAATGAAGACAAAGAAGATGACGAAGAAGACGAAGAAGACGATGATGAAGACAACGAAGACAACGAAGAAGACAACGAAGATGATGAAGAAGACAAAGAAGACAAAGAAAATGAAGAAGATGAAGAAGAAGACAAAGAAGACTAAGAAGATGACGAAGAAGACGACGAAGAAGACGAAGATGACGAAGAAGACGATGAAGATGAAGACGATGAAGATAAGAAGATAAAGATGAAGATGATGAAGACGAAGACGATGAAGAAGACGAAGAAGATGAAGACGATGAAGAAGAAGAAGACGATGAAGAAGATGAAGATGAAGACGAAGAAGACGAAGATGAAGAAGACGAAGACGATGACAAAGAAGAAGACAAAGACGATGAAGAAGATGAAGATGACGAAGAAGAAGATGAAGAAGAAGACAAAGAAGATGAAGATGAAGAAGACGACGAAGACAAAAGATGAAAAAGAAAGAAGACGAAGAAGACGAAGAAGACGAAGAAGACGAAGAAGATGATGAAGAACACAAAGAAGAAGACAAAGAAGATGAAGAAGACGAAGAAGACGAAGAAGACGACGAAGAAGACGAAGATGACGAAGAAGACGATGAAGACGAAGAAGATAAAGACGAAGACGACGAAGAAGAAGACGAAGATGACGAAGAAGACAAAGAAGATGAAGATGAAGACGATGAAGAAGATGAAGACGAAGAAGACGAAGACGAAGAAGACGAAGAAGACGAAGACGATGAAAAGAAGAAGAAGACAAAGAAGACGATGAAGAAGATGAAGAAGATGAAGAAGATGACGAAGAAAAAGATGACAAAGAAGAAGATGAAGAAGAAGACGAAGAAGACGAAGAAGATGAAGATGAAGAAGACGACGAAGACAAAAGATGAAAAAGAAGAAAGAAGACGAAGAAGACCAAGATGAAGACGAAGATGAAGACGAAGATGAAGAAGAAGAAGAAGAAGACGAAGAAGACAAAGAAGAAGACGAAGAAGACGAAGAAGACGAAGAAGACGAAGGGAAAAAAAAAAGTAGGACTTCGGAACAGAACTCCTCAAGAACTAGGACTTAATGATTAGTTACCTTTATGGAAGGCCACATGTAGTGTTACTGAACACTGGTAGTACATACATGGATTTCCAGACAATGCATCACAATTCCAATCCTCTTCTGCAGCCACAGCATAATGAAGATACAGTTCTGCCTGTCTCTCACCATGGTTGATTCATCATGCGCATGTGCTGTTTTAGGGAATGCTAATTTCTTTTGTTTAGTTTAAAATCTATAGGCTTTCCCAATACTGCAGGATCTCAAACTCAAGTTTTGTGTTCTGGACTGTTGGTATACTTCAATTGGCAGACACTCAAATATATGTATTTCAGAAGGACCAGCCTATTTAAAAATATTTTTACAATTCTTTATTCAACAACACAAAGAACAGCACTTATGTTCATGAGTAGACAGATAAAAAACAGCTTTTACAGAATACTTGAAGTCTGAGTAATACAAGTTGTTCAATGCATCCTTTCAAATTTTACAGTCTGTATTTATATACACTTGAGATGGAGATATCACTGATGCATGTGAATACTGTATGAGAAATAAATTATTGCCTTATCTGCTGCATGATGTTATTTAGCTTAAAACCTAAATAACTTTCCTTCATAAAACACTATTCTATGCATAATTTGTTATCATGATGTTCAGAATCCTCTCCTATTTTTCAGACATTATGTTATCTTAAAATGAATTCATCAGGATTTGAAAACAGCCCTACCCTTTAGTCTTACAGTTATATATATGGAGAACAGATAGTTAAAAAGAAGACAAAAAAAATTAGACATTTTTTAAAAGGGTGTATTTAAAAAGGGTAACACATAACATGTTAGAGGCTTGTACTACTTCCTCCCAGTATTCTGTTACAATTTCAAAAGTATCCATATAAACATTTACACAATTTTAAAAATCAAAGACATAAGAACCCTGTAAAAATAAAGATAGTACCCTTAATTGGAATGTATTGTTCTTAAAATAATATACCTTTGACTACATCACTTTACAAACACTAGGACTACTATTCTAAAGTTCAGATTTTTTTTTAGTTTGAGTGATTCTAAATGTTACAAATTTTACCAAATGAGTAGAAAAACTTTGCTTTGAGAGAGTAACTTGTAACAATCCCATTTTATTCAGTGTACATAAATACAAAGATGAATGAAGATATACTGGACATAGCTTTGCATGCCTTAAACCCAAGTACTAATTTCAGAATACCAAACTAAAATGTTATTCACCCAGGCTAATTATTCCTGCTAAGAGACACAGAGAGTTGGGATAATTAATATCAGTGAAAGTCATACTAATGTGACCATACAGTTTAAGGACCTAATGTACTATATTCTTTTCCTCTGGAGAAACATTCTTACTTCTGAAGACCTAATAACTCACCATCTTGTATTGTCAGTCACCATTTCTATTCTGAGTCTCTGAAAGGCAGTTTCAGCCCAAGAACTGAATTTCTAAATTGAAAAAGGATTTCAATCTGTCTTTCCTTGTGAAGGTACATAAACAGCACACAGGAATTCAACCTTCTACCTCACCATTCGGCAAGGCTCTCTACTTACTTTTCATCCCAAACATGATCACCTCTGTGGAAGACAACTAGGTTATTTTCAGGGTCCAGAGCCAACCCAGAAACTTGGCCTAGTTTGAGGTCTAAGACAGGCCACTCCATAGCCTCCTCTATGTGGAAATCTGACCAAACAAACAAACAAACAAACAAATCAGATAATAATGTAGCATATTTATTAAAAAATCCAAATATGGTTAACTGGCATTTGGAACAGACTATTGGGAATTACATGGACATTTTCTTACATGCAGTATTTTCATTCAATGCATTGCAATTTAATTCCAATTTATAGTTTTAATATAGTAAAGCATGTACAAGCACTGGGAACCTGCTATGTATAGATATATTTGACAAATGTCAAAACTGCTTTTGACTCCATTCTATTCCATCTTGAAAGGACACATGTATACAGACTCTAGAAGTTTTAGAAGCTCTGTAAATACTTTCTACACTGGAAGATTACAAAAATATACAACTGAAATCAGCAGACAAATCTAAATATTAACTATCAGTGTTTTATTTAAAAAATGCATAATAAATACTATGAATCAGTAAATTAAATATTGGAAGGTAAATCATGGGGTTTCTTTTCTATTAAAACTTCTAACACTAAGAAAAGAAGACCTTTTGTACTTGTCTTAAACTTAACATGAAAAAGATAAAAATATGGTCTCTTCAATATCTCTTTTGTAAAAGCAGACTGACAAGGATAAAAAGCACAAACTGTTCAATATATGAAAAGTTGCAGAGAGTGGACTGCAAGAATTAATTTCTCACAGATCACCTGCTTTTCCACTATTTGGAAGAAGTTGCTCTTATAGTATGCTACAAGACAGATGACCTAGAATATCAACAATAAAAATGCAATGGCAAAAGAGATATCACTAATTCTGATAAAATAAAAAGAAAAGAAAAATTATAAAATTCATTCTGCATGTTAGGAAATCCACCACTGCTTCCTTTCAGAAATTAATTTGTTGAGCATAATTCAGGTATTTCTACAATGCATAATCTGCATGTAGGCATACACAGCCAAACTGATGGTGAATAAGAAGCAATTTGTTTCAAGTTATGTGAAACTGGAGCCACTTCACTAATAGTCAGTATGTTTGAAAGCAACCATGCTTTACAACTTTGCAACTTTCAGTTCACCCAAAGTTTATGAGTTCTGCTGTGATCCTGAACACCAATTGCCAGGGTACCATCTAGGCAGGTGAAACAGATATCCAAATTCATGAAGTGCCAGGGCATCCTGCTTTGAAAGAAGGCAGATCACAGACCTTAGAACACACCACCCAAGGAGTCTGAAAGCGTTCACCTTCACTTGGAAGTGATTTTCCAATGAAAGCCAAAATTAATGGGAAACAATGTATAAAATCTTTAATCCACCTGTACAACCCATCTGTCCTGATAATACCCTGCCCTTGCATTTCACTTGGAAGAGATGTAGTCTGAGGAGTAACAACAGAAACGCAGTGGAGGTAAAATAATTCTCTTCAACCTATCCAAGAGAAATATGAAACCAGTGCTGAAAATCTACTGCAGACTAAGAGATGTTTTATCTGTCTGGACTGCAATCTCATAATTAGAGTAGGTGAGCTAAAAGAAATCTATCACCAACTGCAGTGTATCCAGCATAGTAATCAGAACCTTCTAAAACAAGATATCCTGCTCTGTAGAAGTTTTAGCTGAACAAAAACTGCAAGCTAAAGGAAAAGTTGCTAAGAAAAAAGGAAAAAATATACATATTCATACTTCTGTACGGTTGAGTTGATCATAGCAAGTGTAGTGCCAGGTATATTCACAGATGTTTGGATTTTGGAAGGAATAAAAGAATGGGAATTGAGTGTCTACTTGCCCACTTGCTCATCCCGTATCACTTTATGTCAAATTCCAGAAAGTTTGTCTATGTTTCATGTGATAGAAGCCTCTGAGTGCTTTTAAAAAAGCTAGAAAAAATAAAAGGCTAAACATAGGAACACTAAATTTTTACCTCTATTTACTCTCTCAGAAGACATACTATAAAATAGAAAATGTTTATACTTAAAGGAATAAAAGATTTATGGTAGATCAAAACAGTAAAATGAATGTACAGTGAAATACAATCTAATCACAAGAGCTCCAGCCTCAATAAAATCTTTAGATTTTATCACATTTTTCCAAAATTTGTTAATTAGTATTGTATTTTATTTTTCCTTTGAAAGTCCATTCTGAAAGTCCTTTATACAGGTTTATCTCAAGGCAACTAGGTTTTTACAAAACTCATTAAATTTAGACTTCCTTTATCATATGACTAAGACTTATTACTATTTCCCTGCAAGAACCATAGAACAGTTTTATATGAGACTAATGAAAATTATTTTCTCCATTTAAGTAATTTATAATTACTTAGAAAAAACAATATAACCAGTTTTGTTGTAAAAGATCTCTAAACTACGTACCAGATCTACCTTTCAACTTGTTCTTTTCATTTAAAAAATAAGAAAATAAAGAATGAATTACCTAGATTTAGAATATGCAATTAAGTCTCTAAACAAGTGAAAGATGAAAGCCTTGTTTATTGATGCAATTGCAATTTACTGTCCTGAATTTCCTGGAAGATCATTCTAGCTTTTAACTTAGCTAACTTCAACTAATGTTGCATTTACTCCCTAACATCAGAGCACTCATTCAAATCTTGACAAATTTAATTAAGCACTGCACAGCAGAGTTTTGAAAATTGGAAAATTACACTCTTTGACTTATTTAGAGGGTATAATTGTACTAGCTGTAGTGATATATATCAACCTGACAGATTAGTGACCACTCTAGGGTAACAAACTAACAACAGCGCAGGAAGAGCAGTAGTACAAAGTTTGAATATTTATAACAACTTTACTTACTGTATTTTACTTACAGTATTACCCACTTGCTATTTCAGGCCAATTACATGTTAAAAATTGGAATATTTGCAAAACTAAAAATACTAAAAAAAATTTAATACCAGTGATTTTTAAACAGTTAAATGAAATTAATTTAACAGCAAAGTTTTATCCTGAGAAAAATGAGAATTTTTCAAGTCAATACAAATTTTTTTACAAAGAGAATAAATTTTTTATTAAATCAAGACAACTTTACCTCTTCCCCTGAGGAGAAAAACTCTCTTATGGAAGATTTTGTTTTAATTATATAAATACTTTCCTAAAAAGAAACAAAATATATGCTTAAAGATTTTTTTTGCTACAGAAGTTCTTTTGCCAAAAGATGGTACTGACAGCTTCTGCAGGTCAAGAATTCTGTAGTTAAAGGTATTACAAACATAAAAAAACACACCCAAAAATGCTAACTAAGAAAATGTCCGTTTTCTTTTTTCCTGTATCTCAAAACTGCATCATTTGAAAGTTCATTTATTAATTTGTCCTCCACCAGCAAAATATCTCCAAATGAAAATATGGCTATTGACATATCCAAGCAAATACTTCCTGTAGTTAGAAATCAAGCTGTAAGGGATGTCAAACTAAGCCATTTGTTCAGCTCACTGACATTCCCTCCTCTGGATCAGTGAAAACAGAAAGGAATTTTCTTCTTTGCCTCGTACACACCACACATTATTAGTCTAAAATGAACAAACTGCTTTTGCAGAAATGATATCCACATTACTTTCCTAAACATTTATTTTCAGTGAGGATTATGGAATTATTTATGATTTACACATATGTCAGGCACATAGTAACATATCACCTATTTTTTTGGCCCTATGCCAACAATTTGACAGGTTCTTATTTAGCTGGATCGCACAATGTAACACTGGAAACACTTTGGTTTTCTTTTAAATACAAACCCAGGATTTTGGTGTGCCTGAACACTATAACAGAACCTCATATAAGCAGAGACAATACATGTTAACATTATGAGCAGAAAAAAAAAATCAAATGGTTGATGAATTATACATATATGTGTACGAAAGTACTTGGAAGCATCAATCTGGGTGGTTGCAACATAAAAGCTGGCATGTGTGGCTACAGCTTATGGCTACAGATGGTTTTCATGCATACATATCAGCTTCTTTTATGAGATACTCATCACATGCTGCATTATTTGGCTTTCCACATTAGCAAGTAAGGCTAAGGACAATCAATATCACAGAGACCAAAATGCAAGTAAAACAAACACTGTAATTCCATGGTTTCTGCTGTCATAGAAACCTGAAGGGAATAAATTCTGTTTCTAGCATAATAAAACAGTTTGTACAAGAATGTCTGGAGAATCAAGCCCAATTTGAAATCAATATGCAGAAAATTTTACTTCTGAAGAATTTTTCAGGATTACCTGCCACTCTTCCTGAATGAGAGAAAAATATCTGATAGATATTACAGCAATAAATTTTATAAAATTGTGTATCTGATAGATCAAGATAATCAGCATACTCAAAATGTATTGATTATGTATTGATGTATGTATTATGTATTGATTATTCCAATGACCATTTTACAGTAGTTACTTGTATTAAATTCTTCACTTCCTGTGACTACTATATCCTTGTTTTAGCATAACTGATACAAAATCATTAAGTAAAAGTCTTAAGAGTAGAAAACAATACTGTCCTGTTCAGAAAGTACTGGTGTTGAGGGGAAAAGAACCCCAGTGAAACATCTCAAAATTAGAGGAAGAACATTGCAATGTTAGGAAGAACGTCATGTAAAATACTTCTAAGCCTCCACTGAAATTCCCTTCAGATTTTGCTAATGTGGATCACAGCTCTTACATTGCATTTCATTGCATAAAATTAACCCCAACCCACCTCCTTTATGTTCTTTTTCCCAGTTTCCCTCACCATGCTTAGACTGTTGTAAAGAGAAATATCTGCTCTCTCGAGGCCTCAAGGTAGACTCTAGTGCGTGAAATTTCTGAATTCTGTCTCTGACAAGAATAGTATTGCCCCTCTCATCATGATTTGCGATATCTCTGGCAAGATCCTTCTTTTGGACTACATTAGCAATCTCTGCTACAAGATCCGATTCTGCTTTTTCTGTAGGGTTATGCTTATGCACATGCACAACATCTTCCCTTTCTCCTAGCAGCTTAGAAAGGAGTGAATAGAAATCACCTGTACAGAAAAGAGAAAAGATAAGAGAAAACGAGAAAATAAACCAATTATAACAGATTGAGTCGTTTTAGAAGGCTTCAGTGAGGTATAATGTAACAAAGTTATTCAAACAGTTATTGACAAAAGTAACAAAGAGTAACAGTTTCACCCTCAGGAGCTGAAGGAGCCAGGTTTCTAGTACAAAAAGATAAAGTCAAATCATTACCAACTTTAAATTACACATAGATGCTCACTTTTACCTGACACTGGCATCAAAAAATCATCACCTCTGGAGAGATGTTTTTGGGAACAATGAACAAGACAAAAAGAGAAAGGGAGAATGAAAGCAAAAGGGAAAGGAAAAAGTGTGCATTTTTCAGTAAAAGAATATTTATGATGGAATTATCTGGATTTTCCAGGCTACTGCAGAATTATCGTACTTTCATGAAACAAAGAGGGAAAGAATCTATAGTTTTATAAAATTTTTCACTTACAAAGACAGTAATAGACAATCATGATACTTTTAAAAACATATTTCTTTGAAGTCTGTCATTGTATAAGAAGATTAAGCTGTAAGAAAACTGAATTTCCCATTTGCAAACTGATTCCATAAAATCCACTGCAGAAAAAAGACATGATCCATTAAATTTGCTTTTATTTATTCAGTTTGGGTTCTACTCCTTTTACTCCAAACAGTAACACTCCTTAGTCATGATATCATCTGGCAGTGAAGGGACAACTATCTTCTCTATGTGCTTGCTTGCAACAAACATTTCAGTATATTGCAGAACAATAGCTCAAAGCAAAAGAAACCCATGAAACATGAAAACAGAATTTATTAACCAAGTATCTTGGCTGCCTGAAACTATTATCATTTCTATCAAATACCACTACACCATGTGAGTGGAAAGAGACATTCAGTGTGCTTCGTTACTGCAAGTAGTATCCTTTTATTTCAAAAACAAATCACTTGTAATTAAAAAATTGTATTATTTTATGACATGCTATATAGGACATTTTTTAGAAAAGTAAAACTATAAATAATGAAGCTTTCACACAAATCAAAGAAATAAACAAGGACACAAACACCACCACACCTCCACAACAAACAAAAAATCAAAACCCAAGAAAACTCATTTGGAACCAGAAATCATCACTTCCAGCCTGGGACAGAGGAAATAAAGTCTTTTGAAAATGATCCTTAGTGGATCTGTCATGTTATTAAACAGTCCCTGTTCAATGATTTTGAACCAAGGCAATCCAAGGGAAGGGTTGCCTTCCTTGCCCTTGGAAATGAAATATCCCAGATGACACACTCTGCTATAAAATAGTTACTGACAGGGCTAATTTCAATGAAATTAACAAAGCAAATTAGAGAAGAGACAACATCATTTAGCTATATAACAAATAGGAATTATTTGCTTCAAGTGCAATTCTTAAAGCTAGAGTACTCTGTTATCTTAATACTGTCATTTAGTGAGTCCAAGTACTGATTCAAAACAAATCTAAATATTTTAAAAATATATCACAGAAGTTTTGCATACAAACCTTATCCATGCTGAGAAAGATCTTTAATTATTAAAGCAACTGGTGCTAAAGAAGAAAGGCAGCTGAAATTTCTATTTACTAAGGAAACATTTGGTATTAAAATACGCTACACTGGCCTTTTTCTTCCCAGCATTTTAAAAAGTAAATGAATGTCATACAAAACAAATGTTTTGGTTTTATCTGTGGCTGGAGACCTATATGCAATCATTTCCAATGAGAGGTCTGAGTGGTAAAAGCACTGATCTAATGTAACTATGAGAAGTCTCCCTAAACAAACAAGCCTGATGCTATTTTAAACTGCAGGCCTTTTTAAAGCAAGTTTAATGATCCTTGCCCAGTGCACTTTCTCCTAGTTCTACATCAACTGTTTAATCAACTGACTTGCAACTATTGGCTGCAAAATGACAACATACTACAGTTCTTACAAAGAACTCTACATGCAGTTCTTACTACAGTTTTTTCAGAACTCTAACAGCTTATATGCTCATTCTACTTGTGTGAAGAAGTTTGACAGCTTCGTGCTCCAGCCAAAAGCACTGCATTCTCTCTCCGGTGTACCAGTCCTGTCACAGAATAATTAATCCAGTCTCTAAAATAGGTATTGCTTGTCGATTTAAAAAATATAAAAAAAAGACTAAGAAGTTCCTTCATTTACCTATCCGACACATACAAAATGCCTAGGGAATAATTTTTAGGACAGGATGTCTTCACAGAAAATTCCAGTGGTCCTTATAGAAGCTATTAATTGGGGATTCAAGTCTAAGTAGGGTGATCTGTTTTGGCTTTCTCCTAGAGCTGAGACAATGACCATAAGATATATGAGGAACCTTTGAACACAGGTTTATAGAGTAGGGCAGTTTGAGTATTACAGACACCATCCATGGTTATAGACAAGGTATTTTCCAAGCTCAGGTTGTCCTGTTAGAGCTTCCATTAAGCAGGAGTTTTGTAACCACAGAGTTAGAAATATTTTGAAACAGTCTGAATGTATGGAAAAGGGTGTACGTCAGAGAACAGAAGTGGTCAGAAGTACAGCTGCCCTGCAACTATGAGCCTCTCTTTAAGTGAATGTGTTTGAGAAAATGAATGTGGAATCTCCACACACAAAGTTCAAAAAACACCCATGAAGTCTACATACATGACCAGTATCTCCACACTTCAGGCACAAACACTAGGCTGGAGTCTCCTGTCAATATCCTGGCATTTTGAAAGAACTCAGAATATTTAAAAGGCACATGAAAGTGAAGAATTTAAGTTTCCTGATTACTTAATGTCTGCAACCCCACCCTGAATTCCACACACTGAATGTGCATCTAGCTTTTTTTCAGTTTTGCTTGTAGTGTCCAGGCAGATTCCAGTAAGCTGTAAGCAGCCTAATTTTAAGAAATAGTTCAGAATTTGCTAGAGATAACTAGCAAAGTGCAGAGTCCTGACTAAAAGCTGCTCTGTGCAAAGCAATATCCAGCAAAAATCAAGGCACGATCTTGTGTCGCTGCTTTGCAGTGGTCTTGTACCAGCTGGAACAGCTGAAGGTGGTGTTTGCCTGAAGATACTGAGTAGGAAAGGAACATTGCTTGGTCTTGTATGTGGTGAGACAGCCTGACCTTTAGAATGCCGGAGTATGACTAGACAAAGACATGGGTGAATCAACAACTTGATCTTACTGGAGAAACAAATCTAGCAGTGCAGTCTCTGGGAAGCTGTCTGATTAGGTCACTTTCAGAAAAGATACTTGTATTTCTTACATGCAAGCTATCAGCAGTTTCATCTATGGAAAAGGCAACTGGCTACAAACACCTGTGATTTATTCTTTCTGAAAGAACTGATATCTGCCAAGACCAACATCTTAAGAATGAAACAATGCACAAACATATTCCAGTAAGTTTACACTTCCTGTGGTGGTTCTACACTATTAAAACTCTTTTACAGAACAGTGTTTTGGTATACAGTCATACAAACAAAATCATAACATTGGCAAGTTCATTGCAAAATGTGAGTTGATGTTATAATGCAGTTAGGAAAAATGGTATGACCCAAAGAATGTACCCCCAGAAATGTAGAATTGTAAGTTTCTTTCCCTTATCTCTTTCTCCCCAGTTCTCCTTATTGGTTTTGAGTGTAACCCACCCTCTTCTGCTGCTTTCAAAAAGGGCTTATCTGTACCTCTTCCTCTTTCCCTCCTGATCCTCACTCCATAGGATACCAAGAAATAAAGCTGCAACTGCCATCTCAGCTGAGGAAAAGAGCCTCATTTTTAACTTCTTCTTTTCTAAGCTAAAACTATCTCCTCTGTCTCCCTGGCTGCTGCTAGCCAGATAGTGGTGACAGGGATCCAGGGGACATAGATATTATAGCAGGTGGCGCCCGAACTGGGGCTCTGAGAGACGCCCAAAAACCAGCTGGAAACACACGTGTGTTTCGCAAGCCTGGACACATCAACTACCTTGAAAAGGTAAACAAATATAGCCTAGAAAGGAGGAATCGGTGGCCTTCTCCAGCCCAGAGAAAGTCGATTCACAAAGAAGAAGTTTTACTGCTCGACAACGTCAGAGTGGTGAGTCACGCCGGCCGACGGCAGCAGGGAACGCAAAACTGGGGTGGAGCAGGTCCCAGGCACGGACCATGCAGCAGCGTGCATGAGCCGAGCCAGGATCAGCTGGGGGTGCACCCAAGCCAGCGGCTGTGAGAACCACAGGCTGCACAAGCGGCAGGGGCGTCCCCGCGGGCGGCGGGGAACAGCAGGTGTAGGGAGAGCGGCGGCGGGGCCGGTAGCAGCGGTGGCAGAGCCGCCCCGGACCGTGTGATCGGTGGCTGCAGCGTGGAAGCCCTTCTCTATGCAGCGCCGAGACCGAGCCGCGGGCTCTGCGCGGAGCCAGCCGCAGCACGTTGTGCGGGGCAGCCACGCAGCGCAGACACACAGCGGCCGCGGGACAGCTGAACTTATCTTAACCCCAGTGTGTGTGGGGGGTGGCCAGCTGATAGAGAAAAAGAAAAAAAGCCTGCCTCTGCTTGCTTAGTTGCTTTTGCAGTAAAACAAGATAAAAACAAGTTGTGCAAACACATCTTTAATAACAGAAATGGGATCAAAAATATCTATACCCCAACCAAATTTAGAATCCAAATTGCAAGAATTTTTTAGCACTATTAAGGTTAAGACCTCTAGAAAAAAGTTAAAATGCTTCATCTCATAACATTCCACAGCTTGATTTGTCAGAAGTAAATTCTACCTCTGCATGGGATCAAATTGGCAACCTTTTAACACTAAAAATAGAAAATGGAGACAAAAATGCTTCAAAATATCTCCCAGTTTTTCTTATAATTCACAAAGAACTGATTAACAGAGAAAAAGACATAAAAACCAGCCACTGCAGTTTCCATCAGTTTCTCCTGCTTCTTCCCCTAAACTCTTTGCCCCTGACCTGGAAAAGATACATGGAACAGATCCAGAAACTCAGGAAATGCACTGTAATAATGCCATTTCTAGATCCATGTGTCTCATTCAGCCCCCCATCAGAGACCTTCCCCTGCACCCCTATATCCCGACTATTAAACCCCCCTACCCCCACGTGGCTGGGATCCAAGATGGAGTTGGCCATGTGCTAGATACCCATGTGAAGCAACCCCCCTCATATCTCCCTCCCCCTTCCCATGACTCTTTCCATTCACCTCACTCGGCCCAGTTCCCTTACTCTTCCCATAACCCCTTTCCCTTCCCCCTACCACACTCTGCTCAGGCATGACATCACCTTGCAATCACACCTCCAAACGTTGTAATCTTGCCCTCCACGCCCCTGCCTCCTGTCCCCACGGGGAGGGGGGGAGTGAGAGGAGTGGCCCTGCCCCCTGCCCCCGTGTAGGGGCGGGGGAAGGGGTGTCCTGGCCCTCCCTCCCGGGGCGGGGAGATGTGTCCCTGCCCAGCCCCTGTGAGGCTGTGGGTGGAACACTCCTCCTACCCGGGGGTGAGGCAAGACCCTCTGGGCCCGCTGAGGGTGGAGCTGAGTCCCCTCACCCATCCGGGGGTGAAGCGGGGCCTCCAGGGCCCAGTGAGGGTGGGACTGCACAGGAAAACCCTGGAGATACAGGCTCTGGGGAAGATAAGGATATGCCTACAGCTGCACCTGTAATATTTACTGGTAAAAAAAGAACTAATAGACAATATCAGCCTTTCTCTTGCCATGATATCCAAGAGATATGCAAAACACAATGTGAATTTGGCAAAAAGAATGAAATACTAAAAAGAATTATTAAAGCTACTTTAAAATCTCAGGAGTTAGTTCCTGCTGACCTCAAAGATTTCTTCAGGTGCCTCCTAACCCCCACTGAGTTTGATTTTTGGGAAAGTTCATGGAAAAGGTCATTAAATAACCTCCTAGATGAACTCAAACAAAGCATGCAGGATGCAAAACATGCAGAAAATAATGAAATTACCTTTGAGCACCTCTGTGGGGAAGGAGGTGGGCCAAGCCTGAAGACCAGGCGCAGGTTCTAACAAAACCTATTTTAGATAAGATCTGTGATGTAGCAGAAAAAGCTTACAATAAAATACCTACACTTGAAACCCAAGTCAGTTATGTTAATATTAATCAACTTCCATCCAAGAGTTTCTTGCAGTTTGTAGACCGCCTCAGACTGCAGATACAACAGCAAGTAAAAGAACCAGCAGCGCAAGCAGAACTGATTAAAGAAATGGCTCAAAGAAATGCCAACGAGGCCTGCCGCAAAGTGATTTTAAATCTGCCCATCCATCCTCCACCCACCATAGCAGACATGATTCAGGCCTGTGCCAAGAAAGCAGATCTATACAGTGCACACATCAAAAAACCAGGACTATTCAACCTAAAGACTGTAGCAGCAGTAACACCAGGAATGAACAAGCCACAGACATCACCAGAACAGCTACAGCGTATCATCTGCTTCCAGTGCAAGAGGCCAGGACATTTCGCAAGGAACTGTCCTCAAACCCAGCAATAAGGGAAACACCAGAAAGAAGCTGTAACCAACCAACAAAAAAACTGAAGTCAAAGTACTTTTCTGTCAAGCACAAGGACACAAATATGACAGATCTGAAACATGAAAAAGACTCTATTTTAATGGGAAAAGGGGAGGAAGGGGAAAGGGGTGAGAGACCACGGTTTGCCTTTTCCATTTTCCCACAATTAACCGAGAAGCCCCAATGAAATGGTACCACTGGACAGTACTATCTCAGGGGATGAAAGCGAGCCCTTTCATCTGCCAGTGGTATGTGGGGTCATTGCTGTCCCCAGTGCATGCTGAAAAAAGAGATGCCATCATTTTGCACTACATAGTGTTAGTGTGCTGTCCCAATAACAACATGCTGCAAGACACCCTTGACCTAGTGGTTAAAGTTTTAACCTCTGCTGGGTTCCAACTGCAGAAAGACAAGGTTCAAATTATGCCACCTTGGAAATACCTAGGCCTGGAGATCACTAAAAAGACTATTGTTCCACAGAATCTCAAAATCATTAGCAATCCTAAAACTCTAGCAGATCTCCATTCACTGTGTGGATCACTGAACTGGGTCAAACCCTGGCTAGGTTTCACTAACGAAGACCTGAGCCCCCTGCTCAAATTATTGAAAAGGGAGAGAGAGTTGCTGTCTCCCAGGGAGATGACTCCAGAAGCAAAAACTGCAATTGAAAAAGCACAAAAGGCCTTGACAGAAAGACAGGCACACTGCTTCAAACCTGAGCTGCCTTTCAAATATATTGTCCTGGGGAAATTACCACACTTACATGGGTTGATATTCCAGTGGGCCGAGGGGAAGAGAGATGCACTCTTAATAATAGTGGACAAATATCAGTCCATGTACCATCACACAAATTGTTTCACGAGGAATTCCACCTCATTCCTTGTGAAAAAGGAGCCGAAGGCCACTCAAAGCTCTCACAGTGTTCACTGATGCATCTGGAACCTCTCACAAGTTGGTGATGACTTGGAGAAATCCACAGACTCAGCTTTGGAAGCTGATGTTGAGTTTGTGGAAGTGTCCTGGGTTGATTATGATGTTAAATTGTATCCCCATTCATCCATCTAACCCAGACACAGGTTTTGTATTCTTAAAATCTCATCTAAGAGTAAAAATGAGTGGAAAAGATGCACCGAGTCTGTTATCAGAGACTGTACTTGCTCCCCCCCGCATCCCAAGAGAAGGTTTTGACTACAGCACAGACAGACAACAAGAGACAGATTGCCTTGGCTTTCCAACTAGCCAGAGCAGAGAGGCCTTCCTGGACTGTTTTCTTTCCCTTTTCCTTGGAACGGACCAAACTTGCTCTGGACTGGGGACTCAGGGGAGCACCGGGAGCTTTCACCCATGGACTACCGGGAGCCCAGCCTTGGCAGCGGCATTTTCCAGCATCAGAGGAATTGATAACAGAGCGAACACCCATAGGAAAGAGACCCTCTGAATTTTGTCACCTTTTCAGAGCGGCGAGAGGTTTTGTAATCTGATATTGTTCATTCTTGTGCTGGGTAATGCTGTGCCTGTTAAATAAACAGGTTTTTTCCACTTCTCTCAGAGAAATCTCTTCCCGAACCAGTTGGGGGGTGGGAGAAAGGGGCCACGTGGGTTTGCTTCCCAGGGGAGGCCCCTTGGAGGTTTTCTCCCAAATTTGCCCTAAACCAGGACAAGGACCCCAGATAGCTGAACTGGCCTCAGTCATAAGAGCCCTTGAGAAGTTTTCAGAACCAATTAATGCCTGTTTCAAGTGATATATAACAGTGTTTGACATAATAGGCCAAAAACCTTTAAAAATGTCTTCTAGTCTGCTACTACTTCTCATGCAATTCATGATTTAATCTGTTGCTTTGATGAAAGCATTGGAAAGATTCCTGAGAACCAAAAAGTATTAAGTAAGGCTGTTTTCTTTTAGAAGGAATTTGAAGGGCTGGGAGGCATAGATATGAAGAAATGAAAAGAGTTAAGCTGCTCTGGGGCTTCTTGGCCACCCTCACTGCCCTATAGTGATGTGCACTTACAGCATAGGCAAACTGACATATTTTTGAAGATCCAGGAACTGCATTTGCTCTCAAGGCAATTCTAAGCCACTTACAGAGCTAAAAAAACAGGATGGAAGAAAGGTAATAAATAAATAAATAAATAAACAAAATTATCCTTAATTCTATGTCTGCATGTCCCTAAGAAGGGCTTTTACTACTGCCCCAAGGTAAATACATTTTAGTTTCCAATCACCCTTTCCTTTTCTGTCAAAGTATTTTAATGTAGAAATGTTTCGAGAATGCAAGCATAGTTTTTTAAAAATCATTATGTTATAGAAGTTTCTAAATGGGAAAGTGTGAAAGCCAAGTTAAAATATGATGGAAGATGCAAAATGTTCACTGAACATTACATTTTTCAGATGTGTTCCTCGTCAACAAATCAAAACCTGATTCTCAAAACTAAAGCTCCTTACAGCTACCTAACTACCCTGCTCTTTTCTTTCCTTCCTGACCAGTAATAATTTCCTGAAAAGAACCAATCATTTTATTACAATAAAAAATATTTACTAGCTATTTCTAGATGACTTGCAATAAAGACAATGGTTTTACTACACAGCACTTCACTGTGCTCATTTAGATATACTACATACATTTGAATTCCAGCATAGGATGCACCAGTTCCACCTCAAATTTCTAATTCATACAGTATATACTTTGAAATATATTTAGTCTCACAAAATTACATAAGTGAGAATGTTTATTACAGAGGAGTTCCACTATCTTCAGCTTATTTTTTAAGCATCATTATGCTTTATTTTAAAGAGACAGCAAAATTATAAAAAAGGAAAACATTTTGCCAATAATAACAACAATAATAGTAATTTTGGTTTGTTTTAGATTTGTGATGTAACTTAATTTCTCTGAACTGCACTGTACTAATACAGTGTACTATACTTACGATTTCTTCAGACACACTAATGATAATAAAAGCAGTTTTTGTAGCTGTTTATTGATAAACAGCCTTTTAGGAAACACACAGGAAATGTCCCTCTGTAATTTGAAGAGCCAGAGAACATAAATCAAGGGCCAGGCAGTGAAGACCAAAATATTCAATTTCAAATGGCTTCTTTCAATGCTTGTTATACTCTCTTCTTGCTTAGATATGCAACTTACACCAATTGTCTTTTTATTTTTTTGCTTAGATCTGATATTCCTTTTCTACTGTCCTGAAGATGCTTTTTTAATGATAATGAATAACCTTATCATAACCAAATCAAAGGTTCATCTTTTATTTAGGATTTCGAGCAGGATCATTCAGTGTTAACAGAGCAAGCAAAACCTCTGCTATTCTGAACCTCCCTATTTATAATTTCCTAGCAGTATATATCACTCTTAGTACCTCTTTCAGTAGCATTTTCTTCCAAGGTTTAATTCACTCACTTTTATCTTTTGTACTCTCTTTAAGAGAGCCCATACAATCTGAGCCCTAAACATGTTGCCAAGGTCTGAAAACATCATAAGATTTTCTTGAACCTCTGGCCTTAATCTGAAAATATCTCAAACACTTCATTCTACACATCTCACATCAATACTGTAACACAAATTTGTCTTTTGTTTCAAGTCTCTCCTAAGGATTTTTCAACACCTACCAAATCAAACTCCTCTCTTTTCTTACAGTCATATACAAACTAGCAAGGGTAGATTATAAACAATTTATTTCAGTATGAAATGTAACCCATGCTGGCATAAAAATACATCATCTTATTGGTTGATGCTGCTTCCACGGCTTTGCCATGTAACATTATCACAACACCACACTATTAAAAAACTAAAGACCTGACTGCATGCTGATTCAACTTAACTTTCAACACTTATCCCACAATATACTGCAGGCCTCCCTTCACATTTCCCTCTCTCTTCTTTTTTTTTTTTCCCTCTTAAGGAAACAAAAGAGAGATGGGCAGAGAGCAGAGGAGCTGTATCTCCTTCTTTCACTTCAACCAATCAGAGATTTCTATCCCAGATGCAAAAAGACCTCATTCAATGTATTTCATTGTAATAAACTTTTCTTAGAAATGCAGAACTTTACAGAAAATATGCAACTCAACACAGACATTTCAGTTTCCCAACTCACAGATTCAGCTACAACCTAGCAAAATATTTCCAGCTGTCTAACAAATACCTTGTGCAAAATACTTATTGCTGTGTGTGCATGTGTGAGTGTGCACTCATATGCAAGTATACTCTACAACTCAAAATAATTAAAAGGTGAGGTAGGCATCCAACAGGTAATAAATAGGAGATTTGTATAACTTTTATTCAGACCGCATTTTGTACAAATTATGATGTTAAACTTTCTTACAAAGAAACTTCCTCCTACAGTTAATGAGCCATTACAATTTATGTATATTTAAGCTTATTCAAAGATTCCCTTTCCAAGATCTCCTGAACAAATATTTTAACTGGACAGAAAGAATTCTCCTAGCATTTTTATTCCATAAGCTCGGTTTCTGAAACACATGCTTGCATTAAAGTACTTCAGCCTCTACTGTGAAATTAAGGTCCATATTTACTGTTAATTTGCTACACAAGCAGAATGGTCATTTATTTTGCATATCCACCTAGAAACATCTCAGAGTGTGAATTTGCAGGGTACTTTGTATCATATTCTACACCTTACATTCAAGCCACATTTCCAGGTAGTTTCAGCAGGAGCTGTGCAAATGCAGACTTAACTTCAGTTCTTTGCTTTGCATATCCTCAAAGACTGGGAAAACAGATCTCGACTTCAGACTACCCAGCTACTTAGAAGCAGCCGCTCTGCAACTCTCGTTAAGAGTCTAGAGAAAAACACATTGCAATCAGAGAGCATCAAATTGCCTCAGACTACAGAGCCGTATTGCTTTCTTTCTGTTGTGTATTATTTCTCTCACTATATACAGTTTAATCTCTAAAACAACAAGGTAGATGTGCAAAGAGGCATTTTCTGTGCAACCTATCTCACCACTAGGACAGCAATTGTAATGACTGCAAATGCAAAGCGCAGCTTTATAGAAGCTTACATCTGAATGCTGGACTAAAACTGCAGTATTACTTTAAACGTAAGAGGTTTAATGGGATTTCTGTTAACACATTCAGCTGTGAAAAAGGGACCTCACAGGACTCTATCTAGGACATTGCAAAAGAAAGATCTTAGGTTCCTTTATACTGTACTTTCTCATTTGAATTCCTGTACTAATTTAGTCTCATGGCAACAAAGAAATAATGAGACATAAGGGAAAAAAGATCCCACTGTATGCATAGTACCAACACCAGTGCTGAGAGCAACTGCAACTTTGACTCAGAATCTATCATCAGAAGCAAAATATGTATTACTTTTTTGGTACTAACTCCTAAATTCTCTAAGCCAGACAGAAGTAAAAATGTACTTTTGTAAGTGTCATGGCAAACATAATACCAGAATGACAATGAAAATCTCACCTCTATTCTCTCCAATATATGTGTATGTGACATACATATGTGTACACATATGCCGTTCTAAAACAAAACCTAAAATCTTATTTTTGGTTTATATGCTTCTAGTGAATTTTCAGGTCAAGCCAACCTTGAATTTTACTGCAAATAATTTAAACATAATTCTATTTAATTATGTTTAATATATGAAATATATATTATAATAATATAAATATAACCAAATAATTCGATTAATTTTAGTAGTAAAAATTTTGCCCCTTCTGCTTCAGTTTATGATTATACCTAATATACAAAAAATGAGATATCAAATCATGAGCCAATCAAAACAGTAAATCATCTGATTTAATGGACATCTGGACATCTGATTAACCATCGCCTATCTTAGGCTTTCCTTGTTCTTAAGAAACTACTCCTGTTACTGTTTATATGCACAAGTTTCTAAAGCTTTCAGGTACACCATCAGCAAACTTTCTCAGTAGTAAAGACTGCTTTCTCTGCTTGCATACCAAAACAAACCTGAACTATATTACACTCTACTATGCCACAGGAAATTGCCGAACAAGCAGAATGAAACACACTTAGGTATTTTTTCAACAAATAAAGACATATGGCAGAGATCATGAATGATAAAAAATAAATTATTTTTGCTCTACTGTTTCTATTGAGTACAATTAATCAAACTTCTATTGATGAACAAAAAATAAACATACATATTATTTGTTTTACTAGGGACTTCATGCTTCAGCAGGAACAGGAAACTTTCCAATACACCAAATGTCTAAATCACTTGCATTTCCTACAATAATTAGCTTCTTATAGACAGTTATCTTCACTGCTGTTTCAGAAACTATATAAAGAGGTCAGCTTCATTAAGATAAGTACAGTTAAATTTTAACATAGCAGGGATTTGGCTTTGTCTTCATGCAGAGTGCTGGTTCACTTTGTGATGGTTACTGCTTATTTCTATATCTTTTTCATTGTTTATTCATATACCTCTGATGAGCGGAGATGATGAAATTGAAAATGTAATGCAAAAGCAATGATAAAACCTGGATGTATCAATAAAATAAAAATCCTGTGGGTGACAGGAGGTACTTCTATGCCCAGGCAAACATGATATACACAATATTTTTAGGCAGATACTTTCATATGGCAGACTTTTTTGTTTTTCCCTTTTGAGGCAAATCCTTAGATTGAAGGGTACTGACATAAAAATTGTCTCTTTGGCCATATCTCTAACCTTCAGGTTAGTAAGCAGCTCTAATGCCTTTTCTCTGGTTCTAGAACTATAAGCCAAACACAGTTAAGGGATAAAAGGGTTATCTGGGTATTTAATAAGGATCAACAATTCGTCAAGGTGAAATACACTGAAATGCACATACATGGTATATTGAATTTTTAATTTTACAGACTTTGTAGATTAGTATATTTGACACAGATTCCTTAATGAGGTTTAAATGAATGACATGACATTTCCTTATTTTAAAGTATTCTTCCTTAGATGGGGGTTGACTGTAGTTTATAAAGTATGTTCTAAAGAGAGATTTGGTTTCTCAAGACAGTGTAAGGCTTTTTGGCCCCCTGCTGTGAGACTTGAGGATGTTCGGGGTTTTTACCTAGCAGAATATCAGGACTATACCAAGATATCAGGCTTAGTGAGTTACAAGTATGTATGCTAAGAATACTGAGAATACATAAAAGGTATATAAAAAGAAAAGGCAAAAAAATCATCATGGCATCACCTCCATGGCAGCACAACAATTTAACAATTATTTCAGTGTTTATTGAGGTAACACTGAAATAACAGTGTTTATTTCAGTTGCCTGAAACTAAGGAGGGGGAAATAAGCTGCTAAAACATAATAAATGACAGAGAAAGAAACCCATGCAGGATAAAACACAGAGTTATTGGAAAATTGTTGATGTGCTTTCTTCAGAGTAAATCAAAGGCTAAATTTATTGTTGCTCAGCAGCAACAGAACTAATCAAAGATTCAGTTCTGGTGTCTCTGTGCTTTGTAGATAAGGTTATCATACAGACTATGTCATGCCAGACCATAAAGGGAAAGACTTATGTCTTTTACCTCTGTGAAAGGATGTACTTGTATAATGAACCCAGTGCGTGTAGGGTCCACTGCCCCCTCCCTCCAAACCGTAGAATTTTCCTGTCATTAAGGTCTTCTTCAAATTTGGTTCCTACTGGCTAACTCACTGAAGTTACTTGAGGAGATGGATGAATTTGCAACACCATTGCTTAAAACTGATTTGCCCTACAAAACTGGACTTTGATTTCTATGTAATTTTTACAGGCACATTTTGCAGACCATTTTCAGCTCCCAGTTTCCCCAGTGTATCTGGGTAGCACTTACAGTATTAAAACCTACTTTCTAAGCCAGCCACCCCACTTTCCCTCTTTGGAGACAAAAATAAAACCAAATCTGAACTGGTTTTTCCTGTTGTTTTGCTTACTCAGACATAATTCAACTGAAGTTAGAGCTGTATCAATACAAAATTGACGAGAGGCTCCTTTAAATGATGGGAGAATTTATCTTAATCTAACAACTAAGAATATGAAATTAAATTCACAGCAACTACTGTGTTTTGGTATTTCACATCATGAACCCAAGTAATTTCAAGCAAACAAAACAATTCCGTGTGTTTCCATAGAAACAGGTTAGATGAGGACCTATATTAAACAGTACTCTCAGCAAACCAGACAGCATTGCATACATTTCAAAGGCAAATGAAAAAGATTTTAACAGCAGGACCTTTTTCAACACTTCCAAACACTAATGAATTCAATAAAACATACACATAACAAGAACCTTGATCAAATGCTAATACACTTAGTGGTAGCATAAGGGTAAACCAGATTGACAGCATGAATTTTGATGTAAATTTTTAAGCAGATAGCTCATTCTGCTCTGAAACAGGATTAAAAATTTTGAATTGTTTTTCTTTCTTAAAAAATACATCTTGAATTGACTAAGATAAACATCAGATATGCCACTGTAAATATTGTTTCTAATAGTTCAAAGTTCTTTCACTCAAGACAGTTTCACACTCTAGAAGCTAGTTTTATCAAAAATTCTAAATGCTGGCCAATCATTGCTCTTCTTAAAGGCAAAAGGAAATTTACTATAATTTAACCTTGAACCTCAACATTGTTCAATAGAAAGTGTACGAATCTGTAGCTGACAAGGTTTACCCCTCAGTCTAAAGAAAATCCTGATACTGAAGTAATTTTTATCTAACAGTATATAACTCAAAAGAACTAAGAGTAAGAACTAAGAGTCTAAGGTATTTCTGAAACATAAATAATACTCTGAGTATTTCTATAATCTTTATAGAAGTCACAGATTTTTCCCTTGAGCTAAGTACGACACACATTTCAATGTGAGTTGTAATGCACTCATGCACATATACACAAATATAGTGAAAATAATAGTGTTAAACAGCTGCACTCAGCCTCAATTCAACATCTGCATGTACAGCGAATACTGAATCATAAGAACATTATTCCCTAATACACACATAATAATACAAACTAAGAAATCAAAGAAGAGTTAATAGCAAATAGTTACATACAGAGTACATGCACATACATATAAATCACAACCTTTGTTAGCATATCAAACAAAGAACAGGAAAGCATTATAAGATTAAAGTGCACTAATAAATATTACCTACAAGGCTAGAGATCAGTGGTAAACTAATTCTTTTTATTATTTCTTATATAACATGCAACCCTATTAGCTTTACAGAACATTGCAAAATTGCATCAATTAAAGATAAACATATTAAAAACTTCATAACTCATTAAAAAATCAGGGTATAATTTATCAATATTTTACATTAATAAGTCCGTTACCTGACATTGAAATCAACAAGTACATACCCTGATCCAAAGTCTCTGCCTGTTCTTTTCTGGCCTGCTGCAGCAAATAACTTGCATCATTATCCTTGGTTTCTGAAAAATTGATTTAGGATATGATGTTAGCTTTTACATGGGAACAGAATTGGTTTTCTCCCTGCTAGGGAAAAATGCCCTTCAGAAATGAACATTTGGCATTTTTATATATAAACAGTAGTTTTATCAAACAATGCAGCATTAAAACAACTAGTTTTAGAATAAAAAAAAAATTAAGATTTGCCATAGAAGATAGAAGTAGAAATAAACATAGAAATAATAAATGTACATAGAAATAAGCAAGTGCATACCCTGATCCAAAATCTCTTCCTCTTCTTTTCTGGCCTGCTGCAGCAAAGAACTTGCATCACTATTCTTGGTTTCTGAAAAATGGGTTTAAGGTAGAAGGTTAACCTTTGCATGTGAAGGGAACTACCTCCCTACGGAGGAAAAAATGCCCTTCTGAAATGAATACTTAATATTTTTATCACAGTAGTCATACCACACAATGCAATAATTAAAAAGTGAAGTAAAAAAACTACAAGTTGTACTTGCTACACAGACACATCAGTCAGATAACCTCTGGATAATACTGTTGCTGCAATTTATGTGGCTACAACTGTTCAATGTAAAAATTTGATTCCTCCCATAACATGGCAGTGGGATCTAGAAAACTAGGGCAATGTTATAATTCAGTTTTGTGGGAAATAGACAGAAGTTAAAGTAAACATTAAGAAACTGTAAATATAAAGTTTGGCATAGAAAAAGAAGCCAGTCTTTAGGGCACACAGGTCACACAGCTGTAAAAATATGTTGGAAATTGGAAGACAACAGGAGAAAGAAACAGAAAAAAGACTATGGCAGACATTTCTAACAAAATAAACAGCAGAATCCCATGATGCTTTATTAATTAGCAATTTGAATTTTATGCAGAACTGCATTACCTCTTTGTGAAAATTTTGCTTACCAACACAACATAGAGAAATACATCAGTGAGCGTTAAGATGGCATGAATAAAACTGATTACAAGTGTTTTTCACCTTCATGATGCCCATGCATCATCTTCAGCACATCAGACTTGACAGGAATAGGAATATTTGCCTCCTGCGGAATATTTCTGAAGATTTCAGGGTTTGCATTCTGTGTGCAGGTCATATATGAGACAGCATGCTTGGCTTCCATATAGTACATAATGTAGAAGTTGCACATTTCATCATTGGCAGTACCCCTACACAGTACAGAAAAGATGTGGCACTTAGAAAATAAGCTGAATAGCTGTTACTTAATTCATACAACTTGTTTAACGGGATACTAAAACACTGCAATCAAATGTTTAGATACCCCAAACTAAAACATGCAATACCTGCATTGCAGTGAGTATCAGAAATTTCTTTTGGTTTATACTGGAGAAAAGCAGTGTGCACAAAATCCCCACGTATCTCAGAAATTTCTAGCAATTTGCTTTTGATTTTACAGAAAATTGCACCACCTATTTAAACTGCTCTTCCTTCTCATTCCTCCAGTATACTCCACACAGTTTGCATTGTCTTATCAACTGTGCACAAGTGCTGATTAAATATGACAGAGCTGTATCATTCAGTACTATTCACTTTTCTAAAAAAAGAAAATTACATTGAACAAATGTAATTTGAAATTGTTGCAAATAACATACATGTTTAATTTCAGCAATTATTTTTATGACAAATCTTCCCCCTTTCCTCATCAAGTGCATTCATTTATTGTCCAACCACACTGACTCTAATACTGCAAAACTTATTTTCATTACATATTAAGATACCATAAGTATCTCTTAAAGAGAACACAGAACTGTCATCTGGAGAATAACTTGTCAGTAAGCTTCTGTAACAAAAACACGAGTGCAAGGGGGATGATAAAACACTAGCAAAATTAATCTCTTCAATAAATGTTGTGCATGCACTTGAAAGAGAAGTGGCTCTTCTGTACTGCTACATAATCCTGTCTTCAACAAAAAAAACAGCTGGCACAAGTAAGTGGTTTTTTTTCTGAAAAATACTACTTTGTGAAGCAGAGTATATAAGGCCTCTTTAAAACTGTGGTCTGTTTCTTCCTCTGCCATATAGTATCTTTTGTTTAGAGCTACAATCCTGACAATGAATAAGCTAGGACTTTTTAACAGAAGTTTATAAAATATAGGGGTTTACACCAAGATTTTTTAATTAGCTTTCACAATTAAACAATGAGTCTACACTCATTAAAAAAATAGAGGTGGTCTATTAACTGCTCGCAAAAGACATCAGTGCTGACTTTTCCAGCAGCATTCTGCAGCATTCATTTATTCACCATAGCAACAATAATAGCACAAGCCAGAGAGGAGAAAGGGAAACATGGGAGAAGAGACTGTTGCAGAAGAGGAATTGGTTGTTTTTCCCTGCATTGGAAGTTTGGCAACCCTTGGAGACTAAAAAAATGACACTCTGACTGGGCAAACTCTGCTTAAGCTTTTAGAAAGCATTAACTTCACTGTTGGACCTCCAAAATCCATCACTGTAATTGCTTCCTCTTTAAAACTCCAGTAGAAAGCAGGATGTGGAAATTGCACAAATTGTGGTTCACCTGACATGCTACTGTGTCTAAGCATTTGTTGTGGTTTAATTTCAGGTGGCAGTTAAGTACTGCTGCTCACTGCCCCCACACCTGCCCTCCCCAGAGTGGGACAAAATAAAACTTATGGTAAAATATAATAATGATAAATATTAATAAACAAATAATATTAACACTAAAATATTAATGAGAATACTAATAAACAATATGGAATTATTCATACAATAACCTTCATATATTATAGTGCAAATAAATAATAAAAATTAAACAATAAAATAATAATTATAATAATAATTACTGTAATGAAAAGGACAGAGAGTTTCCCCACTGAAAGCATATTACTACATTGAAAGGAAATACCATAATATTCCTAAGATTGTTTCTTAAACTGTAAGGGTTATTCAACAAACAGGAACTACTTTGGGGAAAGTCACAGAAACATGACAGAAACTTTTCGTACTTGTGAAAAAATGTCAGCAGTTAAATCAAGATTTTATGGTTTTAGTGTCATGATATTTGTAAAAACCTCTTCTTCTCAACTCATTTTTTCCAACTGTTACACATGCGAATCTTAATTGTCCACTGGAAGGTGATAAATCCATGCTGACTTCTTAACCCTCCACTGAGATGCAAACCTAGGGTGCTCAATGCAAAAAAATTTCTTTCCTTGGAATGCTTCAGCACAAATCTCCCAGAATGGAGAGATTTTCAATGATTATCTTTGTTTCTCTACATATGCATTAAATTACAGATCAAAGAACCACAGCCAGTTAAGAGGGTATTAATATTATATGTATTCTTACAGCTGTATTTGTCCACTTAATCTTACAGGGCTGTGTCTGTCACCTGCAGCCAATTAGCATCAGTGACTAACACAGTTCAGATTTTCCTATTTTTTATTATTAACAATTGCTGGTTTGATTGTTTTTCATAAAAGCCTGAAAAAAGGTAATTGCAGTATCAGTTCACATTTTTTAAGCCTAGGTTTTGCAGCAGGTAATAATATCAGAGTTTTATTAGCTTCTCTAAATTTTCTTTCAGAATTGTGAAGCTTTATTATTTCACTATAAGCAGTTAATAATGTCACCTGATTAAAAAATATATTTTCTAGAATTGATTTTCTGAATCCTTCTCTAAGAAAAGATCAGCCCAACACCTGAGTAAGTTGTTTGGCAGCATAGCTTCACTTCAAAAGTGTTCTGAACACTTGAGCAAAGAGAATATTCAAGTAATATCAATGAACATAGTGTGGAGTTAAAATCTGAAGTAGACAGAATAACAAAACATTCTGGCAGAAACTGTTTCTTAGAATTACCTTGGAAGAAGACATAGAACAAAAATATTTCTACATACAACCAATACCCTGGAAAAAACAAGCTCTGAAATGGAGCAAATAGATAAAATTTACCCTATGTGTGTCTCTGTAGTTCTCCCTTCCCCACTGAACACACATCTGGCTGCTAGGATGTCATCATAGCTAACGTCTACTGGATATTTCACAGGGTAGAATGCCTGAAAGAGAGGATGATTAACCACCATCAGTGAAAGTGCTTCATATTCTCTGTGTCAATAGACACTGATGAGAAGGACGGTGCTAAATATCTGAAACAACTTTTGCATCATAATCTAATTGTGATAATATCTGGCAATATTCACTTCCACTTCACTGGAGCACAACAGCACATAACCAGTGGAAACTTCATGATGCAAATCTGTGGACATGTGATTTCTAATTCAGCTTCTCAGTTTGAAACAAATATAATTAAAATTTACATTCAGAACTAAAAAGAACCTAACCAACCTGTGGTAGTTGCGGACTCTGTCTACCAATCAATGTCCACTGACCATTTCTCACTCTGTATCCACTCACTACTTTACCTACAAGAATATCAATAAACATGAGAAGTGAGATACACTTTAAAAAATACGTTGCAGAGTCAACATTCTTCTGTTAAGTATTTGATATTGCTATGTTACTCTTACCTAGTCTGTGCGTGTGAACTCTGTAGGCAAAAAGGTGCATTGGTGACCTTTTGTAATGACAGGCAATGTCTGCATCAACCACTGTGAAAACATGACAGCAATAAGCAATGACGAACAGATCATTTATCAAACAGAGAACAGTTGAATTACTGTACTTCATTCGGCATGGTTTACAAAAAGCATACCTACACTGGACAACAGATGATTTCAAAAGATAATACATAATATCTTATACTTCTGCAGTGTCCATCTCAAGACACTGCAAAGACAAACTAATAATATATACTGCAGGTTACTTTAAAATTACATACATATAAATTCTTTCTGGCTGAAAGCCAGAAGAACTTTTTCCGGTGTACACTATTGCTATTTAACAAAATAAAGTAATAAATTTACTTACAGACTATGTTGAGCATTGCTTAAAATAAACAGAGCTATGGTAAATTATATACTCTGGGGAAAATTAGAATAAATGGATATATTTCTAAACTGATACAATATAGAATGAAGTCTTGATTATAAGGGCACAGATCTAATTTAGGATTAGACAGGAGACTTTGTCAGAGAAGTGCTGCACAATGTTTACAGGGTAGTACTTGTGTTAGGTGCAGTAACAGTACCTAAGGGAGAGCCTACAAAAAAATCCCGATGCCTTTCTGAGAGCTATCGCCACATTTCCTGCTTTACACATTTCATGCTCCACTTAAGAGCTGTAAATTTGACTGAACATGAGAAGGCAGTTATCAGGAATTACAGAACGGTTTGTTTGCCCTTTTCACTCACCCTTCCAGTTGAAAAATTAAATTCCTACACTGATCAAACATTCTTTTGGGTAGTGGGGGATTAATTTGATATTTTCATATTGGAGAGCAAAGTATTTTTAATTTCAATTAAAATTTAAAAATGTTTCAAGTTGCTGAAACAGTTGGAGTCAGCGGAGCATTTGATCACCTCATCGTATTTAGTCAGCTAACTGTGAATGGGACAAATGGTGCTCTTGGTTATCCCCTTAAAAATTTTGGTATAGCAGAATATAGTCAGTGCTCAACTTCCTTAAAACAGAACATCCCATGCACTACTGAAGAAAGGATTTTAGGAGTTTCCAAGCTGAGTTTCAGATAAAATCCAGGATTCTGAATAGAAACAGTTTGGAAACTTTCTATTATGATTATTTTTATTTCAGGCATCCCATGCACTACTTAAGAAAGGATTTTAGGAGTTTCCAAGCTGAGTTTCAGATAAAATCCAGGATTCTGAATAGACACAGTTCGGAAACTTTCTATTATGATTATTTTTATTTCAGGATTTTGACCTTTTAACCAACTAGGAACACAGGAATAAAATTCTTAAATTGCTGATCCTTACTGGTAGAAATTAATTTTTTAAAACTGAAGTCTTTGTAGAATCACAAATATCATGAACAACAAATGAAGGAGAAGAAGAGTCCAAAACAGTTTATGGCTTTTTACAGGAGAGAGGAGGAATTAGAAAATAGGTAGGGCCTTCTTTTGTAAAATATTAAATTAAAATAAATTAAGAAATACTCATTGTTATTTGTACTTGTGTTTATACAGCTCTGATTGCCTTTATTGATGTAGTCATAGGGAAATAGGATACAATCTTAAACATACCTATTTTTTCCCTCACTTGTTCAATCAATCAAATAATTACTTTTTCCATCTACATATCAGCAAGCCTCTGTCAAATTTTCCTTCACAACAAGCAACAATATTAGATGCTGAAATCATATAGTCACTTTGTAAAATGTTGACTCACCTTTCCTGCCTGGTGGTATGACCGTGTTCACAGACATCATAAGATACATTCCCGCAATCAAGGGCTGCCTGCAATGGAAAACCCAAGCTCTAGTAAACAAGTCCTCTGTAAAACACAACATATCAAGTAATTGATAGGCAATGTCATTTGATACTACTAATTTCTAAGCATTGGATTACATCTGGAACAGGTCTCCTGAAAAAGAAGCTGTTTCACAGCAGTTCCCCTTCCCTGTCTTTTTTGCTACCATTTCTCAAGCATTTTCTGCAAAGTATGTGAAATAGGACAAAGTATCATCTGCATAATTGCTGTTCTTATCTCAGATTTCTAAATATGCAGCTCTTAAACTGGATTAACTCAGTACTCATAGCACAGTTGTGTCAAGTTTCTTAGCAGAAATTAATTTTTTTTGCCAACAGATGACACAAGTTCAAAATTCTTAATGTATTTTTACTTCACATATTTTCAAAATAATCCACAATTTCTATTCCAATGGAAAAAGAATGGTAAGCAATTCTAAAAATACTCACTTTTGATGTGTCAGATGTAAAGTTACACCAGAGCAGTCCTTGTGTTTATCTGTACAAATTGTGAAAGTTTCATCATTAGCAACTGAACCCCTGCAAATTACTACATATTAAAACGATTTTTCTGCTGCGTAAAAAATACCAGAAGGCAAAACAAGTTTCAATCTTACTGTGTGCAGTAAAATTGTTATATTGTGGAAACACTACTGAAAGTTGCACAAATCTGATCATCTCAGTACTGCAGTTGTAGAAATCCTAATACAGAGAGAAACTTCGGTGGTGAAAACTACTGTACTAGAAAATGTAGATCTTTATGAACAAGCAATTGGAAAATGAAACAGCATAATGTTTACACTAACAGAAAAAGAAGTTTTGATTCAAACAAATTCATATTTTGATCAAAGTTAGAAAAGTGAAAGATTTGAGAAAAGCAAAAATTTTAGCCATTAATAACGCAGCTATCAGAAATAATTTAATAGAAGTCAGGAAGTGAACTTGAGTTTATAAAAGTTTATAAAGTCTCTTTAAATGTCAATTACTCTCTTTTTCTCTCTCTGGATAAAAGGACTAATCTCCAAGTCTCATCTGGGTAATGAATGGGTTAAAATCTTGCCCAGGCTTTGTAGATGGTTCTGTGATCTCTGCCAGAGCAGCAGCTGGAGCTGTCTGCGATAGAAGATTCTTCATGGCTGCTCTGGAGAGTGTGGTCGCTGTCTCAGCCCACCACAGGTCAAGAGCTTTTTTGTTTTCTTTACTCGGCAGTCTCTGGTGAATTTCGTCACAGCAAATAAAACTGCAGCTGAGCCAGGGACCGGCCTAGCCTGGCCAGAGCCCAGGACAAGCCCCGCAGGCCCCATCTCCCGGCTGGGAGCTGTGGCAGGCCCAGCCCAGCCCCTGCCCGGGCCGCATGGCCTGGGCAGGGAACAGGAGGCCAGCTGGAGCTCTGTTACCTTCCACAGCCAGAAAACAAAGAGAACAAGAGTGCTCTGACTTTACATCTTAAGGTGGGGTTCACAAGTTGATCCCACTTTTCAATGGTCAAAACTGCTGTCAATTCTTAGAAATGACTGATAACTGGTCAGGAGAAAAGACTCCCATCAGTCACCAGCAGCTTCACTTCCTTAGCTCCCAAAGCTATCTTAAAGGTAAAGCCACCCCATGTCAAAGATGGACCTAATTCCAAAGTAAATAAACAGAACATTCTGAAAAAATACCATCCAACAGCATGATTTCAGGTAAGAAAGAGATCAGGGTAGCTATGGTAACAAGTGGTAACTTCTGAGAGCTTTTCCTCCCATAAATAGCCAGATTCCAAACTGAAAAAGTTGTTCCTTTGAACAGAAAAAGGATAATGGCCAAAGCTGAACAACACATGGAAACTTAATAGATCAAAAACTATCAGTTCAGGTTTTCACACATTAGCTATTTCAGTCACCCCGCATATCGTTATTAAGGGATAATAATCAGTTTGCTTTTCACCATCACTGATAGAATTTACTAGAATCTGTTTTCACTATGTTCATAAAGTAGATCTGTAAATTAATACATGTGTAACACAATTTCACTGGGCTCTCATAATGCTTATCATTATGGCAACTATAAACTCTTAGTTATTCCAGCTCTGTGCATTGCAATAAACACTTCTGGATTTAAAAATCTGAATAACAGTTACACCTTTACAAATAGCAACAAAAAAAGCAAAGTCTTCACTGTACACAGGAAAAAAAAAAAAAGAACAGTAGCTCTTTCATCAAGATTACCTACAAGAATCAAGACTATCAAATCAAGAACCCAAAAGTGACAAAAATAGTAAGCTATTACGACAAAAGAAGGGGAATGGTAAGAAAACATTCAAGAGAAAGAGAAACTAAACTCCTTTTCAGTGTTTGCTACAAAGGTCTCTGTAAAGTCTCTTCTACCCCACTCTCCTCATTTCAAAGTATATTTTTCTTATATAAATAACACTGGTGATGCTCCAGAACTCAGTTTTTCTAAGTTTAATATTGTTAGAATTCTGCACTACATGAAGTTCAACGGAAATTGGAAAATGCTTGCTTCCTTTCAGAACATTATTACTTGAAGTAATAAAATTTAAAATTTTAAAATGCCATCAGTCATTTTGTGTCTCCCAGTTTTGGAATTTTAGTTGAAAACATCACCATTCTATCTTTTGAAAACTGCTGGAAAATTATTCCCAAACCATCCAACTAATTTCTTATTTGAAAACTTTAGCCCTTACTACATTGTAGTGTCTCTTAAAAGTGGCACCATAGGAGGAGGGAAAAAAACTCAAATATATTTCAGTTTGGCAATATTAAAGTATTTTGACAAAATTTGAATTTTCAGAGCATGGAAAAATTTTTAATCAGCATTTTCATCTAAATAGAGCAATTTCAAAATGAACTGAAGATATCTGGAAAGTTCTACTAATTATTACAATTGCTACTATATAAGACAACCATCTAAATCAGTATCAGGAGAAGCACAAATGGACTTCTGGCACAAGTATCTGATCTGCAGTGCTGTGTTAGAAGAATGGATGGATACATTAGTCTAAACCTTTCAGGAATTCCTACAGTGCTTTAGAATTCTCTCTGTGGCTATATTTGTCCTCCACTGAACTGAATCTTTCCTAATAACTACAGAGGGATGCCGGATCTGATGTTTCCCTGCTTCTCCTTCCTTCAGTTCACCTCCTTGAAACACTCAAAGCTCTGAACACTTCACTGAAGAATGCTGACAAGTTGTGCTCTGCTTTGTGTTCTATGCAAATGTAACACAATCATATTAAATAATCCCTGCTTTTATTTACCCATATCAAACAAAGCCAATGGCGCATGTTAAACTGGCTTTAGATTTTAGGATATAATTTCAAAAAACTGCACATGACAACATTGTAACATTTATTCCAAGCTTAACTGTCAATAAATGTTTAAATTAGTTTAAAATAATCGCCAATGCTACTCCCCTTTAAAACGTTTCCTAGGAGAAATATCTCAAATACTAGAAATACTCACACCTGATGTGAAGTAAAATTATCTTAAAGAGAAACATTCTTCTTCTGTAAGCTGATTTTGCTAAGACTTCTGAAGCAAGCCTGACTGGCTTTCTGCTAATCTGTCTCTCCAGATCTACAGTCCTGAACTCTTCAATCACATGAATGACAATCTGCCACAGACATTGAGACTTTTAGGACTTCCTAGATGTTTAAAATTGCATGAGTTTTTTACTCATAAAAACAGACACTCTTCAAAACCTACTTTATTTGCACTCTGAGTATGGGGATCATAAATTATTGAGCACCCTGGTCAAACTATTTATTCAGCTTCTTTAGTGTTCTGTTTCTAGTATTTCATAGGAACAGTATAGCACTTGTAGATGGTGACTAGAATACTTACAAGCTTCTACTGCAACAGAGTGGCCCTTTTTATGAAGCTCGAAACCCCTTGTTATGAAGCTCCAAACCCCTTGTTATTTCAAAGTCAGCCCTTGATTTGTACCAGAATCTTCACATATAGTCTCAGAATTGGCTTTGCTTCATTAAAGGTAAGAAGTAGCCTCAAAGATGAGCACAATCTCTGGGCAAGGCAATTTCAAAGCTAATGCCCATGGGGAAGTAATTTTGTACAAATTATATTTAAAGAGCAAGGTAATATAGCACAAGAAATGAACTTGAGGTCCTAGTAAAGAATGAGACAAATAATGCACTCAATATTGGTATCTAATATTTGATACATAATACTATCTTGAAGTGTTTTTCTCATGTAAGTCAAGGTGCTTTCACTTGCTGATCTGTTCACTCATCCAGTATCAATTCAGAAAAATTATTTTTAAAAGTCTAGTATGAAATCTGGAATGAAACTGTACCTTTATTCAATTTGTGGAAAACAAAATGCAAACACAGACTCCCCAGTGACATTTTCACAACTTACTTTCCAAACAGAAAGGAGACAATTGTTGATCCTGGTTCAAAAATTTTTAACAGGTGAAGACCTCATAAAGGTCGGATGACTGATTTGCTAAAAGGATATAAAAATATATCATAGCCATGAATCTCTGTGTATATGCAAAGATAACTTTTCAAGACACTAGCATATTCAAGAGAATGTCAAAGAGAACCATACTGAATCTAATGTTCAGAATAATGTTCAGAGTAATGTTTAAAGGACAATATACAATTCACGTTCTTATGAGGAAACAGATCTTTTTAAGGCATCTACTAGCTTAATGAATGAACTAGCCAAAATGAGTTACTCTCCCCAACCAAAAAAAAACAAACCGTAAGACAACACTAAGAAAAGCAGGTACATCTGTGTTATTATATGTCATGTGGGTAACATAATCCTTGCATGGAGTGTTAGCAGGGAGAAATAAAGATACCTTTAGTGAAAAGGTGGGAGTTAAAGGAAGAAGCTGAGAATGCAATATTGCTTATTGTGCAAGAAAAGAGAGAGAATAAGAAAGGGAATGAAAAAAAAGACAAAGCTGAACAAAGATGAAAAGCTTCCCCATAAATTTGCTCCAAACATATTGATAAAAAATTATTAATTGCTTCAAGCAGTGCAACAGTTGTACACATACAAATGACAGAATGTGAAAACCTTCCACTAAAGAATAGCTAAAAGACCTTATCACTGGTAACTTCTAAATAATTTGACTCTTGGGGATAACAATTATATTCTCACATGCGCTGGAAAGATAATATTATGGCAGATTAGAAACAATATCAGTCTTTGTTATATGAAGGGAAGGGAAAAAACATTCTAGGGATTAGAAAAATATCACATTTTTCAAAATTCAGATTCAAAGGTGCTTCCATAGAAGAATAAAGCAAGACCAGGATGATGTCTGCACTGCATATCCCTACAGCCCAAGTTCAAAGCTTACAGGTTCTCTTTATAGACCTAAAGATTGCTAGATTTAATTTAATTTTAATCTGAACTTGAAACACTTATGACTATAAAAAGGCAGACAAATTTCTGACAATTTTTTACTTGTTTGCTTAATTCACTATCAGGTGCAATTCCACAATAATTTTTGCTTTACAGTACAAATGTGAAGAAAATTGAATAGAGAAATCAATATTTTACTAAGATGGCTCTTTACATGTTTTTTTTGTAGAATGTGTTTTTGATTCTCCAGCCTTTATTTTAATCTGCTTACTTTAGACAAGGTATAGTAAGTTTTATTTTGTTAACTGAGAGCAAAGTGGAAATCTGAATACTAATTCTTAGCTCAGGATTATAGGTAAGAAGAGATGGAAAGCAGAATTAATTAATTTAATACTTGGTTAATGAAATGAAAAATGTTTTTTTCAGAATGTTCTTTTTAGAAGAGTTGAACATGAGATTTGATGATTTTAACAATGGCATTTTTTTCTTTCCAAAACTGATAGGAAATAAAATTGGGTGCTAATACATAAATAACTACTACATCAAGTCAAATATTTGATATTTCCAATTACTTGTAAGTCATAATAGTAAACTCTGAACAATGCTTTGGAATCCTTTATATACTACTGAAAGCATAACAAGTTACATCATTTATCCTTTGTTCTAAATTGCCACAACTGCATGTGCTTAAATATAAACTTCAGTGACTGTATTATGCTTTGGCTCTATTCTTATTTTTATGTTTGTAGCTATCAACAGACATGTCATAACAAGAAAAATCCCTTTAGGTTATTCCTGAAATTTAAAAATACTTGTGAAACTAGCTGAAGATTATGAATTGAATACCTTTGAACACCACTATGAAAGTTTAGGACATTTTATTAGATTAAAACTGTATTTTTCTCAACTGGAATTTTCACAGGCAGGCAACATTAAAAACATTTCTTCTCACAAATGACAAAAAAGGTATATTCTTTTTTACTTTAAAAATGAGATCACAGACTACCAAGCAAAAATGAAAAATGAAGGGCACTCTATCATACTCTGTAACAGTTGAAACAGTACATGACACTGGTATCATCTCCCACATCATAATCTGTAAGTCAACAACACCTCTTAAACTTTCATAATTTTGCAGGCTTGCATCTATGGCATTTCGAAGTCCCACATATATATGCTAGGCAAAAAATAAGGAGTCTGCTGCAGAGGGTCTATAGGAGGTAAAAAATGATGTTTTAATTTCTTTCACTACAGTTTCTCTAAGTGTGCAAGTAGGGTAGAAGCTTTGACTAACAACTCAAGTTGTTAATAAAAATTTCCAAAGACATTCTCAACTAATGTGCAGTGATGGTTACTGATCTAATTTTTTTAATAACTACATACTCATATATTATACTTAAGAGTGAAAATGAACAATGGGAACTCTCAATGTCCCCAAGCAATAATGAAGAGCAGACTGTTGATGAATATGCTCTCTTTAGAGGTTTGCACCTTTAATTATTCAGGATTTTAGCAGGCAAAGAATCACATGGGTTTTAAGGGTCCATCTGAACTCTCTCATGAAAATCAATTCTTTCGACTTTAACTGTCAATATTTGCATATATGCTCCATTCAAACAGTGATGGCACACTCAGCTTATTCCCTCCTCCTCCTCTACCAATATTGCCATTAAGCCATGATGTATCTTCCTGTCATGTCAGAAACTACAGCTTCTGCTTCAGACAGTGCTGCTTAAAATTCTAGCTAAGTATTGCCCAAATGTTATTAGAGATACACAGAAGAGAGGCTGCATGGCACTGGGAAGCTGCACCTACCTCGTAACTTCTCCCTTCAAAACCAAGTACAGTCTGTAGATCATTTACCATGATACCATGTGGAGGATAGAGAGGCCACAGGCATAGCTTGAACTACTGTTGTAATGCATATTCCTCCCTTAATTTTTTGTTCTTATTCAGCTTTCTCTTCTTTCAAGTCCAACATTTTTATTATCATTAGCCCATGAGGTTCTTCACATTCTTGCTTAAATCCTGCATCAGTAATGTATCACAGATGAGTTCCATGGGAATGACAACCCACAGCTTTTTTGCTTTTGATGACCAGAGGCTGTAAAAAAACTCTGCTCAGGATGTGATTCACGGAGTAAAAGTAAGAATATATGTACTTCAAAGGTGTCTGAACAAGGAATTTCAAGTTTAAAGAACAAAGTGCAATATGAAATACAAACAAATAAATAAAATAATCTCCAAAAATCGCGGATCACCAATACATCAATGTTCATTAACGAAATTCAAATTTTCCAAATCCCAGCTCATAACATATAGTCTGAATAAGAAATGAGGTGGACTGAACACCAGCTGAATGGTTGTATAGTCAGAGGATGGCAACTAGTGGCATAGCTCAGGAATCAATATTGGCTTCAGTCCCGTTCAACATCTCCATCAATGACTTGGATGGTGGGACAGGTGCAACCTCAGCAATTGCAAATGATACCAAAATGGGTGAAGTGAGAGATGCACCCAATGGTTATGCTGCCATCCAGAGGGACCTGGACAGGCTGGAGAGAAGGCCTGACAGGAACATCATGAAGAGCAAGGGAAGTGCCAAGTCCTGCATGTGGGGAGGTACAACCCCAGGCATCAGCAGGCTGGGAAGCAGCTTGGCAGCAAAGGATCTGGGGCTCCTTGGGCTGAGCATGGCCTGCCTGTGCGGCCTTGCTGCAAAGAAGGTAGATGGTGCTGTCTGCTGCATCTGCCAAAGCAGGGCCAGCAGATCATAAAGGGGATCCTTTCCTTCTGCTCTGCAATGGTGAGGTGACATCTGGAGTTCTGTGTTCAGTGCTGGGCTTCCTAGTGTGAGAAAGACACAGAGAGTGTCCAGTGAAGGGACACGAAGATTATGAAGGGAACGGAGCTTGTCTCCCATGAGGGAAGGCTAAGACAGCTGGCACTGTTCAGCCTGAAGAAGAGTAGGATCTGGAAGGAGGGTGCAAAGAAGAGGGAGCCAGGCTATTCTCAGTGCTCTGTGACAGGACCAGAGGTGATGGGTACACTCTGAAACACAGGAGGCTTCCACCGAACATCAGGAAACCTTTTCGCTGTGTGGATGACTAAGCACGGGCAGAGGAGATCCTGGGGTGTTTCTACCGCTGAATATACCTGGACATGAGCCTGGACAACAGGTTGTAGCAGGGAGGGCATGGGCCAGATGACTTCCAAAGGTTTGTTTCAACCTCAACCATTATGTGATTCTGTGAAACACTCGATAACAAGGATAAGTATATTGCTATGCCTGAAATGAGTGTTTCACCTTAAAAGAAACAACAAAACAACCCAAAACCCAAGCCAAACAAACAAGACACTATCTCCAGGAGTTACATTCTTTCCAAACACAAATACTCTGACTGGCTAGTGAATATAATCTGTTCGCAATCTACTCAAGATGAAGGTTAAGTGCGTTCACACGTATTAGTTTCAACTTCATTAAAGAAAACACTGAATTATATATGGAACCCGCAAATTTCTCCCTAAATGTAAAATTATTTATCTGCTTCTTTACTTTAAGTAATTTGCTCCATGTTTTTTGAAGAAAAAAATGCTTTTCACCTTTCAAATATTTATAGAGCTAAATCAAGTTTATGAAGTTAATATACAAACTGTATTACAAATATGCCCACTGATCTTTGCAAGTGGCACTAACAGAAAATTATTTTCTACAGGCAAATGTTTTTGATGCTGTAGCTGATACAACTTACAGAGCAAATTTCCAAAATGCATACCTCTAAATGCGCTAACATCTCCATAGTGTACCTGGAGAACAAAGTATCTGCTACCCGCTTCTCCTCCAACTCTGAATCCAACACCTAAAAGAAGGAAAACATCCTGTTTTCAGAAACAATAAAATGTAAGATGATTCACCATCACTGACAGCATAAAAAGATACAAACCACTTTATTGGCTAAGAGTGAAGGGGAAGAAAATTTCAGACACCACTGAAGAAAATGTTGTCTAAAACCCTGGAAAACCACCAGCACATGATCCCAAACAGACTAAGAAGCTAAGACCATAACTTAATTACAAATTAATTCGTATCTGCTTTATGCAGAGAACTCTCTCAATAAAAGAACATTAATACAGATCTCATAAAAATCAAAAATAAAAATGAAGTCTTGTCATCTATGTAGAATTTGGTGGAACTTTCACTTCTCATACAATCTCTGTATGATATAAACTATCTAACACTAACTTACTAAGAAGACATTGAGAATGAGAAGAAAAAAAGTTCTGTAGTAAAATATTTTTAGATTTCAATTAATATTACATGCAGAAAAAATCTTGATGAAATTATGCAGCTATGTTACTTGATGAGAGAAGCAAGCAGAGGCACAAAACATAGTAGAGAAGCTTGAATAATTTGAAACAATGAAATTTCAAGTTATCACCATCACCAAAAGGGATTTCTCTAAACCAATTCTACAATGAATACTTTTCAAAAGAAGCAGAGAAAGCAATTTCTTCGTATTTGGTCAGAGAATCCCACAGTAATAGGCAAAGCCAACTTATAAATGGGACTGCAGCCTCTTTGTGCACAAATGAGGCATCTTTACGAATACTCCCTACAAACCTTGTATTTTTACACAGCTCACCAACAAGAAAAGTATTACTGGCTGGGGTTTAACAGCAAGAATCCTATGAGTACAAAACTTCTATAGATTCCCCCATGTAACCATTTTTTTTTAAACTTGACATTTTGATAACAGAATCAAGTAACATTCATGTTGGTAAGTGTGTAAATGGATTATTTAAAAAGCATTTTCATGATACTGCCCCTGGATATGAAAATGGGCAGTAAAAGATGAAAGAAAAAAATACTTGGAATTCCAGATATTTTCAGATCAAGGCCATATAGATGGTAAATATTTCTAAGACCATTAGTGGTTATTACAAAGAAGCACTTCACCCTGCCATCCAGACATATCACTCCAAGTAGCTTAAAATGCTGATTTCATTCAGCAGAGCTGTCTCTCATACAAGAAAATGGGTATACAAGCGTGTTGCTCAACTGCATCAAAGCATTAAACACATTAAATTGTCTATGTATACTTTAAACAGGAAAAATGAAGTGTTTTGATTGAACTTGCTTGTGTTTTCCCAAACAAGCAAAAAATATTTTAATGTAGTTTGTGTGCTCTTGAAAGATACATAAATGGTAACGTTCTAGTAACATATAGTAGGAAATGCTATATAAAAATAAATAGTGTACTATGATAGTTATCTCTCCCTCTGCCTTTTTTTCCCCCTACATCAATCCAAAATGGTATAGCAAACAGAATGACAAAAACCCACAAGTATGTTAGCTAGCATAATGTATTTCATAGTTAATAAGGTCGAGGTTTTTACAATTTCTATCAACTGGACATAATAAAAATATTACAGGATGTTCCCAGATACGCCAGGTTCTTACTTCCATGTCCTCCTTTTTCCCCTGCCCCTGCACACAGTAACTCCACATTTAAGTGCCAATACCTTTGGGCAACCTGGTGGGTGGAGCATTTCTTGCCCAAGCATACAAAATGTTAGATTTATCTTTGCATGTTCCTTCATCACAATCCCTAGAAATAAGAGGAAAGAAAAGAGAATATTATTTTTAAAATTCTGAAATCAGAAAACAATAGGTGACTTACATGCAAATTTTATAATAAATAATTTTAAGATCTATAATGATTTTTTGAATGTATGCTGATTAAACACAGTTCTTTTAATGTAGATTGCTTTCACAGATACTGGCCCATGTTCCACCTTCTTTTATTTCCCTCCCTTTGCATTAAAGCAGTGTTAGACAGTTCTGATGGGCCCTGTTAGCTTATTAATCTGTGCTGGAAAAAATGAAGGAATGTTTTATGGTAATGAACTGTATGAAAATTTCTAGCACAAGTCAACTCAAGTGATACAAAATGACAATGGCTGCTACATTTACACAGAAGAACAGGACTCATGCACAAAGCAGAAAAAAAGCCCCCACAAAATATAATATTGGTTATTTCAAATTAATTTTAAAATTATTTTCTAAAAAGTGGTGGGAAGCTGTTTATGAACCCACAGATAGGAGGCATTAATGCTCTTCCATGTACTTAATATGATCTCATTGCTTTAAGTTAATTTTTATTCCACTGCATGATTTCTTGTTTTCAAAATAGAAAAATCACACACATACATATACACAAAACATATACATACAAATGAAACAATCACCAAAAAAATCACAAATAAACAAACCAAAAAATGCAAGACAAAGACCCAACGGAAAATACAAAGAAAAGAGAAGGGCTTGCCACGTTAACAGGCCACAAACAGGTCACAAATATTTACAGTAACAGAGAGCTCGAGTTGTCCCTAGCCTCTGTAGCTAGCACCTTGCAGGTGACACTGAGGGTGAAAAATTAAAGACTCCCAAAGACTGGCAAATTCCAGATACCTTAAATCTGCCAGAACTGGTAAATGTGAGGCAGAGCTACCAAATCTGTAAAAGGCCAGACACAGTCATACAGACATGCATGATGGACAGACATGGATAATCAAACAAGGGACCCTAAGGAGCTTTCCCAACACCCATCTGGATTATACTTCTCCGTCTTGATCCTGAATTATGGAAAAAGGTTTATTTACAGGGTGTATTTGTACCTCCTTCCAATGCCAAAGTATCCATGGCCCTAAGCACAGAGCGTAGAAATAATTTCAGAGGTGCCACATACGGAGATATGACTTTTAGAAAGCCTCAAACTATTTAGAAAGCCTGAAACTATCCAGACTACATCAAAAAACACAAGCTGGTTGCAATGAAGGTTGGCACCCATGCCGATGTTTCATTCTAAACCAAAGTGGTACAGCCCCTGCCCTGTTTGTCACTGCTCGTAAAATGACACCTGGGAAAACATTTGTATATGTAAGGCATAGTTTCTGTTACCTGAAATTGTGGGGAAAACAGACTGCCACACAGTGTGAGGAAGAGTACAAACACAAAAAGGACCAGGATATCTAGCAGATTCAGGCTCAATCATTTTGAGCCTGAATCATTTTTATGGGAATACCTGAGCCATACATGCAGATAATGATGATGCTTTCCAGGTATCTCTCAGATATAATCGGCTCTTCTGGCATGTGTATCAAACCACCTCAGCAGGACATTACGTATGCATTTCTTTGATCCCAGTGAGCTTTATTGCAACCTAGGTACTGTATTTAATTCTGACTGAAAGCTCTGATTACTCTCCCAATCATGAGAGTAATCATGAGAGTATCAAGAAAAAAGGGACCACACAACGTTTTTAGTAGTCATACTGTCAACATGTATTTCTAGATCTTCATTACTAACAGTTGGTCACCTTCCCCTTCAAACATGCCCACGTCCCAAAGGACAAACAAAACATATTTCATGATAAGTGAAATATTCTGATGAATGCAGCTGCAGCTGTAAATTATGCAGTTTCCCACTGCTACTAGACAAAAAACCCTAGAGACTTCATCTAACCTGGTACTGAGCTGCACTATTTGGAAATGCTTTGAAGAGACTGTTTAGGAGGAATGCCAGAAGGAACTACAAGCACAGTCACAGATCTACCACCACACTTTGGACGCAACAGTCTTTAATTTATACTGCAATATTTCTAAGAATACATTCATTAGGGAAAAAAGCCCTGTGCAGGCTGCTTCAGACTTTCTTTCCGAGAGGTTACCGGAATGGAGGAGGAAGACTGCAGGGAACAAAGATGAAATACAGACACTGGTCTTTCATTTTGTTTGAAAAATGGTCAACCCTCTCATTTTGCCATCAGTGATAATCTTGAAACATTAAATTTTCAGAAAAAAACAAATCTAGAGGAGATTAGAAAGAAGAGGTAATAAGATAAACAGATTGAAAAGCAGGGAGCTAGTAAAAAGTATAAATTTAACAAACAAAAGATCACTGAAATTCATAGCTTCTTTACATACAAAAAATGAGATTCAGAACTGAGTGACACAGAATTCCTTAAAATTGTACTATAGCTGCATATTATATAGTATTGTTCCAAAAACTGATTTTGACTCAAAATTTGGGATTGAGTGCGGTAGAGGAGAGCTTCCTGGCTGCTTCTTGGATCTTTGTGTTTTTTGCAAACTCTCCTAGACTTCCCAAAGGCACTCTCTCCAATTCTAGGTAAGCTCAGAGCTGCTTTTATTAATGGCACTGGGGTTTTGGCTTATTACCTAGACTGAAAGTGAAATATTTCACTATGTCAGCAAGAGCAGTATTTGGCTATCCCTTTAGCACATTTGCATTGGTTATAATAACAGATAACTTTCATTTCTTTCTCTATTACACTGCACTCCTCAATACTAACCAAGACTTTAAAAAAAGGGTAATTTAGGCAATTGAGTATGTCAAATCATCATTAGCTCTTGAAATGTTGCAGAATGTTCTGGGGCAGTGACAATGGTAGGAAACTACACCTAAAACTACAATTCTTTGTACTGTCCCCACTCTCCCTCATGAAGTAAAATAGAAGACCTTCACTGAACTAGTCATGACATCTTTTGCAACCTGCACTGCATTACTGATGCCAAAGGCATCCAAACCCATTCTTTCATGCCAACTGAAACAACTAGTCTGATAGAGGAATTACCAGGTGGTCATCTATGACCTGTACTTAAACATTTGTTTGCATTAGATAACAATTTAAATTTGCCCTGCCTGATCTCAAAATAAAGGCTATGTCTATGAATCAGCTCATTCATCAGAGTTTATTTCAGCATTAGATTTGACCTAGCACAAGACCTGTCTTGCCAGGAGACTCACAAGTTCTGAATAATTCAACATTTTCTTTTAAAGTATTAAAGTGCGTTCCTGATTATCTACATAGAATCTGAACTTGTATGAATCAGTTCAGGCATGTTACTTTAACACAGTTTGTCAGCTCAGGTGAAACTTGTCATTGTTTTGCCGAACTGTTTTTAGATTAACTCTGATCAAAGAATAGAAGCAGATACACTTTTTTTTAATACACTGAGCAACACCTGAGGCAACACCTGCAAAACTATTTTTTTTTTCCTGTGGAAAGACCTGTGTATTTCAAGAAGGAAGAACAACCTTGTTCAGATAAAGATTCTACCACACTGCACAGTGAACATTGAAACCAGCACAGGTTCCACACAACATGACAGCCTTTCAAAAGGCCAGGGACATTGGCAAGAATAGTGTCAAATCACCACAAAAGGCAGCAGGCCAGATGGGCATCACAGATTTTGTCTTAGTGCTGCTATGGCCAAAGGACAGCTAATCCCAACAGAGTCATCTGGATGCTTCTCATTCCTCTCCACTCAAAACTGGCCTGAATGAAACTTCACACCTCAGGAAAACTGTGAAAAATTCTGACCTTGCATTCTGTATGTTCCTAACAGCCTATTTTTCCATAGTGCAACTAATCCACATCAGGATGGTAAAAAAACCAACTTGACTTGAAAAACCATATGTAACTAATCTTGCCAGAACTTTGAAAAAGAAACTAGAAGAAAGAAAAAAATCTATGTGGCATGCCCAATTGAATCAAAGCTGGCTCTGTAAAAATGTTAAGAGTGTAGAAAGTAAGGGAAGGATCCCTTCTAAACAAGTCTTACAGCAGTCTGCTCAAACAACTTTACTTTCCCTACTAGATGGAAGAGCAAAAGAAGTCATCACTTGCTAGCCTTCAGGTAACTAAAGGAACAGCAAATAACCAAACAAAATAAACAACAATGAAAACCAGTAACACACAGTCAATAGAATTACTTAAACAAAATTAGGTTAGAAGTTTCTAGCACTCGAGTCTATTTTATGTAGAAAACACATGATCATCTTTTTAGTCTTGCAAATAACTGCAAGGAGGGCAAGACAAAAAGCTGCAAACTGCTGCAAAAACAGGGATGTGAAATGATGAGACAGTGGATGAAGAGCTTTCATTTTGAAAATGCAAAGCAAACACAAAACCTCAGATACTACACATTTTAAAAAAAATATAGCAAGATCTAATCAAAATCTGCATATGAAAGATTTGAAATAGCAGATTTAAACACAACACTAATCTATTTGGTCTGACTGAAATGGAGTTAATTTTTCCCACAGCAATCCTCATGGTGCTGGGATTTGCATAAGTAGCTAGAAAGGTGTTGATAACACACCAGTGTTTGGGAAAAATCTTAGTAGAGGCCACAGCCAGACCAGTTGACACAAAATGACCAAAGAAATGTTCCATACCATATTATATCCACTAAACAATGAAAGGTAGGAGAAAGGAGGAGAAGGGGGGTGGGGACACACACACGTTTATTATTTATGACATTTGTGTTCCATAGCAACCATTACTTGTGCTGAAGTCCTACTTCCTGGGAAATGGCTTGGTGACGAAAAGTAGAGAATAAAATATTTTGTTTTTCTCCACTTCTGCCTAACATTTGCTTTTGCTGTATTAAACTGCCTTTATTTTGACTCACGAGTTTTTTTGCATCCTGAGGAGTGGAGGGATGGAGCCAAGCTCAATCCACCACAACTAAATGAGTATCTTGTCATTTGACAGATAGGTGTTAGGTGTTAAATACAGCAATCAAGAACAGATGCAACATTAGCTGCCACACTGCACAAGCTGTCATTAATGAGTCTTCTGCTGGGAGAGTGATGGTACAGCCAGGTTGCTCAAGCTGCCTGAACTCTAGACTAAATACATCAGTCTGATTCAGTTTTGAAGAACTTTGTTTTATAGCTTTGGATCCATCTCTTCTACAACCTCAGAACATCAGTTAGATGTGACTTAGGCATTGTCTCATAACTTCACCTCAACACAAGCTCCTGACCAATCTATAACAACATAATTCTATCACATACAAATTATTCCACGCCTCTATTAAAACTACTTCCAGAAATATGCAAACAGCACAAGCTGAAACTACAATCTACTCAGTTTTAAATAGGACGCCCACTTTTTTTTAAATGGCCAGAATTTCTGGAAAAAAATTATGTTGTTGTATTGTTCACATTAAAGTATTCAAGTATACTCTATCATATGAGATAAAATAAAAAAGAACACAGAAAAGCTGTGTGCTGGGAAAAGAAATCCATAGAAATTCTATGCTTTCAGTTTTATTTTGGTCTGAACTTCTTAAGCATCTGCTTTTCTTGCACAACCATGAACATTACATTTTCAATATTATAACTACTGGTTGTCAGGAAAACTAGGGATAAGACTTTTGCAGAAAATTTATAGTGTATGTTTAAAATATTAATCAAATAATCTCCCAAAAGCAGGCATTCAAAATGTTTTGGTGCATTTTTCCTGAAAATATATTATACTATACTGTTAGTTCTTAATTCCAGGTCTAGCTACCTTTTTGGTAAATACTTAAAAGATAAATTATGATTACAAAACTCTATCAAAACACCTATATTAAAATTGCTCTGCAGTTCAGAGTAATTAATATAATCTTTGCAGCATTAGAAAAAATACCCCATGTGCTCTTTTATGAAAACCTACAGAAAATTTGCAGAATTACTGGACAGATGATTAATTTCCACCCACCTTCATATTCAGTTTGCCTCCACACACCTATTTTACTGGCACTGGCTGTTTCCCTCTGCTCTCACTGCTTAGGCATTTTGAAGTCAACAACCAAGTCACTTGATAAACTTCTTCAGCTTCTCATTCCATCAGTTTCATTTGCATGCATTCATACACAACCTCATACAGAGAAAAGCAACTGACTATAGATTGAAGATTAGATTTCTTGTTATTCAACGACATTCTCTACTATAACTTCTACCTCCTCCTTGAAGACAGTCAATTAGTCATGAAGAATATGGAGGAGTTAGTTAAAAAAAAACAAAAAACAATCAAGCACTTTAAGTGTGGAAAGACTTGATTGTTAAACGTTTCTTCTTCATTTCAAATTTTCCTGCTTTTCTAAGAGATTCTAACACTGGAAAAGGTTGAAGCAATTAACACTGAAAGAGTTGGCTAATAACAAAGGCAAGATGCAGCTCTTACCAGTAATTTTCAGTAGAGGAAGGTTCATTACATCCAAAGAGTAACATGTGATGCACTGTGTCCATGCTGGCATGAGGCTTAAAGTCAACTGAAAACAAAAAAATGTCAAAACAAGTAAGGTATCCATAATCTCACCATAACTGAATTTGGTTACATAACCAAGATCATCTTGTGCCATTTTTTCCCCTGTAATACTACAAATAAGGCAAGTACATCCCCACCCATTTATTTGACTTCTGTATTCCACTTACACACTTTCCTTCAATTTTCATTCAACAGCCTTCCCTCTAAGCTAAAACACTGTACCTCTTTTATTAGTAAGAAAAAGAAACTCTAAGTTCCCTGTTAAAACCACTGTATTTTCCACGAAAGTTAAATATGATACTTAGTTAATATATCAATGTATCCCAACCAAAAAGTTTTACTGTCACCAGTCTAGCTGCAATCTACCTTTGAAATCTGGACTTGTGATTTAATAATACTCTTCTACTTCTTTTGTACTTCATAAAAAATACAAACAAGCAGTAAGTTATAGTAAAGAGCAACTAAATCTTATGCATTAGTAACATCTTCTTCCACTATTCTACCTGGCTTTTATTTTTTCTGTTTTTTCTTGGGAAAACAGTTCCAAGAAGGGATTGTGATTGAGTCTCACTAATATGTCAAATCTTTTGGAATGAAAAACAAGATTTGTTTAAAGTCAGCACGATCTCATTGTGAAATATTTCTCTTTATTAGAAACTTAGATGTGAATGTTCACCTCTCAAATGTCTGTTCTTTAAACTATGCCACAGATAAAACACTGGTTTGGTTTCTCAAGTTCTTGTGATCCTGTTTAGCAAAGTAAAAATTTTACCAGCATCACGGGAGTAATATTTACCATGAATGTACAATGATGGCATCTCTAAAACTAACTAAACTAAATTCCTTTATTGCTACTGAAAAAATATGCCAGTTGCAGGGAATGCAATAGTTTTTAACCTTGTACTACAGCAGAAATTCTGAAAATAAGTTACTCCTGCCCCTTACATGTACGCAGACAGTGAGGAGCCTCCAAGTAACTTGTCTTTTAGCTGTTAACATGGGAAGATGGTGTAGCTGTAAATCAGTGAAACACTATTCTGCTCCTGAGGTTTATGGCATTACCTGCACTCAGAAACCAGTATTTTAACACAGAGCTGTGGCAGAGTTCCTGAAATGAATGATGATGTGGGTTATTGTCCCAGTTTCACAGGGGAAAAATAATCAAATAGCTTATAACCAAACTACTGGAGCTGAGATCTGTTGTGGAAAGCAAGGAAAATCAGACAAAAATTAAGACATACAAGTCAAGTTTTAGCTCAAAGAGAGGTGGTGAGACTGTAAGGAAATGAGCATGTCACAGCTCAGGGCTTGGTCTGGGAAATAAGATATGTACCCATATGCCCTGTGAAGGTACTTTGAGTGATATATAATTCAGAACTACAAAAGTTGCCAGCATGAAGAGAAGTTTAGAGACCACCCAACAGCTTTATTTTTCTACAAGCAAATTCTATACATTTAATAGATAAAAACCTAATCTGTGTTACAGAGACAGTTTTTGTTTTGATGTTTTTATCAGCAGTGATTAATAATGAAATAATGGCTTAAGCTTGCACGGCAGAGGCAACGTGTCATTCCGTGGAATTCCTACTTTAGTTTTCAGATGTTTTGGGTGTTTTAAGCTATTGCTGTGAGAGATTAGATTTCTGAAGGGGTTTATAAGCAGTTTGCAAATGTGAAATTTCATTAACAAAAATAATACCTGTGAAAAATGTGCTGTTATAAAATGTGCTGTTATAAAAAATACGTTATAAAGACAGGCCTCAATAAAGTTAAAATTGAAGGTTAGGCCTGCTAGCTGCTAAAGCCACCACCTGTTCTGCTGCTCAATACTGTCTCTCTGTTCTTTTTATTTCTCTACCGCTCTCCCACTGCAAGTATTTATTCTAATGAGTGTTTCAGAAAGTCTTTTATTCACTCCACATAATGCCTACTACAGTGATACCCTAAAGCATGGACAGGACCTTTAAGCACTATTATAAAACTTACTACAAATAACTTATGTCCTGGGGTGACCTTAGCTATTCTTACTAAGAGAAATAATGCACCAGAGCTAACAAAGCAAAATCTTTCTGCCATACGCTATTTTACGTGATGTACTTCATTATTGCTAAAGGAAGCATTGAAAAACCTCACAGTCAGACGATGGGCTTAAGATAGCTTTGTACAGGTGGTCACAGTATGGTTCCTGTACAGCTATTTTCTTAGCAGCACACCCAGGTATACAACTTTCCAAACAGAAGGTTAAAAGAAACAAATGAAAAATCCAACTAAAAAACCCTGTGCTGCAAAAGCCATGAAAATTAATGTGGGATTCAAGCCAAATGCAGTACTTGTCACAGAATGAGAAAGTGCCCAGGGTTTAAAGGGACCTTAAAGATCATCTTGTTTCAATCCCCCTGCCATGGCAGGCACACCCTCCACTATGCCAGGTTTCTAAGAGCTCTATCCAACATGGCCTTGAACACTTCCAGGGATGGGGCAACCACAGCTTCTCTGGGCAACCTGCACCAGAGCCTCACCACCCTCACAGTAAAGAATTCTCTTCTAGCAGCTGATTTGAACCTGTCTTTCCTTTTTCCCTCATCTTGTCATTCCATGCTCTTCTAAAAACAGCATTTCCCCATATTTCTTGTTGGCTGAAGGCCACAATTAGGTCACCTAAAAGTCTTCTCTCCTCCTGAACAACCTCAATTGTCTCAGCCATTCCTCATGGCAGAGATGCTGCATCTTTCTGATCATCTTTGTGTCCCTGCTCTGGACTTGCTGCAACATTCCTGCACTTCCTGTGCTGGGAACTGACACTACCAAAGGCCTAAAAAATACCAAACAGGAATCCTACTTTCCTAGTTGACAGCTTCCACATTTTACAGTAATAAACAGAAGATTAAATAGTTCATTTTTTAATGCATGGAAAAGTGATAAAAATGATTACTAAAATAACAGCAGCAATTTGTATATATGCACTAAATTGAAGTCTGACCTAGTTTCTTGATCAAGTACTACTTAGAACTACAAACTCAAAAGAGAAATAGGAATGAACAGACCATAACATCAGTTTAATCTTAACAGTGTGTACTTAAGCTATGTATTTAAAAAACTAACTTCTAATAGGATAATCTTTACAAACAACAATTCTATTAAATAAAATTGATAGATTCTTGGTTTTTAATATTACTGTCCTCTTGATCACAGAATTAATTTTAAAGAAATTTTTCAAGAATTCAGTGCCTGGAGTTTGGCAAATGAGGGAGACATTAGAGGCCTCCAATACAATGAAGACATCATTGCTTGGCAATAGGAAAGTTAATAAATGCCATAACGGAGTAACACACCTAGAGCTTCTCAGAGTGCCTTACGGATAAAAAGTAATAAACCATCTCATTACCTCAACCTGTATTGCTGAATGTAGAAGGCTCAATTTAATTTCTACAGCAGAATCTCACAGATAGGGACTTGCCATGAGTCAGTAAGAAAAAGACACATTTATTGGTCACCCATATAAATGAATGTAAGCAGGTGAAGATGACAGTCAAGCTTTTAGGCTGAGTGGCCTGCTGTCAGACTCAATTTTCTGGATGTCTTTAGAGCACCCTTTAGCTATCTCTACAGCTTAGTAATGAAAAACTGATTTTTATCAATGCTGGCACCATAAAAGACTCACCTGAGTTTCTAGTTTGACTACTTATTAATAAACATTGATCAAACAGGATGCAGAAGAAGAAAACCACAATATGTTTTAAAAATATAAATGGAGCAATACTTTCTGGAAAGATTACACATTAGTCTCACACACTAATAACATTTTACACACTAATCTCACAGCCATTTCACTCCACAGGAGCAAAAGGTATGTTCCTAACATAAACCTCAATGTACACTAACCCACATCAAAAAAACCACTTGCCCTAATAAAATTTGTCGGTATTTACAGCCCTTTGGTACAGAGAAACAACTGGCTCGAACAGAAATCTCAGCCTTGACCCTCCACTAAAGAACATAATACAGAAAACACATCAGCAAAAATATACAGATACATGGCTGAAAAAGATCCGCACGGCAAAACCTACTCTAATTCTCCTCCTAGCTGGCATTATTTTATTAAGTGTGATCAATTCCTTCCTCTGATAGTGTCTGAGAACTGACTCTGAATAAGTTCATGAATTCTGGTACAGCCCCTCCAGTTTCGATGTACAAAGTACTTCAAAATATACCCACTGTCCCTGTGCAAGCATGCATATTTACTGGTCTCCTTTAGGGAAATAGCGAAGTTTAAGACTGAATTCAAAGTCCTTAAATACAAATTTAATTAAAATAGTGAAAAATTTATTACCAAAGAAGTTTCTACTTACTAACAAATGTAATGTACTGACCATATACAAAACTAAAAAAAAAAACAAAAACAAACAAGCTATCCCTTCCAAGGCTCCTACATTTCACCAATATACAACAAAAGTATCTTGCTGCAGGTTCCATAATAGACCCTTCTCTTCCACAATGTCTTGGAAGAAGGAAGAAACAAGGGTAAAAATAGGAAAGCAAAGTTTAAAAAAAGAATGAATTAGCAAGTATTGGTAAAACTGTAAAGAAACTTGGTCATAATAAAGTCCTTTTAAACCATAAAAGGAAACAAAGCACAAGGCATTTACTTCGCAAATAAATTGAACTGAAGGCATCACATGTAACTTAGCCATCAAACTGTCTCAGGAATCCCATTTATTGTTTCAGTTATGTGTATTCACACATCCTCATGTTGAAGCTCTTCAGAACACACATGGTATTCTCAATACATCACTAAACAGCAACCCAGTGACAGTTTATATGCTAGTTTTCCGTTGTTTTTGTCACAAAGCGAAACAGTATGTTTTAAGGAAAGTTAATTACACCATTTATTGGCAATGCAATGAAGGCAGATTCCACTTAAACTATAAAAATATAGACTCTATCCTTTCAAAAAGAATAAACATTCTCTGTGTGCCAATCTTCTGTGCTTGTTTAAGTAACACAAAATACATGTATGCAAGTGAGTATCTTCACAACTCAAGTATTCAAAATAGTTAAGGAAAAACTTCATTGCTAATTTCTTAGGTGATAAGCCTATTGTAAAAACCTCTTTCCAGAAAACATTTAATTTTCTATTTAGATATTTTATAAGGTAGGTCATTCTACATTCTTTCTATTCTCTACATCTGGATATGACTGAGTCTACTCTTTCTAATGATCAGGTAACTTTCATAGATTGTGAAGACTCCGATGTGAGACTTTTCCATGAGGAAATCACTTTCAAGAGATTTTACTGAAGCAAAATGGAATGATCACATGCTTCAGACTGACCCTATGACTATTAATTTTCTGTTGAAGTGACAAAATAACCCAATAATTTTCCTCTACTTCTAAAGCATACAAAAATATGAGTTTGTAAGGAATACTATCATGGGAATACCATGTTCACACAACAAGCTGGGTTTTTTTTAAAGATTTCTCATTGAGTTCCCCTTGCTCTTCAAAGCTCTACATGACAACTAGAATGGTTTCTCTGTCCAGAGATCTTATTCTGCTTTGTCATGACAGGTACTCAGGAACACTGATCATTGGAAAGGTGACCAAATCCTGTAAAAATCAGGTGAAGAATATATAAATTTTTAGGTCTGCAGAAAAAGAAAAAAAAAAAAAAAGGTTGCATTGCATGACTTGCACTGAGACTTTGCATAACTTTTAAGCAAATTCTTTCAGTATGTCCTTTTAAGCATACACACCAACAAAAGAAGTTTATGTTCCTTTAACACAAACAACAGAACTAGATGTGCAGCAACCTAATAATGCATTGACCTATGGAATTTTTCAACTCAGTGAAACACTCAATAAAAGCTGCTTAAGGAGGAAGTAAGTAGTATTGCCTTTCTATGAACCAACAAAAGCAGAAGAAGTCTATTGTACACACAGCACAGCAAGCACTGTTTATTCAAGAGTGAACACTCACTCCCTTCCTTCTATGCTCATTTTTCCTTCTGGGGTCATACTTACAACCAGAATGTGAGGTCAGATTCTTACCTCTTTACAAAACAGATATATAGAGAAAGCACTGAAAAAATGTAATAATTTTTTTTAATTATAATTTTCTTAATTCATAATACAACATGAAAAATCAAAACACAATATTCTATCTTCTGAGGGATTTCCACAAGAAAATCCACATGGAACAACTACATCCAATTCCCACCATACTTTTATTAAGTGCAGGTATCCTAAAAGGCAACGAAAGTGTAAAGGAAGAAAAACATTGTTTCCTTTTACACAGTTTATAGCATGTTCTGAAAGCAAAACTATCTTCCGCCAAACCAATAAGCCTTCTCTCTATCTGAACAATTTTATGTTCATGGCAAAGCATAACAAAATTTCAACTACTGCAAAGATTTTCTGAACAAATGGTGTTCTCCTGATGTCTATGATGACAGCCTTTCTAACACATCACAGTATAACCTTCTATTTGTCTGTTGTCTGTTACTCATTCCTTGCCATTAAAAAAAATAAATAAATAACAGAGGGAGAGGGTTTGGTTTCTCCTCCAAGTAAAATCTTTCACCAGCCAACACTGAATGTAAGTGCAAAGGACTTACAGCCTGTGCCAGGAGATAAATAAACAGTCTGCTCAGCAGTGCAGAATTAAGTATGTGACCAGAGACAGAAAGCCAATATTTTACAGACTGCTTGGTGCTGACTGCCAGAGGCATCTGCACACAGCCCCTTAACTGCTATTATTCATTCATCTCCTCAGATACAGTTTTATCTTCACTCTAAGTATCTCTCTCTAGTTTGTTTCCATATTAGACGTGACAAATGCATTTTGGAAACTCTGATGTCCAAAGATTAAGTTAATATGAGTCAACAAGAAAACAGAAAATGTTGAGGTTCTTCAAAATGGCTTGCTTAAGTTCTTTCAGTTAACCAGTACTCACCTACATAGGCTTCATCATCCACTGGCAGAGGTACTGACATGCAGAAGTAGGTATCAGACTGTTAAAAGAAAAGAGAACAGAAATTACCTTTAAATTGGGAAAAACTGGAATTTAAAGAATAGAAACAAAGCACCAAAATTCCCTACACTTTCTGAAGATGAATGTGGGAATACTGAACAAATGAACAGGACCATCTAGAAAAACCATCACATACTTTACTGAGATACTCAGGCAAATATGATGTATGTTATCTAGTTTACCACTACAAGAAATAAATTCATTGCCACAATTTATTTACATGTAACAGAGATCAGGCTATAAGGTTATCAAAGTGGCTATTAGGCTGGTAGGTACACAATTAACTATTTTAAACCTCTTTTTTCTTAATTTTTTTTTTTTTCCCAACTTCTAAGGCTGTTTAGGAAAGGGAATGTATCACCTACTAGAATTTCTCTACCCCCATGAACTCAATATCTGAAAGGCCTTCACTAAGCAGATAAAGATAAAAATTCCTGCTACGAATAACTTCAAAATTAATTTAAAAGAAGACTCTGTGGATAGGTGTGAACAATTAAATGTAACTGAGAAGGAAGGCACAATAGTGATAACAATATGTGATTACAGAGCAGTGATTTGCACAGGTAACAAACCATTTTTGGTGTTTTTGCTAGAAAATGGGAAGGATGCATGGAGGTTACCTGATACAATTAATGTGAATGCCTTTGTGTACTGTGGCTACATGCATCATTTATACAGTTAACATATTAAAGCCTTCTAGAAATAGAAAAGGAAATATTCTGTTTTTCTTAATATTCTATTTCTTCTTAACATGGGTTCAGAAGATTTTTTTCTTTTTCTTAAAAAAGCACAACCTAATTTAGGACCTTATTTTCAAACTTTGAAAGCCAACAGCAGTGATGCTTCACACTGCAGTAGAAATTTCTAGTAGAAGCTAGTAGAACAGCTTCCAACGAATGTTTGTGTGTAGTACCTTTGCCAAAAGAATGCACAACTCAGGTATAGGTAGAGCACTCCTAAGTCATGTAAGCAGCTGGTTGACTTTCATGCACCCATAGAACAACTGCAGTTATGAACTGTAAGACAAATCCTGGCCCTTCAACAATCCCCTTCAACATGCCCAGTATGTAATTTAAAAAATGCAGGGGTTTTGGCAGCCTTTCCCCCAGCCTTGACAATATAACACACAAAGAGGGTTTTTTTAATAGGAATCTGAACTGACTGATCTCTTTGTATGTGTCTCCTAGGTGTTCAGCTGGTGGCTACTGAGGTAAAATCGATCACACATAATTATAAATGTGCACATGGATGAACTGAGAGTATTTTTCACTCTTTCTGATGGAGAAGTTTAATATTTTGCTGCAAAGAAGATTTAGTAGAAACCATATTTCTGTTTTGCACTTGCTGAAATAACACCTCTTGCTTTAAATTACATGTTCCAGAGGGATTTTTCCCAATAACTTGGAAACCTCCTTTTCCCTTCACTCTTTTAAAAAGTGCTATCTGCAACAATGAGTCATCAACTACTGCAACACAACATACTGCTCTTTTCAAGCATCTGCAGCCCTCTAAAAGAAATGTGGACCTCTTAATAATATAAAATTATTATATTTTTATATAAAAATAATATATCATTCCCTGAAATGGCTTACTGCAAAAAGAAAAATAAAATAATTTTTTATCTTGCTTAATGAAATTAGATGTGAAAATGACAGTGGAATCTCAATGCTTCTATATGAATCTTAAAAATGCTAATGCTAAGTTTAAAAATCTTAACTGTCTTCACCTTTACTTAGTTGGCTCAGAAGAATATAATACACTTCATACCTGAAAGAATATAAAATCATAACTTCTTTATGGTAGCTTTCATGGTGTATTTTGAGAGTTAAAAAAACGGGGTCAGAAGTACTACCCCTTTTAAAGTGCATTTTGGTTGTTTCCTCTCAGCTTGCCGAAGTTGCAGTAATGTACAGTTTAATGTAATTAGATTCACTGATGCATCATCCAAAATTTGGTGTAAGTTGCAACTCCATGCCTTACTAGCACATCTAGAAATATTTCATATTATAAAATTTCAACAATTCAGTTTATGAAATCAACATTTTACAAATAAAAGTAGTTCAATGAAAAGACTTTTCTCTCATTTGAGGCTACTTTTTTATTGCCTGCTTTTCTCTGGGAAAGTACACATGGATATGTATCTATAAGAGTTATCCTGATTTTTTGTTCATTTTATTTGAGTGACATTGTAGGGAAGGCTTTGTTTTCCCAGCTTATTGAAAGAAGTGGCAAAAACTGCAATTCTCTCACCTCCTTGGGTGTCACCGCAGGCATGCGAATGTCCAATGCAAAATCTGACAGACCAAAGGAAATCACCGGCTGGTCGCTTCCAAGGCATTCACTAGAAATAGATCTGCTAGTATATTTATATCTTAAAAGGAAGGAAGAAAGATTTTTTTTTTTTAGGTATTGATTTTTGTTATGTCTTTCTTAAAAGAAGGGTCGTTAGAGAACTAGTAAAGAAGTTAGACAATGCTGAGTAGTTCCAGGAGTGATCTGAAAAATTCACTCCATCAAAAGCTGAGGAAAACATCTTAAGTTATGCAGCACTTACTGAAGTAATTCCTTATCTGAGCAATCAGATGACTGGTTTGGAAAATGTTAGTTGAAAACCTATTATCTCATCCTAATAATTGTCTGAGGTACATGGATGTACAGATAGAGAATTAGTTCACTACAGTATGTCAAGTACTATCAATAAATCACAAGAGTTTTGGGTTGGTTTTTTTTTGAGACTATGATTTATAATTCTATACAGATTAAATTTAAATTACATGCCAAGGGGCAACGTTTAATTCAAACACTTTGGTATTTATAGCAACTTCTATGCTACTATAACTAGCAAAGTAAAACAGTAAACTTGGCAACATCAAACAAATATCAAAGTCTGTACTGAATACAAGATATAACCGAACCATAAGAAAAATGTAGACTGAATGGTAAGATGTGAGGTGATGCAACACCGATACAAGTTTTGACTATGTATATTCATGTACAGAAGTGGCATGGTATCCAACCTCAATAACAGTAAAATCCTTTTTCCAGGAGCTAATAGGCTACTTCTCTTGTCCACACTACATTAAAGTTTACCCATGGAATTTCAAATCCAAACAACCCCTCAATTTCTCAGGACTGTTCGGGTTAGTTGATGTTTTCCTGTTAAGACATTATCTTATCCTGCAATCTAACTCCAGCATCTGAAATTTACTTCTTAGCCTCAAAGACAGTTGTAATGTTAACTAAAAATGTTGTATTAGTTGCCATTTTATCCATATATGCATCACCTTTAATGAGCAATCCTATGGATAAAACGAGTTTCTGTCTCCAGTATGACGACAGTGCCATTTCAAAAGTGCAAAAAGAAAATTCAGAGCAATGATCAAAACCTAACACATTTTTATCTAAGACATGCTTTTTCATACTTTGGTAATATTGTGACCGCATGCATTCAACATGTCGTATTTTCCTACATAACCCACCTCTTGAAGACTGAAAGTGGGTCTCTGAAACCCAAACAGATGTTTTGAAACAGAAGAACCAGTATTAGCAGGTTGTTAACAAAGCCAGCCATGTCCACCCTGCTATTTCTGGCCTGATTAAGTAAGCAGAAAAAGGGCAGTGCAGTTCTATTAGCTGTGATCCTGACAATCAGGGGGGAGCTACAGCAGTATTATTTCACTACTTCATTATTATGTGCTCTGCAGGCATCCTCCAGCTTCTGACAGACCATCTGTCTTGGAAGGTGATACACTGTAAATCAGGAAGGTAGATGATACTATGTTGTCTTTTTTTATTAGATATAAAAAACTGTTGAAAAATCTTCCCTTGCAGATAAATGATACTGTTCTTCTGTCCACTTAAGGAGCTGAAAAGGACTAGCACTCCTGATGCTTTCTGCCCAGGTTGTGCAGTTAAATCTGCACGTTACTTATCAATCCACAGCGCTGGAGACTTCAAGTGGCATCACAGAAACCAGCATCAGTCATCCTTCAGAACCTGTAAAAAGAGAACGAGCTTAAGGATGACTAACACATTAGGGCATTAGTTCTCAGCAATTCACTGTTGAGGCATTTTAATACATTAGTAAGTTCCTTCATGACCTTTAGTCCAGCCCAGTTAAGACTCAATTGGTTCTGCTGATTCCTCCTTTTTTTTTTCCCTTCCCTGCATACATGATCAGAAACAGACACATTTCATTTTGATATACAAAATGTACTCTCAAACGTATTTTACATGATGGGAAGATATATAAAAACCTCCTCAATACGTAAAATGCAAAGCATGGAGTATTTCAGATATGCAAACGCTAGTATATTGTGTTCTACAACTGGGAGGTGGGGGGGGGGGGGAAATAGCACCAACTTGACATAGCAAGAATCAAGTTTAGTAAATTTTATTAACTATCACCAAATGTTTCTGCACATATTGCAGACTGGGAGAATATTTTACTTTTAATTCAACATGTAATAAATCATTATGTCATTAATAAGTATTATTTCTTATGTACTTTAGCTACTTTTTATATCCATTTCAGGAAACAAATATTTAACAAATATTTTTGGAAATACAGTAACCAGAATTGTTGACATCAGACTGCTTTCTATTAGTTGAGTAGTTTTCTATCCTTTCATACATTGAGGGTATGTCAGTGTAACCCATTAATCTCCCCCCGTTCAACTTCCCCATTTTAGTTGACCCAGTATTTAATTCCAAAATTTTTTGTATTTATTAACAATTATGCTAGAAAATTACACCATGTCTTACTGAAGACATATATATTAATTAGTATTCTTTTATTTTCTGAGAATTCCAGTTTTGCAGAAGGGAAGTTTCAAGCCATAATCAAAATCTTTTAACTCCACTATGTAGTAGGTCTAAATTAGTATAAATAGAATATACTAAAGAGTGTAGTAGTATATAAATACTAATAAGAAAAAACCCATCCAAATTAAAATATCTTCCAGCCCTTGGAAAATATAGTCAAAATACTATCACAAGGATGAAACAGAAAGTAAGGATTCTGACATGAAACCAATGAAAATCCATATATAAATAAATAAATTCCACTCAATCACTCCCATTTCAAGTCACATGTACCAAAAAGGCCTCTTAAAAATCTTAAACTAAGAAGCCATACTGGCTAAACAGTCAGTGTCTGCTGTTGAACAGCTACACTAGATTTGCATTGGACTAATCACAAGATTAAAAAAATCTGCTGATGTTAACCAACATTAAACTTGCAAATTTTATTCACTGAAGGACGGTAAAAAAATTTAGACTCAAACTACTGAAAATAAATACACAGTAGTTTCCAGCTTGCCAAAAATTATGCCAAGGCTGTCTAAAACCATTAATGCAAGCAATGATATAACCTTACTTCCTTTTTTAATGTAAATTTTCATGTCTCTACTTCCTCATTAGAAGAAGTAACTGAAATAGTTTTCACTGGTAAACTATACAAATCTGCAACACATACCAAGGACTGTGCTGTGATGAAGGCCAAAAATAACTTAAAAACAAACAAACAAACAAGACTAGTGTTACATGCTGATATACTTCACATAAGTTAACTATAATAACATAAGGCTTCACTACTTTCATTCTGTAAGGAATAACTACACAAGAGTAACTGTTCAGTGTCTTTGTAAACTACCTGACTTGATGTTCTACTATCTGCCTTTAGTTGTATTACGCAAGAAATTCTTCCTTTTTTTCCTATACCGTAGTGGAAATGCACTTGACAAGCAAGAAATCTAAAACACAGGGACAGGAATAATACAATAAATTGTAACACACACAGAACTACAATATTCTAATTTTTTTTTTTTAATGAAAATATATTTTCCTATAACTAGAAATAAGAATAAATGCTTAGTTTCCACTGCCTTCACTAAATCTGAGATCTGTTACATCAAGTCTGTTACAAACATCTACAAGGTATTCAATTTAGTAAAGGAGATTAATTTCATATAAAAGAAATAAAAGAAAGGAACTAAGAAACCAGACTAATAGTCCGTCCACATCTGAAATACAAGGGCTTCTTTAAAGCAGCTTTCAATTGTCATTACATGTTAAGCGTGGTAATAGCAAAAATCACTAGAACACATCTTAATGTTAAGAGAATACGTGACAATTTGTGGCTGACCACAGGAGGTGGGGGTAAAGCAGTAATTTGGAACAGCCTAAAAAACCGAAGAAATTAAGCTGTTGTGACATAAATATATATTTGTATTTCAACCTTAAAAATGGTCCCATTTCATCCCCAAGTAGTTTTTATGGTTTATCAGCTGGATGACTATGAAATATGAAGTTTAATGAACCTAATACTTCAGATTAGGTCCCTGCACAATGAAATTTTACACTTGGAAAGAAGGGAAGGGAAAAAATTTAAGAAGGCAGAACTACCCTGAAGTCATTCCAAAGTAATTTTAGGTATGATACAATAAAGAAGAATATAAGATGAGGAAAAAAAGTGAGGATGAGAGATAAGATTACATAATTAAGGTTCATTATGTGGACATCTAGAAACCACTGTTATGCTTTCAATTTGGGTTAAGAGATCCCAAGGGAACTGAACTAATAAAGTAAAAAGACATAATTAATGACAAAAACTAAAGTGAAAGTAGATAAAGGGAGATGAAAATTAGATTGGGCAATGCAAACATGTTATTTTATCTCATATGTTCTACCCAATCAAAGCAAAAAATAAGGGATTAAAGAGGAAAAAACCAAACTAGCCTGAAGCAACTACTACAAAGACTGAATGGGGGTGGGGGGAAGGAGAGGCGGGGAAGAAGCTGGAATTCAAAATAGAATGCAAAACAGAGTAGCAATATAGCAATGTGACATTATACAAATTAGAAGTGTGTCTTTTAAAAGCATAGAGATTAATTTCCAAAGATCAGCTACATAAATTTTTGTATTAACCACAAGTTTATAAACCACATTATAGTATTTTCTTATTTTATGTTTAGTCACTAGAACATCTTATATACAGTACCATGAGAACAAGCCACAAACAGAAACCACACCCTCAACCACCACTACCTTCAAAGAAAAATTAGAAGATCAAAATTCATGGGGATTAATATCCAAGTCTATCACAGGCAGTAATTCCTCATACATGAATCTCTGTTTCTTATGCACTGAATATGTGCATAATAATGGAAATGAGTAAGGACTCCTTATGTTCTGTCTTCAGCTAGAACAAAGTTCACATTTTGTCTTAGGCAAAATTTTAAGCTTAGCCAACAACTGGGTATACAAGCAGTAGCCAGCTCAACAAATAAACTGCAGCTGGTCATCCCAGTTGCAACACTTTGCTTCTAGTAACACAGGCGAATCAATATGTTGTGGGATCTGCTTAGATATTAATTAACACACTAAATGTAATTAGCCACATTGTAATTGTGAATTACAATTCACAGGCAACTGCTGGCCTTCTATCACAACAGAACAAGTGTGAGCATACAGCTGGGGTGATAAAGGATCCTCCTGCTTGTGCAGCAACCCATACTGGATTTGGCATTTTGGTATATGTATTAAACATATATTTTAAAAATTAAAATGGTAGCTTTTCAAATATAGCTTGCCTCTTGGTTTAATTTATATTGTGCAAATTCCTATCTTCTGCTACCAACAAAAACCTCAGATATTAATACCAAAGGAAAAATAAAAAAAGATAAATATGATTGCTCTTAATGCCGTTTTTCTGAAACTCCTCCAAAATGCTGAGTATAAGTATGATGCCTATTTTTAGAAGAAATATTTTATAAAGAAACCTGTTACCCAGTCCATCACAGGAAGAACAATATTAATACATTAAATAAAGGACTGTGATTTGAATTTTCTTGTATGCATTACAGCAGTGAAACTGGATTCTTTCTAACAGGATTTACGCTTTGAATGCCTTCCTAATATGATGAAAATTAGACGTGTATTTCTTTCCCTATTTAACTAGAAGAATAAAACTAATAAAATGGTAATTAATCCTTAAAAGGATTGTTTATAAGGACAACACAACATATAAAAAAAGTTCAATACTTGAATCTAAGCTTATTTTGAGAGATTCTGATGACCCATGAAGCATTTTTATAGGTTTTCTACTGGGAAAGTAAGTTCTACTTACTATCTTAAGACAGACTATCTGTACCAAGAAAATAATAAAGCAAAAACCTTCAAATGCTCCATCAATTCAGTAAGTATGGTAAATTTTACACACTAGACAGATTTTTTTGTTGTTTTGTTTTTTAAAATTAATTGAAGTTTTATACAGCAAAGAAGTGGATGAAGAACTGTCATTTACACGCTTCCCTTTGGGAGGCCAATACGTTCATGACACGACTTGCAGTTTCCTAGCTGCTATAACAAGAGAAAATCAAACCCTATGGCCCCAACCCATAAGCAAACCCTATTCATTAAACAATAATGGAAGCATTTAACTGTATTTAGTAGGCAGCTCATACAGTAGAAGTAGTTACGGAAATCACAAACAGAAGGATTCCAGGAAACAGATTATTATATATGTTTATGCAAACAAAAAACAAGGACATTATTTCTAGGGGAACAGGGCCAAAGTTTATAGAATGTATAGAAACTAAAACCAGACTCAGATTTTTTTGTGAGCCTCATGATAAGCATGAGAAAACACAGAAAAACAAAGGAAAGCGAAAAAAACCCCACAATTCAAGGTGTCAGAATTGCTGTCACCAACCTATGCACACAGCTATCGCCCTCAGCATCTCCCAAGTTGGGACTGAAGGGACAAACTTAAAAGTTTAAGCAGATTTGGTTTTGTCAGATAAACTTCTAGAATTGTTATTTTTTTAACACTGTGTGAGAACTCAGTGGAAACAGAAAAAAATGTGTAAGAAAAAAAGTGGCAGAAAAGATTTAACTACTCCTTCTCAATGTGATCTTACTGAGCAGCCTTTGCTTAAGACTTGGTTACTAGCCAACAAGTAAAGCTGTCCTACGACTACCTTCTCAGTCACATTTTCCTCCCATTTGCAAAGTAAATACTACAAATGCCACTGGTCAACACAATACACACTTAGGTTGGAGAGAAAGAAATACCTGAAAAACAAGGAATTTTAATATTGCACAATCTAGAGATACTTGCCAGGGCATTTCAGACCAAAATAAAATTAATGTTCTTTGAAATTCTGGAAACTTACATTAATTTCTGAATTCTGAATGTCAAAACACAATACACAGCTCAAGTTAAGATTTTTTACCCATTTTCTCCATCACCAGACTGTAAACTGTTTGGTATAAACTTTTTTTTAAGAACAAGGAATTGTACTTTCTTTGATAGAACAAAAATATGTAAGCAAACCACCAAAAAATAATTCTTCCCTGTTCATATTAATACAATTGTGCTTGCATTAGTAAAACAGGAGACTTCAAGCAGAAATTCACTGAATTTCACTGCTTGAAATACTCACAATCTTCTCTTGGGAGTCACAGGTATGTTTCAAAAGTCTGAAAACAAGACAGCGTGTGTTGGTTCTACCAGTTTGCATTTTAGTAGCATTTGAAAAGCATTTTATTCACATTAAATCACATTCTAATGCTTCTGCTTTGACCAGGTATCAAAACAGGAAAAATTCTCTTGTCAAGAAAGATCAACACTTTTTATAGAAAGACAACATCTTAGCAAACTGCTGATTTCATATATTGAAAAAATGAACAAACTGGATTACACTAATTACTTGCTGTCATAAGGTGACTTTACCTTTAAGGTGGTTTTGGGAGCTAAGGAAGTTGAAGTTGCTGGTGACTGACGGGAGTCTTTTCTCCTGACCAATTAATGGTCATTACTGGGAATTGACAGCAGTTTTGACCATTGAAAAGTGGGATCAACTTGTGAACCCCACCTTAAGATGTAAAGTCAGAGCTCTCTTGTTCTCTTTGTTTTCTGGCTGTGAAAGGCAACAGAGCTCCGCTGGCCTCCGGTTCCCTGCCCGGGCCGCGTGGCCCGGGCAGGGGCTGGGCTGGGCCTGCTGCCTCTCCCGGCCAGGAGACGGGGCCTGCGGGGCTTGCCTCGGGCTCTGGCCAGGCCAGGCTGGTCCCTGGCTTGGCTGCAGTTTTTGCAGTGACTGAATTCACCAGAGACTGCCGAGTAAAGAAAGAAAGGGGCTCTGAACCTGCGTCGGGCTGAGGCGCCGACTACACTTTCCAGAACAGCCATGAGAAATCTTCTATCGCAGACAGCTCCAGCTCCTGCTCCGGCAGAGATCACCGAACCATCTACAAAAGCCTGGGCAAGATTTTAACCCTTTCATTACCCAGATGAGACTTGCAGATTATTTTTTTTTTTATCAAGAGAAAGAAAAAGAGAGTAATCAACATGTAAAGAGACTTTATAAAACTATCAGAGACAGTAAAGAAAAGAATTAAGTTTCAGAAGGGGTAGAGAATAAGAAGATGCTTTATGAGCTGAAATACCTTTCTGTTGAAGCTATGGAAATGGACAATATGGTCTTGAAAAAACTCCTTTAATTCATGACAGTATATAGGGAGGAGCAGAGTGTTCGAAGTGTAAATTTTGAGTAAAAAGTAGAGTGATTGTGATACAGTGAAGTGCTGGAATAGAGTAAAGCAAAGATTTGAAGTCTTGGGAGGCAATAAGAAAACTGTTTTCTAGTGAAGCTCACAGAGACAGATGAAAAAGACTTTTGCCTTTGAATAACTCATCCTTAAAATGACATCCCTAGACTCATGGCCCATACACACCTCAGAGTGATGTGAAATGGGAGGAGTGAGCTCTGATAACAGCATTTCTGGGCAGCTGACATCAGGGCAATAGAAAACTATAGCACAAATAGTTTTCCTGTGAGAAACTCTAGATTAGCAGAAAGAGGCTTCTGTTTCTCTACAAAGACTGATGAAAAGACTCTAGCAAGAATTGGGACTGTTTTAAACACCGAAGTTCCAAAGTTTTTGTCTCTGTTGTCATGTGAACAAGGGAATGGTGGGTAGTAGGGGATAAAAAGGGTTTTCTGGAAGTTTACTCTGGTGTTCTTATTCTTGTAGTTTGTTAATAAACTTTCCTTATTCCTTTTAAGTTTTAAGCCTGTTTTGCTCTTTTTCTAATCCATATCTCACAGAAAAAAAAAAAAAAGTAATCTTTTTTTAGTTACTGGTTTAAAACCACGACACTTGCTTAAAAGGGAAAACACATAAGACGCCTCTGCTTTCATTTAATATCCAGATCCTTATCACTGGCACAATGTAATAAAACTTAAAGTCCACTGAAATACCCTTTGTTTTCCCTTTGCTACACAAAAATAGAAAATATTAAAGGGAGAATGTTTTATAGAGCTAGGATTAGCCTCCAAGGATAAAGCAGATGAGAGATCATTTCAAATACTTAAGTTCAATTATGCATTACATATGAACTATGAATTAAATTCATTGCATGTTCCTTTGCTAAGAAGAACGTTGAACTGAGGTGGGCTCGGCTACAGGGCTCTGTGAGAGACAACAGAAGCTGTCCATGTGTCAGACAGGACCAGTTCCAGTCAGCTCCAAGATGGACCTGCTGCTGCCCAAAGCTGAGCCCCTCAGCCATGCTGCTGATGCCTCTGCTACAAGGTATTTAGGAAAGGGTAAAAAAACACTGCACAGCAGCTAAGAGGGGTGAGAATAACTGAGAGAAACAACTCTGCAGAACCCCAAGTCCTTGAGGAAGGAGGAGAAGGACATGGTACAGGCACAAGGGATCACCTACAGCCCACAGAGCCCATGCCGAAGCAGGCAGATGTACCCGGAAGGAAGCTGCAGTTCCTACAAAGTCCATGTTGGAAAAGGCTCCTGGCAGGAGCTGCAGCCATGCGGGATCTAGACTAGAGCTCAGAGAAAGAACTGAAAGAACTGCTCTCAAAGAACTGAACCTATGAAAAGAACCCACGCTGGAGCAGGTCATGGAGGACTGTCTCCCACAGGAGATACCCCACTCTGGAGCAGGAAGAAAGCACTATGAACTGACTGCAACTCCCATTCCCCTGCACAACTCAGGAAATAAGAATTGAGAGTGAAGCTAAGGCTGAAAGAAGCTGGTTGTAAATATGTTCTTATTTCTCAGTATCCTACTTTGCTTAATTGCTAATAAATCAAAAAATAGAATATCCTGAGCTGGAACAGGGCCCACAAGGATCACTGGGTCCAACTCCTAGCTCTGCACACTACAGCCCCAAGAATCACACCATAGGCCTGAGAGCATTGTCCAAAGGTTTCCTGAACTTCTTGAACTTCCCACTGCAGAGACAGGCTAGGGTTTTTTTGGTGAGATTACTGAGTTGGAGCAGTTGTCAAAGGTACTAGATGAAGTTAAGCATTGGAAAAAAAAAAAAAAGAAACAGCAGGTGTAGCTAGGAGTCAGAACAGCAGTAGGAGCAGGAACACTGCTAATGCTAGGAAGCTTCTAGCTCTTCTTGGACATGGAGTTGTAATGCACCTTTATTCCTGTTGTTCTGTAAATGGTAATTCCTGGCACAGTACAACATTCTTATGAGAATGCTGGAGTGATTACTTCTACAGTTGCTATTTGCTCAGTAGGATGCTGGAATCACCTGTCAATCCAAATACTATTTATGACAACACCCCCCAACTCCAGACACATCCCCTGCAAAAACCTGTCTCAATAAGCCTTCTTTAGATAACAAATGTATGGCTACTAGAAATAAAAATAACAAAACCAAAGAATTTTGTTCTAACCCCTTTAATTGTATGTCTTTTTCAAGTAATTCCAGGTAAAAATCTGGAACATCTTCCCATATATCTAGTCTAGGTCATGTAGTTAAACTGAGATTTACAGCATTGTAACTTCATAGAAGTTACAAGCAATTTCAATTAATGAAAATAAGTCAAAAGAAGTTTGTTAGAGTTCATTACAAAAGTAATGTTATAGCCTTTCCTTGGTCCACGTGGCAGAGATAACACCACCTCTTAATTAAGGAAAAGGATAATGAAGAGAGTAGAAGATGAAAACCAAGCCAGTGAATCCAATTCCATTTAGTACTTGTTAAACTAAGTAACATAAGATCCATGCTAAAAGCAGGTAAGTGAATCCTCAACTATTATAGGCCTTTTTATGGCACATTTTTTACTAGTTAAACACATTGTCTTCAAAACTAATATCCATAGGAGTAAAAGAAAGAATTCTGTAAACATAAAAATAATGCTAGAAATCAAGCACCTCTAGAGATACAAACTTTCAGTATCACAAAATATAAAAATGCTCATTCTAAGGAAATTGAACACAATAAAACAGAACAGTTTTTCAGCAGAACAAGTCTTAACATTATGTGAAATTAAAAAGAAGTATAAAGGTAAATACAACACAATTGCCTGTGATTATACTAGCCTTAGGTTTTTCTATGAAGTACCTAAATATAAATATAGTATATACTAGGACATAAATGCATAATTAAGGAGAAGCCCAGGTTTATTGGCTAGAAGGCACCATTACACATGGGAAAATGAGTTCACAAGAGAAAACGGAAGAAAAATTAAGCATACCAGAAAGCAAGAAAAAGGGAAAGAAAACCAGAAATGAAAACCAGTTCAAGAAAGAGTGCTGAGAACATACCCTGCTCCATTGCTATGCACAAAATGTTCAACGCCATGACAGAAGTCAGGAAAAGGGACTCCACACTGGAGCAAGTGATTGTGTTCTAAAGGAGGCTTCAGCCTATGGAAACCCCACACCAGAACCAGCTCTCGGCAGGTCCTGTGGCATGTATACAGGTATACCCATTGTGACAGATGCACATGTCCCCTTAGCCAAACAGCAAAGTTTGCAGAGAAGAAAAAGATCTGAGCCATTAAAGGGCCAAGAACTCCAGTTTTATCTGCTCTCTGAAAACCCACAAAGGAGCAGAGTGACACAGTGAGTATCCATGCTTATGAGCTTGGAACACTGATCATGCAATTAAAAAATGAATAGCGAGTAGCTTTTCCAAGGATCATTTGTCAAGGAACAAAGGAAGTTATGGGCACAAGGAGTCTCATGCACGCTTTTCGCATTGTATACAATGTGACTATGAGCAAACCACGTTATTCCATAAATATGTGAAGCCTAAGTGAGTCTTCTTTGAGTTCTCCTTGCCAGGCAGTGTGGCAGTGATCTCCCCTCAGTGGCCTCTCAAGGTTGCTCCTTGAAGCAGAGAGGTTTTTTAAGTGACGGATATCGCATATAGCCTTGGTAGAACAGTAACTTTGATTTGTTCCTGGTAATTTTGTATTATTGCTCAAATGGTTGGTCACACAGTAACAGAGTGAACTTAGGCACCAAACTGTACTTCACAGTTTTAAAACAGCTTATTAGTAACTCTTTTGTTAAAACCCTTTGACAGTGGTGCATTAAATGATCTAAATTGTGTCAATTCATGACACCCATTAGGAGAAGTGGCCTTGCAGTCTTCTCACACTAGAGAAGTCTCATCTGTAAAGATTGTAGCTAAGGAGAGGACTCAAATTTTATCAGTTCTTGAGGGATTATATCCCATATGCCACAGGAGGGGACCTTGCATGGGAGCAGGGGAGAGGGAAGGAGTCCATTGCAATGTTAGATCCTATGGCCTGGTCCAAAGGGACAGGGGTTGGAGACTTAATGGAAAAACCTTTAATTTGCTGTAATTGGTGATTTGCATTTTATGTTACAGGAATTCCTATAAAAGGAATTTTATTCCTACCTCAACCAGCGGTGGATAAGCCTCACACAAGTTAGCGCCAAGTGCAGCTGTGACCTGACCTGAGCTGGCTTTTGCACCCAGTAACTCCCCACAACACACTACCTCTCTGTCCTGAGCATTCAACAAACAAATGGAGTTCCAAGTCATGGACTGAATGAACTCAGTGAAAGTTTGTGGGCATTTTACAAGGGGTGGTCTTATTTAGGGTGGTCCATACATGAAGGATCTGTGTATACATCAAAAGACTGGAAGTGGTGTGTAGGCAGTGAGGATAATAAGGATGTATTGGGTAACATGGGACCTGAACATATGAACAGTACAGAACTGGGGATGGGTTTGTAGGTGTAATTTGTACTGATTTGGGCTTGGACAAAGTACATTTTCTTCCAAGAAGCTTATATCAACTCATGCTCTGGATTTGTAAGCAAATCAGGACTGAAAACATGCTTCAGCTGTTGCTGAGAAGTGGTTACATGGAGCCAAAGCCTTCCCAGCTTCTAATACCACTGTACCAGTGAGAAGGCTAGGGGGGGACACAGCCAGGCCAGCTGACCCTAACTGGCCAAAGAGATATCCCATACCACACAAAGAAGGACTGTGGGGACATTTGGAGTGATGGCATTTGTCTTCCCAAAAAAACACTACATGTGAAGGAGCCCTATTTCTTGCAGGTGATGAACACCTGCTGATAGCAAGGAGGATACGAATTCCTTATTTTGCTTTGCTTGTGCACACAGTTTCTGTTGTCCCTGTCCTCATCTCAACCCCACGAGCTTTCTCATTTTCTTGTGACTGTCTTGCCCAGCCTACAGGGGGCCAGGGAGAGAAGATCTATGTGGTGCTGACATGCCTCCCAGCCTTAAATCACAACTAGTTTTGTTTATTTGCCATCTCCGTAACACAAAACAAGCCAAGAGAAATAACCATGAAGGGGAAAACAAATAACTAGTATTAGTGTCTAAACCACTGTGAACATATTCCCTGCTCTCTACAACCTCCACCCCACCCTCCTGATAAGATTTCCTTGTAGAAATGTATTTTACTCTGGTTCTTGGAGTATGAAGGAGGATTCCCAAGCTTCTTCATTTGCAGAGTAAAATGAATCCAATGTTCTTCCCTGGAAAATGCTATTCAGCTATACATCACTAGGACTGAAAAGATGATACATGAAAAACAGTAGGATACCCAACCCAACATCTAATTTTTAGACTCAATCCCCCCAAAAAACTGTTTTACTACGAAAAATATTATACTTGTAGAAGAAAGATATATGAAATTGGAACTGTGCCAGGTTGGGCAAGACACTTTATCCCTCCTGGATACTGAATTTAAAAAAAAAAATTACATTGTATTTTTATAGAAATACTTGTTTTCAAAACATAGGTGAGTCAAAAGACACTTAACTCCCTTTTCAATAAACTGCATGGGCAGAAAAATCTTTTAAGACTTTCCAGTAATTCTACTATCTGTTTTGTCTCATGCAACATCAGGGTTTGACTTACGAGGAAGAATATCTTCACATTTCTTTTACTTCCTTTAATTGTTCAGTCAAAAGTACGTATGAGAGAGGAAAATGTATGTAAAATCTACAGTACCTTGTCCCTCAGCATAGCAAAAACTATTAAGGCAATAAACTATTTACACAATTAGTTTTCACATGTGAGAGCAATGGTAAGTGCAATTTTAAAAGCTTACTTATACACTAGTTACTCCTGTTTCTCAGTAACACTGGGCTTTATTCATTCTGAAAATCTTGCCTGGCATTTAAAAAAAAAAAGTAAATGTCAACAGCCATGAGTCATACATATTTTCTCTCTCCCAGGGCATGTTCAGTAATTTCAAAAATTTCAAGTTATCTCAATTTTAGATTACCTTAGCTAAAGGAAATACATTACTGTCAGTATTACTCACAGCACAGTTTAAAAGCAGACCTATCCTTGAATGAAATGAAGAGAAATCAGATACCTTTGAATACAAAAGGAGGAAAGAGAGGCTACTACTGAAGGAAATCCTTCATGCTACCAGATGAGGTCCCTACAAGTGCCAAAAATTAAGAGTATAACTTTGCCTTATAAAGATCTGACACCTATTAGACAATCTGCAAGAAAGTACTCCAAACTTTAAAATGGTACAAGTTCCCTTATAGCAAAAAAACAAAAAGAAAAACATTTTGTGATTTCAAAATCTGTTGATAGACACACATTCATTGACTTAAATTATCAACCATAAAACTTCAAATATTTCAAATAAAAAGCATAAATATTAAGAAACAAAATTTTGTTCTGTGACAGACAACTGCACACCTTTGAGAGTGAAGAACTGCAGCAAGTGGGAAGAACAAAACCACATCACACATACACACACACAGGACTGCAATCCCATTCAACATTGTCAAAAATGAACTAGATTTCACATATGTACAATTCAGTTCTTGTATATGTACACATACAAAAGTTCAGTCCACCAATAAAAGAAATGAAACAAGAAGAAAATTTTAAAAAAGTTTTGCTGTAGACTAAAGTTCCTCAGAACTGGGTAGAACCAGATTTCATGTCAGCTTGATTTGGTTTTGGTGTTTATAATAAAATTTAAAGCTACATAAAAAATGATCATCTGTTCTCATTCTTAGCAGACCAGTACACTCCACCCATATATTTTCAGGCAGGTATCCCATACATTTTAGTCGGGATACACACACAAGTTTTTTTGCCATTTTTGCAATTATTTGTGGCCGGTAAGGCTCTTTTCCGGTTTTAAATAGAATCTTGCACAGAATGGGTTAAAATCACAATATAGGAATCAATGCCTTTACTTGATACTGATTACTGTTTTCTACAAAAATCTGACAGACATGGGTATAAGACTAATCATCATACTGCCCTTCCTATACCACTCCACAAAATCCTCTAGCTTTTTATTTTCTGACTCCTACATAATGGCCATGGATTTCAGGTTGAAGGAGAATCTTAAGACTTAGCTTGTACTTAGCTAATTTGTTGAAATTAATTCAGCTGAAAAGCATTTCTGCAATACACAGTTTGAACAGAACCTAAATAGTCTGATTTAATGATTTCTGAACCTGTACATCAAAAAGCAAAAAATTTAAGCTCTGCATTCTGCTACACAGGTTGCCTTGCTGAGATTTGCAGACATCTGGCAAGAGAAACTGGAACATGCTAGAACCCAATCTGGATTTTTTAGCTTTCAAAGTATAACCACTACCCACTGAAAATTAAAATGAAATTTAAGATGTACTCAAAACCTCCAATAGGAAACAGGAAAAAAAAAGTTTACTTTTCCTAACCAAAGTACCTGTGAATCCTACTCACATCTGGACTCCTGAATTCCACTATAGGGAAGGAAATGGAAGATAATTCAAGAGCTATAAATCTCTTCAGTATTGTTGTGATTTAAGCCCAGCTGGCAAAGGACTCAGTATTTGTCTTATTGCTTATGCCCACTCTTACAGACCCTATATTGGTGTTGCAAGTGAATTACCACCCCCACATACAACAGTGGTAAATATGTAGCTATTTAAATGCCAAGTTTGATAAATTTTTTTAATTTGGAAAATAAAAAAATTATTAGGTAATTATTAAAATACCTATAATTAATATATTGTGTTAATATAATTGAATTACCTAATAATTAGGCAATGAAATTATTATTAAATTATTATTGCCTTTTGTTTCAGAATGAAGTCTCTTTCCTGTGCTATTCTATCTGTCAGGTGATTATTTTGATTAGCTGAAAAAGCAGCAACTAAAAAAGCTGTTTTCCGTGGTGACCTGTCTGTTGTTAAGCACCTTGCGCATGCCAGCATGGGAGTATACTTCTCTAGGACGTGTTTGTTATGTAACACCTCCTATGAAAGAACAAAGTGAGTGGAAATACAAAATTTATTTGGAATTGATCCACTATTAGAGGAGGGGATGGAGCAGTTTCACAGACAACAAACTGAACATCATAGGAAGAAACCTCTCAAAGATCATTTTAACTACAGGCCAGCTCAAAAGCCCTACTACTTTTCCCCTAACATTATTCTATTTTGAGATTATGTTATGGAATAGAGGTAAAATCAACCTAAACAAAACAGCTTACAGGCTGAAGCGAATTTTTGTGATTCACCTACATTTGTCTAGTTCACTTTCCTCCAGAACTGCCCACTCTTCTAATTGGACATATATGACTGTCCTTAACCGCTAGGGGCATATAGAATACAAGTAGCAAACAGAGAAACCTATACTTACAGGACCTTTTAACAACTTTTCTGCTAGTTTGCTTAACAATATTCAACTACTTATTTAACAATAACAATACAAACAAACAAACCACAAACAGACATCCTGGAGAAAAGAGGAAGAGGTGTTTCTTTAAAGATTGGCCTTTGCTGGAACAGGACAAAGGGAAAGCCTCAGAACACCTGGCACAACGCTCACCCAGCAGGGTAGGGCAGGCAGGGGGCCAGAGAAAGTGCAGGAGCATCTGCAGGGGATTGAAACAGCCCTGGGAAGCGACCACAGGGACCAGGACTGGCAAACAGGGAGCAGGTTTGTTCAGCCTTGAGAAAAGAACGTTTGTGGGAATTCTTATCACTGTGGGCTACAAAGAAGGAGACTCCCCTTTCACAAGGAATCACAAGGAAAAGACGAGGGGTAACGGGTATAAATTACTCCTGGGAAGATTCTGTTGGACAGCAAAGGAACATTTGTCGTAATAAGAACAATCAGCCCTTGAAATAATCACCCCTGGGATGTGATGGATTTCCCAAGGTTGGATTCTTTTAAGATCCACTGGACAAGGTGCTGGTGATCGTGACTGGACTATGCTTTTGCCAGGAAGATTGCATCAGATTATCCTTAAGGTCCCCTTCCAACCTGTTATCCTGTGACTCTTGCAAGAATGATTAAAAAAAACAACCCAAAATACCCACACTGGGTCCCAGTTTTAAAAATTAATAATTTAATTTAAAAATTAATAATTTAAATTAAAAACTAAATTAAAAAATTAAAAATTTTAAAATATCCCATGTCACTTTATTTTCCTACCCCAACAAATTCTGTAAGTAGTAACAAAAAGCTTTTTAGTACTCAGCCAGTACATGAATTCCTACCCAAAACAAAACAAGCACTTCTACAGAAGAAGCAATGAAATCCACAATGTTTCTGGGCTTGTCAAAAGAGGACAGGAATAAATCTTATCAAGATTAAGGGCAACAACATTCCTTTTAAAACAAAAGTAAAAACATTATCACAAACTATGAAAGGATATCACAGCTACTGCAAGCTGATGGACTCGTCCCTTTGACATAAAAAAAAAATGATGCATGCTAAATATTTCTTATTAATTAGATAAGATGAAACTTTGGAGCAAGATTTTAATTTATCTGAGAAATAAAGTGTGTAAAATCAACAGTCAGTTATTCAAACTAAATAGCATGTGGAAGGAAATTCAAGCCCTCTGCAAAATATCAGCAAGCCAAATTTCAGAAAGGGTTGCAATTTTTTTATGCCAGATTCTCCAAGGCAATCATCATACTGAATAATGAATAATCTTAAAAATACAGCCTATCAAAAGAGATGGGATTTGCTCATATGAGTGCAAGTCTAATCTTGTGAAGTCAGTTGCAACATCCATGAAAAGACTCACCCATGAGCATATGAATTGGAAACCTGGTTATGAGCCAAAACTACACAACCACCAACTCATAAGCACACAGGTATGTTTGCAAGAAAATGTGGCAATGACTTTTATTTCTAGTGTAACATACAGTCTTTTGCTTGTTTTTATTTTAACTATCAAGTTCATAAAGTATTTTGACATTAGTTCAGTTACAAGCTAAGAAAACTACTTTGCTATCAAAAATTTGTACGAAATTGTCATTCTTAATATTAAGAATACATTATAATGTTTCTCCTTACCACAGTAGCATGAAACATCTACAAACTAGAAATGAGACTGTCCCTCCAAAATTAGATTTGTGAAGAAACTCATTTATATGTTCATATTTTGTCTAGTTCAACTACAAACCTTTCACACAAGTGAACTTTATAAACCTGTAAAAAAAATGAAGTTTTAGATTAGTAAAAGGAAACATTTTTAAATTAACACACTAATGCTTATTAAGAGTATACCAATGAATATTTTGATAATGCCAGAACAGTTGATTTAAGGATTTCTTATGTATTACAGTGCTGATTAGAAGTTTTTCCAAATGTAACACCCACTCACCTACTTGCATGCAATAAGTTGTCACAGTAGCATTTTAGCTCCTCCTAGATCACGTCATCAGTTTCTTTAGCAAGAAGGCCCAAATTCCCCATTCCCAGTTCCCCACTCAACAACACTGATTTTTCTGACATAAGGTGAAAGCTACCAGGAGGTGAGGGGCATGGGCTAAGAAAATACAAAAGTCACATTATATAGAAATAGCAGACAATATTTTGAATAGGATTTTTCAACTGAATACTTTGGACACCATTTTTTTATATGTCTATTACTCGCTAAATTATAAATACATTATTTTGTTTTCCTAAATTTTCTTCTTTCTGGGCCAAGAAAGCGCATTTTTGCAGGAAAAGAAAAAAGATCAGTATAGAATTTTGCTGAGGCTCAAACTCTGAATCCCAACTGATTTCAGAGATGCAGTAGTTGAAAGTATTCAAGAACACATCTGAGACTAAAATAAAAAAAAAAATTCAAAGATAAATATTTTTTCAGGTCGGCATTAAAAATCATTCACAAAAATGTTTCATTGTCACATTATATGTCCTCCTTAGCCATTGGTAAAATACAGAAACAAAGCAGACTTTTAAATGTGTTTTGGTGTAAAATATGACAAGAAATTTGTAGAACAAAATTTGCCAAGTTTATGATAATGAAGAAGCAGGTCTGCTATCAGTAGACTAAACACACTATCAGGAAGTACCTACTTCTGTTGTTGAGAACAGTTGAAAGTTTTTAACTCTTATTACTATCTCAAGTTGGGAAACACTTGTTTTTCCAATGGATTACATTGTCAGTTTAATATGAGACAAGTTATTTCACTAACTAACAATACAAATCAATGTAAAATAAAAATAAAGTAGTGCTACAATAAAGGGGTTCTGAAAAAATCCAACCATGATGGAAAGGGGAGAAAGAGTTTAGTATTACGCATAAATTCCACTTCTGAAACTCTTAAGTGAGTATGAAAGCATTAGGGCATGATCCCTTGGCAGAAACATAATACATACTCCAAACTCACGTGGGAGCTTACCTGCCCTAACTCCCAAATTAAGTGCGTATGTTTCACAAACATACCATAAATCCACTGTATTCACCTAAACTGCCATCCCACAATTCACGCCTGAAATCAAGCCACAAAAGAACATGGCACAGGGAGGTGAAGATCAAGGCTAAAGTCAATAACGAAAGCCAGGTCACCAAATGACAATGAATTCTGTATTAAACAGTATAATCATCAAAGCATTTTTCAGCTACAATCAAGACATTTTTAAAGTTAGAAACAAGGGTGCAATTTACATTGCAGAACCTCCAAACCAGCAAGAAGAGATTAGTCTTCTTCCCAGGTCCAAATCACATCTTATGCTTCCCTTCCCTTTTTTCATTCAAGAGGTACCTTCAAACCCTTCCACAAGATATGCTGTAGGTCCAATATGTGCAGATCTTTTCCAAACACAGCTGTTTGCTCTTCTCAAAGATGACAGCCTCAGTGACTCAAATGTTGGATTTCTGTCTTCTTTTATCCTCCAGAAGTAGACATCCAACCACCCAACTTTTGAGTCAGACTTCAGCAGCAGGAAGGGTAATATCAATATGTCTGTTACTCAGCACACTTTTCGTAGGGTTTGGGTTGCCTCTGTAAAGGTGTTATAATTTATAAATTGCATCATAAGCAGAATTATTTCTTCTAGTTTTTAAGCAAAACCCATAAAAACTTACTGTCACAAAAATCCAGATGAGAAACCTGACTTTCAGACTGCCTTCCAAATTATCTGCTCAGCAAAAATTTTTGTAAGGACATCTGTCTTTGTATCAAGACACAGTCCAATATGGCAATCCATAGAAGTGCCAGTGCTTGCTGGCAACATGCCTGATGAAGAGGGTGGCAGGCACAGCAATGTGGGGATTGAGGGTCAGCATTCTTGTCTTCTGAATAAAGGACTCACTAATGCCACAGCAAACTTAAATTTGGATATTTTAAGGTAAGAAAAAAAAGTTGGAATTACTATGTGATGATGAAATACAAATATATGCCAGAGATACTCAAGGGGAAGTTTACTAGAGAGGAAGTTGGAAACTGGAATATGGTGGGGGGAAACTTCACCACTGAAACTTCACAGTCTAAACTGCATTTTGTATCCAATGATTAGGACTTTGCAAATTGTTAGCCAACTGTTTGTTGAAGTACTCTAAAATAACAGTATGGATTTTAGGTATATGTGTTCTTCTGAAAATAAGGCTTGAAAACTCAATGTCAATTTTCTCTCCACAAAGGTGGATTAATCTAACAGCTACTCATGTCAGCCTAGTAAGCACTTACAGGTTCCTTTGATAACACATTTTTACAATCACCTTTGTACAGCTATGTAATTATTTACTTTAAGTCACAGTGTTTGTGAGGAAAATAAAGAGCAGGAATACAGTGAATAAATGCCATTTCTAGCTAAAGCCTTCAAGGATGAAATGGTATGGTGTATCATGGGTAAAGATCGCACATCTACCACGTGATACAGAAATTAACCACACACTTCATTAGATCATTTCCTCTTGTCCTATCACTTGTTATTTGGGAGAAAAGCCTGACAGGCACCTGACTTTCAGGACAAACCTGTTTTCAGGTAGTCGTAGAGAGCCATCATAGCACACCTAGAAGTTTAACTCCCAGCTTAGGGCTGTATGTGCTGCTTGCCTCCTCTACATAAGCAACCTGAAGCAACAGGAGTGAAAGGTTTCTGTATAACTGCACACCAGCAGGCACACAGACTCCCCATGCAGCGCACAAGAAGCTATGTCAGGATGCCAGAAGCCTGAGCTGCACAGTTGCACTGTAGTTGCATGGGATTTCAATAATAGATAAAGGCTTTATCTATTAGCACTGTAACTGTACAAAATACGTCAACAAAGTCCCACTGTATGTCGCGTAAGTTTTGCTTCCTACAGGCAACCTGATGAAGGATAGCAAACTGTCTGGAACAAGTAGAAAGAAGCAATTTTGAAGCACTAGGCATCAGTGTCACTATTACGAGATGGCTCAGAAACACCACAGACTCCTTTATTCCTCACTCTGGCTCCATGATCCTTTTAAAGGCACTCAAATAAGGAGACATCTCCATGCACAGGTTAACTTTACGGAAGCAAAGAATGAAGAGCATGGAGATAGCATAAAAGTGGTATAGAAAAAATACCCTAATGCTGTTTAGTTGCATGAACTCTTTACATGTTTTTAACCTAACTGATAGATGGAAGGTTAACTTCATTGCCTTGTCATATGCTCACCACACAGGAACTTAACCAAAACCTCATGGCTAGAACTGAGCCATCCCAGATTAATTGTTAAACAGTTTTAACAGATTTTAATACTTCATATGAAATTACCATTAAGGTTTTTGAAGGAGAAGACAGGAAGAGAAGATGCAGCAAGCATTTTCTAGTAAAAACAGGTAGAATTTATTCTAACACAATTTGCTGCTTTCCCCATATGCTTAAATTTTCCTATCCATCCCTTTCTCAAAACAGGTAATTCTGTATAATTACTTAATCTCATTACTTATCCTCTACTTTCACAGGTATTTTGTATCAGGTGACTAAACAGCTATATCATTTATCTGTCTTGGCACTGTGCTTCAGCTAAAGAAAGTTAAGTCTGATTTGGCATTAAACTGCAAAGAAAAACACTTTCACTTTCTTTAAGTTATTTAGAAATCAGAGAGGGCTGATTGAATTTGATGATCATTGTGCTGCTTTTGGAGAATGACAAGGAAGTGATGAACACCACCAAAAAACAGAGCTCTGTTAAAACAAGCTTTATTTAGTACTACATGAATAAAAGCCAGTACAGCTCTCCACCATGACACTAACGGTACCAAACAGAACACCTGACAGCTTTCCAGGGGGCTTTAGCAGCTACTGCTGATGCACTGCAGAAAACAGATTAACAATGAAGCCTATTTGCACTATGTGCTCTCCTACCATCCGGTTTAAGACACTTAAGCGAAAAAACATTAGTTACAACTGCTCTTCCAAGATGCTGCTTGAAAATAGATGCAGCATGTATTTGAAGTTTGCTTTCCTGCTAAGCACTGGTTGGTTTTAAACAACAAAGGAATCCTAAAGATCTATTAGCAAATGCAGTGGGGAACCAGGTATTTGATGGGAGCCCTATCTCTGGTTTTGTCCATAATAATGTTGTACAAACTAAGAATCAGAACACAAATAATTCTGCCCAAAAATGAAATCAACAAATTAAAATCTGTCAACTTGCTTTTGGAAACAAAGTAGTTTTATAATGCAAATCTGACAGCTAAACACAGAAGTTTATCTATTTGTACACAAGATGCAAAAACAAATTTAAATATAATAAAGAAAGGTCAAGTTGTCTTCACGTTCAAAACAATCTTACTAGAACATTTCCAAAAATGCATTTCACTGATAGCTATAACTATTCATATTAAAAATGAGAAATAATGTATTTTTTCGCACACCCTCTTGTACATCCCATACAACAAATTAAATGTTTGTCCGGCTATGGTACCTCGAAGACATATCTTCATGTTTCTAGCTAGCTGACTTCACTGAAGAGGTTTTTTAGTTGGTTGGTTGTTAGCTCATGCTCAGCATTAAGTAATATTGACTGCCACTCATATAAACTTCACCTACAAGCTTCAACTGTGTTTTAATTACTGTAGCAAAACCATCCTCTATACCTCCAATGGTTCCAGAGTTATGTAACACTAAAAGATAAAATCGATTTTAACTAAAGGAGGTTATCCATGGTAGTCATAGTGCACTGCTTACAGAGGAAATGGTTAAAATATTGAAATATTGGTAAAGTTTAACAGCTTCCTGAAAATAACAGTTTTCTGTAAAAGTGGATGTTGAAAATGCTTTCTTAAACTCTCATTCACACATAAAATAAAAATGCAAGCTTATAGTTTACGCTCAAGTACAACAAATAATATTAAACTACCTTTCTTTTTGAAGTATTCTACTCTAAAATTCACCAATAAAGCTTTTAAGGCTACATTAACAATGAAGAATCTCATACTCTGTTGTCCTATATAAACCTGACAAAACAGTGAAAGATAAAAAATGTAACTTACATCTGTTAAACGTAACAAAGAACTGCACAATATTCAATCACACTTGAAGAGTAAAGCACACTTACTACAGAGTTCTGACACATAAGCAAGGCTAAGAAAAAACTGATACTAGAAAAGCATTCCTAAAAAACAGCAGGGATAAGGAGTATGAAACACTTAAAAAAAATAACTCCTTATATACTTCTTTATGAATATGGGCATCATGTACCCTGTATGTAATTTAGATATATCATAAGAGACTAATTCACAAGTGCTTCCACGGAATTCTGTTCCTAGTGCTTCCATGATACAAGGCAGTAGCTAATTTACTACAGATTGGGAGCCAAAGCAGAAGCTCATGCAAGGCCTCTTGTAACCATATCAAGTGCTAAAATAAAGCCCACCCATACCAGAGCATTACTTGCAAAGTCATCACACCAGTTCTTGCAAAGTCATGCTGCCCTCAATAAAGCTCACCTGAGAAAGTACACACCACAATTAAATGGGAGTTGACTGTAAGGTCAAGTATTTCCCAATTACAATTTCTCAAATACAGTATCTCATTTTAGTTACAGACAAACAGAAATACAATAGTTACCATTTCCAGATTTTACAAGGTAACAACAGAATTGTTTTCTGAGTCTTCTTTTTTTTTAGCCTTATGAATAAAAAAAAAAAAAAAAAAAAACCTGCATTAAAACAAACTCAAGTTTTTCCTAAACAAAAGAAATTGTCAAGTATCACCTTCTTAGGATGAAAGAAACAGGCTACAATTCTTTCGCTTCCCCAAACATGATGGCCTTACATCTCTTATGTCCCAGGATGTATAATTTGCTATTTGACATAAACAAAAATGAAACCAGACAGTCCTCTTTCCAGGATTTCCTGAAATCACAAGTTAGGGACCAAGTGTCTTTCTCCATTTTGTGTCTTTAATAGAATGGATGATATGCTTAGCTGTTTGGGTTCCTCTGTTTTCCTTTGAGGATGCCAGATGACCCTCACACAAAAGAAACTGAATCAGCCTTCTATCTCCCCTGCAAATCCATTGCTCCTTAAGAATCTGATCAGTTTAGAAGAGGAATCAGCTACTATTTTTTAGCAGTTTTGCAAAACTGCATTGATTCATACTCAGACAAACCAATTAATTGTTCCAGGATGCTTTTGTGAATTCATCTACATGGCCCAGGATAGAGGAAAAGCCTAAGAAAAAGCACTCCACACTGGAGTAGAGCTGGTCATTCACTCAACAGTTACCATATCCAAAATGTAATAAATTATTATTGTTTGTTAATCAAATTTAATATAATTGTTAAATATAATATGATTGTTAAAGCTGTTTTAAGAGTTAACACTGTAAAATGCCTAACCACAAACATCCTGTTGCAAAAACAAGAAACTACTGCAGCTGCAGAAAAGGTAAACCCCACAGTATCTGGCTGCACAAGTAAAAAAGGGGGGTTGCTTAAGAATGAGGGAGTTGTTTAATCATTTTAGAACCAACGCCTGATCACGAGACTGAGGAAGACTACCCATGACCACCAAGAGGCAGAAGACCCCCTAGCAACAGATGGCGCAGGCGCCGATGTGATCCAGGAAGACACCGACACAGGGACTATAAAAAGAGGAACCTCTTCAGCCAAGGCACGCGCCATGTGCGAGACACTTAAGACAAAGCGTCCCCTGGGCTGCCCCAGCTGGCTTTTGCTTGCTTTACTGCTTGCTGGATTAATAAAATTGGCTTTCATTAATTATTATTTAAATTGTCCCTTTTATTTTGTCACACCAACTTATAACACAAAAGGTCTATCTACAGCAGTGATTACTTGAGCTGGGAGTTAGGTTAAACTCATGAGCTGTCTGCCAGGAAACTCTTGAGGCATTTGCATTTTCAGGTAGGCTTTTTCAAAAAGGAAAGGGAGGGACAAACCCTTGACAAGACAAACACTTCTAGACTGTCTCAGCAAGTAATGGAAGTCATACATTGAAACCCTGCAGAAAAATCCAAGACTTTAATTCCTGTAGAAATCCCGATGGACTGGCTTAGTTCTTGACTCAAAGCTCCTTTTTGACTCCCACCCCTTCCCACCATATAGAGCCTACAGGTCTACATCCAGAAACATGAAAAAAAGACTCAGTATAATGTGTATAATGCTATAATGCTCAGTATAATGCCCAGTATAATGTGTAGCTTTCACTGAAGTAGATGTAAGTTGTTTTCAGCCAAGAGTCCAGCATGACCTCCAACTGAAATAATTTACTTCAATACTAATTCTAGTGCGTATACAGCAAGACAAACCCTCACCTTATCTCCTCTCTGAGGAAACATATGACATAACTTAGGAACAAACCAACACTACTTCATTGAATTGCAAATTAATGCCTCTTCTACGTGCACAACACTGCTTCTATTCTTAAGTTAAATACTCAAAAGATTGAAACTAAGAAGGCAAAACCATCATGTGGCCTCAAAATTTTGACCTTTATTCAGGGGAAAAAACCGGCATAACATAAAAATACCCTAAAACTTGGAAGGTATGGAACAGGGAGATTGAAAACCACAATAGAACCTATATATGTTTGCATATACAAATGAAGAAGCTCAAAATTAAATTCTGTGAAGTCCCATTTACCCCACATACAGAACACACTGAATACTGTCAAGGGATTCTCCTGGTTTTTAAAAGTCTCCAGAAGTAAATGTTGCAAATAAACATGGCAGAGACAAACCAGCCAATTCAGATTAACACAAGCTCTAGAGAATAAAATATTTTTCTTAGCACATTATTATTTTTGTTGTATATTGACCTTTATAGTTTTTTCCTCTTAAAGATCATATAAGCCACCTGTCACAAAAAAATGATCGTATTCACAGGATATGACAATATTCCAAACACCAGCAGGCAATATTTTTAGAACAAGAGAACATAATTTTGGAAATCAATATGCTAGTTACAAGTCAATATGGAATGAAAGTGTTTATAAAAGCCTTGAAATTTGGAAATTCATTTAGGAGAATGTCAGTTCTTTCCATCTGGTTTGGACTGTATTATTATTATTATTATTATTATTATTATTATTATTATTGTTATTGTTACTGTTGTTACTGTTAATTACTAATGTTAAACAGATTTAAACAAATGTGCACATGATCCCAGATCAAGAAAAGCACTTAGAATAAAAAACAGTTACAAAAAAAAGATGGAGATTGTTCTTCATTTTCATACAGCTACAGAGGGGAAACTCTGTATTTCAGGGGCACAGCTGAAGTGTGATTTTTGGAAAAAGGTGGAGAAAAAAAAGACAAAAAAGACACAGCTGTTGCATAGTTGCTTATGGATTTTCTGCATTGACACTCCTGATTAAATTATCCAAACTTACAGAAATACATGAATGCTTATCTACTAGTAATTGCATTTTTTTCAGAACAAAAATATTAGATACTTCTTTGTAAACCAATTCTAGCAAGATTAGGGCACATTTTTTCTGCTATTAACTGAAATACCAGGCAAACCACAGAGTCTTCATTGCCCCATTCCATATGCATGTGTACAAATAACATCAGAAGAGATAGGACGCAATTGAGTAAACTTTATTGATTCTGAAAGACTATGCATTTCCTCCATTATAATTAGCTTCTGTGCAAACAAAGAGAAGCTCCATGCTTTAAAGATATAACTGTGCAAAACTGCTTAAAGCTTTGTGCTGGAAGAAAATCTGGCCAGATCATGAAGACCAAGAAAGGCAAGGTGGTCTCAGCTCCCACATCCAGTCATGGTGAGGTTAAGCATATATCCCCACCATGCACACAAAACATATGTATAATTGTACACATGATCAGCCATAGGGCAAGGAGGGAGGTAGAGGGGGGTGCATCCTAATTTAAAACCAGCACATTCCTAGTGTCAGGTCTTGAATTCAATTTCCTTTTTCAAACAAGGTCAGAAATTTATCTAGGACTTCTATCTGAATAGTAACTTCCCTAAATATCAGAGAAAATATTTAGAAGCTGACCACAAAATCTCATGCGCCAACCAGCTATTTTTTTCTCACAGTTGTATTTGAACAGGGAGGTTTTAAATTCCATAAAAACCCACCACAGTTTTAGCACAGCTGTACTTATGGCTAATATGATACAGCAGAATATGCTCAGAGCTAAGCTTGGCAGGGCAATTAAACCAGTCTTCACTACTGTGACAGACTCTGTGAGTCCACAGATTCCAGTGGAATAGGTTAATCTTGCCAGCTGGTGGAAAAGCTCTTTGCTTTATTACAGACTAGGTTCATGTTGCATCAACCCACTAAAAAAACTCACCCCAAGACTGCTGTAGGGAGAGAAGAGCACCAGAAGAGCAAGACTATTCTTTTCAGCATTGAATTAACTTAACATTCTCAAAAAGTGTTAGCATTACCTTAGATAATTATTCTAATCTGTTCTCTTGTTAGATAAAATAAACTGAAAGAATTCCCAATTTAGTCTGTTCAAGCATTTTTTTTCCTTCAAGAACTTCTCCTTCAGCCCATGTTTAAGGTAATTATCTCTCTTGTCATCTTTTTGAAACTCACCGTAATTCTGTGATGTCCTTCTGTAGGTCACTATTACAGTATTATTTGAAAAAAACACCTTTCTTTCTTTAAAGTAGCCCTTATCCTATTCCCTAAGTCCTCCTATAATCCTGCTTGTTTTCTGCTCAGAATGGAGAAAACATAGCAATGATTAATGAAATTTCTATAATGGAAGATCTCAGGAGTGCACCCAAACATACAGCCCTATAAACAACCTAACAGGATTGTAGTGGAAAAACAAACAGAAACCCTGTTTCTGTAATGAACTGTTTGAATATGAAATCTGAACACAGAGTCAAAAGACTTGGTGGGAGGAAAAACAAATCAAATTTATTAATAGAAGCTCCCAACTCCCTGCTACTACTACATCATTAGACAGATTAAAGAAACACATGTATTACATATTGTCTGGCTGTGTCTAGCATGCCAAATTGAAAACAAACCAAACAAAACACATTGAACAAAAAACCAACCAAACAAAAAAGAATGAACAAAAATCCCCCAGTCTATCCTCCTAAGCTAAAACAGAAAAGATGCACAATCCCTACAACCATAAAGGGCTTTAAAACCCTTAAAGGGTTTAAAGACACTGAACAATTAAAATTGCATAAAAGCATAAACAGACTGTATTTTCTTAAGTGCCAAATATCAAAATTAATAGGTATCAGAATTGGACGGGGAGTCGGTTTCTTCAGTTTATCTAAAATATTATTCTTTTCTATATTAATATCCAAACTAATAGCTAGGCAGTGGAGAGTGAGGAAAAAATAACACATATCTTTATACTAGAAAGGAAAAAATCCTCAGTCCATAATGAATTAAAGAAACTCAAAAGGCACAGTATTGTCACTAGATTGTCTTTTCTATTCTTCTAATGCATCACATATATTACAATTTATAGTATTAAAAACTGTCACGAGTCAGTGCATATTAAGCATTTTGCTAAAGAAATGTCAATAAAGGACCCCTTTCCCCAAACAGACACTTAGGTTTAAGCATCTAAATAAGCCAAGGAATGTTATGACCAAAAAACAGAAGACAGGTACAGGTTAAGAAAAGTTATTTGCATACTGTATATGCATGAGGGGGGAGAAAAGAAGGTATTGGTTGACTTGTACAATACATACCACCTTAATGTAAAATTTCCTGCAACATCAAAGCCTTTTTTAATATGAGATGGGCATTAACTGCTGAGTTATTGTTTTAATAATAATTTTTTAAAAAGTGAACATTTTTATCTTGGGTAATACTCCTATTACATAATTTGGATGATCTTATGATTAAAAAAATAGCTCTGCAAATTTTACTTGGTAAAAACCTTCTAACTATTTAATAAGTCAGGTTTTTTTACTTCAGGGATTTTTATTTTACCTTTGTTTTTTCTATTTATGAAAATTACCTAGACTTTGTCATTACATTTAAGTTACATTAAGCTATGCAATTGGTTCATGTAAAACACATTTTATGCATATAATGAAGAATGCAATGAAATAAAAACAACCAACACTGAAACTTCAGTGTGAGAATATATAAAAAATATTCAATATGAAGCAAAAGTCACTTACCTTCCAGTCTCATGAATTACTAAAATAACACTGGATAACAGAATGCATGGAGAGATGCTTATAATCTTTAGTGAGGGATGAATAATCTTCATGTAGATGCTGTGAACAGCCCCTGTATGCATACTGACATCATCAGTAAAGACTTTGAGGCAAAGGATACTATGGTAACCATGCAATGTGCTGAGAGAGAAGCCTTTAATTGCTTAAACAACTTCCTGAGGCTTGTGATACTAGGTTTCCATTTGCTTAGAAAGAAACGAACGTTGTCATAGAGGGAGAGAGTGCGCTACTGTGCAGAAAAAAACCCTGTACTGAATCCTGATTCTATTAATTGTAATGTGACTTTTTAAATTGCAAATGTCATAGCTTCAATCCATTCTTAAAGTCTTCTGATATCTACAAGATCTGTCAGGAGTCACAGATCAAGAAGCAATACTGTCAGGTACCAATTTTATAAGCATTTCTATTTTTTCTTTTTGCATGCACTGACACCATTGAGATACTATCTTCTTTAAGTCACAGCAGAGTTTTAAGTGTAGAATGCTCTTTTGCACCAGGGGGTAAAACAGTGTTCACAACAAAACCTAAAGTCCAGCTAATACCAAAGCTCAGGTGTGATATAAACTGGCATTCTGTGAAAAAAGTATCATGTGTCTTTCACCTTCAATGACTATTAGTCAGTACATCACTTAAGAAGGACAGAACTTCAGGTAATATTACCAGCAGTGACATGATAAGACCCAAAGATAGTTGAATGAGATTATTTTGGCTATCTTACAGAAAACTGGATTACTGTCTCTTCATTTTGAACACAAATAGCTCTGCAGATACTTGTTTTCTCAAAACTGAAGAATAACCATGTGACTAAAAATTCAATCAGAATTACAGAGCTAGTTAGGATTCCCCTAGTGTAAAGTATCTAGAAAGGCCACCATAAACAGATTTTTAAATTAATGTCATTGTTTCAATTCTAACATTAATCAAATCGTTGTGAAGAAGTTATGCCTTCCACAGTTAGGTTGAAGTTCTGATCATCAAATGCATAGGTTAAGAACACTACTCAGCCAACCATTTTCACAACTAGACGTCATTTGGTCTTGCCAATTAAATTTTGCACTCTTATTTTAAAAAAGCACATTTTATGACCCCTTTTTCAAGCACAATTGCAAATTCCCTCAGATGCTTCACACACATGCTGCTTTTCATAGGAAATTTTCTGCACACATATATTGTTTTAAAATCATTGATCTAAGCAGCATAGTGTACTGCCCTCCACCCCAGTATCTTTACGTATATAGTGCTACACACACTTCAGGGAAAAGGCAGAGAGAGAACAGAAGTAAAAAAACAGCTGGAGACTTACCGTCATAACAAAGTTACAATTCAGTTAATTTCTGCTATCTGCAGCCATGCAGCAAGTCATAACAATGTTGATCTTCTGCTGGGATCAGTACTGTGTTTCCAATAGACACTAACAGCACTCACCCATGCATAAATACAGAGAAAACCAGCAGCTGAAAACCAGAGCTCAACAAAAGCAGAAGACTGTACCCTTTCTGTTCCCTCCAACTCCACCTTTACAGACTGATCTTACAGCAAGATAGCTCCTGTTAGGAAGCTCAAAAGTCAAAAGAGACAGAGTATGAACAATGAAACTTCTAAGTCCAAGGTATATGAGATGTAAAGGTGCTTACCATCTCAAATTGATATACAAGTTAACAACTTTAAAAAGAAGGGAAAAAGAAGAAAAAAACCCACATCAGCCTGAAGCAAATTATAAAAGCTTGTTCTAAAATTGAAGCACTAAACTTCTGACTGAGTGGAAAATACAGTTACAAAGGATGGAAATGAAAACACACACAATTTTAAATTGCTAAATGACACACTGAGCCTTTAAAGTTACATTTTTCCAAAATACATTTCCCACAGTCTCCATTCTGTTTTGGGAAGGAGAGGATCAGACAGCAGATGCAGACCTAATCTATGACATCCAGCTTCTCAGTGGCTGTAATAATAAATCAATCAAATAAATCCAACACCTCAGTTGCCTTGATTTACCAGCTAAATGATGGTCTCCGTTTTTTTCAACTAGAATCTCACGTAGAAGCATTTCTCTGGGCCAATTCCACAATTTCCTGTTCATCTCTAATTAACTCACTTGACTGCTTTAAAAACTAAATAAAAGAAAAGGCTTCATTGCCCAGTCCTTGAACTTGACCTAATATGGAATGCTAATACTGCCAGGGTCTGTATATACAACATCCCTCTTGCAATTGCTACAGAAAACCAACCAATTTAGGCTAGATATCAAGTAGGGAGGTGGGTAGATTAAACATACCAGATGACAGTTTTCATTCTTCTTAGTATTTCTTTGAGCTGAATAAAGTCTGGTTTCAATACGGCAAAAAAAAAAGCAAATCAGTAAGTAGTCATTTTATTTTTGTATGTCTGTAAACAGGCACAAGCTTAGGATGTCAGCGCAGAATAGGACTGCAAATAATGCAATGGCATGTAGAAGAACCATTTTGGCATCATTTTTGAAGACGTGTGTAATGGTTTCCTCTTACGCCTAAACTTCTAGGACTATTATACAAACACTTCATTCAAGATTATCATTTCTACAGCAATAGAAAGAATCAAAGAATAGCTCAATCAATCACAACAGCATATTCTGAAGTCCTGTTTTTGTTAAGAGAGATTCCAATCTATTTCCTGGCACTCTTCCACAAACCTCTTCCTCTACCCAAGAAGTTAATCTGATGACTGGAGCATCTCTCCTCTGAAACCAGGCTTAGAGAGTTCAGTATGAACTGCTCAGTCTAGAGCAGGGAAGGCTACAGGGAGACCTTATAGCACCTTCCTGCACCAAAAAGGCATTTACAAGAAAGCTGGAAAGAGATTTTTTTTTGAAAGGACATGTACTGTTAGTACAAGGGGAAATGGCTTTGAACTGAAACAGTTCATGATATATAATGATGTTTAGATAAGATAAGAGGGTGGTGAGGCACTGGCACAGGTTGTCCAGAGACAGCATGGATGCCCAGTCCCTGCAAGAGCCCCCAGGACAGGTTGGATGAGGCGCTGAGCAATCTGCCTAGTATCATGTGTCCATCACCAATGCAAAGGAGTTCAAATAAGATAATCCTTAAGGTCCTTCCAACCCAAACCATTAAACAATTTTATCAGTTTCTAAAAAATCTCCTCTCCATATTGAAATCTGGGCATATGCCCTTTAAGGCAGTAAATGTCTACCTGCTAAACAAGCTGTAAGAGGTACCAGCTTACACAACAATGACCATTTACCTCATCATTAAAATATCGTATAAAATAATAATAGGTAAGTAATTAGATTATTATTTGACAAAACAACAAGTACTAAATTGGTATTACACATAAAAACCCATACTATTAGAATGATAGAATGTAAGGGATAACAAATACCAAGTTAAATTAGGAAATATTTTAAATTAGGAGATTATGTTTTATTTTATACATACATTTACAACTAAATGAGAGAGATTTCTCTAATGTTCTATAGTGACATGTTGCCAAAACAGAACTACAGTTCTTATTACAATCAACATCAGTGACAAAAAGGAGGCAAAGTACTCTCCAGCAGCAACTCCTTGCTCTATAGCATTGGTTCCTGAAGTTGGTAAAATCATGGGGCAAACACATACACATAAATAATACATAATTGTGTATTTTAAATATACAATAATTTAAACAAATTGTATATAGAAAAGTATTTTAATTACTTCATGTGGTTCTACTATCAAGTCTCTGCAAATCTGGCTCTTACCTAGCACCAGTTCCACCTCAAACATTTGGACTGCACAGTACCAGAAGGCTTTCACAATAATAGTGTTAATAGCAGAATACTACCACAACTTCCTTTTTACCGATGTTGTTTATTCCTGTACATTATCTTCACAATAAACATGTATTCTGATATTGCAATGCTGGAAGAGGGGACCACTGTGCACAAACTTCTGGAACAAACACTACCATCATCAATCTCCTCAAGGAAAGGCAGGGGAGGGGGAGCAAAGCAGCAGCACAACTGTGTTCTCAACAGGCCACCTTGTTTTTCTCACAGGTTAGTCACACTAACCTTTTCCCCTTAAAAGTCTGGAATTTATCCTAATTTTCTAAGTCTATGCAACCCTTTAATTAGCCTTCTTAAAAGAAGGGCAAATTTGCTTTATATAAAACAGATAAACTACAAAAATGAACACCAAAAAGAGAGGACTTCCAAAATAGACACAGTGTAAAGTACTAACAAATTCTACCTAGACACTTGTATTGATATGTTCACGTTTGGAAAAGTCTAATTGGTCTGTAGGTCTTTTCAACACTTCAACTACAGCTCTGGAAATTAAGGTCTACATGTAACACTGAACCCCAATACTCTCAGGCAGTAAGTCCTTGTAACATGGATCCTTGAAACATACAAGCATTATTTTTTCTAGAAAACAAGACTTCTTATAATTCTGATAACATTTCTTTAAAAGGACTCTCAGTGAATACAGGAGGGGTCTTTAAGTGTAAATATAAGATGTCCTCTTAAATTTGTAGGGATGGAACAGCACACATCACCATTTGAGAGCAAAAAATGAGGCACTTGCCAAGACCACTGTCTTTACTGTTCAAGCCTCTTTTCATTTTATATTTCTGTATTTCAAGCAAAAATTTCAAAGTAAATCCCAACTTTGCATCATCCAAAAATTTTAGTCATGCTCTCTCCAACTGTTCTTCACAGAGACACTGAAAAAGAAACAGATATTAACCTTCTTCCACCGCCTAAACTTTATGCATGCTCAATGACCAAATTCATTCTGCAGCTCTGCCAATGGAATGATAACACAGCTTTTTATAAAAATCTGACAGAAAAACTTCCTACTTTGCCCTAAAATAGGGTTGGCTCTCAGTCATCAACTGCAACCATTTCTTTACTGCTTTGCTGGTTTGAGGGCTGACTAAAAGTGCACCAAAGGTCAGTTAATTACTTCAGAAAACCAAACACACATCCTTCAAAATTCAACATTCCATTCCACTGTCCTGCAGTAACTTTAACACTTTCATTTCAAGGAGCATGCTCAGCTTACACTGCCTCCAAATCTCAGAGAGGTCTCAGTGACACATCCATACCTGATCGATTCTGGAATCAGAAATTTATCTGAAGAAGGGCTTTTTCACAAGCACCTCATTCTCAGATGCCTAGCTTTTTTTTGTAGCAAAATGACTTAGGAAAATACCTCACCCTGCTTATGGCACAAGGGTGAATTACTTCCCATTAATGTTCCCAACCTCAAACTCTACCACTGTAAGATGAAGTTTGGGACAGTGGCCTTTTGTGAGTTACCTTTCCCGACAAGCAACCCCTAAATGAAAAAAAAAAAAACCAAAACAAAACAAAACAAAAAAAAAAACAAACAAAAAAAAAACAAACAAAAAACAAACAAAAAAAAACCAACAGAATTTGACATGTCACTACAATCCCACTCCTGTAACCACAAAATGTCTGACAGAGGGACAGGTAAAAAGGACTAGAATATTGGATCTAGTTTTCAATCTGAAGTGATTTATAGTTTCACAACTAGTACATCTCTATGCTAAGTGTTTTACAGATTAAATATGTTACTTTGGTCTTCCAGCAGCTCCTCTCTAGCCTCTACGTAGAAACATAAAAGGTCATTTTCGATCAAGGAACCCTTAATACTTAATTAGAAAATGTGAATGCCTTGCAGAACAACTGGTAGGCAACCTGAGCAAGGCAAGACACATTTGCTAATTTAGCTCGGCTGAGACAAACTTCACAGCAAAATGAGCAACTTATACTCCTGGTTATTTTTTGATTCTGGTCCTATAGGTGAGCAAACACAGTTTATGGTGGAAGCTTTATTTTTATTTGAAGATGAATCAAAATACCCAAATTTATTACAAAACAACAGACATGCCTGATTTAATCAATTAAAACAAAGAATTTGTACCATGGATAGTGAAATTAAAATAATGGCATTGATCTCTACAATCAAGAGCAATACATAAAACTGTAGTATTTTCTCAAATAAAGTTTTGCATATAAAAAAGAAAGGATAGATAGAAAAAATAGAACCAATGTCATTGCATCATGGTTTTGTTACTAATTTACTTGCCCTGTGCACAATAGGCCCATGTAGGTATAAAGAATGAAAATTGATAAATTCTTGACAGAGTAAAAAACATACATAAAATTGCTTATAATGGGGATTTATTACTTAAATGGAGCTTGCTTTGTCAGTGTGCAGGGAAAAACATAAACAGAAGCAGAGAAGATATTTTCTTTATAGTATATTGGGGGAAAAAAGCTAGATGCTAAGAGAAGTGGGACTACAACTGACCTTCAAACAAATCACCTTTGTGCTTATCTGCATGTAAACCTATTAAAAGATCCCTCTAGTATATTAGCTGTCTTTTAAATACAGCAACACAACCTACATAGAGTAATAATCCTTGGCTAAAATATCAGAAATTCATTAAAAACATTCTTTGCTTATATATAAACACTAAACTGACACAGAAAACAGTGCTCCAAGGCATACGGTTGTCTGCAGCTGTTCTCTCTCACATATTAGACAAAAGCTAATCCAGAACAGGAACTGAAACTGTCAACAGCAGCAGTGGCCACCACTGAAATAAATCAACTCCATTGAATTACTGCATAAAATATTTTATACAGATTTAGAGGCATATAAGGAACCTTATTTGAACCAATCTCTTGGTCTTCTCTATATGCTACAAAATTAGAGGAAATATCATACTATACATCATGACATTATCATATCCCAGGAGTAGTCTAGAGCAAGGAAGATATACCCTTGATCATGTCAGGGAATACTTAAGCCAGCTGGACATACATAAGTCCATGTGTCCTGATGGGATGCACCCATGACCACTACTCTTCATAATCTCTGATAAATCATGGTAATTGGGTAAGGTGCACAATGACTGAGGGAATCATCTGTGAAGGCAAGTAGGAGCTCAGTGGGGCTTTGCAGAGTCCTAACGTAGGAGATTTTCAAAATCCATCTGGACATGGTCCTGGGAAACCTGCTTTAGGTGGTCCTGCAAAAGCAAGGTGGGTGTACACAGTAAACTCCAGAGGTTCCTGCCAACCCTGACTGTCTTGTGATTATGTAAAGAAAACTAATACTTATTTTACTTGTCACTAGGTATTTTGAACTGGAAGAGATGTACATGCAAATGCAAAGAGAAAACATTAACTAGTTCTATGTAACTCATCCCATAGAATTATACACACAAAACAAGAGTCCCCATAATTGTTCATAGTATCTCAAGCATCAAGTTTTGATTTTTCATTTATAGTTTTATTTGGTTTACATGCTCAAGTACGAGCACTGAGGTGTCTGCAGGGTGGCCTCTGTGAGGAGAGAATGTGCCAAAAGCATGGGGTACTACATGACCAGAGCAGAGGACTGACCCCCTCAGCCAGGAGGGTGGTACCTTTGGAGAAGTATACTTATGAAATGTGAAAATGCTGTACAGCACAGTGTGAAAACCACAAGTGAGGAACCCTGAAGACATCACAGATTGTGAAGAGAGGAGGAGGTGCTTCAAGCAGCAGGGCCTGCAGCCCCTGAAGGGCCCTATGCAGAAGCAGATAAGAAACCTGCAAACCATGAAAGACCCCATGGCAGAGCAGCTGAAGATGCCCGGAAGGAAGCTGCAGCCTACTGGGAGCCCACTCTTCTGTATTTTCAATTGGCAATAAATCAAATTAATTCTCCTCAAGTCAATCTCTTTGCTCATGATGGCAACTGATGAGTGATCTCCATGTCCTGATCTTGAGCTGTTCCACCTCTACTTTCTAAGCTTATGCTGTTGATGAGGGAGACTGAAAGAGCAGCTGAGTGGGGATCTGGCAAGGTCAGCCAAGGCCAACTCCTACCATATCCCATAAAGATTTTAAAATAAACAGCCCATACACATTAAGTGATTGACACAACTGTTCAGACTCTAATTTCACCAAAGTAGTTATGAAGCCATGAAACAAGGCAAGTCACTTTTAGATGTGACTATGTCAATCTAGCCTCAACTGAAATTTCAACTTGCAGTGCAGAACATGGTCAGCAAGTGATAATTGCTGCCCTTGACAACCACTGTCCATTCATTAAAAAAAACAAACTAAAAAAGCCAACATCCACAACTTGAAATAGAAGTAACAACCAGATATAATATTTGACAAAGATCTTACCTCAAAAAGCACTTTGTCAAAGCAGCAGCTCATTACTAGTAAGTGAATATACGCTATTATAATTGAAAAGAGATTATATATTCAAATAATGTATACACATACAATATCAGAAACTCTTCCTAAGCAAACGACTGTTGGTTGTATGTAGGTCAAGTTGCTTTGACAGGGATGAAAATACAAAGTAAGACACAAATGCTGACCTTCATGATTTGAACACCAAAGACCAGATTTATTGCTTAGTGATAACCACAATACCTATCAGAAGACTGAGCCCTGCTGTGTATGTACAGGTACTTAACACTGATCAACAGAATGACTATCACATACTATTATAAAATACATTCAATTCTTTGGGAACATTTGCTCCTGAAAAAATCTAGTAATACAAATTCAAAAGTTCAAGTGCAGTTTTCAACAGTGGCCTTCTGAATTCAATGAATAAGTAACTCCATATTGATTTCCCCAACTCATTTCGCAAGAAAAAAATACCACATGACAGAAGTAAAAATAAAATTCAGAGGAAGCAACAAAACTAACAAACTATGAAAAAACAGAAATACAAAACCCCAAAACCTACAGAAAATCTGATCAGTTCAGAAAAGCCAAAACTAGGTAAAAAACTATTTTTAACACATATTTTGAAGACATAACTAAGGAAGCTGAGAGTTACTTTTAAAATCACCAAAAAATGAAACATAGAAATACAAAAAAAAGGAGGAAAACAGAAAAACTCTCAGATATGTTGGAAACACTTAAGATTACCCTTCAGTAATATTATTTTTAATAAGCAACTGTTATAAATGTGACTGACAGAAAAAATAAAAGGAATAAAGAAGACTACAAGCACCAAAAGTAACAGCTCTAACATTCTAATGCTTGTGGGGAAGATTGTCAAAATAGCACTCCTCCTCAAGGACGTAAAAGATTTTGACAAGACAAGGTCAGGTGATAGCTCCAGTTATCTGAAATAAAAGCAATAAAGAATAAAGTTTTATTTCCTTTAGTTTCCTCCCTCTCCCAGTTTCTTTACTATTGTAGAGAAGAAATGCACAAATTTCAAGTTGGAGACTGCCCAACTAGAACAAGAGAGAGAAAAATTAATGGGAGCAACTTTGAGAAAAATATAGTCTTCATTGAAAATCTTTTTTGGTTTAAGAAATTGGTTTAAAAAATTTTAAAAAATTTATACTGGTTAAATAAAGAAGCCAAACAGAAATAATAAAGTAAAAGCCCAAAGAGTAAACAGGGAGGGTAGGAATCTGGAGCCATGGGGGCATTAAATAACAGTGGCAAAGGCGGCTTTAATCCAAGGCTACCCCTTTTACTGGCTCATATATTTGTCAAGACTACAAACAAACTTTAGCAACTACAGATGTATCTTATACCCAAAACTGCCAACATACCAAGAAACAAGAACCCTGAAAAACTTTCATATCATATTTCAGTACACACAAATTCTTCAAAAAGCACTCACATCTAACAAGATTATAATTTACGGTCCATTTTGTAAATGTGTTGTGTACCAATATCCACTAAATGGATAGACAGAACAGAATCTCAATAGAAAAGATTAGAGAATAGGGTAGCTAAGTATTGAGAACACTATTTGTAGCAGCAAAATCTTCGAATTACCCAAGGAAGACAGGAAACTGTACTTATGCAAAAAATATAGCTGGGTTTGATATTAATCCTTTTTTATTAATCCTAATTTGACAGTAATCCCTTCTGTTTCCAAGTTAAGGCCCTAGGTGTTACATCTTCCAAAACCAGTCAAATCAAGGGAACATACTTGGCCAAGATCAGCTGTTCTTGATTCACTGTCTGGCTCTAACAGTAGCTACTAGAGAACACTGGAAGTTCACATAGAGCTACCATCCTAACATAATCTCTCCTCTGTCTGGGGGTGTGGTGTGACAACTGGAAAAGCCTCAGTGCAGACTTTCTAAGTTTTCTAAGCAACAATATTGGTTTGAGAGCACTTTGTTACTATTGCTACAATAAGCTCAGGTTTTATTCCACTTTATCCAAGAGCTCTAAGACCAGTGCTGCTCACACTGGTAATGCCAAGTTTTATTTTATGCAATTTAAGTATCAGAGACGGCAATAAAGGAAGTACTTCAATGAAAACTGACTTCCCTAAAAAGGAGATACTATTCCACGCCTGTTAGATCCATTTCCTATCTAGTCAGAGTTCTGGATCTAGAGCAAGACCATTTGAAAAACAAATCAAACCAAGAAGTGTGAGGGGTACAGGAAAACATGTGACAAAGACAACAGCAAAACTAGCTAGCATGGCAACTATTCTGAAATATGAAAAAAGTAGCAAAGAAAAATCTAAATCTTTGAGTAGAACATGCAGGTTTAACTACTGTAGTAAAATACATTTAAAACATAATTTAAGAGAATGAGTGACACAGTTCTCATGAGACATGCTCCATTTCGAGAGGAATGACGGGTTTGTCTTTACAAATAAGCTGTGGATCTGCTGATAAGATGCAGCTATCAGTGAGAGACAACAGAAACAATGGGATGGATTCCACTAAAAGATGAAAGAGGCACTGAAAGACCACCATGAATTCCACAAAAGTTAAGAATTAAGAAGGGATTATGCATGGTGTGTGGAGGGGGGAAGGTATCGCCGGTATCAGGCGTTCCGGGAAGCCTGTACCTCTCAAGTACCTCAGCCTATGGGGAAAGAGAGAAGGGACAAGTGGCCGGGAATTAGGATAAAAAGGAGGCTGCGCCCTCCAAAAATTTGAGAGACCCCAGGGGAATGCCCAATGGCCTCTCCCTTTATTCGAATAAAGAAGGACTCCTCTGTCTCCTTTTTGGACATAAACCTCTGGTGTTTGTGGATTAATTTTCCTGACAATTTAAAGTACTCATACTCATTTAAATCCTATGTCAGCTTACAGAAAGTTCACACAATCTGGATGATATACCTATTCATAACATGCCACCAGATCACCCAGCTACAGTGCACTCTAACTCTACAATTATAGGCTCATCCTGAAATGTTGTACAGCTCTCGAGTTCTGTATCAACAGCAGTACAAAGAAATGGTCCTCGAAAGTATGAGGTTATAACCAAAAATAAGTTTAAAAGTTTAGTCAGAATTTATTTATTTTGAAACACTTAAGGGGAAGTAGCCAAAAAAAAGTTAATAATTTGGACACGTTCCTAAAGCTTCGTGCTGCAAAATGGAATAAAATATTCACATAATGAATCCACTGAATACTAGCAAGTTTTCTACTACCTCTTTGTGTAAAAAGTGAAAGAACTGGTGCTGGAAACTCATTATTTATTCCTAAGCAGCAAGAACAGGATAGGGATAAACCTTAGTAAAAGCCACTTGGGGAAGCCCTAGGAAGCAAACATTTCCATAGATCAAAGATCCTCTCCCATGATCAAGCAGTGGTGTGAGATTAAGCACAGACACTCGAGAGAAACTATGTCAGCTCAAAGCAAGTTCTCCAAAACGAGTTTTTTCATGCTTGCAATTAATTTCTGATCCAGCAACTCCTGCAAGAAATAGTCACAAATAATCAGCTGAACAATTTCTTGCTACATTAGCTAACTATGAAATACATTTTTCAGCAGGCAAAAAGATAGTAAAGAAACACAACAGTATCAAAACAAATAATTCCTAGAGTGCACACACAAGACCCAAATAGCTATCACAACAGTAGAAGTATATCCAACAAGTTGGTAAGACGTTTGTAGGTGGCCAAAATAACATTACCAGCTCTCTAACACATTGCCAGCTTTGATGCCTATAAAAAAATAGAGAGACTGTTATAGATACATATATTGTTGGCTTTTCGCAAATATTAAAATGAATGTTATGTGTATAAGAATGGAAATTTTTGTTGTATTAATATAGTTTTCTTTATTTCTGTTATTGATGAAACTTAGAAATAGTGGTATAATACATATATGTTAAGCTATGACATAGCATTAAACAAAAACTACTTTTGTCTGTATAACCCAAAGACTGAAAAAGATAGCTGGAGACACTTTCTTTTTCCTTTTGTAAACTATCTTATCCAGATTAAGACAGCAGTGACCAGAACTCTGGGGGGAGGAATTTATTGCATTTCTGGTATCAGAGAATGTAAATCTCAATGGCGCCAAGAAGATCGATCTATTGGGAAGGGGGCAAGAGAAAACTAAACAGAAGAACACCAAAGATCCTAAGAAGAATGTATGAATATGTATGAGAATTTATGGATATGTAGTAGGGTTCTGTTTTTAAGGGACAATCCTTTGTTAGTAAGGTGTGCTCTCTTGGCTGAATGCAGAGACACCCGGCCGTATCTGTATACTTTACTTTATTTTTTTCTGCTAATTGTCTTTTTTATTAAACTTTTAAATTCTATAAAAATTATGTGAACCTCGTTTTTCACAGAGACTATGTAATTTTGTTTCCACTCTGATTAGATTAAAAGGCCAGGTAAGGAAAGTGGAAGGACTGAATTGATCGCTACTTCACTACACAAGCCCACAATTTCCACTGATATGTATCATGATAGAAACTAAAGTACACAAATTGATCCAGTAATATAGGTAATGTAGGACTGAATTATCTATCTGCATCATCCTCGCACATCCTTAGAATAAAAGATCAAGTATCAGACACAGAATACAGTTAGAAGATCAATCTCCAAATCAGAGATGTCTTTTCAAGACCACATAAAAACAGTCATGGATGTCTGAAAGCAGATATGATTAGTTTTTTTCTTCCTTTGCCACAAGCAAAGCAGAATATTTGGCAGCTATTTACTTTGTTCAATTTCTTTTGAAGGTGAAATAGATCACACCATATAAAAGCAGTTAAAAAAAAAGCAATGTGCCCTCAGTATTCCATAGGAGGAAAAAAGCAGGTAAAAACTTCTCAGTAAAGGCCACTCCTGCAAAAGTATCTGCCAATGTGCACAGCCCATGCCAACCTGTGCTGCATGCAGATGGCAGTCACGGAAGATACATCCCTACTCTCTTGTCATAGGAAGATATATGTGATACATATTATTGTAGATGTATCCTCTGTGTTATAAATGAAATAGAGCCAAATTTATCAATAATAATTTTATTGAAAAATTTGTACAATTTAGTCACAGAAACAATCATAATCACTGTCAGTGAGGAGCCTGGGGTCGACACTGGGTGAACTCTGAATCAGCTTCTGTTGCACTGATACCCCCAAGTTCACACTTGTCGTTTGGAGGAGTGGGTTTTTATAGTTTCTGCAGTTTGAGGTTGTACAGTTTTTTTCTCTTAGGGTTTGTTGCATATTCATATTTACTGTAGGTTTGTTAACTAGATTTCCAAGAAGGGAGGAAAGGTTTGAGTGGCTTTAAGGGAACTGGGTATTGAAATGCATGGTCTGGAGAATCAGATGAGTTCTGTATCAGGTGAAAATCACTGAATCGTCAGTACACTGATTTTGCTTGGGTGGGTCTTGTTCTCTTTGGTGCTATTCTATTCTTCTGCAAATGACCCTTCTCTTCTGGCTCCTGGCTGTGGTGCTGTAACTCTTTGCTATGCATGTGTGTTTGATACCTGTAACTAGTTTTTATTTCTTCTTACTACTTATATACATATACAACAAAACACAAATTATACAACCATATATTACACTCTGCAACAGAAAACAGTTACACAAAAGGAAATGTTTTAAGTTTTACTCCAGTCTGCAGTCCCAAAATACGGAACTGACAGGAAACCATCCTTTATTTATGAAACAAATATAAACAGGGAAAAGATAAAAAGAGACCACAAAAATAAATCAGGACAGTGGATAGACTGAGTATACCTACTGTTTTCATGTTCACTGGGAAAAGTGCACTCCTGGTATACCAGAACCATTCCCTACCCCAATTTGGTAGGTCACATACAAACTGTGTATCAATTAACTAGACATGCGTCATCCCCACAAAGGTGAAATGGGTGGCTGAGATCTCACAGAAAGTTAAGAAAACTTATATTGTGTTGGCAGTACACATCTGCCAGTGGGTGATGGTTCTGATAGTTACAGGCCTGAGGTCACTGTATTTCACAGGGTCCCCTATACCTAATAAATAAACTAATAACTATTAATCACTTGGAGAGGCAGGGAAGGGGAGAAGGTAGAAACTTGTTATACTTCTTTGCTATTACAGCTGGGTTCTAACTTGTCTTTTCTGGCAAAGGTGCAGGTAGCTTAAGTACATGACTACATTACTGGGTATGACTTGATGTCAGGAAAAGCTTTCAAGGTAACAGGGAGGCAAATATTCTTCTAGGGTTCCTGCTATCACTGTGAGAAAAATTGTTTCAGATCCTGATTGGAAGCTTCCTCAAAACGATTGCATTAAAATGGTACAGGCTAGCCAGAGGCTACCTAAAGATCATCCAGATCATTACAGCTGTCAGAGACAGGCATCATTCAGAAAGCCCATTCTCCACTTCAGCAGCACCATCTAGTAGGGAGGATGCCTGACTGCTCTCAGAGAATGACAGTTGGTTACTGACTGCTAAACAAGACTGCCCCACACAGATATGAAGTGCCCAAGTTTTCTGAGCCAGCAAGCTGTATCCGGAAGCTTTGGCATGGGATGCAGTGAAGGCTTTCTTTGGAATGCCAGCAGCTAATGAGCGAGAACAGCAGTCCACACATTCATGTCAGGTTCAGCAATACACCCCCACAGCACTGCTGCCGAGGCATCTGCACAGACCCAGAATTTGCCATGGGCTAGCAGCCCAGTATTTGGAAGACCTCCGTACTTCCCCACACTGTGAATTGCTGTTAGGGGGATGATCTTATCCACATCACTAAACAAGAAGTGGGAGAAGCACTGCGCAATGCCACTGAGGCAATGTAAAATCATGTCTGGGAAATGATCCCCAAGAAAATTCAGAGCACTGCCACAGGAGTAAAATTTGGAAGAATAATTTGGCAGGCACTTTACAGAATGTTGCCCAAATCAACTGAACAGATCATACTTTATATAGCAGAAATGCAAAGCAGAAACAGAAAATTCTTGGTCTATGATGGTTTCAGAGGCAATTTACATCATATTTGGCCCAGATAAAAAATCATTGTATAATTTTTTTTAAGAAAAAAAAGTCAAGTGGAAATGGTGCATTTCTAAGCTTATATCTCCCGGCCAAAACAAAGCACCTTACAGGAGAAAACAGGACAAATTGTCCTAAGTAACAACAGTGTGCCTCTACATTGGGCAGAGCAGTTCCCACTGTATGAGCAATGGAGAATGGATGTTTCACTGACTGGACATCAAGAAATGTGAAAGAAAAACTGCAATGGAAAGTAACATAATTTGAAATGGCAGAGCAAACCTTCCTAACCTATCAAGGAAGGAAAGGGAGAAGCAAGCAGTATGTTAAATTAATGGCTGTATTAATGTATTAATGGCTATGGAACAATCAGCTTCAGAAGTCTTTTTTTCTGACTCTTAGGCAGTACACAAAGGTTTCACACTGTGGTCTGGGAAATGACAAGCAGATGACTGGATGACACATGGTAAATCCCACAGGGTGTTATACAGGGTGTATAAAAGCATTGCTTACTTAGCTGTGAGAGACACGTAGACGTCCCTATTGCAAATCATGGTGAGCTACCACAGGAATACAATGCTGTTGCTGATCAGTTAAGGCCACCCTGACAGATGTTACACTGGGCTACTTCAAAAGATCAGGGTCTGCAATAAATATTGGTGCGGGCAGATACATGTACAAGCACCTGATTGTATTGCCTACCTCTCCTTCCAACCAGAAGGTCATTATGAAAGGCCTTTGCTTTTTAAACCAATGGTTAGGCATTACCATTTGTATTAAATCAAATAAGGGTTGTCATTTCCAGCAAAAATGGTTCAGTTGTGGGATGGTGAATACCAGGTAACATGAGTTTATCACATATCCCCATCAACCTTGCGGAGCCAGCTCAGTAAAGCATACTAGAAGACTCACCAAAAAAAAGTTGTGAATTCTTCCACCTACCTGCCCTTCAACTGATTTGGCCAACAGTGCTGACATGAGCATTAATAATTCTGAATAGGAGGGTGTGAGTCCAAGGCTATGAGACTTACAAACTACTGTCAGGTCATCACCACACAGCACCAGACACCAGGTTCCTGTCTGAGACAGAAGAGGGGGGTGCACCTTGGTACTGGAAGGACAACCTTGTTTACAGTGATCCTTGAGATACTGGCCCAGGTACTAAAAACTAAGTCCTTAATTTCAGAACACTTTGCCAATATGTTCTACAACATATATTTTGCGAAAACTGTGATTCCCATTCCTTCAACAGAGCAGACATGGACATTCACCCTGGGAATTCTCAGTTATGCTAAACTTGCAGCGACAACTGTTGGCACTCTGGGAGTGACAGTGATGCTCAGTCACACCTGCTCAGCCTAGTTTTGGGCACAAAGGACACTCCAGTGGGAAATAAAAGGCCAGTAGAGCTGATCAACATCCAAGGATGACCACAAAGAGAGCCTCAAAAATGGGTTTATGGGGCAAGATCTCCATGTTCAGAAGACCCATGATAAGATTGATTTACCTTGCCCTTGCTAGGTACTACTGACCTCTTACAGAGCAAAATAATTTTCACCAGTGAGAGTTACTAATTTTCTTTCATACAAACTCAAATGTTGAAACAACTTTGGTATGCTAGAGTTAGTAAGGTAAATCCATTCCACAAAAGAAAGACCATAATACCTCACTGCCACCATATGAAGAGCTAATTTAATTTTGATTCTGTCTCAACACTGATTGTTAGAGGCCTGTGTGGGAGGGGTTGCACATGTGCCACTGCAGGAGGCAATAGGAGAAGATGGAGGAAACCCTTGTCTCTGGGGAGACTTTGGCAGGCAGTTCGTGTCTCACCTGGGCCAGACAGGTGGCAGGAGATACTGTACCCTCCAGAGGGGCTCTCCAGTCACATGGAAAAAGGTCTGCACCCATGGGCTGCAGTGGAAGGTTGGACTGGGCCAGCGGTCTCCTGTCCGGTCTCCTGTCCGCAGGAAGACCTTGGGAGGAGCCAGGGGACATAAAAGTAACTGCGTCACTAGCTCTGGGGCTTTTTGGCTTTTTGTTATGTCTCCAGCCAGCTGTCTGCTTCTAGCCCTTGCCCTAGCCTGTTTGTCCTTTTTGCCCCAGCTCCAGCCCTCTTTATGGCCTTTCTGCCCCAGCTCCAGCGTTCTTTATGGCCTTTTTGCCCTCTGGGCCCTCACTCTCCCTGACGTCCTCGCCCCACTCCCACTTGGCCGGACACCGGCTGACCTCCGAGCTTTGTGTGCAGCCCGTGTCCTGCCCTGCCCCTCGCTCGTCCCAGCCGCCGCCTGGCCTGCCTCCCCGTCTCCCTGACCGACGCCCTGCCCGCTTCATTCCTGCATTCCCGCCTGCCTCCAGCCCGGCTCGGCCGAGCCAGCCCACCTCTGTGACACCGCAGGGCTGTGCAGCGTTCTGGGCCTGCCGCCCAAGCGCCGCTGCCAGCCCCGTGGCCGCGGGAGCGCTGCCTGTGAAGCCCCTCCAAGAGCTGCGTGGGGTCCCCAGCAGGCAGCGACACTCACTCTGACACTCGGACCGCGACCGCATTCCCGGACTGCTGCTGGTAATGCCGGCTTCTTCTCGCTGCCCGCCCTCCACTCCCCACATTCTTCTTCATTTTCCTTCCTCCTTTTTCTGTCTTTTCCAGTCCTCTTTTGTAGGGCAACTCTCTCTTTTTTTTGTTACCAATAATCGGTTCTCAGATACAATACTATCTCGTTTGACTTAATTTCGTCACAGACCGCCTGTTTTCAAAAAACTCCTTGCAGTTCACCACAGTAGAACATGACACACTATCAAGCTGTGAAACTTGTGACTTTTTGGAAAATATAAAAGATAATTTTCCTTCATGAGAAAATTGTACAGGAGATTTCTTATGGGAATTATAAGGTAATTTCACAGAAATTACTACATTTTACTTTAGCTAATTAACTAACAATTTAAGCCTACTTTAGATTTTGAGATCACATCCTAAAGAAACACATTTTCAGGTGTGCAAAGCCATCAGTAAAAACAGCCTCGAGCCATTTCCAGAGGAACTTTACCATGGACCCTTACCCTCACATGTGTCAGCAGGTGGACACAACACACAAGTGGAGTCCAAACTAGTGTAAGAGATGTGGACATACTGAGCAAGACCAAACACAGGACACAAAGATGATCAAGGGACTACAGCATCTGTCATATGAGGAGAGATGGGACTGTTTACAGCCTGAAGAGAAGGCCTGCTTAGGATAGGGTGAAACCTAATCAATACACATAAACAGAAGATTGATAAGCATAGGATGAAAGCATGTCAGACTTTCCTCAGCAGTGTCCTCTGACTAGAAAAGAGTCAACAGGAATAAATTGAATCAGAAGAAATTCTACATGCAAAAAAGAATACACTTGCTCATTGTTAGAGTGGTCAAGCATGGTAAAAGGCTGCCAAGAGGAGCTGTGGAGTCTCCATCCTTAGAACTACTCAAAACCTGAGTGAACACAGTCATATGCAACCTGATATAGCTGGTCCTATTTAACTGAATGTGGAGTTACACTACATAATCTCCAAAGGCTCCCTGCCACCTCAACCACTCTGTGATCCTTTATTTTCAGAGGGAGAAAGCTGGGGGAGACAGTCAAAGAAAGGACAAAAAAACCCCTTTTTTTTTGGTTGAAAAGAAACAAAACTGGAAATCATTGTTTAATTAACATTCTGGTAACTGTCATGTGTAATAAAAACTATGTTATATATGACGAGCTTTTATAAGAACAGCTAGGTTCTCCCAAACTAGGTACTACAGCAAGTTCTTCTGAAAGGACTACAGTAAACTAAAATTCTTAAAATGATGATTCAAATACATTAACATTGTCTCAATACAAACATCAGTAAACAAGAAGGAAGCAAAAAGTATTTAAAGTCAGGATAAAAAGGATGCTTTAAAATTCATCATAAAATCCTTAATCTCTTCCATAATGAGACTGGGATTCTTAGTACCATAAAATCCATCTCCTTAATTTGACATCAGGGTACAACATGCTTGCAAAAGGAATTAAAGCCAACTGAATTTAACTAATCTGAATATAAATAATCCATGAAAAACTAAAACATAAAGATTGAAACAGAGCCGATATCTAAAACAAACAGTAACTTTCCCAGCCTGCTTTAAGTGGACTACTGTAAGCAGGCAAGGCTGACTTTTCAAATTCTTTTCTTCACTCCTGCTTTAGGGCTCCCTGAACCTCCTGAAGGAGGTTCAGGGAGAATTTTATTAAAGCAAGCTGACTCGTAAAGCAAAATAATCACTAACACTCCAACAGTCACAAAGCCATAAGCACTGTCGTTACTGATAAAACACTGGACTACAACCACCTTCAGTACCTGAATAGATGTAAAGGTGCAGTTTCACAAAGTTAAGTCACCTGGGAAGGGGTACAGGGCGGATCCACAAATGACAGATGGATATGTACTTCTAAAAGAAAAAGCTATGATTTCCTGAAAATATGAGGATTAAGGTAAGCATAATTGTATACCAATTATGCTCAATTATGAATGCATGTTAATGAATCTCATTGAACAAAGCATTTGACTATTCTCAATAATTCTTAATGCAATCCTTTAAATATCTCTTAAAGATGTGAGAAGTAATACATTTACTGTGACACAGGTCATAACTGACCTGTTCCACTCAGTCTTTCCATTTCTTTACCACCTCACTTCACATTAGCCTGATTTTCAACATTACAGTCTTTCACTTCAATTTTTTTTCAGCCACTAGTTCATACAATCCCATCTCCTATTTCAGTTTTCTTCCCTAAATCCAGATCCTTGTCAGCCTATCCCAAGAGTTCATACAGTTTCTCCCTCTCCTACCAGGTCATGACCACATTTCTTTGCACAGACTAAGCCCCATTTCCTTCCACAGACTGACCTTCAATGCAACTCCTCTGATCCTCCCCGATTCACCTACTTCGCCTTACATTCTCTTCTAGTCTCTGTTTGCACTCCTCTTATTCTCTTCACAGCAAAACAACACCTCAGCCTTCAACTGGAAGACTTCACGTCCAATATTCAGTAACTTGTCAATGTTACAGTCTGTAGACCAAAGAAACTTACTGTGGGAAGTATCAGACAGCAATCTAAGCCTTCAAGGCTGACCATTATCCTGGAGTTTAGAAATGTACCTTAGAACTACTGCTACTTATAAGTACATTAATTCACCTTAGTTTCAACAAAGAACCAAAGAGAAAAAGAAACTGAATGGATTCTGAAGTAAAAAATAATTAGAAATGGAGGGAAATTACAAGAAACAGAAGAAAAGAGAGAAATCAGAAACAGAGTGACAGAAAAAATTTAAATATAAACTTTCTTACATTATCTTAGCAAATTATACCATCTTTCTTTGATGAAACAAAAGATCATTCCCCAAGACTAAAGAAAATGCAGTGGACCTGGTCAGGGGTGGGGTGATTAACTATTTTCTTTTTCATCCATACTAAAACATGAGGCATTATTAAATGTAAGGAAAGTAAATTAGAAGACGTGGGGGAAAAAAAAACAACCCAACTCAAAATGAGGTGTTAAACAAAAACAATTGAAACAAGATTACAAGTGGTAATTTCATGAACTGTTTCATAAATATAGCCTTATATTTGTGTATCTGAACTTCCTCTGATTCAGCTTCATTCCTCTTCCTTGTGTCGGATCACCAGAGAGAGCAGATCTGCACCATTCACTCCACTTCCTCCCTTGAGGAAGCTGTAGTCTGCAACAGAATTCAGCCTTCTCTTTTCCAAGCTGAACCCAACAGGCTCTTAGTTTTCCCAGTATGTAATGAAACAAAGACAATATCGACTTTTAAGCCCAGCAATATGAAGTCTAAAAGTAAACACGACTGTTCTCTACAAAGTATATACAGAGAATGAACTAAGAATTAAGCTACTGAATGATGCTAAACAAGAACAATGAGTATGTACAAAGACTGCGAATAATTTAGACTGAAAATTAGACTGACATTTTTGAAACAAGCCAGAAATGGCATGCTGTGGGCCCTAATTTTTAAGATGAGTAATTGTTTTATGATATGTATCAAAGGACATTACTTAGAAGTCTGCAACAGAAAGCAAATGTACAGCTAACAACCTCATCCCGCACCTCCCCCCATTTTTATGTGTGGGTGGAAAGGGTAAGAGCAAAACAAATCTAAGGTTTTGTAGTGGCTCTCTAGTGTTAATCAGGTCCTGTGCTTTAAAAAAAAGGAAAAAAATTCACAAACCTTAAGTTCAACATAAACATTTCCTCATAATCCCTTTTTGTTCCCAAGTATGAAAGACTAATAATCCCTTTGTTATTCAAGTATGAAGACCTGAGGCATACACAACACAGAAGACTGAAAACAAGTAGGCCACTTGCAACGTATGACTGTCAGAAGAAAACTTCTTTTTTGCTTATTTAAGTCTTGATTAACTCTACACACTAGGACTCTAACACAGAGATAGATGATTTTGCAAAAGACAAACTTTCCAATACCATTGCTTTGAAGGGATTTCTACAGTAAAGTACTTGTACTAGTACACGAAGACCACAAATGTACAACAGCACAGACTAAAACATTAGAACAGGACTGAGACAACCAAGCATACCCATAACATCCAAAAAAGAATACTGATAAACTGTGGAATGGAATTGGCAGGCAGTGATGGAGTATGAGACCATACCGCATTAATGGATCAGAAATATGATATGACTCAACATCACCTTCATCATTCTTTGTCCAAAGGGAAGGTAAATGCAGCAAAGATCACGCAAAGATCATTACCAGTCAAGAATAAACAAAAATACACAATGAGGACTTGGTAGCCAGCATCCCTTTCTCCCTTGTCACTGCAAGTAATCATACTGATGAGATAACCATCTGTCCTGGTCTTCATAAATTCAGGACTGCAAAAGCAAGAGTATGAAAGGATGAAAAAAATCTAGGAATATATTTCAAATACAAGTTCATGAAAATTAATTTGTTCAAAAATAGAAGTCAAGTTTCCACCTATTCAGTGATCCATTGTCAGCAGCTGCACTTTAAACTTCCATCTCACATGGTAACACACTCTGGCTATTGTAGAACCGTGGTATCTTAAACCAGAGGACTTGCCAAGTGACATCTGTTGCCTAAAATGCAGGAACTTCACCACTGCAGCAGGAACAGCCCAAGTTATCGTTTATTGCCTTTCAGTTTCAACAAAACACACTTTGTTCTTTGCATAAAATGGTGGGTTCTGCTGAGTAGTTTCATTGCTAATAATGACAGCTGGTGGGAAAGCAAGAAAACCCCTTCCTCTACAACACACAGCAAGTGCTCACAGGGTTTGGAGTATTGCTGCAACAGAGCTCTTCCAACTAATGACTGCAAAGTGTCTTCCTTAGAAACACACTGCCTGACCTTCACCTACTAAAAAAAAATTGGAAAAGCTTGTTTTTTTCTGGGATCTCTTCATATACAATGTATGGGTATCCTTTCATGGGCTAGTGTTCAATTTCATCCACATTCTTACATAGATTTGAAAGAGAATCTCTACCTAACTAGTTTCTCAACACTTGTAATAATAAATCCCAAAATTTTAGAGGTATACCTCCAAAACAGTGCTTCAAAAAACAGCACTAACCATAAATTTTGCTTCCCATATACACTACATGATTTTTGTGAGTACTTGTGCTTTGCTCACATGGTCCTAAGTTGTATGTCAAAATTCTACTTTATATTACTTTATGCTTCCAGAATATATAGTTTTGTCATAACAAAAGCACCCAACACTTGCATTCACACATATCTTTGATTAAAATTCACACTGAAATATTTGTTTCACATAAGTTATAAAGTAACCCATAAAATTTGACATCTAATGAATCAAGTTTTTCAAGTAAAACTTTTACATCTTTCAAAGCAGGAAAATGTTTTTAGTTGATTCAACATGCCTGAACAATATATAAATAATACCCTCTCCTCCTTGCCTTGGCCTGTTGGAAGAAACTGAATTTGAGTACATGCAAGATTGACAGGAAATGGAGTCCTTCACTTATCACGGAGAAATGAAGGGGGTTATTCATTAAGGAGTATGTTGTAAATTCTCACTGTCTTTCTGCTCCCCTATGAATTTCAAATTTTTATCTCCTGACTGCCTTAGAAAGGAGATTAAACAAAAAAAAGAAAGAGAAAAAAGAGGGGGGAGGGGGAAGGTATGAAAGGGAGAGAAAAAGGTGAAAAGTGATGAGGAGAAGCAAAACAGAAGGGGGAAAGGTGAAATGGGGGGAAGGTGACAGGAGTGGGGGAAGGTGATAAAGGAGGGGGAAGGCAATGAAAAAAGTGTTGGGGAAAGAAAGAGTAAAAGAGGGGGAAAAGAAAGTAAGGGGGAAAAGGAGAGGGAAAAGAGGACAAAAAAGAGAACAGGGGAGGAGAAAAAAGAGGTGAGTGGGACAAGAAAAAAAGAGAGAGAAGAAGGAGGAAAAAAAGAGAGAGAAAAAAGGAGAAAAATAGTTGTGCCTGAAAAACACCCTGCATTCATTTGATTGACTCAAGCTCTGGAGCAAGAAGAAAACACTTCTCACTAGTTAGAGAATGTCCAGTGCTTCTTTCTGCCACTTTAACATTAGACTGAACTTGGATGCCTAAGTAGAGACATTTTTTAAATTATTCAGAATATTTTGACTATACAGATTGCCATACTAGACCAGGCTGGTAAACCAGTTCAGCAACAATTTGCCCGCATCAGCCAGCACTGTATCTTGTCCTCAAGACAACTAACATGATATAGCCTATCAGTACCATACAGAATATGGTAGATATGGTATTTTAAGTATTTAATCCTAATTGTTAGCGATTGTTTCAAAGTATACACTAGAAATACTTTTTCTAGCTTGTTTCCCTTCATTTGTTTCAAAAATCTGCTTGTAGTAATTGGAACTTTGGATAGTATTACTATAAGCATCCCAGGAGATTTATTCATCTTGAATATCACAAGCAATGGTCAGATCCAATTAAGGATTAAACGGAAACCTAACAAGTTATGAAATTCCTTCTAAGTATAGTCTTAATTGCATTGTGTATGCCATTGTTTTTGAGTATGCAACATGAATACTTCTGTCAATCTGTAAAATGAGAACTTCAGAACAAATGCCAACCTCTTGGCACCTTCTGAGCCATTACTACATGTAAAATGGAAGCAACACAATAAGAATTGTCTTCAATATGTATGCATTTTACAACTTAGTTCCTATGGGTTCACCTCTAAGTAATCAAGAAAAATAATTCTCTCTGACCATTTTGTAGTATCTGCCACATGCAGGGAAATAACCTCCACAACAAGCAGATTCAATCCTATCTTGTATTATTTGATACTCAACAGCCCTGAGATTCTCTCACCCGACAATGAAGCAGATAAAGTATCAAAATGGTAGGTTTGTATTTTGGATTGGATCTCTGAGATTACTCTAAACCTGCTTGCACATACACTTCTCCAGATCTCTGCCTCCATATGTCAAAGGAAGTATCTGCTAGCTACTTGCTAGTCCTTACCTCCCTAGACCTCTTATTTTCACCTGTCCCAACGTTGAGATCACAACATCAAAGAAGCTAGCCAAGTACCTAAGGGCTAAATTCAAGCCAGTTTCCATTATTTCTGCATGTGCTAGTCAGAAAACTAGTCAGCTTCAGTCTTGCAGCAAGTTTTTTTCTGAAAACTAGCTCCTGATTTCAGATTTAGAGTACAAGACAAACTGATGATTTCAGATCTACAGCACAAAACAGAAATATAAGTAAGAATCCAACATATAGGAACTTCAAAAACTTAAGTTCAGTTAAAATTTTGGTATTAAACTGTATTTTTTTGATAGCTATATATTTATTACTGATGTTTTTAACGTAAGAACCCCTGCAAAGACAGAAAAGGAGTAGGCCAAATCAAAAAGGAAACAAAACACCTGATTCATATCAAGTGACAGATAATAGAGACTTGTGATATTAAAAATGCCTGCTACCTTGTAAGTAGCTTAAAAATTCTAATTAATGACAGTGATTTAGCTTTTTTTAACTTTTTTTTTTTTTTACTCCAATCTATAAGAGCACTCATCTGCAAGCATACAGCAGGCAATATGAAAATAGTCTATGGTAAAACCTACCAACCTGCCAATGACAGCATCTCTGTGTTTTCAGTCCACAAGCCAGCCTGAGAACTGACCACAGCTTTACCACTGCTGAAGGGCTTGGGGACCCACCCCTTCACACAGCAGCTCTCACAGCACAGCCATGCTCTGTCAAGTGGATAGTTATCTGGCACATTCAAAAATACGTGCAAATCAATTTCTAAGAGACTGAAATACAAAACATACATATTTTGATAATAATGCCTGAAAGTAATACATGAGTTTTAAAGGAACTGAATGAGGAGTGAAGGCTTACAAAAAAACCCAAACCAAAAACACAAGAAACCCCTCCTCAAAAAAAAAAAAAAAAAAAAAAAAAAAAAAAAAAAAAAAAGCCACTCCCAAGCACTACTGGGAACCACATCCAACTCGAAACAGCTGGAAGTCGAAACTAACAAAATGTCAGCACTTGACCACTTCCCATGGCTGGACACCCAAAGGTGAAGAAATGACAGCGCCAGCGGGGCAGTGCAAAGTCCGGAGGGGCTCTGCCTCTCCGCATTCAGCTATGTTCCCACCACCGGCATGCCGCCTGCCCCTTTAACCCGGACCCTGTGATGGGCGGGAGGCACCAGCCCCGGGACGGCACCACTAGCTGCCCGCTGGGGCTCGGGCTCCCGGCGCCGGGCGCCACGGGAAACTTTAGCGGTCGGGGAGCGCGCCGTACCCCAGCCCCGAGTAAGCTCGTCCCTCCCGTCGGCCTCGTACAGGATACAAAGTCCCGGCGGAGGGACCGGAGGATCAGCCGTACTCAGCCCCTCAGGCGACGGCGGTAGCGCTCAGCCAGGGACGAGGAGGGGGGGATGGATCTACCCCCGCCTCCCAACGCTGCAGCTGCCACAGCCTGCAGGGGAAGAGCTGCTTCTGGCACCCGCACGGCCGCGGGCCCGGGCAGTGCTAAAGAGGCCCCCGGGAGTCCGAGAACCCGCCCCGAGGCATCCGCAGAAGGCGCCGCGCCTTGGGCAGTGGGCAGGGAAGCAGCAGCGCCGCATGTGTGCCCAAGCAGAGGCAGCGCAGAGCGCGGTCGGACGAGCGTCCGGCCAAGGCGCGGGACCTGAGCTGGCACCGCCGCGGGGCTCGGGAGAATCACCGCAACTCAAAGTACCCCCTGCTTCTACTCCTCCCCTCCCCGCAGCCCCCGTGCCCGGGCGAAACGCGGAGCAGGTGGAACTCACGGGAGGAATGTGCGCCGCGCCGCACCGCCGACTCCCGGCCGACCCGCCCTCCCGCTACCGGCAGCGACACCGACACCAGGGGCCACCGCCGCCGCGACCCCCCCCCTTCCTGCCCCGCCCCGGGACCGCCCCCCTCGCGCCCCGCCCGGCGCGAGGGACGCGGCGGCGCTCACGTCTGTCCGATCGCTGCGCCGGAGTGCGCCGCGGGGGGGCGCCGTCCGAGCCAGCTCTGCTCCGCGCCGGGTCGGGAGCGGGGCCCGGTGGAGCGGCGGCCGCAGGGGGGAGGCTGGGGTTCTCAGGGGAAGGCCTGGAGTCCTCCGGGGACGGCTCGGTGTTCGCAGTGAACGGGCTGGGGTCCACAGGTAACGGTTTGGAGTCTGCGGAACGGGCTCGGGGTCCGCTTGGAGGACTCCGAGCCATGCGAGCCCGCGGGGAGGGAACAAAGCGCCACGTGCCCCTCGGACTGCCCTCCGGCATGAACGGGCGGGTCCGTGTGCGATCAGGCCCGGGGGGTGAAGCCGCTTCCTGCCGGGATAGGGGAGAGGCTGACCACTGCACGCGGTGGTCAGCGAATTGAGGGGAAAAGTCTGCAGACCCCTCTGCAGGGTGCAGAGGCGGGGGGGCGTAACACGGACTCAGGACAGCGGGGAGCCACGGAATGATGTCCTGCGAGGGACGGGTGCTGGGCATGGCACAAGGCAGTACTGGTAGCGAAGGATCCAAGGCGGGTGTGCCGACTGTGGCTTGTAAGCTTGTCCAGAGCTCCAGTGTACTTTAATGCGGTGATGTTTTCAGTGAAATTCGTAGTATAAAATAGTGAGCTGGAGCTTGGGCACTTAAAATGTGCTCTATCTCAACCACGCATAGCCACCGCATGGGAACCCTTCTGTCAGGAAAATTACCAGCGGTTTATTTCCAAAAAGGAAACAGAGGGGTCCTTTTACTTTATTCGAATAACGGGAGAGGCCATGGGGCATTCCCCTGGGTTCTCGGTTTTTGGTGGACACGGCCTCCTTTTTATCCTAATCTCCTGGCCGCATGTCCCTCTCTCTTTCCCCATTGGCTGAGGTACTTGAGAGGTACAGGCTTCCCGGAATGCCTGATACCTAAGATTCCTCTCTAATGTATAACCGTCCCTCTTAATTTTTAATTCTTATGGAATTTATGGTGTTTCTCCATTGTCTCTTTCATCTTTCAATATCCAGTTTCTTTTGCCAGCATACCTACATGTTAAACCTTAAATGTTTGTAAAGGCAACTATCTTTTTCCATTCATCAATCAGTGGAATCCATCCCATTATTTCTTTTACCTCTCAGTGCTAGTTTCATCTATCAGCAGACTCACAGCTTGTTTGTAAAGACAAATCAGTCATTCCTCTCACTGCTCAACATCTCTTGCTGAACAGGTTTTGCAGGAGACCTTCAAAAAGTTTATCTGCATAGGTAAAATGGAAGAATTAGGACCTAGAGCTGTATTGTTTTTCAGGGGCATTGTGAGGAAGTATTCATTTTTCAAAGAGGACTATCCCAATGCTCCTTAAAAATATAAGAAATACATATGGTAAAACATAATTCTGCCACCCTCAAAATATTTTTTTTTTCTGAGTAGATGTACTGACTTCTTTATGAACACAAATCTGGGTAATTTGGTCTATGATGGATGATGTTTCAGTATTTCTAAAAAGGCTAGATGTGTTATTAAGATGGAGCATTTTCCTCATTCATATGAAATGGAAAATGCAACACAAATTAATTCTTTGAAAGCTTATTAATATTTCTCAAAGTACTTCAGTGAAGTTCTGGCTTGGTCTTAATTGACTGGTCCTTTTTCTTCAGAAGGTGAAAATTTGCCTTTGTGGGGCTATAGGACATAGCAAGCAATTAGTGATTAATGTGTCCAAAAGACACTTTCATTCTTTGATGGCAAGAAATATTAAGCTCTTTTAACAGACATGGTGACTTACTGGCTCCAACTGATTTGCAGTCACACCAGCATTTTTTTGTAGAGCTCTTTGTCACACCAAGCCATGACATTATTGGTCTGGCTTAAGAAAATTAACACTGTAAGTGCAAAGACCTGGTCTAAGGATTCGAGGATTTGCCCTGAGCAAAGCACATGGTGCTTTTGTGAAATAACAAATCGATAAACACCTGTTGCTGAGGCAGGAGCAACCCAAAGGCTTGCCCCCACCTTAAGCTCTATGTGGCTCATGTGCATGAAGCGTGCAGCTTTGCAGTCTCTCACAGGGGCCTACATCCTGTTCTAGAAGTGTTTCCCATGCTAGCTGCAAATTCTTTAATTGTTGTAGATTAATACATTCTCAAAGCAATCTTTGCAAAGAAAAGCATGGACAAGAATTTGGAGGAGATTAATACATTCTCAAAGCAATCTTTGCAAAGAAAAGCATGGACAAGAATTTGGAGGACCTCAAAATAGCAAAATAGTCTTTAGCATGTGATTGTTCCCTGAATCAGAAAGTCTTATTTTATGACAATGATAGTGGCCTACAAATTCAGTCCTTTTTCTAAGTAGGGAACATTGGCTTACAGGTAGTAATAAAAGAAATCAAAGTATTTGGGGAAAAAAAAGAGAAAAGCATTGAGAAGATATATTATCAACTCTTTGAAAAGAAACTGGGAAAGAGATTGACCTTGGGGCCTACTAAGAGGATGGGCTTTTAAGTTTTCTTTCTGAATTTTAAAAGTTTTTTCTTGAATATTAGAGAAAATTAATTAAAATCTCAGCTTTTTATGGCTACCTTTGTATCAAAGTCTTTCGAGTAGAACCTGTCAAATCTACTGGTTTCCTTTATGGTTAACATAAGGCAGTCTACCTTAGACTTCATGTTTAATGACTCTTTATATCATTCTACTGAATTTTTTCTCAGTTTGCTCATACTGCTTTTATTACTTTGAATGCTGTTTTCATATTGCTTCACAAAGGCAATAAAATGAATACCATAGAATGTGATATTTAATTTTTGTCTCCTTGTGAAATCTGAGACTTGGCTTACAGTGTCCTGTCCATCGAATTTGAAAATTTCTAATGTAGGAAAACAAAATAACTACTAAACTTTATTCTGTGACTTACGCTGTTATTTCCTAGTCTGAAGTACTGAAAAATAAACAAAGCAAACCCCAGGTCCTGTAAAGTACTAGACCTCCTGTAAGAGTGACTTCACTGAGTTGAAAAATTATTTCTCATCTTGCATGACTGGATATCTACCTTTAAAATAGCTTTTCATGAGAAATAAAACTGTAGGGTTTTCTTTAGCTTGCCAATCTTTTCATCTGCATTAGGTCCAAATTAAGCAAGGACTTGAATTTTGAGATTAGGTACATGCTAAAGCAATTAATTTTAGATCTTTGACATGGAAGTTATATAAAAAGATATGTTTGGTCTGTGGTTATTATCTCATTATAAAGTATTTGGGCTTCCTTGTATACAGGAATAAACTGTCCTAAGCTTTTGCATCGTGGCAAACTTACGTTGAAATTTTCATTACCCATGCCTGAACCATTCTAGACCATCACTATCTGCCATTTACAGATCTGTAAGAAAATGCTGTTTCAATTTGTGCAAAACCCTTTTGAGTCATACAGTCTTCTTGCTTATACTTCCATAACATAATAATATTGTTACTGGCAAACGACAATAGTAAATATTAAATCATAAAGGTCAGTATCATATATCTTGATGTAGTATTTTAGATAGGTAAATTGATTCCAGGCTCTGAGCTCTTTCCTCTGAGCACAATTTACTCCATTTTTGCTATAAATTCTTAATTTCCTTTTTCCTTGGATTATGTATTTTTTTAAAAAAAAAAAAAACAAGACACAAATTTTCTCTTTATTCTCTTGAATATGTAAAAGTACAGACTGCATCATACAGTAGAGAGCTGCATGGAGATTTTACTTTGAAAATGGAGCAGCGTCCTGGCAGCAAAAAGGATGAAAGCCTTTGAAGAGCTCTTCTGAGGATAGAAATCAGCCCATGATCTCCTTCAGGCTGCAATTTTATTCATTGCTATTTCCCAGATTTTTTTTGTAGCACTCACCAAGATAAATTTCAATTTTAAAAAAGAGTCCCAGTGAAAGAGATATATATTATAAAGATATGTAACACAGCTGTCATTAAAGTAGTTTGTATAAATATATACCAATAATATATACCTTGGTATAAAGCAAAAATATACAAAACAAATACCTTTATATTGGAGGCTTTGTTTTATTCAGGTGAACCGAAATATGCAACAAATCCAGTAATGCAAGCTTAGCAAAACCTCAGCTCTCATGCAGTAAATGGTCTCTGAAGATGAGGTAACCTTTTGGGCCACTTGTTTATATAATGCCTTTCCCATGTGTGAAGGATGTTCATCTCTACCTCTGGTAAGATAGTACTTAATGAATATAACAGTAATTCTGTTAGTGTTTTGAAGACAAATTATGGATAACATATTACCTAGAGTGATGCCTATTTTGCATACCACTGAAAATGGTTTCTAATTGTTTCAGAACAGAAAATGTATATTGTTGTATCTCTCTCATCTATTTGTGTGCTGCTATCCTACATATATACTATCCTTTGAATCCTCAAACATGACATGGCTGACCATATGTATGAGTGATCGCTGGTGCCTCAATGCAGATAATCCAGTTGTCATTATTTTGAATGTGACAATTTAAATAACTGTCCTTGGGAAATTGTGTACATTTCTCCTATGTTTTTTTGTGTGTCTTTAAATAATCTTACTCTTGCCCTTTTGGCTCGGGGATATCTACATAGATATCTCTGAACGGTTGGGATGTTTCCTGTACTTACCTTTTATTTGCTTGCTTGTTCTGAGAAAAAAAAGTCAGATGTAATAATGAAAGACTTGCAAAAAAAGTGGAGTTGAATTAGAACTTATATTCCATCCTTAGATTGTCTCCTAAGAATTTGGTATAGGAAAACAGTTGATTTCCATTCATTGTTGGTACTTAATTGTATTAATCAGTGAGTGAGGATAGATCCCTACTTAATTAGGGATTTAGTAGCTCACTACCAAATTCTGACATATTGTGCTGAAATGCCTGATGACTAAGCTGCAGATATGGTCTCTAGTGAGATGCATTATTCCAGATGTTCATTTCTCTCAGTGAAAATATACTTTTTTTTTAGAGAAGCAGAGGCACCTGTAAACAAAAATGTTTTAAGTCTATCAGTAGTCCTTTTTGCTCTGGAGGGTTGTGCAGATGTTGTATTACACGCATTTAAGATACATTTCCCCTACCCTTTCAAGATTAAACTACAGAATATTCACAGACTTTGGAAAACAAACTCGGGCACACTGAAAAGAGGGGAAATAAGGTAATTCTTTGCTACAATTCTTGAATGAAAAATAGCCATAATAGGAGATGTAAGAAGATAAATACAGAAGAGTAATGATTTCAAGTCCTTTGCATATATGATCTTAATTGACTATACATATAACTGATTGTTTGCCTAGAACAAGGCAAAATCTGCTAACAAAGTCTACTGAAAAAACAATAGTTGTTTAACTTTTCGAATTTGTTTATTCTATGCTAACCTTGGTTTTTAGAGGTAACTGCATTCAGAATCACATGAACAGAGGCAATTCTTCAATCCAGAGGAAATCATGCTGTGACATCTGAATAAGCAGATTTTATTTTGAAATGTGGGAAAATAAGCCCTTGAAAAACATTTGTCAATGTTTTTCACTGTCAACATTTAGCTGAGATTTATCTTGGGTAAATTTGCAAGTGTTGTGCCAGGCTTAAAGCACCTTTTTATGGGTTGAGTCATGCATCCACACCTTTTGAAAATCCAGATAGTTCAGTTTGTCATGGGACAACTTATAGTGGGTTCCTTACAAGCTAATTATTAGACACAGTGCAAAATATTACAAAATTTAGTATTCTGGACAAGGATGTAGCCTCAAATGAACATTGAGGGAGATTATTCAGGCATTAATGTACAGCATGACCAAAACTCTGTGCCACATAATTATCCATTCAAAATTAATGAAAAAGAATGAAGTTATGACACTGGTAAGAGGGGCAATGAAAAAAATTAAATAGATCTGTTTAATATTTACTTAATACTTTATATTTATTGTTAGGAGTATTTAAATGCTAACTGAGCCTTGCAAAAGCAGTGTAAAGAAGATAAAACAAATTTTTGTCCCCATTTTCTACCATGTCCCACAGAATCTTCATTAAATTCTTCATTTCTCTAAGACTAAAAATAAAGATACCCAGTTGTGAATATAGAATGAATTTAACAATCTGCCAAACTCGCCATACTATTGCACATTTATTGAACTATCAGTCAAAAAGACCCGGAATTTTACGAGAGCAAGGCTTCAGTTGTTCATGAAATTAGTGGAAAACATCCCCTGCAAAACTGTCCTCAGGGATACAAGAGCAGAGCAGAGATGGTAGCTAATTTCTTTCTTAAAACTAAAATGCTTTGTGTTACCATGTGTAAGAAGTGAGGCAACAAAGACAGGATAGAATCATGGCTGAGTAAGAAGGAAATGCACAGGCAGCGAGTGCAGGTACATGAACCCTGAAAAGAGAAGACTGTTGTACTCTTTTTCCTTACTTTTCCACTGGCTGTCATTCTACCAGCATTTGTCAAGTCCCTGAACCTCAAGACAGGGGCTGGATGAACAATGTCCCATGGGCTGCAGGCCACAGCTGCTTCACCATGGTCATCACCACATCCTGCAGGGGAACCTCAGCTCCAGCGCCTGGAGCACCTCCTGCCCCTCCTTTTCCACTGACAGTAGTGTCTCCATGTTGTTTTCCCTCACATGTTCTCTCATCCTCCTCTTTTCTGACTAGAAGCCAAAACCCTGACTTTGTTTTGATTTTCTTCTTAAATATGTTACCACAGAGGTGTTACCAACCTCTCTCGTTGGCCAGCTTTCGTCAGCAGCATGTCTATCTTCAGAGCCATAAGGGACTGGCTCTGCTGGACATGGGGGAAGCTTCTAGAAGCTTCCCACAGGAGCTTTCTTTGTGGCCCCCCTGCTACCCCAAACCAGGCCATGCCAAACCAATACAATCTTCCACATAAATGGAAGGGAGATGCTGATCTCTTCTCTGGTGTCCAGTGAAAGAACCCATAGCATAGGGAAAAACTTTTCTGTAAAGGTGATGAGGCACTGGAAGTGGTTGTCCAGAGAAGCTGTGAATGCCCCATACCTCGATGTGTTCAAGACCAGCCTGGATGGGCTCTGAGCAGCCTGGTGTAGTGGAAGATGTCCCAACCCATGGTGAAGGAATTTGAACAAGATGGTGTTTAATGTCCTGTCTAACACAAACCACTCTGGGATTCTGTGGTCTCATGATTCTGTTGTTTGATTATTTGAAGTCTTAGTTAACATATTTCCATTATTCCTCATTAACCCAGGATTTACTTGTCCTTTAGAGAGCAAAAGACACACTAGGAATTATGCCAGAAGGGAGAGATTACAAACTGCCCCTCTTCCATAATAAAGGAGGAAGGATCCCATTAACATGGAATGTTTGAAGATGGTGTGAAAATTGCTCTTTCTTGAAAATAGAGCACCAGTTCAGACATCCATTTGCACTCTGACATCTAAAAAAGGAGTCCATGCATTGCTTGTGGTCTCTGAAGAAAGATATACAACCATTTTTTTCAGACAGATTTAATTCATCCTCTCTATGCAAAACCTTAGAAATGCACTTAAATTTTAAAACAACAACACGTCTTTCTCTTTTTTTGTCATATATTTACTTTTTTTCCAGTTTCCTTCCTTTATACGTTATTGATATGTACGTGTCAAAAGATTCCCTCTGGATGCATCTCCAATCACCTTAAGAAAATAGCAGAAGAAAGTGCTGGGACCTGGCAGATGTCCTTTAGGTTTATGTTTAGATATTTGCAGAGGTCATTTTCTCTTAAGTGAACAATGATCACTTATGGAGAAGGACAGCAAGCCACTGAGTAAATCTGGAATTTGTCAGGGGTGTGAAGTCCAACAACATGCCACCAAAACTAAATTTCTCCTGGCTTACATGAAAAAAACTGAGCAAGATATGTGAACCTATGTGAGAGATTTCCTCATGCATTATATGCTTATTTGTCTTGCTAGTAGACTCAGGTTTCCAGAAATTGAGTCCTTTCTTTTGATCTCATAACAGAGCAGATACAAGAAAATTTTTTTGCCTTGGTCCATTATTCTTCTGAAGTAATTGAACACAGGATTGCTGGAGCCAACCAGGTTGTTTTTCATCCAATTTCTAACATTGTGGCAGAGGTAGTCATTCATATTATGTATCTGGATTCCTCTTAAGTGCAAGCAAAAAGATTTAACACCATCTTGCAATCCTTTTTTATCTCTAATGTAAACTTAAACCTGCCTATTTTCATTTGGAAACACTGGACTAAATAACAGCAAAATGCAGTTAGTTCTTTTGATGGAGGATAATTTTTCAAAAATTCTGGGTTCATGTTTTTCTTGTTTGTTGTATTTGTCTTATTTTAATGAAATGTAATCAAGGTGTCTGTCCCTTGTGAGATACCTATGCTTGTCTTGTTGGTTTCAGTATTTGCCCCCTTGTTTTTTCTAGTCCTCCTGGAAATAGCAAGGCTTCTTTTTTTTTATAAAATTTTCTACCAGCCTACCTTCTGATAGTTTATAAATCAAAAATAATATGAAATTCATTCATTGGCTGGTAAAGGATCTGCTGTATTGTATGAGAATAATCACATGGCAATGAAGACTTGGAACGTCTTTCCAAATACAATTAATATGTGAGGTGCCACATTATTCCAATTTCTTGAATTACCTTTGGCTTTTTTGCAAATTTCTGAAAGTGAATGAATGGCGCAGATGTCAGGATGTTTCAGTAATGCTTTTATATGAAAATATTCTGTGCATTGATAGCAGGTGTTATTATAAATTCTTGGTACCAAATTCCTCAGTCTGTGTCAGAATGGTATTTTCTTTTATTCAGATAAAATCTCCAGACAATCTCATGCAGGAGAGTTTTAAAGAAATCCATCATGGCAGCTGATTATTATGGACAGAGTTCAATCAGGAATGTCAATTGTGCAAATTGGTAGACTGCTACCAATTGCATTTATTACAACAATTCTTGTAACTTTGTCTTTTTTTTCAAAAGTTGGTGAGAAATATGTGGTGTAGCCTTATTCAATCATTTCCCTGTCATGAACTGTGTTAGAAGAAGCCTAGATGCAGCCAAGTCAATCCTCTTTTGCAGATTGTATAGTGTTTGTATTGATGTATTGGAAAGTGTGATAAGGGATGGGTCTGAGATGGTTCTGGACTATTCTGGATGTAACAGGTACAGTGATACTTTTTCAGACAAGAACACAGACAAGCCCCACAGAAAACAGTAGAGGAGACAGAGCAAAGACAATAGCCCTGAGCGCAAAAGTTAGAAGAATGGTGCAAGTTGATCAGTAGAATAAATATTTGTACTTTGGTAGGTCTTTTGGATCTTATGGAAGCAAGTAGTGGGGAGGAAAAAAATGTACGTGGATGAATACTGCTTGTCATGGAGTTACTTTACCTTTAAGGAAAGTTGGAGTTGCTGAGGACTGCCTGGAGTCTTTCTCATGACCAATTATCAGTCATTGCTGAGAATTGACAGCAGTTTTAGCCATTGAAAAGTGGGATCAACTTGTGAACCCCACCTTAAAGTAAAAAAAACCAGAACTCTGTTGCTCTCTTTATTGCTTGGCTGTGAAAGGTAGCAGACCTCCAGCTGGCCTCCCGTTCCCTGCCCAGGCCATGCGGCCGGGGGGGGGCCGGGCTGGGCCTGCCGTTCTCCCGGCCGGAAGATGGGGCCTGCGGGGGCTTGCCCCGAGCCAGGTCGGGCCAGGCCGGGCCCGGCTCAATCTCTGGCTCGGCTGCAGGTTTTGCTGTAACTACATTCACTAGAAAACTGCTGAATGAAGAAAGAGAGGGGGTCTGGGCCTGCTGCAAGCAGAGACAGTGACCACACTCTCCAGAGCAGCCATGAGGAACTTTCCATCGCAGACAGCTCCAGCTCCTGTTCAGCAGAGATCACCGAACCATCTACAAAAACTTGGGCAAGATTTTAACTCTTTCTTATCCAGATGAGACTTGCGGATTAATCTTTTTATCCAGAGAGAAAAAAGGAGAGTGATCAACATGAAAAGAGACCTTATAAACTACTAGTGGCAAGAAAGAAAAGAAACTTCAAGAAAGGTAGAGAATTAAGAAGATGCTTTAATTAAGCTGAAATATCTTTCAGTTAAAACTATGGGGATAGACAATGAAGTCCTGAAAAGAACTCCTTTAATTCATGATGGAGTATGGGGAGGAATAGAGTGTTCAAAGTGTAAATTTGAGTAAAAAGTAGAGTAATTATGGTATAGTGAAGTGCTGAGAGATTTGAAGCCTTGAGAGGCAATGAGAAAACTGTTTTCTAGTGAAGCTCACAGAAACAGATGAAAAATACTTTTTGCCTTTGAATAACTTATCCTTAAAAATGCTATCCCTAAACATCATGACCCATAACACATTTCAGAGTGATGTGGAATGGGAGGGGTGAGCTCTGATAACAGCAGCTCTGGGCAGCTGATATTAGGGAAACGGAAAACTATAACAAAAATAGTTTTCTTGTGAGAAACTCCATAAATTAACAGAAAGGAACTTCTGTTTCTCTACAGAGACTGGTGAAAAAACTGTAGAAAGAATTGGGACTGTTTAAACCATCAAAGTTCTAAAGTTTTTGTCTCTGTCGTCATGTGAACAAAAGAATGGTAGGCAGTAAGAAATGAAAAGGTTTTTCTGGAAGTTTATTCTGGTGTTCTTATTATTGTAGTTTGTCAATAAACTTTCTTTATTCCTTTTAAATTTTATGCCTGGTTTGCTCTTGTTTTAATCCATATCTCACAGCAAGAAATAAGTAATTCTTTTTCCCCTTTTTATTAATTACTGGTTTAAAACCACGACACTGCTACTATGCTATTTTTCTTACATTCAGGAACTGATAGTAAAGTAGAGGTTCAGTAAAACACTTAGGTAGTATCGCATCTCGCCAGAGCTTATCTGTCTCTATCACTTCGGCCTGTGACAGGAGTGGGTCACACCCCAGGAGCAGGATGACTCGAGGTGTGACTAGAGCACTTGCTCTGTGGCTTTTTGGCTGTCAGTCTGTGCTCTGAGGAGACAAGGATGAGAGGGAGGTCTTTTGCATGGGATAATAGAGGATTTATTGCTCTGGGGAATCCTGGGGGCAAAAGACAGAAAATTCAAGCGTGCAACAGCTGAAATAGGGAGGCTGTTCAAAGTGAGGGTACAAAGCATCAGCTAATCAGAGATATCCTGGGGAGGGTAAAAGGCAGGATTCACAAAATCATCATCCTATGGGGGAGGTAGGGGAGGGAAAGTTGGGTCACATGGACTAATCAAGCGTTGAAGTTTAGGGGATTTCTGAAGAGGAATTCCAAGCATGCGGTGGGCCTAAAACAGATTGACAGGAGACTCAGGGTAGATTGACAGCATGGGGTGGGAGGGTCTCATTTGGACTAAACCATCAACTTAGATAATAACAGAACATACCATTAATGAGAAACACACTGCAACAGGGTAGTGTCTGTCTCCCAGTCAAAGCATGGTATGTCTGAAGCTTGTATCTGGTCAAGTGATGTTACAGTGATTACATCCAGGTAGGAGGTCACTTGTAAAGTTGTTTTACACTGAAAATGGCAACCTATAGCATGTGGTTTTGATACAGACACTTTTGTCATGATCCCTTAATTAAAGAAAAGAACAGGAAGAAAAGGACAAAAAGAAGAAAAGCAAAAAAATGAGAAGAGTGGGTGGGACGGGGCAAGGAGGGAAGGGAAGGTGCGGGAAGGGAAGGTGCGGGAAGGGAAGGTGTGGGAAGTTGCGGGAAGGGAAGGTGCGGGAAGGTGCGGGAAGGTGCGGGAAGGGAAGGGAAGGGAAGGGAAGGGAAGGGAAGGGAAGGGAAGGGAAGGGAAGGGAAGGGAAGGGAAGGGAAGGGAAGGGAAGGGAAGGGAAGGGAAGGGAAGGGAAGGGAAGGGAAGGGAAGGGAAGGGAAGGGAAGGGAAGGGAAGGGAAGGGAAGGGAAGGGACATCCTTTTGAAAAGATGCCACCAGTCTCTTTATCCTTAAGTGCATATATGGGTCTTTCACCTTTTTTCTAGCACATCAGCACTGGAAAAGTTCAAGATGCCTGTCTTCCTTTCCTCCCTTCCTCATGTTGTAGTGTTTCCTATGGCTCAGATTTAGAGAATTTCTTGTTCAACATGAACATGTTCGAGCTTACTATTTCACTTAAGGTTTTTTAGGACATCTAGCTCTTTTCCCACATGGAGCACAGGAGGCTAACCCTAAACCTCAATTTGTAATTCCTTCAAGTAGTCCTGCACTTAACTGATAGGTCTTGTTCTAAAGATGTGAAATACTGCCTTTGTGCAAGTTATAGTCAGACAATCTTTATTTGAACCTTCCTTCACGCCTCAGTTACAATCACACTTTCAGGAAAGAAGGTATTACTACTATTAAACCTCAATTTCTAGTAGTGGGCCTTTTGTTTGGGGTGTTAGAGGGACAGGATATTAACTGTCTGTCTCTTGTGAACTCTATACTATAGATCATAACAGAGTACCTACTGTACGTACAGAGTACCTCCATTAAAATCTATTAACAGTAGGGGTGGGGTTGCATAATTCAGACAACCTCCCATTAAACTCTTCATTGAAACCATAGTGGAGAGGTCAGTGGGAAATAACAGTGTAGAAGGTTATTCTATTCATAAATGTGAATTAGTGTGACTATTCACTATAGGCTTCATGTAAGAAATAAATGCTGCAAAAGTTATTGTCCTTGGTATACAATGTGCAGGCTTCACTGAATAAGAAGGCAAAAAAATTTTTGAAGCAGCATTCCTATTGACAAAATTGCTGATTGATTTCTAAAAATAAACCCAAATGACACAACAAACCCAAAGAAGCCAAAACCAGATGAAACACCATGGGAACTGAGAAATGCTTTAACATCTCGTCATTTACTCTAAAAATATATTTGAACACTTCTAAATGGTCCCTAATGACTGCTTAGTCATTTTTGCACTAGAGTTCTGGAAGAGAAAAATTCCAGAATAACTTGGGTCTAGGTTTTCTGTTTTATAACAGATTTTCCTCAAGGTGAAATGAATAGTTCTGCTCATACAATACAAGGATTTGAAGTTTGAAGTAAGCCTAGTCTCACTCCCTGAAAATCCAAAAGCGTTTTGCATGCTGTGTTGGAAATCAGATTTATTTTTACAAGCTTTCCTTGGTAAAGGCTCTTACAATAGAGAAAGTGTTTTTGAAAATACAGCTGCTAAAAAAAAACTATGAATGCAAATGAATTGCAATGATTTCTCAGATAATGGTTGAGTCTTCCATATCTTTGTCTCCCAGACTGTACTAATGCTGATAATACTACCTTTTATTTATTTATTTCTGAAAAAAAAGTTACTGCATTTGCTTTTGCAAAATTAAAAGTTCTTATAAATTCATTTGTCAATTCTCATTTCAATGGTGTTGCTGCTCCATGGAAGTTACTTCCATAGCATGGTAAGCTTTCTCTTATTAAAGAGAAGTGGAATGTCTCATATTTGTTCATATCCCATAGAGAGATCCATTAATAATGTAATTTGAATACTCTTTTACTTAACTAATTAAATTGTGATGTAGATACCCCATCCCTAAAAGTATTCAAACCCAGGCTGAATGGGGCTTTGAGCCACCTAATACAGTGAAAGTAGTCCCTGCCCTTGGCAGGTGGATTGGAACTAGACAGTCTTTAATGTCCCTCCCAACCTAAACACTCAGTGATTCTATAATTCTATTACAAATATCAAGAATAGACTAATAAGCCTGCAGGATAAATGGGCAAGTGTCACTAGAGGAGACAAAGTATTTCAAGGGTCCCGAGATAATCATACACACAGACACTTTTCATGAGGTGAAAAAAGCCTTTATTCTGAGATTTTAGACCCCTTTTTATAAGCAGTTCTGACCAGGTAGCCCTGATTGGTAGAAGGAACAACACCTCTCTCATCCAATTGGTTGGATAAGAGAGAAAACACTCTCAGAACATCTGCGTCCTGTTTTGGGAAAGTAATTTCTTATTTACACAATGCTTGAGTGAGTAAAGGTTCCCAAGACTTTCCCTTGGGAACAGTCAGCATCTGAGAGCTTGAAATTCTCTCAGGTTCAGAAATCATGTCCACAGGCTGGTTTCCCTAAAGTTCAGGAGTGAAAATGTGACAGCTCTGACTCCTGTGAGTATCCACAAGGTTTGCTACACTCATCTGGAAAAAACTGCCCTGAAAGCACATATTTTTGAGGCAAGGGGACTCAGTATTACCGGCCTTGGATCCACCTTGTAAGATTAACAACATACCTAAAATTCATGTGCAACGTCATTGAGCTTTTGCTATGTCTCCATGAGTATAACCTGTAGTGGAAAATTAAATTCCAGATCCTAGTAAAAAATGTTGTGTGAATCTGTGTGGTTATATTGCTGTTTTACATTTAATTAAAATAATATTTTTTAACTTCTCTGGAAATCAGGTGGGCAGATTTTTTTCAAGCGTGTATCTGATGTCATGGGATGATCGCAGTAAACAGAAAGAAAATCCATCAGGGTCCAGATATCTTTTTAAACTGTTCTTTTAATATTTTTTCCTTTTTAATTGACATATTGAGCAGATAATCCTGACGTTATACTTACTGTACAGACACAAATATTCAGTCCAAACAACTGTCAGTACAGCCCAAAAACATAAACAGGAAGAGTAATTTCTCAGTAAAATCTTGATGTCTTGGTGATGGAACCTTTAGTCATGTACAATCATGAAGTGAAAGAGTCCAGAAAGCCACCTGTTCCTTTACGCTGCCCTTCCATTACACTGCCACAGAGTGGGGGTCATGATATTTAAAATTAATACTCTTTAATTTAAATACTTCTGAAGATTATAAACAATACAGTTTCATAAGTAAATAGTGTTCAAATATTATTCTTTAATGCTCTGAAGTTCACAAACCCCTAAAACCAATAAAGAAAACTGCACTGATTTAGGATAATCCTCACTAGATAAAAGCTGGTGTAAGTCCACTGATCTTAGCAGATATACATCACAGTTTATCAGAGGATGCTTTGATCAGCCAGAGACAAAGAAAGGAAAATGAATATGAGATCTGAATGCTTGCAAGCCTCAGCTAGAAGAGGCCCACACAAATGAAAATATGACTTTCTTTTCAGTATATTGGATTCTTTTCACTGAAGGGGAAACAAAGAAATACTGATCTATTCCTCGAATAAATATTCATATCCAGAATTGTGCAGAACAGCAGCATCCAGATGACCTGCTGGGAAGCCTTGTGATGCATCCCAAGACTGCCCTGTAGTCACCTAGCCTGGAGAGCTGTCTGCAGTGCCACAGTTCCCAGTGGTGGATAGACTTAAATCTAAACAAGGATAATATATGGAAAGTTGTGCACACAGCTAAGTTCCTAGATCAACAATCAGAGAGCAATTTCAGACTGTTTACCATGTGGATTGTTGAAGAAATATATAGCAAAGAAAAGTTAGGATCAGAGTAAAGACCTAATTATGTGATGAAATCCCTAGGAAAATGTCATAAAAAGTGATAAATCTCAAAATCATATGACTTTTCAAGACAAAAAAGAGTGCTCTTCCAGTGTAGGAATTCAGGGCCTTGACAACCTGAAAAGAGGAAAAACTGAAATAATTTCATGGTTGCAAGTGACAGGGACAGAAACAGACAGTAACTTTTCATAGGGGAAAGAAATGAGTTACAGCGTATCTTCACCTCCCTTCTACCTTAGCCAGAGTTTGTTCTAAAGGCTCTGAAGTTCGTCCCTATTAACTAAAGAATGAAAGCAACATTAGTGATAAATATGAAAATTAGTGATAAATTGCTGCACAAAGAAAGACCTCAGTTTCCCAAATCATTGGAATTAACATGGCCAAAAGTTTCTTTGACTGATTAGATTTACTGGACATTTAAGGAAAGGACTCTGCCTTGATTAAAGAAATATGTTCAATATGCAAGAGTAGAATTCAAACTAGTTAGGAATATGAACTATGTGACTTGAGAACTATGAATGTTTCTGAATTTGGGGCTCTGCCAGTTTCAGAGAAATAAACAGCTCTGTTAGCCAGGAAGTAACTCCTCCTCTGCAGGGTTTTATTGGATGAATAACTGTGCAATAGCTTTAGTAGTTTCGTAGTAATTTTCATTTCACAGCAGTTGTGCTGAAGTGTGGATATCTATTAGGGACCTTGGACATTTATTTTTGAAAGGCATATATTTATCTTCTGTTACCTACATCTAGCAATGATTAGAAAATCAGAATATATCATCTTCCTTCAAAGTAAGTGACTTAGGAAGAAACAATTTTTTTTCATCAATTACTATGACTATATTAAAAATTAGCTCATTATTATTTAACTTTTTTTACTTGAGAGTATACCAACATACAATATTAAAATTGTATTGTTGCATGTATTTCAATTTTACTTTTTTGAACATCTCAGAGGGTAGAATACTGCTCTATTGTATATTGGGTTAGAACTGCAGCATGAGAGCCTAGCGTTATAAATATTATTTTCCCTTTTTTTCAGTCATAAGAGATAGCAAATGAGACATATAGAAAGAAGATAGAAAATAAGACAGCCTTTTTGCACATTTTTAACCTCAGCTACAACACAGTTAAAACATTCCATGTTTCTAAAATCAGGCTATCTGCATTTGTTTAATAATTATCCAGGAAACTGAGATCCTGTGTTTACCTCTGATGCTTGATAGAGTGGGTTCCTGCTGCCAATCCACATGGGAAAGTTACTGTTACATTTGGCCTCTGCTTCAACAAAGGGAGTTTAGCTGAAATTAGTGCATGCTAATAGTGCAATCAACCACAGTGATTTTTCCCTTAATGAAAAGTCTTTGTTGGAAATACAGTTCTACTAGAAATACAGTACTCTGTAGTACTCACAAACATGGAATAGTGTTCTTCCTTCATAGATTCATGCAGAACAGTGAGCCATGTTTGAAGTTGTATACAACAACTTAATGGAACAGGTGTCTGTCCACTGCACATGAAATACATCACCTCTCTGTGAACTTCATAAACTGGATCACAAGCACTCTCTTGAAGGGGTCTTATTTGTGTCTGCAGACTAAGAGAGCAAAAATACAAAAATACTTTTTTCATAATTGATTTTTCATCACATTTTAGGCCAAAATACCTCACACATTTTTGAAAAATATTTAGACATATCTAGAAAATTCAGAGATTTTAATATTTCTAAAGAAATACTATGCCAATACTGGTACACCATTACAGTGCTTATACATATCCTGGTTTTTCTTTCTCAGTTAAAACTGAATGTGGTGGGTTTTAGTGCTGTTTCCCACTTCTTTGCCTAAATGCCAAACCACCACACTGAGGGAAGAGGGTTACCTGATTAACAGTGTGACAAGTTTTCCAGTGAAAGCTCCTAAGAAAGCTATATTCTGTTCCTAGCTCTGTGATTGCTCATAGCTTTTTCAAGGTGTGGTTAGGCATCCTGCCTCAAATCAAAATACTTTTTCCATAGCTACTTATATCAGTGATGGATTTTATTTCTTAGATATGATAATAATATGCAATTACCAGCTCAGGAGACTTTAGCAGTTCAAGAGCAACAGTGATGTCACTGGTCTGTGTTGCTGACATGTGTTCCATGGGCTTCTGTTGATGCAAGGTAGAAGAGAGCACGAGAATGAGAGTAAAATTGACACTGGCATAGTAATTTGATTATTGAAATTGAATTTATACTGCAGCTTAACAAACAATCTGTTAACATCAATTTAAAGCACAATGTGTTCTCAAATTTAATGATACAATAACAAAGTTATTTGCCTTGCAGTGTATAAATACCTAGCTGCTCTTCTGATGTAGGATTTTGGTTCATTTAACAGATTAGGCAGCAGTTTAGTAATTAGATTGCATAATTTACTACATGGGACTTCCAGTTACATAAAAATTTAATTCAGTTTTATGTCCTACTTGTCTAAGAGACTTCTGTGGTGGCAAAATAACTTAATAATCTAGAGATGTGTCTTTTGTTGCAAACACTTTTTAGGAAACTGTCTTTGTTGCATTGATGGCACACTTCTGAAAACCAAATGTACATCAGACCCTGTTTATCTCCGTGATTGCAAGCTAAATTCAGCCTTGACATTGAAACTATCCTGTGAAGGTTGGTACTGAAGAGCAAATTAATTGTTCAAATAGACTCTCTTGGAGAAGCACAGGCTATGAGGGCAACCAAGCCATAGTTTATGGCCAAAATTATAAAGCTCACCCTCAAGTGCATTGCAAATATCTCTCCACTGGGTAATCAGGCATCTTTCTTCCTTTTTGGGATCTGTCAGAGAGATTCATACTGGTACATTGGCTTTCAGGCATCAGGCTTAACCACATGCTGTGAGGAACAAAGCACAGATCGCTCAAAAGCAAAGAAAGAAGGGGAGGTAAAGGATATGAAACAGAGGAATGGAAGAGAAGTTTTCATAAAAGGAATGGGAAATATGTGGACACAAACCACAAAAGACAAGTGAAGTTTTGATAAAAGGAATGAGAAATAGGTAGGAGTGCTAATAGGACAGAGATGAAACATAGAATTCATTGTCAGCTGGTAGGCATGTCATGAGTTTATTCTCAAGGTTGTGAATTTGGTGCTGTTTTGGTTTTCTCCCCACCATACACATAAATGTGTAACACTAGTGCAGTGTTTCTGATGTGGCTGATGCTGCAGTGCTGTGTCACCCCAGGTGGGGGCTGAGGAAAAGGTGTCACTGACATCTCTGGGAGATGTAGCCAGGGTGGTCAGCCCACCTAGTCACAGGGAATAGGGGGAAGGCAAGGCATTGCAAGCCTGGATCATTCCCTGGAGATTTGGACTTGCAGCACTGCTTCCAGAAGAGAAGGAAAATGTTCTAGTGAAATCACACATATTGTCTCTTTCTTTTCCTCTTCCCTTTATCTCAATCTATTACAAAATAAATTACCTAAAATAAGAAAATATTTAAAGTGCATTGGATTTCTTTTAGAAAAAAAATATTTATTTTATAATTTATTTAAAGTGCCATTTTTTAAAGTGCATTGGATGTGTGAAAGCTAGTTTCTGGTTTAGATGGGATGGGATGATGTTGGCATGTTGAGGATCTTCCAGAATACCTCTTATTTCTTCTGTTGGACATAGAAAATCAGGTGGACAAGATTTTCCATGGAGAAGTCTCTGGTGCTCTGCATCTCATTATGTATCCCTATCTGTGTGTGTGCGCGTGTGTGTATGTTGTGTGTGCATCAACTGTACCTAAAGGAAAACTAGAGAGCTAAAAAAACCCACTCTATGGTTGTCTCAGTCATGCCGTGTTGCAGTGCATCTAAAAATCTTGGTGTATCCCAAGGGTAAAACTCACCTTCGGTCTGTGTAATGTTAGTTCCTACCTGAGAACCTTTTCCCTTTCCCCTGTCCCATTGGCTGTGACCTCCCTGCATCCCCCGATCACCCCCGCCCCCTGGTATAAGAGATAAGACCCAGGGCATTTTGGTATCTTTCTTGCCCCGGATGGATGACAGACAATAAACCTGGGATTATTCCAGCAAGTTTGGGCCTCCTGTGTCTAGATACTTTGAGTCCGTGTTGTATCCACTCCAGGACCCCCTCCGCCTCCAGTGTTCCGTGAAGAGCGAGGCTCTCACCACGGGGGGTGGGACAGAAGGGTCCCCCGGGAGCGGATTGCAACAATGCTAGGGCTGAAGGCTTTTCGTAACAACCAGAAATTGTGAATGCAGACACGTGTAGCAAGCAAAACATACATGCAGAGAATAAACTGTATTCCTATGGGTAAATGGAGTGTTAACTCTAAAACTAGCTCGGAGGCCAACAAAATAAGGCTGTAGTAGATTTCACTGTCTCAAAAAAGAGATTTTTTTTAAAATGCTTTATAAATATCTATTTTCAGGCTTCATAAATTGGCAACAAAAAACTTCCTTTTGGTCAAAAAATGTGTATAAACATTCTCCCTAATAATGTGCTTGCCTGGCCAATAGTGCAATTGCGTATTGATGAGGTTTTTGTTTTACGTTACTCATCCAAGCTGTTTGGGGCAGAGGAAGTTTTTGCTGATGCAACACAGAAAAGGAAGAGGATTTTCTTAGAATATAGGCAGAGCCATAGTTAAAATATTATTTGACATCTTTACACTTTTGTAGTCCATGGAGTCATCTTTAAGCTTTTTTGCTTTTAGTTGCAGTTCATGATATGTTAGAGATCTAACTGCTTAGTGCTCATAAAGTATCAGAAATCTATTACTTTAAACAGAACAGGAGGAAAAAAATCTCATGCAGAAAGAGACAGGAAACTACTGAAATGAGAGGTCAAATGGCTTTCCAAAGGTAATGAAGCATCTAACAGTACTGATAGCATCCATATTTCTTGAATCTTTTACATCTCACAATTGTATCTTGGTCCCAGGGCTTACTTGCTCTTTAGCTATTCTTTGTAGATTTGTTATTTGCCTATTGAGTTCCATGCCAGGCAAATCTAGCATCTTCATTTTCTAGCTTTGAATTCCATCCTGTCCTGCTCAAACTGATTCAGCCATCCCTTGAAATTACAGCTGTGGATGAAAGTGCTAAATTAACCTTACAGTTACTCCCTATTTTTAATAATCATAATAATAGTAACAACAACAACAACAACAACAATAATAATAATAATAGGAGGAGGAGGAGGAGGAGGAGAAGGAGGAGGAGGAGGAGGAAAATACTACTTTCTTTGAAAAATTGAAGTAAATGAAATTATCCATAGATAGGAATAAATTAGATTATCAACTACTACTTGTGAAAAAAATTCAAGGAAAATACAGTTGGACATTATGGTGTCCAACATAAACACATATCATGTGTTTTCATTAAAAATAAAGTGCTGTAACATCAGAAATAAGACTGGTATTTCCTTTTTATGACCTAGAATATTTTTAATTGCCCACTTACAGGACAGTTTTTGGCTTAGACCACAGCTACTTTCTCTTTTCCTGAGATCATATAAGCACCATATCTATTCCCATATCCATATTTAAAATGAATCATATTCTGAGAGAGTAAGATGAACTGTTACAGAGGAAGCAGAAAACCCATGCCACCGCAGCTGAAAAAAAGTATTTTAGCAGAAGGCCAGCACTACATAAGAGAAGTCTCCCTAGAGGTTCTTGTTTTATTCACAGCTAGAATGACCTAAAAATAACATATTGCTGCATAGAATCACAGCTATATTATTCCCCTTGCATTGTTACCAACATTTCAAGCAAAATTAGAGAAGCCATTCTAAATTTAATTTTCTGAAGCTCATCCTTCTTCTTCTTCTCTGACTTCTGCTTTATAATCTACCCTTATTTTTTCTTTTTAATTAAAGAGATGCTAGTTAGTTCCCCACATGTCTGTCTTGATAATGACATACACTTGAAACAGCACTTTTTGATGCACACCCTCTCCTGTAGTTCTCTTTCAAAAAAAAATTCACAAGGTTTTTCTAGGATCCAGATAGAAGCTCAGTAGTTTCCTAATTTCTGAGCAGTAGCTGGAGAGAGTAGCATTGGGGTTAATTATAGTATAAACCAGGATTTTCTGACTGGATATATTTTCTCCTATTTTGACTCATGGGATTCACATGCTTAAAAGAACACAGCATGGTACACCCATTTGTTAAAGGTCAAAAAGATTTTATAGTAAATTAATGTCACATAGATTTTTCTGCTAGGCAATTATTTTTAGCACCATATTTACTGCTACAATGCTAATGGTAGCTAAAAAGAAGGATGTGTATGTTAATTAATGTTCACTGGATTTTTTATTTTTTAATTTTTTTATTTTTACAATGTAGCCTCTTGTTTCTGATTTACATTGTTTAATGCTCATCAGTCAGTGCCAAGAACCTTGTGTGTACAAGCAGCATTTTCTGGAACATCAGTGGCCACATTCAGTTGCTCTACAATTTATGTGGAATAGTTGTTCCTTTATAGGAAATTATAAATCTGTGACATTTGATTGCAATTGCATCCTCAGTCATGCTAAGGTGTTGGCTTTAAAGGGTTCTTATCAACACATGTAACTAATAATTTTTGTTGGGGATTTTTTTCAGGAGACAAGAGGCAGTAACAGCTCAAGTCTCTGCAGGACACAGTTTTGTAATGGTCTTTGTGCATGTGCATTTACTTCCTCTATAAAAACTTTGTAAGTGCTTAAACAAGATCCTGAAGAGGAAGAGTATGAACTTTTCCTCAAGATAGCAAAAACAAAAAGTCACAATTTTCTGTCAAAATGCAAACGGTGCTTTCACACAGAAGAAAGAGATACTTTTGGGGAAGACTGATTTGCAAGTGTAGAACTTTCTCAGTTTCTGTACTCTGAAAGTTTCTGTACTGAGAGAATACTCAGTATTCTCTGAACAAGTTGCCAAAAATAAGAAAATACTTGAACTTGGAGGATATGGTGCAGCTGTAGCTGTTTGGGTACTATGGACTTTGTTAAAGTGTTATGGCCTATATCAATGCACTATTCCTTCAAATTACTTCCATTCCTATTTCCACTGTTTAGAAGTGCTTCTTTTGGACAGAGGAATGGTACATCATTACACTGCCCCTGAAAATCAGCTATGCTTCTTGCACCAGGGTGAGGCATCTATTGGCACAAGAAAACCCCCACACTGCAATTATTAATAATGTCAATGTTTAAATAATCATCTCTAATTATGTACATTCACTTCTCATGGGCCTAAATGAAGTATATAACCCCATTTCCTGCTAATGTTTCGCATTTGTTCTTTATGTGGTCTTATTTCCAATCCAGACTGCTGCAATCTAGCAGGAGAGAGGGGAAGGAGAGAATGAAGGTGAGAATGGACCACTAATTTCTTATATAAAGTATGTCTAGCATGTATAAACTATATCAAAGCATGGTCTGTTACAAGGCTGAAGCATGAGCTGAGCCCCCATATGGCTGAGATGCCATTAAGCTTGACATTTCTAGGACTGCCAGGAGTTTGGATTAATCTCTGATTTGACACTCTTGTGGGTTAAAGGAGAGGAAGAGTAGTTAAAAAGAAAAGGAAAAGTTGGCTTGTACTCAGTTACAGCAAATAAAATTTATCAGCTTTTTCTTCAAATGCTAAATTTGCAGAAATTTCCTAGAATCAGCTTATTACACTGGTGTATGCAGAAATGAGGGCAGTATTGAAAGAGTTTTCAGAGGCAAACTTGAAGTCTTGTGAAATTATTTCTAACAACTCCACACAACCTTACATGAATCTGTTACTCTGTGTTAGGACTCCAAACAGAGTTGTAGTTTTTCTTTGTTGGTGTGAGAATCCACTATCACCTTCATCATACCCCTGCTATTTATTAAACTTACTGCACTTCAAGTGTTTCCATGGCTTTTTGAGCAATGAAAAGGGATTTTAGGGCCTTGGGGTGATTGGCTGAAGGATCAGGGTCACAGGGAGTGTTTTCCTCATGCCTTTCAACAGCAGCAAAGAATATTGAAAGGAATGAGAAGACTCAATAGATTAACATGCTACTCCAAGGCTGATGTCACTGGCAGAATTTGGGAGTTTTTTGATCATAGGATACGCTATACAATGCCAGGCTGACTTACACCTGATGGGATGCATCTGAGGGGAAAAAGCGTTTTTGCAGAGGAATTATAAGGGCTTATCAACAGAACTTTAAACTAGACTAGAACGGGGAAAGGAAAAACACCAGACTTGCCACTAATAAGTAATGGGGATGAACATGAAAGTTTGAGAGACTACGTGTTAGTGAGATGTTGCAGTCTGCAACTTCAGGATCTCATCCAAGCAAGCCGCAGGATTCTGGGGACCAGCATGGAACACCAACCGAGACGGGCTCCTGGTTCATGATACCATTTATTCATCATGGGAGCAAACTCAGATCCAGAGCAGAGAGCCCCAAACAAAGGCGGAACAGGAGTTTTTGAGGGACAGAACTCCCGAGGGTCTCCATCCTTGAGGGTGGAGATCAGGGTCAGGGACCACTAGAAACACAGCAAGGGAGAAATCCCCAGGGACTCAAACCCAATCAGAACACCTGGGCCGCCCTTCACAAGGGGATTGGGGTGGGACAATGTAACTCTTTGTCTCCCCCGAGGCACGTTGCAACATCTGCTCCTTTTTTCTTTTTTTTAGATTTTAATTAGGAACTTAAAATGTTTCCAAAACTTACACTCTAAAATCTCAGAGCACCCACTTTGCTTTGTGGGACACTAAAACTCAATAACAAAACACATTAAGCAAACAGAAAAAACAAAATTAAAACAAGCACTTAAATTTCGGACAACAGCCGAGCAAATTAAACAGTGATGGTACTTAATACAAACGAAACAGTTTTTTAGTTCAGTCTCTTCCAGTTCTGGAGTTTCTTTCAGGAAGGGTGCAGCTCCTAGATCTCCTCTCACGAGGGGCAGACTTCTTAGATCTCCAGCTTTGGCTCTGGTCTCAAACATGTGGGCGTCGCCACTTTAGCTGCTCTTGGTGAAACACCGGCTTTGGGAGCTTGGTTACAGTTTTGATTTCCCCAGAGGGGGGAAATTAACAATTTCCATTGTTACCCACAATGGAAAAGACACAGTCCCCAGGGATGGAGCAGCCAGAGAAAGGGATGGGACCAAAGCAGGAGTTACTGGGGGGAAGGGAAAGTTAGGGGCCAGAAAAGCAGGAGCAAGGCGGGAAACAGGGATCCCAGACCGCGTGGCCGGCGCCATCTTGGGAAGGGGGGGTGGTCCGGGACGGACTTTCCCGGACAGGGAATGGGGAATATGGAAAGACAGGGGGTGAAGGAGGACACAGAACGGCGGGCAGACAGCAGCAGACCTGCATCACTCTGGATGTTCTCCATCCTCTGCCTGCATTCAGGAAAATGTGATGCGATGGCAGAGAGACATAGGGGTGATGGGGAGATGGCAGCAGCCCCAAGCCATCTTGGCATTTTTCACCCTTTGTCCTGCCCTTAGGAACATAGGAGAGGGGAAGATACAGGGAGGTATACACCAAAAAAAAATGAGCTTCACAGAAGACAAAAAAAGTCTACAGGAAGAACCATACCGTCCATAATCGTCCATAATCTTAATATCATCCATAAAGGTCCTTCCCATGTATATATAAAAAAACAAAACCATCCATAATACGTCTCGTTGGGTGATGTTAGATGTTTGTCCCAGTGTCTGGTCTCTGGGCTCCCCCACCTCCGTAAGCCCATTTTTCCCCCATGCTTGAGGCACTTTCAACGTGGCCTTCCTGCCAGGTCTCTTGAGTCCTCCTTTCTAAGGCAGGGGTCTCACCGGCTCTCAAGCCATCAGCCAGGGACTTATGGAGTGTCCATGGAGCCAGTCCTGCTGTTCTGGTGCTTCACTGGATGCCCACATTCTCCACCATTTGTTGCAGTCCTCAACCTCAGGATCTCATCCAGGGAAGCTGCAGGATTCTGGGGACCAGCATGGAACACCAACGAGACGGGCTCCTGGTTCATGAAACCATTTATTCAGCATGGGAGCAAACTCAGATCCAGAACAGAGAGCCCCAAACAGAGCCCAAGCAGGGGTTTTTGAGGGACAGAACTCCCGAGGGTCTCCACCCTTGATGGTGGAGTTCAGGGTCAGGGACCATTAGAAACACAGCAAGGGAGAAACACCCCAGGGACTCAAACTCAAGCAGAACACCTGGGCCACCCTTCACAAGGGGTTTGGGGTGGGACAATGTAACTCTTTGTCTCCCCCGAGGCACGTCGCAACAGTGAGACCCTTCAGTCTTCTCCATGGGGTGTTGGCTGCAATGAGATGCACTTCGAATGTTCCTTCACCAACATGTGCAGCGTGAGTTCCTGAGATATATCAGTGTCATCCCTAGTGGAATGAGTCCTCTGCCTTGTTGGAAGGTTATAGGCTGTTCAGGAGGGAGAGGCAGGGCAGAAGAGGCAGTGGAGGTCATGGTGGTAGGGTGGCATTGTGTGTAATGAAGAGGCTGGAATGCGCAGAGCTCACATTTGGCAGTGATCCAGTTGAGAGCCTCTGCGTAAGTATTAAGGGACAAGGAAATAGTGCTGATTTCCTCACGGGAGTTTGCTATGTGCCACTGAGACAGAATTACAGCACTGATTAATTATTTTTTAAGGAACTAAGAGACACCTAATTCAGCCACCCTTGCCCTTATGGGAAAGTCCATCTTGCCAGATATTAACTGGGAATAACACACCGCTGGTACAAGCAGGTTCAAAACACCCCTAAAATACTCAGGTTATAACTTAACTGGAAGGACACAGACCTGTTAGAATGAGTCCAGAGAAGGGTCATGAAGATGATTACAGGGATAGACCACCTTTCCTGAGAGAAAATGCTTAGAGAATTGCCATGGGGAGGGGAGGGGAGGGGAGGGGAGGGGAGGGGAGGGGAGTCAAGAGTTCAAGGCCAGGCTGAATGGGTCTTTGAAGCACCTTGTGAAGGGGAAGGTGTTCCTGCCCATGGCAGGGGGATTGTAATGACATGATCTTTAAGGTCTCTTCCAATCCTAAATATTATATGATTCTATGATTCATGGTATAGGTACGAAAGGAGGCAACTATGAAAGGTGACCTTCTTGGTTTGATGCTTTTCAACAGAGAGGCTCTAATGAGTGAAGTCATGACCGGTGGCCATCTTGGCCACAGTAGCATGAAGGTATCAAGTTTGAAATCTCTGATGACAGGAGGAAAATTGCCAGCAAAATGTCAACCCTGGACAAGAGGAGAGCAGACTGCTAAGGGAACTAACTAGTGAGGTCCCTGAGAAAACGCTTTAGAAGGTGCTGGGGTCCATCAGTGCTGGTCAGTTTTTAAGCACCACTTCCCAAGAGCACAGGAATGTTAGAATTCCAAAATGTTAGAAGTCAAGCAGCTGAGGCAAAAGGCCAGCTTGGCTGAGCAGGCACCCTCATCTGAAGCTAAGGTGAAAACAAGATAGTGTATGGCCATTGAAGGAAAGATAATGTGAGATAGGAGGATACAGAGATACTGGTCACCACTGTAGGGAGAAAATTTGTGTGTCTGAAAGTCTATTGTAGCTGAAGCAAACCAGGACTGTGGGGGACAGTAAAAAGTGCTTTTTAAATGTGCTAATAGCAAAATAGCAATAGGCGGAAATAATGTTGGCCCAAAGACCTGGCTAATGTCATTGCGAGGCCTTTCTTACTCATTTTTGGATGATCTTGGGCATCTGGAAATGTCCCGGTCAACTGGAAACTGGCAAATTTCCAAATTCCAGCTCAGGTCATTCTATGATTTACAATTCACTTCCAGGACCCTGCACACTGTTTTGTTTTGTCTTGATGTTGTACTGAAATTTAAGGTGAAACAACTTGGGAATGTAAGTTGATCTGTTTCTATCCAGTACTTGATTCACTTCCAGGTTTTTCTGTTCATATTCAGAACAACAGAGGAAAAAGCAGTGCTATAGTTATTAATTTTTCAAGACCTGAAACTTACACAACATAAATAGTTTTCTTCTGAAGCTGTAAGATTACCAGGAGAAATTACAAGAGAGATGGTAAACTCTTCTGCGTGCACAAAAAGCAAGTAGATTTAAAAGCAAATAGATTTCATTGAGCTGAAAAAGTATGCAGGAATATGAAGAATTCAGTAATGGTCTTAAACACACTCTAGTTAATGTGAGTCTCATTCACCTTCAGAGTTTCTTTGGTTTAGGCTATCCAGGTAGATATCAAAGGCTGTGTCTTTGGGTTAACAAAAGATAATATATATGACTGGATCTTTTGGTCATCCACTTACTCCAGTAACAAAGACCAATACCAAAAATCACTCATGGTGGATGCTAAAGGAGAAACATATTTTATACTTCTATCACAGTCCTAGATTGGTTCTGTGTGGAGGCATCTCACATTGACACATATGGATAAACCAGCACACTGGGCCAATATTAGCAAGACTGTTTTTTGTGTTAGCTTTCAGCCTTGCTCACTTCCCTCATATCCCTTCCCTCTCCTCATCTTTCCACAGTAACATCCATTCCATTTTCTCTGTGCTGATGCCAGGATGGGTTCACTGTGTACATAGCTCTTGTTGGTGCCACTGTGGCTATCTTGAATGGTATTTACTGGTAGCTCATGAGAGAAAAGCTGGAGGTCTCTGTTAGACATCTAGCTCTGTCCTACCACTTTGATTATAGCAGCAGAACAGTCAGGTTACCGAACCTGTTACATACTTTTGTATTAATTATATGATTCAGGATGCTGAGTAAGCCTCCTAAGAAGAAAATGCAGTAATTTATCAATGTATTTTATTATGACCATTTCTTTTGTTTACTTCCTTTTCTTGCATTTCTTTCCCACCTCTTCCTTCCACAGTCTCATCATTGAGACCTAATTGCAGGAGGATGAATTGAAATAGGCACGTATGCTCACAGCACTTTAAGCCTTTATCTTCAGATGTCTTGTAAGTGCAAAGTATTAACTCCTGTTGAAAGAGTTTCCATCACCAGACAATGTTCATTAAATACATGAAAATTACTTGGATAAAATTCTGGTATCGAATACAGTACCTTATTCCCTGCCCTTTCAAAAAATGCTGTCTCAAAGCCATGTCTTATTAAAGGCAAGTTATGCCCCAGTATAAAGGATAAACCTTTTTTTTTCATCAGGGGGCTACCTGTTTGCTTTGTACTTTTTATGTTATTTCTAACATGGAAAGCATTCTCTTCCACTGGTTCTTCATTTTTGTAAGTTCCTATCAAATATATAGGAGTCTGTGGTACCTGAAAGCTACATCATGGGAGACAGGTTTGTTTTTCTCTGTTTCTGTAAGAGCAGGAGGCTGACAGCTGACTACTCGCATTAAGGCACACTTTAGCTTTGGACACTAACTGAATATCACCAAGTCTTACAAACTAGAGATTCATAAAACTCTGTTGGTAACCTTTTTATAATGTATGAATTTTAAATACGAAATCTAGGTCTTATGCCACAAACAAAAAACATTAAAATATAGTGTAAAACACACTACAAGAAATATATGGAAATATATTTTCTGTAGCACTGGAAAAAACTTAGAAAATGTGATGTTGATTCCTACAGTCCATAATCTATAAAATAATCAGAAAAATAAGGAAGTCAGATGTACTGTTACACAATTCACTCAGCTGCACTTTTCATCTGAGCAAGTAATATGACAGCTGGCTAGAGCAGTTTGTGCCTCAGTAGAGTAAATGGGAGGGTAAAATTGCATTCACAGCAGAAAAGGCATGGGGCAGGCACACGTGTGTGTGTACATGGACAGACACACACACACACGTACTATCAGATGTGTTACACTATCATCTGAAGGAATGAGACAAAAATGCAAAGCTGTCTTGAAGAGCAGAATCTAATTGGGTTATTTGATCTGGCTTTTCTGTCTTTACCATGAGGTAACACGGAAAAAGACCTGTTAAGCCACTGACTCCTTGCTTAATGAGATCTGTGCTCTAGGAGAAAGCCCAAAACACCATCTGGCTGTCTCTCAGCAATATAGAAAAAGTCAACCACTCTACCAGAGGAAACAGAGGATTAAATTGAAACAGTTGAGATAGAAGAAAAAGAAGGAAAAGACAATGAGCATTGCAAATAAAATTGTTGTCAGTATCCTGCTGATATATTGAAGTACTATACCAGGTGCTTTCAAAGAAATAATGAAAAATTAAAAATAATAATACTGCATCAGACAGACACCATAGTCACATTTCTATTAGAAAGAAATCAATATTGTAAAAGAAATCATTGAAAACAACCCTCAGCAGCTCAGGTAGTCTGAAAAAAACCTGGGTTTTTTGCTATTCTTGGCAGCCTCTAGCAGGTCAGTGCAGACAATGCTGAGTTCTGGCTGCCCTCCATGAAACATTGTTTTCCAGCGCATATTCCACTGATAAATGCTTCCGTGTTGAAATGAAAGCCATTACATGGAAGCTAAGACCTCATTGGTGGCTTATTGTCACAGCTTTTCTTCTTCCCAGGAAAAGTGATTATAGAGTGCCAATATTTATGTAATAAAAAATAGAACTTCTTTTAGTAAAACTAGATAAAGTAGAATTTAAAAAAATATTGCTATACACTGAGGTAGAGATAAGGGAGAAAAAGTGGGATTCTGTAGAACAACTGTGTGGGGTTTTGGTTTTGTGGAGTTTGGGACAAATGTTGCTGCAAGGCTTCACTAGTCTTCAGTGGTCTCCAAACCAGCTATAGCAGCCCAGCTCTCCTAGGAGATGGTAGAGCCCCAGGCTCATAGGAAGCCACATCCTTACACCAGAATGTCCTAATAAACAAACAGCCCAGGCTTGCTCAGACAATGGTGTGACTGGATTTGTGTCTTTTTAGGTGAGATGCCATAAGAAAGAGCCACACTAGAAGGCAGAATTAATGAAAGTGTGGGGAATCTGATGATGTTTCTACTTCCATAGAAATTAAACTTCCACAGTCCCTTAAATGCTTTATTTCTTGGTGACCGATGCAGCAATTTGTAATGTGGTGCACTTAGCCAGTCTGTTTAAGGAAGGAAATGTGTTGTGGTAAAGGCACTTAACTAACTTTCCATTTCTAGGTCTACTAAAAAATACCTGTGTGACCCTGAGAAAGAATTTTCCTCCAGCAAGATTTGTCCGGCATCTTCCAGGTATATAATTAATTTGTAATACCAGGAGCAGAGCTTTGTGAATGGTACTGTTAGTACCCAGGTCAGCAATTTTTATTGCTTCAGAATATTAGGTGGATGATTTTATGCAAAATCACAAAAACTTCTGCCTAGCCAAACAAACCTACCCCACAAGAAAGAAAAAAATAATCAAAATTTTAAAATCTCCCCTCCCCCACCAAACCCCAAAGTAACATCCCAAAACAAAACCAACCAACCAAAAAAAAAACCCATAAAACAAAATGGGCACAAAGGAGAAAAAAAATACTATTTTTCTTGTTTGAAATTAGGAAAATTTTGAAAAGATCTTCTTTCCAAAGCCACAGAATTGTTCCTTTGTCTTCCATTTGCCTTTTCTTTATTTTTCTATCTTTTTTTTTTTTTCCTCTTGTTTCCTAAGAGAAGAGAAGCTGCTTTCTCCCACAGTCTGCACTCAACAAACCCATCTAGTTTAGTTCCTACAATCACCTTAGTAGCAAGAAGTAGAGAAAAAGAGCTGGTTTTTTTCAGTACAATGTGGAAATATCAAACTGCTGTTTCTCAAGCTACTGCTTCACAATTGAATTCATTGAGCCATATGAAGCAAATATTTAAAATGTCAAATCTGTACCACAGGACTGTGCCTGGAGACAGAGGGGGTGATATTTGTGCTGTTGTGCTCACGTTATCTGCCTAGGAAGAGGAATATAACCAGTGTCACATTTAAACTGATAAATATGATGATAAGAGGATAAAACATTCCTTAAGCACTGATAGCATGTATTTACTACTCCAATCCCATCATGGCTGTCACATCAAATAAAGGAAGCCGAGACAGAATAATTACAGGGGATGGACTATGCAAGAAGATTAGACAAATGAAAGACTGGCATCCAACTATGTCCTTCAGGAATACAAATTTTCTCCTTAGATACAGGATTCTTCTTCCCCCTCTAAATACATTCTGTAACACCTACAGCTTCTGTAAAAGACCCCCTGCTTAGGAAGATAAATCACAGCAGTCCCAGCAGCAGTAGAGCTGCAGTCGGCAGAACAAATCACAGTGGATTTCTTGAGGTAAATCTGCAAATAAAAGAGAGCTGTGCTTTTGTTTCTTTTTTCTAGGCATTTACAAAACTCAATAGCACAAATATAAGCATCTAATATTTGAAACAGAAAATCACTCAGCTGATGGAGGGATCAGGAGCTAATGAAGCAGGAAAGCTACAAAGTGAAAATAAATAGAGCTTCACTGGCATTTGATTTTTAATTTCACCCAACAGAGGTTATTACAAAGATGCCTCATAAGAGATCTCTGCTTAGGGGGTATGCAGTTTCAGGAAGAGATTTGGTTTTGATATTTTCAGTCTAGAGGAGTATTTTTGTTACTTGGAAGTTAAAAAATACATAGGATCAGTATCTTTGCCAACATCTTGTTCAAAAAACCAAGCAATCAAACTTGCTCCAAATCCTGTGCAGGTCTTGATAACATAAAGCGCTTTGATGGAAATTTCTTCTCCAAATTATGGATGTATTTCACAAAGATTAAAAGCAACATTTCCCAAAGCTTATCTGAAGGTAAATAATCAGGGAGCCAGCTAGATGGGAATACAGAGATTTCAAAGAAGGTGAATTGGTACACTTTTATTACACATTTACTTGTGCTTGGGTATCCAGTCTCTAATTAGGATGACATTATATATGAAGCATAGAGGCAGATTAATTGTTTTTCACATCTGTTCACCGAATGGTGATCAAAGGTGTGATGCACAAGCTAGGTTTGGTTTAGTTTGTTTCTTTGTGGTTTTTTGTTTGTTTTTGGTTTTGTTTTGTTTTTCCTGAATGACAGAGCGTTCTGGGTAAAGGAAAGTTGAGGGTTTGGGGTTCATTTTCCCCTCATAACTGATAATTCACCAGAAATGGTGTTTTGTAGAAACAAGTTTATAGCTTTCTCAAGTCAGGTCCACCAGCCAGTTTGGAGTCCTGGAGCTGTGGTTGGGCAGTTCACTTCTCTCGTCTTGAGATGAAATGAATGCCTAGCAACAGACAGCTCTCTGCCACCCTAGAAGAAATACAACAATATCTCACCTATGGTCTGTTCTCCATTTTTCTACCTGCCAAAGGAAAAAAAAAAAATGGCCAAGTGCAGGAAAATTTGGTGGAGAATGCTTTATGTACTGAGTCACAGACACCAATGCAAGTATTTTAGCTGTTTGGAGGCTACACACTCCGGCAGTAACAATGTAGGTCTACCAGAATGAAATGGTTTTTTACCAGAAGATGGAACCTTAGAAAGGTAAAGTTTGTGACATAATTTAAGACTTTTTTCCTCCTATAATTAGGATTTTTTTCAGGAATGATACAAGTTTTGATGATAGTTATCCAAGGTAAAAACATACAGACTAGGCAGCTGTTCCAGGAAAACCTTGTGATGGCAGACGAAATGCACATATCCCCCCCAAATATTCACACTTCAACACACCCCTATGTGCTCCAGATATTAAAACTATTAAAACATTGTAAAACATTTTGCATTTTGAGAAATCCAAGTATGTACATTATGATTAAGGGGATACCTTTCAAACATAGTTATAAATTATTATATTTTGCAACAGTTTTCTACTGCTGGAAAAAAAAAAAAATTACATTTTATCCACACCTGACAAAAAAAGGCTGGCTACATTTCTAAGGAGAATGGTGCTGAGAAGTCTGCCCTCTGACACAGTGGTAACTGCAATCACAATTGAATTCTTCCCCAGGCCAGCATGTGAAATAAGTGAACATTTAAATGTAATTCCTAATGCATACTTTTCAGCAGATGAAAACCACTATGCAGGCTAGCACGACTGCTAATCTTTTCCAAGCCTAGGGAAGCAGTGAGCATAAATCATCTATAAAATGCTTTGGCATAAGTTTGCAAGACAACTAAAAGACCGTGTGTAATTTCAGCTTCAACTAACCTCCTTGCCTTCTCTCCTTAATGCACTAAAAACAAAAACTGTAAGATAACACTAAGAGTACAATCACTTCTTAAAATTTAATTTAGAAATGGGAAAAAAACATTGATTTAATAATTTTACAAATTAAAATAATATTCTACCTATGTTTATAACCCAATGTGGGTCTTTTTAGACCCATTTTAAAACATTTCATGCAGCAAAATGGTTGTAACATAGAATTTCAAAGACAAATTCAATGCCTAAGCGGTTTTGCAGGGCTAACTACTATGAATTTGTTATTTTAATTAAATTTTTTATCTCATTATTCCAAACACACTTACATTTGAGTGTTATGCACATATAGTACACTTGATAAATTTTGACATCCCTTTTTTTAGCACAGCAGATATCCTTCATAAACTGTGTATGTTGCATTAGATATCTAATCTGATAAGAGTTTAATTACTTAGATAAGGGAAATTCTCTCCTTGCTTACAACTGTAACACTAAAGTGGCTCTATGTGTTATTATAGTCTTTAAATGCTAATTTCAAAATCTTTTTCCTCAGCACAGCTGTTGACTTGGGAAATACAGTAGCATGGGTAGCCTATGTACCTAACCCTAAACCTAAACCCTAATGCTAATCCTAGAAACTCTCCTAGCAATGGAGCTTTTACTCTATTATAAATATTAAGGGGGGAGCTGAGCAAGATTTTCAAACATCAGTTACAGACCAAATTTGGTGATTTTTTGGTGAAATAGATAGGTCCAGAAATCTACCATACTAACTGGAAACATTCCTCAAGTGTAATGTTAGACAAAATACATAAACGAGTCTCTTCTACACTCTCCTAGTTTCCATCAGAAATACGTGACAGGTGCATGCCAAGCTTTTATAACAGGGTGCATTTGTGTAAGTGCTCATCTAGCTGTGTCTGCTCTGAGTCTTGCCCTGGGTAGCATTTTCTTTTGAGAAAATAAATTAAAATTTAAATAATGCAGATCTACGTGTAAACCAAATATTTGAAATGTCATTGTCCCCTTGCTCAAGAGAGTCAGGTTAGCCTGCAGAAGTTGCTTATTTCCTTAATGTATTATATGCCTGAAGCTTGATAAAAAGATAAGTAAAGGTAGGATAGATAAAAGCACATGCTATTTTACACGGGACTAAAACCTTTTTCTTTAATCTTCTTTCTATCCACTATTTTTATGCTTTAACACAACAGAGTTGTAAGGAGAAAGACCACATCCACACTAAATAAGAAAAATCAAATGCATAGGATTCTTCCACACAAAGTGGCAAAGTGCTGACTGACATAACATTCCTTTTGCACAGCTAACTGTATCACAGACAGCAAGTAAGAAACATATGCATCTTCATGAAACTGAAATTTCATGAAACTGACTGAACTTCATCTAGAATGGCAAGCCTTAAAGTAAATAGACAAAGACAAATTAAACAGAAGAAAAAAATATGTTTCTTTGGCAGAAAATCAAATTCATGAAAAAGCCAAGAACTGCTTGAGAGCCAATTTCATGCTAATAAGCAAATGCTATTGAAGTATGAAGTTTTATAAAAGATTTTCAGAGAGGTACTTCATATATCTCAATGGATTTGGAAAGTAAGTATTATTTATCCCCACTTCAGAGACAATGCAAATGAATGTCACAAAACTGCTTGTCCCCAGGACATGTTGGATTACAATAGTGTTGTTTAATCCTTTCTCCTCAAGGTTGCCGTATACTACCCTTAAGTATGCTCTAGCTTGCAAAGTTCTGGTCAGAACAAAGATATTTTTTCTCCTGGGCATTTTTGAAAATTTGGTAAGTTTCTGTACTGAATTCTCTGCTTTTTATTAAAGGCAATTCATGTCAGGAGTCTATCACCATACCAGCTACTCCACACAGCTGTAAACCATCTATGTGGTATATGAGAATTATGATCCTGATACATATTCAGTGCATTTTATTGAGTATTCTGGAAATCATATGCATTTCAGGAGCAAATTAGGATGCAAGAGCAATCTGGGAACAATTCTATCTGAGGTAGTAACCTGCCTTCCCAGGAGCACTGGAGCTTGAAGGAGATGATGAGATAATTACTAAGTAAATCACTGAGTAAATTCAGCCTGTCCATTCCTTCCTTTGACCATGTCCCCTCTTGAGAAAGAATGCAACTTGGCTTCTGTTTTACCCAAGACAGGTATGTTTGAAAATTTGGTTATTTCATGAAAGAACAGTTGATAAGTTTCTGGCAGTTGCATCACTTAAACTCATTCTTCCTTCCCTTTCCCCATCAATTTTAGTACAAAAGGGGAAGTATCTTCTAATGTGCTCTTCATCTTTTCCCCTGGCCTGAACGTTGATCTCCTGTTGAGACATAACTGTTACATTCCTCTTTTGCAATGCTAACAGAAGAATTACTTAACTAGAAGCTCTCTGGAAAAATGCTGAAGGTGCTGTGAGGTAAGATCTCATGCTCTGAAGCCACAAAATGGATTTCACAGGAAAAAAACTGTGAAAAATAATTTCTTCTCATGCAGTTCTTGATTAATTGCAGTCTAGCTTACTGTTGCACTAGTGACATCCTTAAGGGCTCTTGACTTAGAAATACAGCAGATGGCAAGAAGATGCTCACTTTCTCTGGACAATCAGTTAAAAACATAACATGTTTCTTCTATAAGGACTCCTTTTCAAACAGTGAAAAATAATTTATAGCAGTTTGTCAGTCCTTTCTGAGCTCCTGCTCTATGTCTTTCAGCAGCTGCAAATTGCTGCCACTCAAATTATTTCCTTTCTTTTTCATACTAAGATTGCAACAGGCTAGGTGATCAAAGAACAGGAATACTTCTGGGCCAATGTCATAGCGTCAGAGTAGGCATTTGACTCTTAAACATTGTTTTTTGTAATGCAGAGACATCCATCTTAATTGCTATCATTTTTTGCTGGGAAAGCATTTTGAAGTTCAGAATAAACTTCCCAGGGAATCAAAACTGGTCCTACGAGCTAGTTATTTTTTTTTTTACTGAAATGTAAGAATATTTATTGTGCTTTAATTCCAGCTGAGAACTAAGCCTCAGGCAACCACTTGCTCACTCCCTCAAAATTGGGGAAAGAATGAGAAAAATTAAAGTAAAAAACCTCATGGATTGAGATAAAGACAGATTAAGAGGTAAAGCAAAAGCTACACAAACAAATAAAGGAAAGCAATTAATTAATTCCCCCATTCCCAGGGGCAGGCAGGTCCTCAGCTATCCCAAAGAAGGCAAGGCACCATCATGGGTAACAATGACTTGGGAAGACAAATGCCATCACTCCAAATGGTTCCCTTTTACTTCATCTTCCTCCAGTTTCATGTACTGAGCATGACTCCATATGATCTGGGATATCTTCGTGGTCAGTGTCAGCTGTCCTGGCTGTTTTTCTATCAATTCCTTGTGCACCCCCAGCCTGCTCACTGGTGGGGTGGGGTAAGAAGCAGAAATGGTCTTCACACTGTGCAAGTGTTGCCCAACAATAACTAAAACACCTCTGTATTATCAGCACTGTTTTTAGTACAAATCTAAAACAGAGTTCTACACTAGGCATGGTGAAGAAATTTAACTCCACAAGAATCTAAACCAGCTCAATATTTAAAGTCCTAAATCCTGTTATACTAAATAGTTCTATACTACACACAGTATAGAAAAAGATGGTGCATCTAGCAGGAACAAGCTTTCACTAGAATAATGGGAATTGTAAGAAATGCTAGAATTAGGGTGTTTTTGTATATTCACTGTGATATTGTCTTTATTGAGATGATCAGTTCTACTTATGTGCATGGAAAAATGTTGGAAAGTAGCATAGTTGTTTATTTAGAGAAGTGGGAACACAGGCACTTATATGGATCTTTCTTTTCTTTGAAGAGTGGGAGAGTTCTTAGAGCCATAAACAACAGAATAACCTGAGTTGGAAGGGACTTCCAACTGAGGAGCATGGAACTTCTTACTTCACACAGAGGAAACTAAAATTTAAACTGTTGTCCAAAGATATCTTGAACACTTGGCTTGGGGACATGACTATTTTCCTAGGAATATTGTTCAACTGCTTGACCAAACCTTCAGTAAAGAGCCTTTTCCTAATCCACAACCTGAACTTCCCCCTGCTGCAGTTTTAAATCATTGCCATGGGTTCTTTCACTGGACACCAGAGAAGAGATCAGCAGCTCCCTTCCATTTATGCAGAAGGTTGCATTGGTTTTGCATGGCCTGGTTCTAGTAGCAGAGGGGACACAAAGACGGCTTCTGCGAGAAGCTGCCAGGAGTTTCCACCATGTCTGGCAGAGCCAATGCCTGATGGCTCTGAAGGTGGACGTGCTGCTGGCCAAAGCTGGGCCAATGAGAGAGACTGGCAACGCCTCTGTGGTAATCTATTTAAGAAGAAAATCAAAACAAATTGAGGCGGGCTTTGCTTCCAGTCAGAGAAAAGGAGGAGGTAAGAATACGTAAGGGAAAAAACATGGAGACAGTGCAGTCAGTGGAGCAGCAGGGGCAGGAGGTGCTTCAGGCACTGGAGCCGAGGTTCCCCTGCAGGCCGTGCTGATGACCATGGTGAAGCAGCCGTGCCCCGCAGCCCATGGGGATCCCTGGGGAACGCAGAGATCCACCCACAGCCCCTGGGGGAGGTGCCCACACTGGGGCGGTGGGTGCCTGGAGGAGGCCGTGATGCAGTGGGAGACCCGGAGGAGAGCGAGGGCCCTGCTTCCAGGGCGGAGCAGCCTGTCCTTGGAGATGCAGCCCGTGGAAGAGAGAGCCACGCCACAGCAGTTTGGGGAGCGCTGTGCGCCCGTGGGGGCAGCTCCCGCTGCAGCAGGTGCGCTTTGGCTGCTGCTCTGAGAGCGGCCCCACGCCAGGGAAGTTCCCGGAGAGCTGTCTCCTCTGGGAGGGACCCCTCGGCCTCACAGGGGAAGGACTCCTCTCCCAGAGTAGTAGAAAAAAATCTCAGTGGTGAACTGACCCCATGCCTGGTCTCCCTGCATTGTCCGTGGGAAGGATAGAGAGGTTGGGAGGAAAATGGTGGTTTAAGGGCTTATTTTACGTCTCATTATCCTCCTCTGATTCTGCTAGTAATAAATTCACTTTGCAACTTAAGCTGAGCGTGGTTTTGCTCTTGAAGTGTTTTCTCCCGGACCTTATCTCACTCATGATGCATTAGTTAATTTTTTCCCTCTCCACTGCACAGCTGTAGAAGGAGAGGGCTAGCAAGCAATTGTCATGGGTGCCTTGCATTGGGTCAATGTCAAACCATGACCAAGGTATAAACAGAAATGAGGTCACCCCTCAGACTCCTCCTGAAAAAACCTAGTATCTTTAGCTGCTCCCCATAAGCCATGCTTTGTAGTCCTTTCAACACCTTTTTTGCCCATCTTTGGACACATTCTGATATTTTTGTCTCCTTCTTATGTTGTGGAGGGGAAAACTACAGTGTTTGAGGTGAGGACGCATCAGTGGTGGATGTAGTAGGACAATGGGTTTTGACTGGTCAGCTATGTTACGCTTAATGCCTCCTAGGGTACGGCTGGTATTTTCATGGAAATGCTGTTTTTATCTCTTGTCCACATTCACCTCAGAAATTGCTGCTTCTCTTTAGGGAATAAACAAAAAATGATGTTAAGATATCATAGCAGAACATATCAATGGCTGTACTCCACTTCTGTTCCTGCTGGCATTGTCCTTCACATACATTCATACGTTAGTCTGAAAATATCTTACCATTTATTTAGAAATCAGATCTACAGTGCTTCAGGCCAAATGTTTTGTAACATCCACTGATAAAATATAAAACCACCAGGAACCTGATTCAGTGATTCTCTGATCAATGTCATCCTTATAATAAATCCAACCTTTGCAAGAGCCCAGAGATTTCTGTAAATGTATGAGCAATGTGTTGCTACCAAGGGACCATTTGTTACCTGAGAGGCAGCAAAATGCTGAATTTGAAGAAGTTACATCCCACTTACATCCTAGTCCATGTGAGTTAGTTAGACGCATTTAATTTAACTAGCTCCAAAACTATCAGGTAAGCCAAGGAACTTCCTGCTGTTTTCCCTCTCTCATTCACAATGAATAGCTGGAAATCTGACTTTGTTTTTGGGGATTCCTAATACAGTTTTCCTGCTTGTTCATGAAGGTTGTTTCCCCTTTACCTCCACATATTATCAGCTTCTCCCACCTCCAAACTGTTGATTTCAGACTGCAAGGCAGGGAAATGGGTGCTTATTAGCAGGTCATTTTCCATTACTGTTGAGGGGGAGATGTGAGTTGAGATGGTCAAACACAATATTTTTTCTCTGACATTACTATCAACAGGACTGACTGAGACCTACTTTAGGTAGTGGAAATTTTCTCAGATGCTGTTTAAGTTAGAATAATGTAAGGAAAACCATACCTTTGTCTAGTGGTCTAGAAAAACATAATTCCCCAGGCAGTGATAGAAATCTCTGAGATGTGACTTGTATGAAAAATAATCGTCACATTATGATGACAAATTTCGATCTGACCAATTTGATGACCAGCCTTTCCACTGTTTGGGCTGTATTGAGCTATTTAGTGACAAAAAGGGGGAATTTACAAGAACCTTTCAGTAATATAGGATCATATTCTGTATACACAGGGCTCACTGTTTCAAGAGTATAATAAATTCTGTGGTACTGTGTGGGCTGATATGTAAAATGCTGCCATTGCAACAGTTTTTTAGGTGAACTTTTGTTTATGAAACCCAGTGTAATAATTAGTATACTACACCTAATTAGTTTAAATTTATGATTTATCATAAGTAATTTCTCACTTTATTTGTTGAGGATTCATTGTGGTTTATATATATGCTTCTTTCTTCTATATTTAGTTCAGTTATTAAAATAATGAAATCTGCATGTAAGCATGTTCGAGCTACTTAGGTTTTGATAGGAAAGGTCTCTCTACACAGACAAAATATAATCTGTTCCTATAGATCTTTCTTTTAGGTGCTCCAAAACAGTAACATTATTGTCTTTTGAATATACAGTCCAAAACTTCTCACTCTCTGGATGCTTAACACTTAAAAACTCCTTTATCTCTAGTCATCTGTATTCTCCAAACATTTCTGAAGCCTTTCCAAAGCTTTGTAGTTGTCTCTATGTGGTTCTGTCCAACAAACATGACCCGATACTATTGCTTTTCTTAATTTACATACTAAAAATACAAACATACCCTAGTAGTTTAGTGGGGCTTACTGAGATGAGCTGATCTTCCTGGTTTTCTTTAGGAGTTAATTTATTCATTAGAAATCCAAGGCATCCACTGAAGAAAGCAGGAGTTTTTGAAAAAATAATGTTGGATTATGGCTTTGATACGTTACTAAAATTCAGTTAAATGATATACTGGAAAAAAAATATTGGAATAATATTGTTTCAAACTTGAGAAAGCCCTAGGGATCTTGTGGGCTAAAATATGTTTATGAATTACATGCAGAATAAAGCTTACTTCTACAAATGGTGCCATGAAAGAATCCTGCTAAAATTAAACAATCAAAGAACATGAGGTGTGAATTTATATAATAAACAGTGATTGAAGAAAGAAGAGAAAATAGGAGGACTCTGCATGAAGCAAATTAATTCATGCTAGAATTTCATGCTTGCAGAGAAATTAAATTGCCCACTTCCTAACCAGTGCAGCTCCCTGACCTGTAAATTCTTTACTTTTTATTTAATCTTCCATTTTTAGTATAATTTGTTCTATATGGAAGTCCAAATTTAAACTTCTACATATTTTACCTTTTCTTTTTTTTCAATTCTTCTACAAGACCATTTTTCTTAGTGTTACTTTGAGGAAAGCACCATCCAGCTATCATAATTATTTTTTCTTGCTGTTGAGAATATAATTTACTCTTGTCCCCTGTTTTATTTTTTTTTTACTGTTTACTTTCCACAGAAGTGATGCTTGAGACTATTTAACTAGTGTATCTATGAAACACAATAATACTTCATCACTTTTGTGGGATAAACATGAGAATACTCTATACTGCTTGAAGAGTAAATCAAAACCACCAGCTTTTAAACCATATATTAAACTAAAATTCAGTCAAGGGCAAATCTTCAAGACTAAAGACACAAGTAGATAATGAGCTAATTTAAACACTAATTTAAACATTCTTTGTTTTTGATTAAATTTGGAACTGAAAAATGTGTTTCAGGTCTTAAACTAGCATTTCCACATGTCACTAATACATTGAGATTGTGCCTGGAACAATGGACAGTTATTTTCTCTCATTCAGCTGAGTCTTTAAATACGTCAGCATGAATTCCATCCATTCTTGTGAAATGGTAGCCACAAATGCAGACAAAATAAAAGTACCCATTACATGTTTTAAGGGAAATCTGGGATAAACCAAAGCATTTTGGAAATGGCATCACTGTTACACTATAAGCCAAAATACAAGCTTTCTACTGTATACATTTCTTTAAGTTTTCTTTGTTATAAGGTATTCTTAAATATGTTATACATGCAGCCAATGTCATAGCATAAATTGTTATGATAATTAATTGACATTCATAATCTAAAACCTCTGCAAACAAGGTAACATTTCAGTTGACTGAAAGATAGCAAGCCAATGAGGTGATTTTGTCAGAACCTCATTTCAGAGAATCAGGTCACGGTTAAGAAGTATGTTCTTGGTATGTTTTACTGAGCTGGAGCCAAAGTTCTGTCTATGAATTTTTAATCTCAGTGCTGTTCCAAGTGTAGGAATATAATCCAGCAGTATTGGCAGATATTGTGAAGTTTTCATTATTTCAAATGGATGTAATTTTTAATTTATTCGTTCTGAGGAGGGCTCATAAGATTTATATCTCTGAATATGAACCATAACACAATCTGGCCTTGAGCCACGACATTAAACTTCAGCTTAAACCCTTGTTCACATCTAACTCTGAACACCCCAGCTCCTTGTTGATAAGACAGTATGGAAAGTGAATTATCTTGTAGCCTGGAGAGGTGGTTCATCAATATAAGGATGATACATGTTGTGGGGTATTCATTGGAATGTCTTATATGGAAAAAAGTCTTTGAGACTTCTATGCCTGTATCTATCTTTACCACTGTTGGAACCCTGGGCACAGAGAATTTCGTTCTTTCTCTGCTGACAGGCACAGACCCACAAAAGAACATTGTGTTTAACCTGAGGCCAAGAAAAAGGCTTCCAAAATCTATAGATAGAACCGAAACTGTGAGTGTGTAGTTTGAATAGAAATGTGTTGTATCGCTTTGTGGAAAATTTAGACTCTAAGGTTTTAGGTGTATGCAACAAGATGAAGGTTTCAGGACGTTAACTTGCCTTGTTCTTTCTCCTTCTCATTCATAGATTTTAGAAATATTGTGTGATTGGACAGAAAAATCCACAGTGCAGAACACAGGTTTTTGGTTATTGGGTTAAAAGTAAAAATAAATTAGTTGACATTTTATAATTGGGTAGTTGACGTTTAAAAGGCTTTGGAAAGAGATACCTGAGGCTCCGTTTTTTAGACAGTTAGCTTAGTGTGCAGATGAACACACTGTTTGTGAGAATGTAATATAGATAAAAGAAAATAAACAGCTGAGTCCGAACACAAAAACCATCTCTCTCGCTCATTAATCCCAACCTTGACGAAAAGAACCAGAAAAAATACAAGACATTAGACATACCACCACATTTCTTTTAGCATTCTGTATTTCTGTTTTAAGACTCAATATTATTATTCTGACACATATCTGAAAAGATCTGAACCTACTAGTGGAATTTTGATTCTAATGTCTAGTTGTAGCTGAAGCTTCTAGAGATCTACCAAATTAGCATTAATACATATAACATGCTAAAGGCTTCCCTTGTGTTTGCAGTTTGTTTTTGTCTCAATCACCTCAAGCCTTTTTTCTTGGTAAGCTATTTTAAAAATTTTCCCATAGCTAGGAGAACTGTCTTCACTATTTTTCCCCCCTCTCTGTGGAAGAAAAATGAAAAATTGGCATTCTAGACCTTGTTTTGTACTTCATTCTTCTTTTGACAACGTAACATGTGGACAGCTTCAAATTGCTGCATTCCCATTACTCATGACATGCTGAGGGTAACTTCAGCTAGCATCTCCTTCCATTCTGACAAGTAAAAATCAAAAAAATCCAGATGATAAAGTTGACATTTAACACAGTCACAATAAATTGGCAGTGATTTTAGAAGACTTCTAGTCTCAGTACTGTTTAATTCACTCACTAAAATACCTCATCAGCAGATACTTCCTTTATAGTCATGTCTTACACTACAGACAGTGCTGCACTTTAACCCATGACTAAGAGCGAACACAAAAAAAGAAAGATAATAGCATTTTTTAATCTTCCGGAAATTTTGCAATAAACACAAGAATGATATGCCCTCCCCCACTTTTCCTAAGGCTTTATCCTCTGCATCTGATGCACTCCCAGTGCCTGCAGCTGGCACATTTATTTTTCTAGGATATTGTTAAAACCAGCTAGTGGCATAGACTGTTGTCTCAGGATAATTTGAAGTACTTCTGAGCAGTATTTGTTGGATGCCAAGATGCTAAGTGCAAAGATATCTAAGTGCAAAGACTGATGGCATTACAATGTTTATATGAATTTTTGGATCACTAAGATGAAGCATGTCATTAGAGAAATGGTGAATGAGCATTTAGTATAGGGAACCATGCAGAACTTAATACTCATGCTGTTGATCTAGACTTCCAAAATGACAAGACCACGTTACAAGAACTTTATAATATATCCTTGTCATTTTGGAAACTTGCCTCTTTGTGAAAATTTGGGGCCCCTTCTGATTTTCTAAAGTGTATTTCTCTTCTACTATAATTTTTGATATGGTGCTAAGCCTAAAACAAATATATCTTAGTACAAGCACCACAAAATCTGAAAGTGAATTTTTGATTCCATCTCCCATGTCTTAATAAAAGAATTTCAGAATTCTGTCTCAGAGTCTTCTATCGATGTCTGCAGTATTGCCAGGATAGCATCTGTAACTGTAAAATAAAGAAATATGATCCTTGATTGTCTATAAAAATAGGGTTGTTTCTACAAAATCTTCCTTATTGTAGTTTACATTTGATTTTGAAAAAATACATCATTTTACTTTCAGAAATACACACCATTTATTAAAAAATAATAAAAAAGATTATGAAAATATCTTTGTGTCTTCTAAAGCTATTAAAGTCCTTTTTACTATTTGCTTTTCATTCCACTGAAAATGCTTTTACTTCTCAAAATATTGCAAGACACATTTCAATTACAGGTATGTCCCTGAAGTGGCTGCATTTCTGTAGAGATGGAGCAATTCATAAATAATGCACATTACTTTCAGTCATAGGAAAGAGAAGAAAATAGGCAGTGCTATTATTGTTGCAGGCCTGCCTTGAGTGGTATACTTCTGTTGCTGTAAAGCAGATCTCCAAATCTGTATTGAGTACATACTTTTTTTTATGTTTGTACATGATCATTCTTGAGCTAAGATGAATCACCAAAGCTGTTTCATCTCTTAGTCATCCCAAGGATTAGCTTCTGTGTAACAGCAGAAAATATGAAACTCTTAGGATGCCAGAGGAAAAAAATGCATTCCACTTAAAAGTAATAAAGCTAATTTTATAATGACTTGACTTCATGTGCTTGGGCTGATTTATGCTGAAGAATCATAAATATATATAATACCACCACCACCCCACCCCTCACTTCCCCGTTTTATCAATATAAACTTTGTGGTTTACTCAGCAGTTCCAGAAGAATTGGAACATGAAGTAGTCCAAAAATTTGATGATTAAAACAGTCAGAAGTGTCCCAGAGTCTCTTAAAGTCTTAGAAGTTAATGAATTTATTGTAAGAGATTTATTTGTTTTACTGTTCCTAAATAAGCCTTGAGAACATACAGCAAAACCAGCTGATGGATGTTTGGATGTTTCATTTCTGAGATGCAATTTTTATTACCACATTACTCGGCTCATCCCTTTATCTTAATTAAAACTTATTTGTGTGCCACCTAATGTTATTTTGAGATATGTCATGTCATCTCTCATGGCAAAAGGCAGTCTTGTTCATAATCTGAAAGTAAAAGAAGAATTTCTGTGTTAATTTATTGTCTTAGCAAAATTTTTTTAAGACATAGAGAAGCATGAGCTTGCTAGAGGAAATGGAATCCACTGCACTATGAATAGGGTTATAGAGCAATGTTTGTAGTGTAATTAAAAAATAGAAAGCATTAGCAGACTAGATTTTTAGCACAGAAAACCATGAAAGACGTTTCAGTCATGACCTATATGAAAACAAAACTTCATATTTGTCAGCTGTTATACCTCCAGAGAAGGAGCAGCAGGATATATTTTGCTGAGGACATTCTAAATTGAATGATACAAATTTTCATCAAGAATATTTGAAAGGTTAATGAAAAAACAATTATATTTAAATATAAGCAAAAATTGATGTAAAATTCATTGAATAACCTTGCCTTTCCTCGCAAGATGGTAACAGCAATATTTAGTGGCTGCACATTTTCCTCTGGAATGACAGGCTGTGTGAGTCACTTATGCCATTGATGCCTTGGAGCGGCTACCTAGAACAGAGGCTAGACAGAGTTAAGAATAAAGTAGGTATTTGTTAAAGACCTTCAATAAATACACCTTGGGCAGTGCAAAAGCCTCACAGAGGCTGCACCCAAGATGGACGAGAGTCACAAGTTTCTCAGACAGATATAAGTTTGCATATCAGATATATGTTTGCATATCAGAGGTTAATTATACAAATATAGCTTCAGGTAATGAAGTCATATACCCTCGGTTTGCTTTCTGCCTAATTTAGATTTGTTATACTTTTTGGTGCCTGAAGTCCTCAGGCCTGGAAGGATTGTTTTGTGTGACAAAAATGTGGAGGGAGCTTACTAACACTCAGAGTTCTACTCTAACGCAGTAAAGGATCTGAAAAATATAAAAGTTAAAACTTAAGGCATGACCATGGGCACTGGAAGCCCTGAGTATCCCTGCCTGGCCCCTCTGAGGCTCTTGTTACCTGTCCTCAGCTCAGGATCCCATCTCAGTCTCAGGACTGACAGTCTCTGCCCCAGCAACGCCCCAGCAAGGACCTTGTCTGGCTCTCCACAGCCCCGTCCTGTAGGTCCAGGGGCCTGTGGATCTCAGCCTGACCACTGTCTCCCCATTCCTGGGGGGGTGCCCAGAGCCCAGGGTTGGGGTGCCCATCGTGCTCTTTGCCCCCAGCTAGAGCCACTCATCCATGCCCTGTGCAAAACAGATGTATCATTGGTAAGTACAATCTAGTATTTAATTTTTTGTGAGAAACAGGTCAGTTGTTTCGTAAAATTAAGCTGGAATATTCTGTGCTGTCAATTTCCCCTCTGCAGCATGTTAGAGATGATGAAGACATGTCCTTATCTTCTGGAGGCTTCTCAGTGGCACCAAAGATAGCATTTTATTCCTGGAGATGGGTCAGAGTGGATAAGCTCACCTACAGTTCTAATGGAAGGAAGACAGAAGACAAAGGAGAAAGAACTGGTAAATAGAATGGTGGAAAATGGAGGTTATTTTCACTGCTGTTCCTGGTCTATTTCCTAGAACACAATTAGACCATCTGTTTCTTTGAAGGGATGCTCTGCTTTCCCTCTCATATCGCCATGGGTACTCTACCAGTCTTGACCTCCCGTTCAGCAGGAGCACTGAAGGATGCCAGGTGTCAGGAAATTTGCTTCTCTGTGTGAGAAGCTCTCTTTAAGCACTGTCTACTGAAAGCCCTGAAAAGAGGTATTCAGTTACTCACTCATCCTGGATGCATAAGTAGGGACTAATTATTGAAAAACCCCCACCATATTGTATCAACAGTGGCATGGTAAGGTAGAGAAAAGCCTTCACCTCAAAAATCTTCTGCACATTGTGCAGGGAAGAAGATAAACATTGGACTGACCAGTGAAAGAAGTTGCAAGCTCCAAATCTCCATTACAACTGGGAAGGCAGATTATTCTGGGTTTGTCATTGTGGAGGTATGGTGTAGCTGTGCTGTTACTGGGCACAGTATCTGGAGTCCTTCATGAGCATTAGGAAGGCACTTGGGCTAAGCAAACGCTGGTGTGATGCAGCTGGATAACTGGATCTAGTAACTGCTATGTGTTTTTTTCACGTTTCATTTCTTCCTTATTCTGCTACAAAATCCCATGTAAATAAACAACAGTGTTTTAAACAAGGCAAGAAACTTTCACAGTAAAAGCTCAGATAAGCAGTTGAGCAAGTGAGATATGAGGAGGTACCAGGAGGGTGTTACTGGAGCTCGGGTGGCAGTGGAGCAGGCAGGAAGACAGGTTGCAGCCTCAGAGTATTGGGGAACAAGGGACAGCAGGGAGCAATGACAACAGCCAGGGACACCCAGCAGGAACACTACACAAAGATAGTGAGGCAGGTCCAGGGTGGGTCACAGCTGGGCACAGGGACATGCACGACCAGGCACAAGAACACAGGGTTACTTGCAGGATAGTTCGAGCCAGAGACTTTATCCAGAGCATGATGCAGATCCCAGGAGAAGGGGAAGTGTTCCGTGGGACTTCTCACAGTTCCTGCTCTGCAGCTCTGCTCCCGGCAACTTGGGAGCACAAATGTCCTGTCGGGGATGTCATGAGCACAAATGGACAAACCCTGAGGAGGAGATGGATGGATGGATGGATGGATGGATGGATGGATGGATGGATGGATGGATGGGCAGAAGTGGGTTGCAGAGTCTGGAGGTCAATGAATGCCAGTGCTTATTCAGGTGTTGTGCTTCAGCAATGACTAAGGTGGTATGCAAAGGGTCCATTTGTGAACATATTTACAAGCTGATATTGAGAAAGATAATATCATTGTTTTTGTAAATGTTTGGAATTCTCCAGGATGGATTTTTCAATGGTCTGAACTTCCTGTGCAGTCTCACAGATGGTAGAAGCCTGGGAGTGTCAGGAGCTAAAGAGAAAAATTTGAGGAATATTAAGAAGGAAATTAAAATTAGACATAAATCTTGGTAATGTTTGCATGTTGTTAATACATAGATTAAATCCACCATGAAGTAGGAATAGTTAATTAAATCCTCTAAGGTTAAAATTATTGCCAATTAGTTCTTTTTCAAAAAGTGATGCAGCTTTTTCAGAATGTGATTCTTTTAAAGGTGTGTTGCTGTGGGAGGAATTCTGCCCACCAGATCTAAAGCAGAGTCTTCTGCTCCATGTAAGGCCAAATGGTGATTTTTCAGAGTATTAGTCATGGTGGGAGTTTAACTTCTTGTCTACATCTTCTGTATCCTTTTATTGGATAATTTGACTGGTAGATAATGAAATGCTTTTTCCTCCACTTGATTTATGGTTAGGACTTGAAACTTTCTGCTCAGGTGCAAGAAATTTTTCTGCATTTAGAATACACGAGGCTGGTTTATATAAAAACTGCTGAGTGCAAGCACAACATATTCATTCTCAAATTCAGTAATTCTGTACATTGTTAAAGAACCTTCTGAGAAATATTTATGCATTATGAAGCTTTCAAATACTTTATTGTAATGAATATGTGAAAGACAACCTACAGGCCTAATTTTGTGTGTGGGATGATATGTTTTGCAGAGGCAATTTAATGAAATATATATGATAGACAGATAATGCAATTGCATTCCTAAAAAAAAAATTTTAGAAGGTAGCTTCTTTCAAGAATCCCTCTTAATTTACTTCTTCATTTTTTTACTTGGTTGTTGCAACGTGCCTCGGGGGAGACAAAGAGTTACATTGTCCCACCCCAAACACCTTGTGAAGGGCAGCCCAGGTGTTCTGATTGAGTTTGAGTCCCTGGGGATTTCTCCCTTGCTGTGTTTCTAGTGGTCCCTGACCCTGAACTCCACCATCAAGGATGGAGACCCTCAAGGGTTCTGTCCCTCAAAAACCCCGGCTTTGCCTTTGTTAGGGGCTCTCTGTTCTGGATCTGAGTTTGTTCTCATGCTGAATAAATGGCTTCATGAACCGGGAGCCCGTCTCGGTGTTCCATGCTGGTCCCCAGAATCCTGCAGCTTCCCTGGACGAGATCCTGAAGTTGTGGATTGCAACACTTAGGGGTCTTCAGGTTGCTCTTTAAATCTCAGAGAAACTAAAACTGAAATAATAAACTTAGTGTCTGAATAGATAAATTCTTTAAAAGCTATAAAGAAGCTGTCTGCTTAACATAAATAGGTTGTATGTAGATCTGTTTAATGTTTCATTAGTATATAATTTTAATGCAGAGTAGCTTCTTTACAGGGAATTCAGCCTGTCACTGGATGTTTAAATTTTCAGTGTCTGTTGTCATGGCAACACGAATTGACTCTGGTACCCACTGTGCTCAACATAAATTAATTTAAAGTCATAGTATCTTTCTTTTCCTTAGATTTATTGTGGTAAAAAATGGCTATACTGGAAAGATAATTAAAAATGCAATAATTTTCAGCTAATTATTAGTTTTGCTTGCAGCATTCAATAAATTGTTCTTAACAAATAATGCATGTATGGAAAATTTTTCCTCCATTTCTTGTTGAACCATACTTTTCAAATATTAAAACTGACACTTTTTAACCATTCTTTATATTTGAACTCTCATGTTTTCAGTTATAGTTCAAGTTCTTTCAAATATGCATGTTGAGCTGGCAAGTAAATTTAGGATTTCCTCCAATTTCCTGATTCTTTTTGCAGAACTGCCGTGCTTCCAGAAAAACTGCTAACTAATGTTTTATGTTTCATTTTATCCTAATATGCTTTATCATAAAAATCTGTAAAATGCAGCTATGTATATATATAAAAAATCAGAGAGGGTCATGTCTTGATTGCTTGGGATTTTCATAGTTCTAGAGAGGATTAAGAAAATATATTAAATGCATGTGGTAAGAGACAGAATATTGTTCCAGCAGGCATAACAAAATTATTTTTTCCTCCTGGTATTTGTAAAGTTAGTCATAGCCTAATCTATTCTTTAGATACAAAGAAATAGCTATTGATGTATAGTATCATGTAGAGTTCCTCAGTGCAGGAGACTCTCAGTGACTGTTTTGCGTGACACTGACATTCTAAGAAAATTCTGTGTTTTAATCTTCCTGATACAGGTAGGTATTTCATTGTTTATGTTTTCTACAGTACAGTCCACTCCTCAGAGGACTAATAAACTGTATATAACTGACTAATAACTGAAACGGTTCTTTGAAAGAGCTGTGTTTCAGTTTTATTTTATGTAGAAAAGATTATTTAATGATTTTATAAATTGTGTGAACAAAATGCCATCCTTTCTGAAAATACAGGCATCTCAAAGAAAATTCAATTTGAGTGGAGTGTTTTGTAGGTAATCAAAACATAATTTTTTATTATTTATCCTGGAGATACTAAAAAAAGGACATGGTTCTGTTTGAACAATTGTCTTCTGGATATTGAATTTTGCATAATGAAACATTTTACACTGCAATGAAACATATTGTTCAGATTCTATTTAATTTCCTTGTGGAAAACACTGATTAACATTTAGGGCATTAAAAACTACTGCTGAAATTCAGATGTTAATGTCTAGTTGTGTCTCTCTGTGCCTAGTAGTTGTAGCATTGTCATATTGACACATACTGTAATGAGATGTTTAAGAAAACAGAAATAGCTGCAGCTCTGCATGACTCATTTGCACCAGCCTCACACATTCATTAATAACCCAGCAGAGAGAGCAAATCCCAGCATAAGGTTCCTCTGGGGATTTGAGTTGCTGCATTTTCTACAAAAATCTTAATGGCTGCAAACTTTCCTCATTTGGATTAAATCTTCTGAACACCTCAGTTCATTAATGAATATGTTGTCATTCACCATGTTAAATCTTCTGTAATGAGTTTGAAAGGAGAAAGATTGCTACTTTCATCTGTCACTGAGGGGACAATTACAGTCTTATAACTGACTTCATTTGAAGTCTGTTTGATTAAAACTGGAAGTGAAAGACAATGTTTTCATTCCTGAATTACTGAGAGAGGCTTTCTTCCCAGTTCAGTGAGCAGTAAGTATCATAGAGTTTGCAATAAATATATGGAACCACAAGGGTGTGTTCATACACAAATGTGGATTTAAGTATCCTATCAATAAATGTATTGCATAGCACAGAGCTTTATTTTCAAATTCACCACTGACACCTGGTTGCTCAGGTGATGAGCTCAGCTTGTCTGGTCTCTCCTTTCCTGGGTGACGGAACTAGGTCTTAATGTCAGCCAGACCTGGGAGTAGGGATTTACAAGCTCTCTCAAAACACCATATAATCCAATATTTTATATTATGTTGCATTACTTTTTAAAGCACCTGTCTGATTAGGGAACTTCCAGGTGATTAAGCTGATATTTTTCTTTAAACTGCTTATTAATCATAAGTTATCTTTCTTTTACAAGTATATGGAAAGGTGATATTTCTATGAGATAATTATAATACTGAAACACTCCTTTTATTACAGATCTTATTGGACTAAATTACTATTTTCATATAGCCAAATTTCAAGAGCAAGGATGATTTATATAACTCCTGACAAATAGTGTGTAGCTTATTGCATGTTTAATTTCACCAAGGAGACAATAAAAACAAATTAGTAATAAAATCTGTGGCTTGTTAGAAAATGCATACAATACACCTGCAGAAGAATTCTTTCTATAATTTCTTTTTACAAGGAGGGAGCAGAACCCAAGGCTTTTCCAGAAATACAGAATGCTATTGCTATGAATATATTGTATGATTGCTTTTTAAAATGGTTTTCAAAATTTCCTAAATAAAACAGAAAAAATTCAGAATGTCTTTGCTATTGGTGGTGATGTTTTTTTTTAATAGTCAAAACTGCTGTCAATTCTTAGAAATGACTGATAATTGATCCTTGTAAAATCCAGCTGTAAAATCAATAGATTTGGGCAGGAGGGCACAGGATTCCTTGTCTGTTTTAGAGTAATATGTGCAGCAGTTCCTTTCTTGTGTTCATGTTTGACTTATTGTGCATTGAAATTGCATTTGAACTTTCTTGTCGCCCTGAAAACTCAGCTTCTGAGCTTGCTTACATAGTTTTCTAAGACTTTCCCAGGATAGTAACTATAAACATAGATATGTGCACATTCTTTCTGTTACATGTCTTGTGATGGACATCTCTCATGGCCAGTGCAGTGGGAAAGTGTTATCCTGACCATCCAATCCCTGGCTGTGGTCAGAAACCTATAAATCCTGGGAGGAAAAATAAACTCTGCTCTTTTTTTCACCACACCTCGACCTCTGTCCGTGTGATCTATTCAGCACCAGTGGCAACATCTGGTGAACCCCGACATGTGTTGCAGGTGACGATTACAGGGTACTGTCTAGCCTGTGGCTATGGATGGTTTTGGGCTTTCTCTTACAGAGGGCCTGGTTATGGAACTATGGCGTGCGGTGTTTGATCAGAGAGGGATTGATGTTTCATATGCTGACTTTCAGCGATTGTGTGTGAGTATGGGAGAATTGAGGGGTTTCTCCCTGTGGTTGAGGCGATTTTTTCAAAGTCAGCTTGGGACGCTTTAGGTGATTCCCTACTCGAGGCTCTGCTGGTCGATTATGAGCCCCAGCTGGTCCGGCTGCTGGGGATCTGGTGAAGGTGTGACTGCATTCTGGGTAGTCGCTCGTCCTCTTCTGCTAGACTGAGAGCTGCTTCCTCTGCCCTGGGTGACAGGTCTGGCTCTGGCTCGGGCTGTGGGAGCAAGGCGGGGCTCTCCCTCTTCCCCGGTGGCATGGAGCTGGGGGGCATCTCTGTCTTGGGTCTCGAGGTTGGCTCCCCTGGGATCGCCGGGGCTCCCAGTGGGTTGAATGGGGGTGCTGTGGGCCCGGTGGGCGTGACCCCACATCGGCCGGCGCCCTGGAGGTGTAAGCCTGAGGAGGGGTTGGATCCTTGCCAACGAGCTGTCGGGGGTGCCGCGGACCCGGGAGGTGTAACGCTGCCTCGGCCAGCGCCCCGACGGTGGAAGCCCGGGACAGGGTTGCCTCCTTTGTGTGCCCTCCCGGTGCAGACCTGTGAGGGGCTGCCTGAATGGGGGGTAGCACCGGCCCTGGGTGATACCTCAGGGTCGGTCCCATGTCCCTGCTGCGGCTGGGCTGTGCCTTACCCTGCGGTGGGGGCTGGGCCGGGCCCAGGCTCCGCACCAGCAGCCACACACACTGTTCCAGTGGAGGAGCGGCCAGTGCCGCTTTTTGGACCTTTCGCCCCTGAAGAACCGCTGTTAGGGGCGATTCCGAGTGCAGATCCCCCCGCGCCGGATTCGCGGGGCATGGGGATGGGTGCTGCGAATGGTGGGTGCCGAGCTGGGTTCTTCCAGCCCCATGCTGCGGATTTCCCCTCCTGCGAGCCTGGGTTGTTCTCTGGCAGTGGAGTGGGACAGTGCCACGGCTTCGAGGCCTCTACCGGTGCCTCGTTCCCCCTGCCGGCGCTGGAGGCAGGCTGTGCCGAGCTGGCTCCAACCCACCCCACCTCGGGTTCTGGGGCATCGCCCAAGCCTGCAGCTGGAGGCGGCCCTCCCCCATTGCCTCCTGCAGCCGCAGCAGACCAAGGTCCTGAGCTGTTTACCATTGGCTCTGGTGCTGCTGCCGCGGGGGCGAAGCCGGTGGCCTCCACAGGCAAAGGGTCCCAGGCTGCTGGAGCCTCTTCAGCTGGCCTGTGGACTTTGTCCCCCTGTCAAATGACGGTGCAGCTGAGCGTATCAGGTATTCCATGTCCTTCCGAATGCTTTGGTCCGGTGGGTGAGGCAGTGAATGCTCTTCTTGTGGCATGGTTGAATGCCACTGCTCAGGGCATCATTGCTCACCTAGGGAACATTGATTCGGATTTCCTGGGGTGCATTTCTGCCATGGGTTCCACACTCACCCCTCCTGTTCCTATCCCTGAGGGACCTGGGTTTGCTCACCTTGTGCCTTTTGAGTTTTATGTTCGCAGAGCTGAGAACCAGCTGCAGGGAGATGGTGGCTTCGGGTTCCCTGGACCTCCCTGGGTCACTGGACTGTTGTTCTGACCGCCAGGGATCATCCTGAATGGGTCTGCACCCTGTCCATCCTTGGTGAGATGCTGTCAGAGATTAGCCTCCGCGGGCTTCTTGACACTGGCACAGACATCACGATTTTCAGGTTTGCTGACAGGCCCCCGGAGTGAGCTTGGACCTGATGCTGACACATTCAGCGCAAAGAAGAAATTGAGACTGACTCTTTGTTCAGTATCTTCTGTTGTCCTCTCTCATGACAGACTAGTCATCCTCCATGACTTGATGCAGGAACAGTTGGATCACGGTGATCTGGAGCCTTTGACCAGTCCCTGGGACATTCCTGTTTTCTGTATCAAGAAGAAGTCTGGGAAATGGAGGTTGCTACAAGACCTCCAGAAAGCTAATGCTATGATGGAAAGGATGGGGATGTTGCAGGCTAGCATGCGTTCACCTGCCATGCTTCCTGCTGATTTGCTAGTCCTCATCGTGGATCTGAAGGATTGTTTTTTACAATTCCTTTGCATCCTGATGACAGACCGAAATTTGCCTTTCTGGTGCCAGCTATTATTAATGCTGAGCCCACACAGAGATATCAATGGAGATTTTGCCATAAGGCTTGTGAAAATTTGCCAGCATTTGCCGATGATATGGGGCTCTAGCCCTCTCTGGAGTTTGCAAGCAGTTTCCTGCTGCTCGTCTCTACAACATCCCTGAAATTATTTGAGGATCAAAATAATTTTTGGGACGAAAAAAATTGCTGCACCAGCAGCAACACTTTCTCTCCCCTATGTAATTAGCATTTCTTTCAGGAGAATGCATTTTACTTTCTTCACTACAGGGTTAATTTTCCTCAGCCTTCTTTCTACACACTGAATCTGATTTTCATTTACATCAAGAGCCTCTTGAGCCACTGGGTTATTTCAATTTGAAAGGGCTTTTGTACTGTCAGTGTGATGGAAAAGGTCAGAGTGCAAGTAAAAATCAAGGTTAATAGATTTCTGGAAATCTTTTTTGTCTTTTAAAGTAATCAGCAATAAGAAAAGAAAATATTAGCTTCAGTTATTTGGTTTTTTTCCTTCCAAATACTGAGATTTTCTAAATTTATAAGACTTCTAGAAGAAGAAGGCTGCAAAATTACTTTGAAAGCTGTTAGAAACAGTTTCAGTACTTTTCATATTGAATGACATGCATTAATAAGCATCAGTTTATTTGAAGTAAAAATTTCAAAATTAAACTTTACTCACATTACACATGGATTTCTAGCAGTAGGAGCAGTTAATACAATGCAAATGGATAAATACCAGGAAAGTCCCATTTTCAGTTTATATGATCTCCTCTTTACCCTTAAAATTGTGATTGATAAGTCCTATATACTAAAAATGTGAACCTAGGCCTACAGTCACACTATATAGGAACAGCGAAGCAGTAACAACATGGACTCTCTTCTGGGTTGCCCAAGAGAGCAAGTTTTATTATTCCTGATCTTCATTTATAGACAGGTCCAAGAAGGTCCGAGAGGTAAAATTCTCATCAGTCATTAAACCAACACATCACCACCATTGAACAATTGGGTACTATGCACCTCTTGACTGTTTCTTGCAAGTAAACAACAAGGATCTAAACAACACCTGCGAAGGTTGTTGTCCTTCTCCAAGAAGTTTGGATTCTTCCTTATGTGTTCTCAGGCCAGAGTGAGAAGCTTGTGTGACTGAGGTTCATACAGGCACTGTGCTCCCTGCCTGCATTCAGCATCCATAGGCCCACCAGACTGCAGATCTCACACTGACTTCATAACCAAATGACAAAGACTTTTTCCAAGAAGCTAGCTTCACACAGCTATCTTTGTCAGAGATCTGTTCAGTTTAATTGGCATCATCTAAGGTAAGTAATGCAACATCATTTCCATAGAGAGATTGTTCCTCAGTCTTGCAAACCCTCTGCTCAGGAAATTTTTCCCTGTGAGGCAGCATGTCCTTCCCTTACAGCCATATTAAAGTCTTTCTGTTTCAGTCCTTTTAAATGATTGCTTAATGCAATCTTAATGTCACTGACATTTACAGAAAATATGAAGACTCAGTGATTTTTGTAGAAAGACTAAGAGCAGTAGATACCCATACTCTACACTTTTGGAGAAAAAATTGATTGGTAGGAACATATCAGCAGACCAAACTGCCATCTGTCTTCTTCGTCCCAGTTCTTTGTATGCCTATGAAGAGCTGTTTGTCTTCTCTATTGCTTTCTTTTATGGCAGTTGTAAAACTTTATTATTCAGACAAGATGATTTAGTAATATTTTCTATAACTAGCACCTAGACTCTTGAATACCAGGCTTATTCATGGATAAAATGAAGATATTTTTTTCAGGAGAGACATTGCAATACAAACAGCTGTAAATTATATGGTAACACACAAATATTTAGCAAACTATTAAATTCCATAGGGAACAGAAACTGGAATCGTACTAGGATGCATCACAATTCGATCCATATTTACATTGAAGCCTCTTAAACATTAGCCCACCATAAATAATAAAGCAGATCCATGTGAATAACTTGAAGTAGTTAAAGCAGACGGGGAAAAGCTGTACTCAGCTATGCTGCAAAGCTTTAGATCAGAGCTGGTAACACTAGGAAAATGAGAACATCTTTGGCAAATAAAGACAGCATTCAGGATATCTTCCAGTCAAGTGTCAGAAGCTTTTACTGCTATTTTAAGTAGAGAAGCCTCTCTTTGCTGCAAATAGTGTATAGAGGAGTTTCCTTCCTGTAGGCATAGTCTGGTTAGCAGTAAAAAATCATCACAGTGATGTATCCATGTTCAATGTCTTATTTAATTTTTTAACTACCTTCTCTGACGGAAACAATTGAAATTAAATTATACCCCAAGGACATATGTCTACTCTTTGGAAATATTTGCATCTCAGAGTTTATGTTCATTAACCATTTGGCTTTCTTTGCTTTCATCAAGCAACAGAAGACAGTTATACTAGGACAGGAATATATGATAATTACATTATCCCTTAATTAAAATATCACATGCACTCCAAAGGTAAATGTTGTGTCTGTCATATTTTCAACCTGAACTGCATGAGTGATCCTGCAATTCAAAGCAGCAGCCTCTGTACATCAAAACTACTATCTCTGTCACACTTCATTATCATGGTGGATCCAGTCCTTGTTTTACCCAAGGCATTGGAAGTACTTTTGCCAACTTCACAAGGACAAGAACAAAATCCAACTGAGAAGAACTGAATTTGCTGTACAATAGAATAAATATGTTTTTTACTGGTTTCTTATTTTCATATTACTTTAGGTAGTACAGCATATTTTGCCAGAATACCAGTCCCTCAATCTCACTCACTTATACAGAAAAAAAGCATTCCATTCTGTCAAGTATCTGATTAAAAGATGTACAACTAGCTTTCTGTTTCCACTGGGACTGAAACTGACTGTTAGGTCCTTGTCATGTTAAACAAATCAGCTAACACAATATTTATCACAGATTTGATGATATGGGAGATCACATGATCTAAGTAAGTAAATAATTTTTTCTGACCCACTAGTCAAAAATAGTCTTTATTTGTAATATGATGTGAATTTTTCTACTTACTCTAAATCTTATGCTAGCTATAAAATGTGTTACCATTCAAGATCAAGGAAAAATATTTACACAATCTTTAACACTGATTAATTTCAGAATAGATGCACAGCCAAAGGAGATGTTTTTCATTCAAAAATTAGGTAAATGTCTGTTGTGGTTTTAGCCCAGTTGACAGGTAAGCAGTATGTGGATACTAAATGCAAAAAGCAAGCAGGGAACAGAGCCTGTGTGAAACGAAGTCACACAAGCTTCTCACTCTGGCCTGAGAAAGCATAAGGAAAAATCCAAACAATCCTTGGAGAGAGACAACAAACTTTGCAGGTGTTGTTTAGGATCCTTGTTGTTTACTTGCATGAGACAGTCAAGGGGTGGTGTTCCACTTGACCAATGATGGTGATGTGTAAGTTTAATGACCAGTGAGAGTTTTACCTCTTGGACCTGTCTATAAAAGAAGATCAAAGATAGTAAACTTAGCTGTCTTGGACAACTCAGCCAGAGAGTCAGTGTCGTACTTCCCGCTGTTCCTAATATAGTGTGACAGCAGCACAGAGTGGAATAAGAAGGAAAATTGAGGTAAGGGTTTAAAAATTAAAATAAAGTAAAATATAACAGCAACGATAATTAAAAAAAAAACAAACAAGCAACGCACAATACAATTGTACATCACCTGCTGATGTCCAGACCATCTCTGAATCTCTATCAGTGTATTATGAATGGATTAATGAAAGATGCCACTACCTGAATTAACGTGCAAATGAGACCATGTGCTGAAGTCAATGATACAGACTTAATTACCAGTAACTTTGAAGTAGAAAGATATTAAAAATAGAAAAAAACTGGTGCAGGGAAGGGAGCGAGAGATCAGCAAAAGGTAATCACCAGCTGTGGATCCAGCTGTGTCCTGTTGCTCCCTTTTCATCGCAGGCTTTTTGAAGCTGGGGGTCACAGATGCTGGAGTCTGAGAGCGTGTGTCCTTGTGTTGCCGCTGGTGCTGAATAGATCACACAGACACAGGTCGAGGTGTGGCGAAAGGAAGAGAAAATTTATTTTTCCTCCCAGGTGTTATAAATTTGTATTGTGATATTGGCTTTCGCGGATGAATCTTATATGTTAAATACTTTTAGCTATGTATGTACTTTTTTCTTACTAACAAGTCTTAAGCTTAAAAGAATTTCCTAGGTACAAGGCAAGGAAACCCCAGAGGGCAAAGACAGTGGGGCCCAAGCTGTTATCAGGAAAACAATAGAGCCCAAACTGTTATCAGCGAAAGACAGGAAGACCAGCTACCCTCAAAAGAAGGATGAGGGGCCTATGCCCTTATCGAACATTTCAAGAAGGAGAAGAAACCAAACTCCAAAGTAATGCTGATCAGCATGAATCATGATGACCAGCAAAAATAGTACTGACCAGCAGAAAACAAAATTGTACAAGAGCATATTCTAAGAAGGCGGAACCAGGGAGGGAACACGCTTTGAATATGCATTAACCCCTCACAGCAGGGGAAGATAAAAGGAAGAGTCTCTGAGATACCAGGTGTGTTCCTGGCAACTGGCCAGGGCACCTGGCCGTTTTAACCCTTTGCTTTATTTCTTTTGTCTCCTAATTGTCTTTTTATTTATATTAAATTCTTTTTATAATTTATTAAGTGAATCTCGTTTTTAAGACAGGGTTTATAGGTTTCTGACCACAGCCAGGGATTGGATGGTCAGGATAACACTTTCCCACTGCACTGGCCATGAGAGACGTCCATCACAAGATATGTAACAGATGGAATGTATACCTATCTTGATGTTTACAGTTACTGTCCTGGAAAAGTCTTAGAAAACTATGTAAGCAAGCTCAGAAGCTGAGTTTTCAGGGTGACATCTCACCCCTTTTGGTTTAAACAAAAAGAAAAAGAAAAAGAAAAAGAAAAAGAAAAAGAAAAAGAAAAAGAAAAAGAAAAAGAAAAAGAAAAAGAAAAAGAAAAAGGAACAAAGAAACTAGCAACATTATAAACAATTGAAAGGAAAAATAATAAAAAAATACAATATTCCATACAATCAGAAGGCTGTAATTTCAGGGTGATATCTCACCCCTTCGTTATTACAAAAAAAACCCAAAAAACAACAACGAAAGAAACCCCAAAAAACCCCAAAAAACTAAATGAAACAAATGTCCAACATCAACACCTGCTTGTGGATGGGCCATCGGGGTGAGCACCCACGTCATCTGCATCTGAGTCCTCATCCGTTGGCCCACCCATCCAATGACTTCCAATTTGGTCACAGCCTCCAGCCTGCTCACCGATCAAATGCTGCCTCTGTGGTTGCAGGTCAGGACGAACACGCTTCGCAGATACCCAGCATACCCCAGTATCTGTGGATACACAAGCATACCCTCGCCCCAAAGCAATGAGGTCATAGGGACCCTCCCACTGTTTTGTAACTAGATTCCTCACTCCAACCTTTGCCTGAGGCTGAGGTATCTCATCCGAAGCCCACAAAGAAAGGTGATGATTCAACATGACCGGGTTACTGGAGTTCTGCGGCACCGTGAGGTGATTGAGGGTATATAAAGCTTTTCCCAGCTGACTGTGTGGGGTCTCACCCTGCATTCTCCGTTTCTGCTTCTGCAGAACTCGCTTCAGCGTACCATGAGCACATTCTATGATAGCCTGACCTGTCGGAGAATGAGGGAAACCAAACTTGTGTGACCCACCCCACAACTGCAGGAACTGCCACACCTGAGAGGTGTAAGCAGGACCATTATCGCTCTTCACAGCAGAAGGCACGCCCAAGACAGCAAAGGCCTGCCTCCAGTGGGCAATGACATTGCAGGTCTTTTCTCTTGTGTGAGCAGAAGCCCACATGGCAGAGGAGAAAGTGTCCACTCTGATATGCACATGCCAAAGCCGGCCGAACTCGGCAACCTGAGTGACATCTGACTGCCAAAGCTCCAAGGCCCAAAGGCCCCTGGGGTTTACCCCTGCCAGCAAAGATGCAGCAAGTGCATGACAATCGTCACAAGACTCAACGATTTCATGGGCCTCAGCTGACATCAGCTGTTTCTGTTTGCACTGTTTCTGCAAAGTATGTGCATTCTGATGGAAGAATCCATGCGGCGCCTTGGCCTGGCTGAGCATATCAGGCTGAGGTGCAACCCACACAGGGTTAGCCAACTTGTCAGCCCTCGTGTTACCTTCTGCAATGAACCCTGGCAAACTGGAATGACTCCGCACATGCAGAATGTAATCTGGATGTTCCCAGGCCTGAATGGCTCTCCACAGGGCCTTCAGTAAATGAAACAAGGCAGGATTGCTGACTTCCTTCAAAACTGAATGACCCAACCGCTGGGCTATACCGGTCGCATAGGCGGAATCCGTGACTAAACTGAAAGGTTCCTGGGAAAACTTCTGAAACGCCATGAGAGCAGCCCATAATTCCGCCAACTGGGCTGACCCAGTCTCATGACTCTCCAAAACTTGCCACTCAGATCCTTCCTTCCAGGTAGCAATGGCCTTTCCAGTCCTCCCTGAACCATCAGTAAAGACAGTGGGGCCTTGCACAGGCTCCTGACTATGTCTGGGCCACAAAGAAAGTTTCATAAAGTTTGCCACTTGCAGCAACTTATGACTGGGCAGATGGTAAGTGATCTGCTCAGAAAAATTCTCCAGAGCACTTTGCATGGAAATACTGTTTGCAAAGGTCCAGTCAAAGTCCTCCCACGGTACCGGGAGCACAATCTTTGCAGGATCTGCACCCATCAATTGTAAACACCATTCTTGGCATTTGATTATCAAACAAGCTATCAGCTCAAACATCGCAGTTGCTGTCTTCTGCAGCTGATGGGGCAGGAAAACCCATTCTAGAACATGCAAGGGATCAGACCACTCATCATTCCACTGGCCAATGATACCTGCAGGATGCAAATCTGGACTAACAATGAACACAGTGACATCAGTGGAAGGATCAATGCGATGAACCTGACGAGTGGAAACCGCTCGCTGAACCTCTTCCAGCACCTGCTGTGCCTCTGGGGTCAGTGTCCGAGGTGACTTTAAATCAGAGTCCCCCTTCAATAGACCAGACAACGGGGACAATTGTGCCATGGTCAGTCCCAAATAGGGCCACAACCAAGTAACGACACCCACCAGTTTCTGAACATCATTCAGACATCTTCAGAAGTCTTCACTGAATGCACAAATTCCACCTCCTGATGTTGGACTGTTCGTTCCAAAATTTTCACCCCCAAATACTTCCAAGGAGGTTTTTGCTGAACCTTTTCTGGAGCCACTTGCAGCCCATGAGAATGCAAGGCAGTGTACAGCTGAGGCTGTATCTTCAGCAGGTCATCCTGGGTGGGCGCAGCCACCAAGACGTCATCCATATGATAAATATGAGCACCAGGAAACTGCTCGCAAACTCCAGACAGGGCTCGAGCCACATACCATTGGCAAATGGCCGGTGAATTTTGCATGCCTTGCAGTATATTCCATTGATATCTCTGTGCAGGCTCAGCATTATTGATAGCTGGCACTGAGAAGGCAAATTTCGGTCTGTCATCGGGATGTAAAGAAACAATCCTTCAGATCCACAATGAGAGCTGGCCAATCAGCAGGAAGCATGGTGGGTGATGGCATTCCAACCTGCAACATCGCCATGCTTTCCATCACGGCATTAACTTTCCGGAGGTCTTGCAGCAACCTCCATTTCCCAGACTTCTTCTTGATGTAGAAAACAGGAGTGTTCCAGGGACTGGTCGAAGGCTCCAGATGACCCTGGTCCAACTGTTCCTGCACCAATTCACAGAGGGCGACTAATTTATCATGAGAGAAGGGTCACTGATTTTCCTAAACGGGTTTCTCCACCAACCAACCTATGGGAGGTGTAGGACAGTCTGCACCCTCCAACACAGTGGCCCCCATCAAAAATCCATCCCCATATGCACCCCCCATGCAGCCAGAACATCCCTCCCCCAGAGTGTTAACTGGGAGTCCTTCGTAACACACAGCTAAACCATGTCCGTGTCCCCGTCAGGGTTCATGACGAACACAGGCCTTCGGCTCATGTAGCATTGTGCTGCTCCTGCCAACCCCACAACTGACGTCTGCACCAGGTCCAAGGGCCATTCCGGGGGCCAGTCGGCAAACCTGATGATCGTGACGTCTGTGCCAGTGTCAAGAAGCCCGCAAAGACTGACTTCTGACGGTGTCTCACCAGGGTTGGACAGGGTGCAGAGCCGCTCAGGACGATCCTTGGCCGCCAGAACAGCAGTCCAGTGAACCTGAGGTGGCCCTGTGGATCCAAAGCTGCCATTTCCCCGCTGCCAATCTTTTGCTCTGTGAACACAAGACTTAAAGGGCACAAGTTGAGCAAGTCTGGTTCCCGCAGAGATAGTAACGGGGAGGGGGATGAGTATGGAAACCATGGTGTAAATCCACCCTGTGAAGTCCGAATCAATGATTCCTAGGTGCACAATGATGCCCTGAGCAGTGGCACTAGATCTCCCGAAAAGGAGAGCACTCATGCCCTCCCCCACTGGGCCCAAGGCATCCAAAGGAACCCTGCACATCCTACAAGAGTCCAAGACAGCTGTGTCTGCCATGCAGACATCAAGACCTGCAGAGCCAGAGGTGCTGGCTACGAGCTGGCCGAGCAGACCTCCATTGGCTCTGGGATGTGAAGAGAGGCTTGTATCTGAGCGCGTCTCCTCGTTGCGCTCGGCTTCCCGTTTCCTGAGCCCGATGGAGACTTACCATTGACATGGACCATCACCCTGCACACAAGTTGGGGGTCACCAGATGTTGCCGCTGGTGCTGAATAGATCACACAGACACAGGTCGAGGTGTGGTGAAAGGAAGAGAAAGTTTATTTTTCCTCCCAGGATTTATAGGTTTCTGACCACAGCCAGGGATTGGATGGTCAGGATAACACTTTCCCACTGCACTGGCCATGAGAGACGTCCATCACAAGATGTGTAACAGATGGAATGTATACCTATCTTGATGTTTACAGTTACTGTCCTGGAAAAGTCTTAGAAAACTATGTAAGCAAGCTCAGAAGCTGAGTTTTCAGGGCGACACCCTTGTTTCTGTAACTTAGTTCTAAGATCCAGAAAAACACTGAATTTCATACAATATGAAATTTATGAGCATGTTTTCATGATGATACATGAAAACAACTGTTAAAGTTAGAAAAGCTAAAAGTGTGAGTGTGTAGACGAGAAAGTTTTTTAAGTCACTGTGTGAAAAAGTTAAGAGTTTAAAACAGTTTAGAAAGCAGAAGACAAGACGGAGGATTTAGAATGTTTTTTCTTTTCCTTCTTTCTTCTTCATATTCTTCTTTTAGAGGTTTTTGGGTTATAGTAGGTGATTGGACAGAAAATGCCACAGTCCTGCACACAGGTGTTGAGTCATTGGGTCATTAAGAAAAATAATATGCGTGTCTATTGTTAATTGTATAAGAATAAGTATAAAGATAGAAGAACTGCGTAGTTTGGGGCCATTCTGTGCTTTCAAAGCCAAAGTGAGCCACAAAGTGAGCCACAAGGCCATTCTGTATCATCAGAAGAAAATGAGCCGGATTGCAGTGAACTGAACTTGTGCAGATAGTCTGGAGAGACCTGCAAAATTTTGTGTTAATAAACATGAGAAACAAGATCCTAACAGGCTTTGGAGTTTTTGTCCTGACCTGGAGGACTGTGATAAGCAGGACACCCCGTGAAGGAGTATCCCAAAGGAGCTCAGCTCAGAGGAGATGAAGAAATCCAGAAGTAGAAAAAAAGTACAGAAGAAGTGCAACAGAATCAGAAAGAGAAAAAATAAATTAAAAAATAATTTTTTTAAAAAGTTATACCAGAGTTGTTCCTCTGGGAGTACCACCTTTATACGGTAAGTGTTCTGGGAATCCACAGGGTAGTGGTACATGCTGTTCCCACCTATTGGGGTGATATATATATGAGCAGCTGCTTCCTTTCCCACAGCTTGCCAGTGTGGGAATATTTGTCTAGATGCATTAACCAAGATGTGCTAACCAGACCTCCCCTCTGCCAGGCTTTGAATTAGCACCTTTGTCTTGCAAATTCCTTATCTTAAGTTCCTGCTGTGGTGGCTAATCTTACAGAAAGTTTCCTCTGTGGCCTTTTGAGACAGGGAACTGCACTCTTTAAGTCCTTACATGACCCTCCTTCTGGATAACTCCCTCATTCTGTATACTGGGCATGACATTCTCTGATTGTAATATCCCTTTGGTCAGTTCAGGTCACCTGTCCTGGCTATTCTCCCTGCTGGCTTCATGTGCAGATCCTCACTGGCAGAGAGTGAGACATTGACAAGTCCTTAGCACTACTTAGCAACGGCCAAAACATCAATGTACAATTAACATTATTCTCATACTGAATCCAAAACAACACCTACTAGGAAATTAACTCTCCCCAGATAAACCCAGGACATCATCAGCCATCAATTTCCAACTCTTGTTCTATCTCTGGTTCTCACTTAGGATCCCCTCATCAGTTGCTGAAAGAAACATGAATTCTAGTGGCAAAATGCTGTAGTTACATATTTGCAAAGATACAAGCAATTGTAAGAGACACATTTGCTTATTCATGCAGAGATACTTGTAAATGCCTGAATACTCAGTTAACGAATGTAATTCTGTGTTGTCATTTAGGATATAAGGTTGTCTAAATATAGAAGTCATGTCCATTAACTCACCTGAAAATGACAGTAATGTTAGTCACTGGTGTGAGAAGCCTTCTGAATCTTCTGTTAGTCTCCTGGGTTTTGTTCTTTTCTCCTGCTTCTCATGCTGACCCTTTTTTCCTCAGTAGACATCCAAAGAATCAGCCATAAATATTCCCTTTTTGCAGCATGAGCTATTTTATCCTCTTATCCAGGATACTGTTTTGAGGGCTTCTACTGATATATTGTACAGCAGACAGATCTGTTATTTGAAGTCTCTCCTGTGTTTAATCTGTAATATCCAATGCAAGAGGTGGTGCTGGATTTCAGAATGCCATTTGAGGAGTAACCTGAGATTAGACAAAGGCATAGAATAATTTTAGCAATAGCAACAACAATAACCACAAAAATTACAACTACAACAATTATGATGATAATAATGATGAAAAATTATACCTGTATAAAATGAAAACTCCTATAAACAGCGTGATGCAATTCTTGGCAATTCCTAGTTTTGTCTAAGATGTAAGACAATCAGGAGCTCTCAGATACTTGGTAACAGTCCAAGAACTCCTTTCAGTCCTATACCACCAAAGAAATACTAGCTATTATATGAGATATGCTCAGTCTTCATTAATGCAGCTGATAGAACAAAATAACCAGAGTTACTGTCCCACATAGATAAGGAGAAGAGAAGCAGAGCATCCCAATATTATGTCATTGTAACAGCTCTAGCAATTGTAAAGGATGTTATTGAGATGGCATTCACTGTTCTGAAAACAGGCATTGGAAGTCTGCTTTCATTATTAACAATAATAATCCTTCCCATCCCCCAAAAATATGCTCCTAAAAGTTTATAAAAATATTTCTAGAAGGCTTCCCTTTTAGATTGGGAGTAATGATTCTGTATCCTCAGAGTTACAGATTCTAGTTTTACTGTCTCTGTTAATTTTGTAGGCTGAGTAAAGACCTGCCATGGATGGTCAGTTCCTGGCAACATTTTGCAACATTTTGGAAAGAGTGATTTGGGTGTTAGGAGGGGGAAATCCCACATCCCAAGGTTTGTATAAACTCTGAAATATCAATACAATTATTTAATTGTATTAAATAAGTTTCAGCTGAAACAGTTTCTGTTACTCCAAGACTTCTTTAACTTCTGTATTCTTCGTTTGAATTTACTTCCTTCTTCCTCAGTTTTCAACTGTTTTCTTACTATGGCGTACTTACATGATTACAGCACAATGCCTGCTTTCCTAAATACCCTTCAGAGAAATCACTTTTGTGACAGATGTTATTTTCAAAAGCTTTCCTTTGTATCTATTGCTCCTGGTCTTCAAGAGCCTAAGAAAGACGCATTTAAAGAAATTGTGAAGATAAAATACAGTGAAGATAAACCAGAATTTTTATTATTTTTAAAATACAAAATCCAGAGTCTAAACACACAACTTTAGAAAATCTGTAATCAAATTCACGTTTCTTAGTTGAAGCCACTTTTTGAAAACTGTGATGCGCTTTCTGTGGGGCAGGATGGTATGTTCTGCTCCATATTTCCTTTGATTGTTTAGCCATATCCAATAACTTATCTGCTAGGGCAGTACCTGTTATTGAATCAGTATAAGTCTGATAAATTTCAACATCAGTTTCCTGTGTTCCCATTTTTAGAATCACTGTACATACAGAGCTCTGCAAATATTTTATTTAACAAATAACTTTCTTCTCATTCCATTGGTAAATATAGAATGTATTTTGAAAGCTTTTGCATTTTGTTAGGGGAAAAAAGGTACAACTTCTCCCTTTTAATGCTTTTCCCAAACCTGTGGACTACAAAAGTAATTCTTTAGCTGAGAATCTCTGGCCATTAAAAACTAATTGATGCCATCTTGTGGCATGTAGAGAAAATGCAAAAACAATCAACCCACAGTCTTTGCCACAGCTTGTATAATTTTGCACCATATTTTTTTTCTGCACCTCCTATTCTTGCCTTTTCTCTACCACTATGTGCATGCCATTTTATTACAACTCCAAGTCTAACTCAATTCTACAGTTGAAAAATGTTACTTTAAAACCATAATTTAAGAAATCTTCTAAAAAAGGAACAATTTTTAATACATATTATGATCAAATTAAACCAGGAAATACAAAGAAAATGGTTAATTTTATGAAACTACGTTTAGTCTTTGAAAAATTTAAGTTACAAAACTATCTATGGAAAGGCTCTGTTTGGTGTTGGCATCACTGTGGTAACACAAAGCTTGCAGAGACATAGGTTCAATACTCAGTGGAACTTTTTTTTTGCCATTTACTGGAATTTCTAATGCTTCTTTGACTTTATATCAGAAGTAACCAGATAATTATTTCCTCAGAATGTTTCGTGTCAGATTGGCCATCTCATCTATGGAATGGTTTGACCAGTGCAATTTGCAGTGCTACCTAATTGCCTCCATGAAATTATTTAAAACATTTCTAGTATGCAATGAAATTGACCTTCTATCTTTGATTCACAGACATCCCAAAATGGAATGTATGTCCCACTGTGTCATCACATCCTCAAAATTCCTAGCTGATGCTTTTATTGTCTATTTTTTAAATCATATTCCTGAAATAATAAGGTACCTAGCAGAAGAATAGGTAGTCAAATAATGTATATATCCTTTAAGGAGTGTCTGGGAGCCTTTGAGATTCAGAGATATCCTAGACTAGAGTATTTTCTTCAATAATAAATTTATGGAAGAATATCATATGGAGGATTACCTATGGAATAGTTACAAGAGGAATAAAGAAAGCCTGGCCTTTCTGGGGACAGACTTGTGACAGTCATTGTCTATGCATTTCAATCTATTAAATCTTTTTTGTCCTTCTTTAATCCAGTTTCAAGATCAAATCATCCCGAATCCCCTTTAAAATTGTCCACTGCTATTCCAGAGCTGTAGTAGAACAGACAAGCTCTGCATTATGTTCATTCTTTTAAAAATTTTTGAGAGAATGTTGTGAGATGGGGGTAATTATATATAGTCCCTCTTAGCCCTATCTACATTTTGTTAATACCAGAAACTTTCAAAAGAAAATCAGTGGAAACATTAATTCAGCCAAGGCTACATGGTGGGGCAAGTCAGGGCCAACATTTTCATATTTCCTCTGGTCAGATCATACTTCCCTCACAAGATAAACACATTTTATATCTCTCTCACAAGGCTCTATAAGGCACAAGGACTCTCCTTTCTGTAATTTCATTGACTACTCCATCTTTGTGAAAATCAATGGTCATCTTGGTTTTCCTTCTCTGCAAAAACAAGCAGAACAGTGTGAACATATGACCTGAAATTCCATGAAATACACAATGATTAATTCAAAGACTGTTTCAGATATTAGTTTTCACTGAAGTGCATAAATGCTTCCTACAAAGATATTTATATGCCATTATAATATGGAGAATGTAAATTTTCTAATCAGGTCCCTACACTTCAAAACCTACTGTATTATCTTACTTCTAGGAATTTTAAAGCAGGTTCTGATAGACCATGAGACTGCTGAAATGTGTCTGAACACCCAGTGTTCCTTTTGTTCCTAGAATATGAATGTTCTACTCTAAATTTACATGTTAGTCTCAATATCTAAACCATGTAAATGAAAACTGAATAATGAAAATTTAATAGCTGGAGTATCTGCCTTGTGGTACTACAGTCACCATGGGGAAGGAAAGAATATATTTGTCAGTAGGTTTTTCAAATTCAGGATCCAATATGCAGCCATACTGAATAATTTTGCCTTCTTTTGTCTATGCTGAAAAGAAAAATTCCATACCTAAAAGGTAAGAGTAAGCTAAAAGGTAAAAAACAGTCATGAAATGATAATCAGAGTATCAAGTGATTGAAGGAAAAAATAGGGATAATTATGAAGATGTGAAGATTATTTGTTCTGAAAGTTTTTTTGTAAAACCCTTCAATTTTTAATTCCAAGCAATATTTTGCATTACAAATTAGTCATTCTTTCACAGAACTGTAAAGCCTTGTACTCACCTTGAGTAACATGTCACCTGATCTAACTGTGCTCAAAGCCATGTTAATTACCAAGCCTTCAATGTGTTTAACATAAGGTTTGTTTAACTTAGTCTGGAGGACCTCCAGTGAAAGAAACACTACAACAGTATCAGGAAGTCTGTTCTGGTTCCTTAGAGTCATTGTTGTTCACCCATTTATTTCACTGTTTAACACAAATCTTCCCTGCAGCAAATGTGCTATTCAGCTTAGGTAGAACAGTTTTACCCTTTCCTTTTAAGAAAGGCCTTTACGAATTTTATCCCCCCTTAATTTTTCTTTTCCTGCAGCTGCTCAAGCTTCCCCTGTAGACCACACTGTCTTGATCTTCGAATGTCTCTGTATCTCTCATCCTTATTGATCCATATGTACCCTGATGCATGGTGCAAAAATACCCTGCAAATGCCCAAATACCATGCTATTGAAGTATAGAAGAAAAATAGAATTTACTGTTCTCAAATCTTCTGTTTCTTTCTGTTGAACCTCTGCTCTTACTTTTTTGTTTGGTTGACGTTTGGGGTTTTTTGTTGGTTTGGGGGGGGGGGGGGGGTGGGGCTTTTTGTTGTTTTTTGTTTGATTGTGTTTTTTTTTAATTATATTGCATGACTCATGTGCTCAGCTTTGCAAAGCACTATGAACTCACATGGAAACTCTTACACACATGATTGGCTAACTTCTGCATTTGTGCAGCTGCCAATTTCAGCCTACACACAGGCTAGTACATTTCACACTACAGGATTTGTAGCTGCTTCATTCCGTTTTTTCCTCCAAATTTCTTCCAGTATATAAGATTAGTCCATATTCTCACACAGTTATCCTGTGTACTAGAAAGTCTAGATTCTAGCTTTGTTACATATAAAACCAAAGAGAGCACAGAGAATTTTCAGAAAGTTGGAAGAAAGAAACCTGACATACACTATCTTTGAGAATGAGCAATTTTTTTCCCAGTATTTTTGGTGCTGAAAAAGGAACCCTCAATTTTGAGGAGCCTCCATATACAAATTTACTAATCTTCTTTCCTTTCCTACGCATAACTAAACCTGCTTGTTAGAAAGAGCAAGTAGAGACTCTCAACTCTCTTTGGCTCCCAAAGATGGAGTCCTCTTTGCACTTCCAGGTTTCATTCTAAGGATGCTGAGAAACTCTGAATATGTTCCCTATGAATTGAAATGGGATACTTTACCGTTAATGTGGTAGAGGGTGCAGGAAGTTTGCAGTGTGCTACAAGTATGTTTGCAAGAGACAGTTTCATTATTTCCTCATGTTTGCTATGTAAGGGTTCAGGGTTACAAAAATGGAAAAATTTAAGTATGGGGTACAGCTTTAAATTTTGCCAAAGAAAACGGATGTGTCAAGACCAATGCATCAGTCTTGCTTTAGTGGCATTTGTATTCAGAGGAGGTTGCATAGAGGAAAAATTGGATTTAACATAGTAAATATTCTGTAAGTACAAAAACAATCTGAGGACACCCTGGAATCTTCTTAGAGGTTTTTCAATAATAGCAGGTATCTACTAAGTGTGATATATTTATAAATTAAGCATTAGGTAACACACATCTAAAGGTATTATATTAAACAAAATCCAAAACAAAATAAAAATTCTGGAATAATGCAGTAGATTGCTGACAATAAGGAAACAATGAATTTTGGATGATGCCAGAACAATGGTATTGTTTCCTTTAAGACAAAAGATCTCTCTCAGCAGAAAAGTGGATCACATTTGTTCTGCGTCTGCAGACAAGTAGATGTCATATGGAAGAGTAAATCACTTCAATCTCCATATGCTGTTAGTATTCAGTAGGAAAAGACTATTACCTCCATTTTACAACCATGTTCTTTTTGTCATTCTACATTTGTAAACATAGTCTATGGTCCACAAAGATGGTACATAATGTTAATTAATGATCCCCTCTTTGTTCTGTTCCACAGGACCTTGTGGGACAAAAGCAGGCAATTAGAAGGTAGAATGATGGCTGACACAAATGTTCTTGGTAGATTACACATCATATAATTGTTATCAAATGCTAAAATAGTGTTTTTGTGAGTATTATGAAATCTTATAGCCAATACCATAAAATAAGCAATAAGACACATGAAATTGGCATGGATTATGCACTATAGTTGATCATCTCAGTGCTAAGTAGAAACATGCAGTTTAATAAAAACTTTTCCTATTTATGCTATCATGTTAAGTCATCTTTTCATTTTTTATTTTAAAGCATATGCATACCAATAGACTCCACATTAATAGTACGAAAAGGAAAAAATAATGGAATGAAAGCAGTTATGAAGTAAAAAATATCTGCATTGAAGTCAGTAGTGAATTGACAAGTAGCTATGTTTTTCTACCAAGATTTTTCTAACAGAAATATGAAACTGTCACTGATGTTGGAGATGGTCACGCAACAAGAACACACCAAGTTCATGCAGCAACAGCCAAAGTTTATTGATTAATGCCCTCTTTTATAGGGGCTTCAAGTGTCTGGAACTTACACACGGGATTGGGTTGGGGTCTTAGCACCACCCAGCTCACCTCATCAATAATGTGCATGCATCCATGATTCATAGGATTGGCTGGGGTTACCTTGTTTGAGCTTGAATTCAGCCAGTCAGTTTCATACCTGGGGACTTGTTTTTCTTGATTCCCTAATGTCTTGGTTTAGGGCAATATTTGGGAGAGAACCTCCAAATGAAGTCCTCTCAGAAGAGCAAATCCAGGCGGCCTCTCCCCCCATCTGGTTTGGGAAAAGAGATTTCCTTGGAGAGAAGTGGAAAAAACCTGTTCATTTAACAGAAATTGAATAATATTAAACAATAAAACTTCTTGCTATCCGATGAAATAGCAAATCCAGGAAAAAAATTCCTTTTCATGTGGTGTAGCTCAGCTCACTCAGGTTATTATCAGTCCCTCTGGCACCGGAAAGTACCGAGGCTCGGTGGGCCACAGGCATGAGCTCCCAGTGTTTGTCTGGGTTTATTTCAGTCCAGAGCAGGTTTGAACAGATCCAAAGAAAAAAAGGTGAAAAAAAAGGTCCAGGGAACTCCTCTGCCTCAGCTAACTAGAACTAACTAAAAGCCAGAGAGAAGCTGTCTGTCCATGCTGCAGACACCACAGTCCAGAAGCAGGATGTGGGGGAGTGATGTTTTTCTTCAGCACAAACTGTGCACTTTTTCTTCCCCCTCTTTGCTCTCAGAGCCAGTCTTAAAGGTGCAGAACTTAATATGTAACATAAACAAGGCAACTGGGGATACAAGTATCATAAACTCACCTTAGGACATTCCACCCCTTATCCCCTTATCATCAACTTATTACCAAAACTAATATATATTCTAACTCTACAACACATACATTATATACAGACAAGGGCAGTGATATTCAGCAGTGATATTTACTCATAGTTCTCACCCAACAATCAGATGTGATGTAGGCTGTCTGTCATGGCCAAATTATCTGTGCAGCTATAGAGCAGCTGTAGTTGTCGCAATTCCCCCTTTTCTGTCTAAAACTTGCAAAGTGTACTTTGTCACCTTCTTCAAGGCCTCTGGCAGATAGGATGACAAAGACAGCAGGATGAAACCTCATTTGAATAAGATTTTCTTCTCAAATCGACAAGCCTAGCCCCTCTGAGCCAGCGATGCATTCCACGTATAATTGAAGATGTTACATTCCCAGGAGCTGTCAGGTGGGAGCAGCAACAATACAAGCTTTCAAATTGTCATGCCGAAGGCTTATTACTTAAAAGTTAGAAAGTTACAACTTTATAAACAAGAAACATTTCAAGCTTGAAACCATTGGAAAACCAACCATAAGGAAAAACAATCTGTCTTAGGTCAGGTCTGTGATTCACATCCTTTGATTCACGTCCTTAGATTCATATCCTGAAATAGATGAAAATACTTGGTCCTCATATCTTTAAATATATAAAATCCTTCTTAATAGTGTCAAGTGATTTGGGGTATACACAGCAACAGGCATTCACCCTTTTCTGTTTAAATGAATGTGTTTTAAACTGCCATTCAGGGAACACCGGCAGTGTAGCACACTCCAGAGCTGTAGGAATTGTGTAGTATTTACTGAGGTATACAACACCTTGTAAAGTACCATTTACCAAATCAATTCACAATTATCAAAGGAAACATCCTGTGTCTTAGTTAGGTTTTACAGATCACATCCAGGCATATGGTTAAAAGCAACACATCCCTGTCTCAGTAATGTCCTTAATATATGTGATTTTCAAGGTATGTCAGTAAAGTCATAAGCAAACTGTCACTCCAAGAGCCTCAAAGATGGTCTGCTGTGCACATTTGGAGTTTCTGGACTTATGAAGGCTTTTTTGTTTAATAACATAATTTAGGTGTATTTGTAAATGCTTTTGCATAATCACAATACCAAAAAACACAGTGCAAAATGTGTGCAAGAGATAACATACTGCAGGTCCTCAGTCAGAGGAATTGGCACCAATCCAACACAATCCTTGTGATCTTATCAGATAAATTAATGTAAAGTGTCTGTTCTGGTTTGAGTCTCCGTCTCTTCTTGAATGCTGTAATACTTAGGCTTGGCAAATCAGTGTTAAAACAGTAACATTCCTTTGTGTAAATTAAATAATATTTTAAAGAAGGGAGTTCTAGGAGTTATGTACAGGAGAAACTAACAAACGTTGTTGAAAGGAAATGCAAAATATCACTGTTGTCTTTGTAATAAATTTAACAAGACCTCTATAACATTTACAAGGCAAGTTTTAGAAAAATCAAATTATGTTGAATAAAATTTTATAAAACTATGAAAAGCATATGTGCATTTCCTTTACAACCTTGGGATCCTACTCCTTAAAAACTAACTTTTATATTAGTCTATTTGTAAGGTGACTGCTTGTCCTAAAAAGCTCAGATGTATTCTTCTTTGCTTTTAAAGAAAGCAGTGTGCTTTATTTAAATCAACGTATTTGATCTTAAATATATAGTGTCAGATATACACAGGTCACATTGTGCTCATTGTCTTAAATAAGATGAACACAAACATATAAATCCCCTAGACATGTAAACTTGCAAGCAGTTATTCAACTGTACAAACGCTTTCTCCACTAAACTAAACTACTACCTTTATGTTTGCTTTCAGTAATTTAGAATGTTCTCTTTAGGATCATTAAAATAAGTAGTGGTTTTGAATTTGAAAATTTAGTGAACCTGTCTTTTGTCTAACGTAAGGAGGTAACAGGAGGCTGTCACAAGCCATCTCTTTTCACTGATCCATTCAGGGTAGATTTATAGTAAAGGACTGTACATATTAGGAGGCCTAATTCTTTGATACTAATGTATGTCGTAAGAATTGCCATGCAAATCTTTTCATCCCTTTGTCCTGGAACATGACAGAACCAACATTTTGTTCTTTCACACCCAAATGATGTCATGAAATAATACCTTCAGCATTTACAAGGCAAGTTAAATGCATCAAGGATCTGATGGACTGAATGAGAAGCAATTGCATTTTTCTCCATCATCCATGGCTCAAAATCTCCACAATTTTTCAATGCAGTAAAGTACTTCTTCCTGAAGATTTGTAACCATTTGTCCAGGACTTCATCTCTGTAGCTTCACTGAAGAGTTTTACTTTTCAGTCATTTAATGGCAATCCTGATAGCTATTCACAGTTCACTTTGTATTTACAGTCACTTTTTTCAGTTTCAGTTTTTTTTCTTCTTCAACATCAGACACTACATCTGCAAGCTTGAACTTTTCATCCACATACAAATTTGTCAAAAGTTCATCTAGTTTGTTCTGTTGCCTATCTTTAAGGAAGTCCTCCGTAACTTCTCCTGAAAGACTGCTTCCTCTGGAGGAGTTGTAGGTTTTCACGTCTTCAGCTTTTAACACCAAATTACAAGAATTTTCAGTATCACTTGACATTCCAGATTCTTGCATGCATCTCTCCAGACTCAAGAAGGCCGCTGCCGGCAGCCTCCCACGCTGCTTTCCCACCCTGTCTCTCTCCTTCACTCTCTGCCCTCATCTACTGATCTGTCCCTCGATGCCTTGTCCAAGCACCACCTGCCCACCTAAAGAGCTGAGCCTCCTATGTGCCAGCGGGCAATGGTGGACTGGCGGCATGAGGGTGGCTCTGCAGTGTGGTGGGCGAGGCAAGGGGCCAGCAGGAACACAGTGCTTGCCTGGTGCAGTGTCCACACTCCCACCGCCCCGCCTGGTGCTCTGTCCTCACCATGTGCCTCAGGGGAGCAGTGCTCACAGCGTCCCCTCCACCGCCTTCATATGTTTCTTGACCTTTAACTGTCTCAGCAAGTTCGATGTAAGCCTCAAGGGCTTTAAAACATAAAAGAGTCTGTACCTGGAGGGAAGCCCATGCTCCCATGTTTGCAGCTATGCCTTCTACACCACAAAAGAAGGGTCTGGACCCACGTGGCACACTCCACTGCCTACCATAGCACTTTCTGCTGCCTGCAGCACCAGGACTCAGCAGCAATTCCACTGCCCGCGGCAATATCCGCTGCTCTTCCCAGCTCCATCAGCTGCCCGTAGTAAATTCTGCTACCCCCATCTCCCTGCAGCAGCTTGTTGCATAACGTCGGGGTGACCAATTGTCACAGATGTTGGAGACAGGCACACAACACAAACTAAATTCATGCAGCAACAGCCAAAGTTTATTGATGGGCACCCTCTTTTATAGGGGCTTCAGATGTCCTGCACTTACACACGGGATTGGTTGGGGTCTTAGCACCGCCCAACTCACCTAATCAATAATATGTGTGCCATCTGTGATTCATAGGGATTGGCTGGGGTCCCCTTGTTTGAGCTTGAATTCAGCCAGTCAATTTCATACCTGGGGACTTGTTTACCTCTATTCTCTAAAGAGCTAGGCTATCTGTCACGGCCAAATTATCTGTGCAGCTATAGACCAGCTATAGCTGCCACATGAAACGTTGATTGATTTTGTCTGTTTGTTTTTGTAATTTTGTACTTATTTTTGCTAAAATATCTTTAAGTAAATTTTGTCTTGCAAAGCAAATTTCTATTAGGAATTTTTCTTTTTTTTTCTTCCCTAGAATCTGAAATAATCTGGATTGAAACTAAAGCAAAGAGGAAAGGCTAACTGCTAAAAACAGCTCCAGAAATGTAATGTGAACTGTTCTTTTTACTTCACAAGAAACTCCCAAATTTCTTCTTGATATGGTGGTTTAATCTCAGCCAGAATACAGGCACCACACAGCTACTCACTCATTCATTCTCTTGCCTAGTGAAACAGGTAAGCAGAATAGGAAAAACAAAAGCAAGAAAACTTTATGGATCAATATAAAAAATATTCTTATTCTTATTCTTATTCTTATTCTTATTCTTATTCTTATTCTTATTCTTATTCTTATTCTTATTCTTATTCTTATTCTTATTCTTATTCTTATTCTTATTCTTATTCTTATTCTTATTCTTATTCCTATTCCTATTCTTATTCTTATTCTTATTCTTATTCTTATTCTTATTCTTATTCTTATTCTTATTCTTATTCTTATTCTTATCCTTATTCTTATTGTTATTCTTACTCTTACTCTTACTCTTACTCTTATTTGGCCAGATGCCATCAACTATCCTGACTGTGCCCCCTCCCAGTCTCTTGCCCATTCCCAGCCTGCTCACTCAGTAAGGGGAGTGCAAAATAGAAAAAAGATAAATCCTTGTCACTCTTCACTGTTCAAAAACGGCCAAAGCATTGGGTATTACTAACTGTTTTAATGATGAATCCAGAATCACAGATGTGAGCAATCATATGATAAAAGAAGATAATTGTTCTTAATAACATATTCCAGAATGCTGCATGTATCATCACATGATACATTGTATCACTGACTGTATGAACAACTGCATGGATCATTTAATTTTAAATTTAATTTTAAAATTTATTTAATTTTTAATTATTTTATTATTTTATTATTATTTATTTAATTTTAAACTTGGATATTTGTGACATTGACAACTTCCATGATTTTTTTCCTAAATAAGGCAAAAAACATCTTTTTCACCATATACTCCTGTCTGTGGCAGCTATCTGGAAATAATTTTTCTATGTGACAAGAGCCATATACAAACATGAAGAATAATTTCTGCATATTCTTTCTCAGTAAAGAGGGTGCCACTTCTGCTGCGATTCAGCTCACTTACTACCTGTCTGAGGTCTTCAAACATTAGTCTTTGTGTTGCCTCGGGGTGAGACGTAGCGACCCGGTTCGTGGGTGACACGATGGCTAAACTTTCAGGCCTGTCGGGCTAATCACATGCGAACAGCAATGTGGTGGACGGTGAAGAGCATTTATTTCCAGTGTGCAAGGTTTTATATGACCGAGTTATGATGACGTAATCACCGTGATATTATGGGTTAGAGAACTTCGGAGAAAGAGGGGCCCTATCTTCACGTACAATGCGAGATCTTCTGATCAGCGTTCCCTATCTGACCTCATCATCTCACCCCTTCTCCATGAACAGAACTTTACAACTGAACGACTTATGTAATTAACAACAAACCGTGAACTTGTTAGTAATAAGCGTGAAAGGAAACTGCGGTGTGTTAGTACGAACTATCATGCAAACTCAGGTTAACTGTCTCTGTTCTAAATATAAAATGTCAATCTTATCTAAACGGGTTTTTATGAACTGGGCTAACTTATTAAGAAGACAAGGACCGAAAATAAGTACGAACACAACAACGATAACTGGTCCTGCTAACGCAGAAATGAGGGTAATAATCCATGGGGATTGGCTGAACATTGAATTAAACCAGTTCTGTTGCGAACGTTGTCGGCTACGCTGTTCGAGTCTCTGTTGTAGCTCTGTTGAAACTCAGGATCGAGCCAGGGACCTTTAGATTTTCAATCTAACGCTCTCCCAACTGAGCTATTTCGGCTTTTAAGCTGGCATGTTTTCTCCTCAAAATAAATGCTGTGTTAGTAATTGCAAAAACACTAAAACGTGGTTAAAAGTTAACAAACAAATGAGTTTTCAACTGAAACTTAACACAATTGTTGGCATTTAACCAACATAATATTAACTGTGTCCAGGTGCATGGTCGGAACCCAACACTTTTCTATTGAAAAAGCATCCTTTAAAACTACTATTGCTGGAACACACTTGGAGACAAGAGCACTGAAGGCGTTACTGTCGTTGTGGCTGTAACAAACTGGATGTGCAACCTGAAGAGGAGAGATTATCTTGCTGTTCAAGGCTGATGGCTTACCGTGAGACTCTTTGAAGCTTTCTGGTGTTGCAAGTTGGCCAACCGAGGCAGAGATGTTTGGTGTTAAGGGAGTCTTAGGGAGAGACTGTTGTTGTGTTTGGTCATGCTGTGGGGTCAACCTGAGTTTCTGGAGAAGATCAACACTTGTATGAGATGCATTTGAGATAGTCCCTGTGTTTGCTGTAGTCAAGGGTGCTATGAGCTGGCTTTGGCCAGCCATTAGATTCTGTGGAGCGTGGTTCACTTCAGATGGCAGCTGATTGACCAGTGGGGATATGGGCTTGGCAGCTTGCTGCATAACTTGCATTAGACTGTTGCTTTGTTTGAGGCCAGGAAGCATCTGAGCAGGGGCAGCTTCCATTGTCGAGGCTGAATTAAGAACAGGGCTTAAACGAACTGAATAGCTTGAAACGTTTTTCATATCAGGCTGGGAAACCGAAGCTGGAGGTATTATCATAGGTGTTAAACAGTCCTGCTGATTGGCACTGGGTTTAATGCTCGGACTTTCAGATTTCCCCAGGGATTGTTGCATTACTGGTGACTGGTCAAAGGCAAAAGGCAAAAGCAAACTGTGCTGCTCTCTGGCAGATGCATCTGTCTGCAGTTTCTCCATTCTCTCTGGATTGGAATATGGAGCTGCAGGCTGTTCCTTTTGGACAGAAGTTCCAAACAGTTCTCCCAAAGTCAGATGCTTCTGCCTTGACTGAAATGGCTGCTCCTGCACTTGTAATGAAGGCCTCTGTTCTGAAGGCTCTGTGCTTTCTGGCTTTGGAGGATTTGAATTCTGTTGCATTCCAGAACTTGATATAATACTTAGATCACTGATCTGATTTTGTTCATATTCATCCTTGGCTTTACTAAGCATTTCTAGGATGTCAATGGGCCTGTTTTCATTGCAGCCATAGGTCCTGCTGGGACTTTTTCTGTCCTGGGAAACTTGCTGTGACCTCTGAGCTTCTTGTTCAACTACTTTAGCCATGAGTTTTGCTATTTGATGACAGTCATTCTTGTCATAAAACCAAATACTGTAAACTGACAAGCTGGAATTTCTTTTATACACAAATAAGGTCCCTTCGATGTCGGTTTTCTCCCGCTCGTTGTCCTTAGGGCTGAAGCTGTAGAGCGTGACCTGGCCGGTCACGTCGGCAATGCCAGTGATGAAGGAGTCATGCCGCCATAGGGTCGCCAGGCTCATCTCCTGCCCCGCTCTGCCCGCCGCCTCCATCTTGCCCTTAGACTCCCAATCACGTACATCCGCGTGCGCTAGGCACCCATTGCTCCGCCCCTTGCTCGTGTCCCCGGCGCCATTTCGCGGCACGTATGGTGGAGGCCTTTCCCCGACATCTTCAGGGCCCGTGGTGTTGGGCACGCCCTGTGGCTCCACGGCATCGGTATGCCCCGGCGGCAAAGTGTGTTCCGCAGCCAAACCCGCGTTAGAGCCGGGCAGGCGGGATGGTGACTCAGGTCGCCCGTCATCATTAGATGGCTCATTAGAATCGGTGGGGCAATCAGCAAAAGCGGTCTGCGTGGCAGCTCCAACCCCCACCTTCCAAGTTTTCTGCTCGTGAAGCGCTTTTCGCAGCGCTAGCGTAACTCTCGCCCAGCTTCTAAGGCACTTGCTGGACTTAAAGCACAACACGTCATCTGTGAGCGCCTCGGTACACCTAGCCCAGCAATCTGGGTGTAATATATCTACCGGATCCTCAATAATACATAATTCTAGCAATCTGACAATCACGCATTCAAAATTCCTTGATTTTTTGCAGTCTACACCACTCTGCTTATGCAGCTGCGAATCTACCTTGCTGAGCGACTGCATCTTGGCGGTACGGGAGCGTCCTCCCCGCTGAAGTCGGTCCTGCCGCTCCAGCCGTCCCCAGCGCCCGGCGAGACTCCCAAACTCCGGCCGCTCGTACCCGTGTATCGGGGAGCGGTCCCGGGTTTCAGCGCCACTTGTCGCCTCAGGGTGAGACGTAGCGACCCGGTTCGTGGGTGACACGATGGCTAAACTTACCGGCCTGTCCGGCTAATCATGCGCTAACACCAATGTGGTGGACAGTGAAGAGCGTTTATTTCCGGTGTGCAAGGTCTTACATCACCGAGTTATGATGATGTAATCACTGTAATATTATGGGTAATAGAACATTGGAGAAAGAGGGGCCCTATCTTCCCGTACAGTGCGAGATCTTTCGATCATTGTTCCCTATCTGACCGCATCAGTCTTTGCTAGACAGTGCTGAGGGGGAAGAGCTGATACATAGTGATATACAGTTGAATGTTATCACCCAAGAGTATCAAAATATCTGTCCAAATAGCCTTTAATATATTAATATTATAGTAAGGTAAGAATGACCGTGAATCTTGCAGAATGCTGAAGGTGTAACTTGTTGATATATTTTATATATTAGAAAAGGCCTGTGTGCACAAACCAGCCTTTGAAATAAGTCGTGATATTAAAGGCTAAAGTCCTTGAAACCTTCCTGCAGAAGAGAGAGTAAAGCAAAACAATATCCTTGTGTATAGGAGAAAAAATGTAAACCTGTGTGTGTTAGCCAATAATAGCTTGCTCTGCCCGCGGACCCTGTAAAACCCTATAAAAGGTGTGCTAAAGCTAGAAATAAACGGTGTTCACGATTACTTCTGTGAAGGATGGTGAATAGCTGGCGGTCTCTCAATATTTGGTGCTCGAACGGGACACCCCGCGTGCAGGGAGGCTTCGCTGGGTCCACGCACAGTGGGACGAGTCTTGGACCGAGGTTGGTGGAGCGGACCTGAGTGCAGATAGATGCTGCCTTGGATGGGTGCCACATAGGCGGCTCGCGAATCAACGGGGGCGAGTCGCTGGGGGAGTTCAAGGGGCGGGGGCGTTGTCGAAGGGTCGCAACCTTCCCCCCCCATCGTTCGTTGTTAGCATGGATGTGGAATTTGCAGCGGCGAAAAAACTGCTTCTTAGAATTCTCATTAAACAAGGCGAAGCAGCCCGGGAAAAAGACCTGGATATGCTCAGTATATGGGCTAATTATCACAGGCATTTAGTAGTGCCACCACTGCTCTTTGCAGTCAATGAACGGACGGATTTTAGGGCTCTGATATGGGAAATGGCAATTACGGAAAAGAGCAAGGACACTGTGTCTCTCGGTCGAACATGTCAGATTGTAATTAATTCCTTAAAAAACAGAAAAGCGAGTATGCTGAGCCTGTGAGCCCTGTAATTCTACCGCATCACAGCGGCAGCTGTCATTACCTCCCACTGCTGGGTGAGCATTCCTATCTATGCCGCCCTTGGAGAGAGGGGGAAAGAGTCAGAGAGAAGAAAATAAGGAGATGTTCAATGTTTTTAAATTGATTATGGACATACAGGGACAAGATATTAACTCTACTTTTGAAGAGAAGCCAAATTTAGATCGGTTTCCACCTGACCCAGGGCGGGCATGGGGGAAACATTGGAGCTGCTGCAGAGAGCAAAAGCACCCCCCCCCGGCAGAGGCAGTGCAGAAGAAGCTCCAACGCCACGCTGGAAAAATATCAGCAAATTGCTTTCATGCTTGGACTACATATATACCAGAGCACGTGTGTTAAAAGTAGTTAGATAATAGTTTAAGATAAAGAGTTTAGCCTGTGTAGTAGTTGTTATGTTAGTATAAAGTATAAGTATTCCCCCTTCAAGAAGCAGTGTAAGCATCTTTGAAAGTTCATTTAACGCTAATGCCTTAATTATGAGTTTGCAAATATGATGTCATTTGCATGGAACAAACTGCTTATGGTAATTGTGCTGTGTATAGTCATGACCAACTCTCTGCTAACTGACATCCAAAAGCGACAGAACATATGGGTCACTCTGGCACACTGAACTGGCCAAAGGTCAATGTGTTTGAGCCTAGCCACACCTAGAGATCCTTTTTGCACCTGTCTCATAGGAGTCCCTGAATGGGATCCTCCAGCATTTAAAGGTTTAATTAGTAATGAGACTCGACTGAATCGACTGGCAATGTTGCAAGAGTGCAATCGCACTGTTGGCTTCATACTAAGACAACTTGAAGCCTGTTGGCAAGCAAAAATTACCCAAGTTCTCAATGTTACCATACAGCCCTCAGAAGAATCAGATCTGTTAGGTTCCACCAATACCTCAGGTGGATGGATAATGTTTGAACTCCCAACAAAAGCCATTGTAACAAAGTAATGCAGCACTGAGATGCAGTCAACCCTATAGCTGGTCTCGTTACTACCATTGAAAGTAAAGCCTTTATTCCTGGTGCAATCTCACAGGACAATTACCACAGCGATTACCTAGTTCCATATTCCTAATCTGTGGAGATAGAGCATGGAATTAGATTCCTGCTAATCCACATAGAGGACCCTGTTATCTTGGGAAATTTACTTTGTTCCACCCAAGCTTACATCAATTGCTGAATGTAGCTAGCAAAATGAAAAGCATCAAAGAGTCAAAGCGAAGCCTGAATGAATTAAGGCTTAGCAACTCTAAAAAGGCTCGTTTGTTAGACTAAGAAAGAATTACACTTAACATCCACAATGTTAAGTGAGCTTTCAGCTGATGTAAGCAGTGTACATCATGCAGTATTACAAAGTTGAGGTGCAATTGACTTTTTTGCTCTTAGTGCAAGGACATGGTTGTGGGGAGTTTGAAGGCATGTGTTGCTTGGATCTTACTGATCATTCAGCTTCCATCCATAAGCAACTACAACAGCTACAGAGTGCGTTACATGCCCTGAAAGAAGATAGTGATCCCATTAGAAGCTGGTTCGCCAGCTGGGGTATCACTGGATGGCTGAGGTCTCTTGTGCTAGAAGGGGGACGGACTTTACTTATAATATTAGTTGAGATGACTGTCTAAGTTGTATGCTATCTTGTCTTCATAAGAGTATAGAATGAGTCACATCCAAAGCCTGCTTTGTGTAAAAAGAGAAAGGGGGAATTGTTGATATATTTTATATATTAGAAAAGGCCTGTATGCACAAACCAGCCTTTGAAATAAGTCGTGATATTAAAGGCTAAAGTCCTTGAAACCTTCCTGCAGAAGAGAGAGTAAAGCAAAACAATATCCTTGTGTGTAGGAGAAAAAATGTAAACCTGTGTGTGTTAGCCAATAATAGCTTGCTCTGCCCGTGGACCCTGTAAAACCCTATAAAAGGTGTGCTAAAGCTAGAAATAAATGGTGTTCATGATTACTTCTGTGAAGGATGGTGAATAGCTGGTGGTCTCTCAATAGTAACTGCCTAGAAATACTCTTCATCAGTGCTCTCGGAAAAGGAGTATATTCTCCCAGTATTAGGCAGGGCAATAAAATCTCATGATGGTTACTAAATAGCCAACAAATAGACGTAAATGAGTGTGATACAAGACTTTTACCTCCTTACACAGATCAAGGCACCGAGGCAGGAAACTAGAATAAGTGTGTAGCTAGAGATATCTAGACTGACTTCATCACATTGCCATCAAATGAATAAAGTGGGAGATTTCAAGTAGATTGGCAGGTGGGAAAGATGTGTATGGAAAAACGAGGTAGCTCTTCTGCTTGTGATACCACCTTCTTGTATGCTGATCTTTACAAGGCAGACAATCAATTCCTGAACCCTGCAGAAGGTGAAACTGCAATGTACACAGACCTTTCCAATATTATATTTACATTGTCTAAGTTTATCACTTAGAATTGATTCCTAGGATTAATGTCTGTCTCTTTATAATGCAGTCACATTCCAAAGGAATGAGTGATTCTTGGTGCTTCAGTCTTTGAATTACTCCCACTACGAAATGGATTCCTAAAACAGATCGTCATAGTTGCAGCTTCTTCAGTAATGTGTCCATCATTTTGTACTTGATGGTTCACTGTTCTAATTTTATCTTAAATACTTAAAAAATATTATTTAACTGTAAAATTTTAAATATTTATTTCCTTGGGAGTCATAAATATTTTGTTAGTTTCTGTTACAACACTGCAAGGTGTATATTCTGAAATGCTCACCTTACTATTCAGAATGACCCTGGTTTTGGTACATTCTGGTCATATCTTGGACCTCTTCTTCTGCTTCTATTTGCAGGAGTTCATTCACATAAAAGGAAGAACAGAATTAACATGAATGTATATGTAAGTATATGGCATCCTGTATTTTGTACTTCAGTTCTAAAATAATGAAATACATGTTAATGACAGACATTCCTTTTTTCAACAATTAGCGTTCCTAGCAATTCAATTTCTGTTGTTTCCAATAAAGAATATTGTAAATATTCTTTCTGTTATTTACACTGTAAATAACAGAAAAAAAACAAACATTGGTACATTTTTTGTTAGCTCACCCATATTCAAGGTATGATATTTGAAATCTTCTGAGATCTCTAATCTAGACATATGGATAACAAGCAGAATTCTCTGTATCTCTTTAAGCAGACTATTCTAGACTCTTTTTTTTACTCTGCTATCAAATTCTACCATTCAGTTATGTGAGGAATGAGAAGAATACATAGGCATTGCTTTAGAATCTTCACGTATTGATTGAAAAATTTACTAATGCCCTACTTTTCTTAAGACAGAAGGAATATACACAATGTATCTATTTTTAAAATAGTAATTATTTAGAAAAGGAATATTTTTTCCATTTGGTGGGAAGAGAAGAAGAATCAAGTGTAGCTGTTCAAATAAAGATGACATATTGTTAATAACAGTTTCTTTTGACCACAGTCAACAGACACATTATCATAAGGTAGAAGATGAATAAATGACCCTTTAATTGCATTTTTGGATGAAAGTGAGAATGATAGCATAACTTGGAATCGGAGCAGAGAGGATTTTATAGAAAAGATAGAAAATTTGGTTTTGTCCACGCAGACATACACAGGGGTGATGTTGAAGGAACAAAATTAAGTGCAAGAACATGGTTGCCTAGTTCTGGACTGAAATTCTGTTTAAAGTTCAAGCAATTTAGCAATACATCATTTAGTTTTCTTTTATCCTAAAACTAACTTGTCTTCCAGTGACTTATGTGGCTTCTCTTCTAATCCTGCCAACAACCAGAATCAATTTACAACGGCAGTAAAGGCTCTTCAATGAATTATTGCTTAATTAAAACATTAATATCTTATTTTGCTAAAAGATTGCTATGAAAACAAACCAGCTGGGTGGAAGACTCTAGATTGTGAAAATTGGTAACATTTAGTATTTGTGCTTTCCGTTTTCATATCTTTCCTCACTTGCTACTGGAATGATTGAGCACAGAAATTCTCTGTGAATGGACACCATTCTATTCACAGAATTAATTTCCATCGATGCAAATGCCAACAAAAAAGTAAGGTTTCCCTTGCCACTAGACCACCTGAAATCAGATGTTTACATATTTGCAAAATATATGTTAGTAGCAAAGTAACACCTGTCAATTGAAACAATGACAATAATGGATGCAAAATATCAAATGAATTAATGGCAATAATAAATGTAAGATATTTGTTTTGCTGAATAGTTTATATCAAACATCTGAACAAAACTTTCTACAAGTTTAATTTGCCATGGAGCAGCAGAAAAGTGTTTTAGTAATATGTGGCCTGGGTACTGAGGAGAAAACCATTAATGGCCTCATTATAATGCCTGTCCTGGGAACTATCAAACTGAACAGGAATCTTCCCCAAAGATAGTATTTCTATAGGTAATCTTTCAATTCTGTTAAGTAAACATAATGCTTAAAGCACACTGGATCTGGCAATGACCGCTAATTGATCTGCTTTAGGATCCAAAGGAGAAATTATTTCACAATTCAGCTGAATTCAGACTTCGAGGTATTTTATTTAGAGCCTTATCTTTGCTAATGATGAATTCTTGGAAATAAAGTTTCACTGTGTGCTCTGAACTCAGGCTATAAGTAACTTAAACTAACGAATTATGTAGCAACAGTCCAGCAAACTCAGTTCATCCTTAAATAATACATTAAATATGTGAATTATACACCTATACTAAGTTTCTCCTATTTTGAATTTGAGCCAGCTTATTATCTGTCTTGAAGATGCCATTTGCCAGATAGTCAAGTGATATAAATTAAGATAGTTATATTGATATTCCTCTTTGATTTACTTAACTATGGCTTGTTACCTTTAAATCTTCAGGATTTTTTAAACTGGTCTCAAACATATTAACATAGTTCTAAAACAATGTTTCAAGCAGCAGCATTGATCTTTTCATATCTACATTCTCCACTTCTGGCAGCTACCCAAAGAACTCTTGTGAAATTGCACTGACTAATTTGGAACAAAACTACTCAGTCTCACCTCCAGTTTCAAGCTGAGTGAAAGCTGAAGAGATTTGTTACAGCAGACATGGAATGTTGAAATAGGAAAAAAAATTACTCCTTTGTGACTAAAATACTTAGCTGACCTAATACTGGTATTAAAAATAAATTAAGCTCAATGCAGCACTATTCATAATTTGGGAAATCTGAAGACAGTCAAAAATAGCATTTAAAAAACACTGTTGAAGACTTTGTAGAAATGTGTAATAACTGTTTTTTCATATTGGTGAAAAAAAAGTAATTTCTATTCAAGCAAAAACATAATGCATGTTTTCTACAATATTTTTCTGACTTTATTGTTTGTACACACTTAAGAGAATCCAACAAAAGGAATAAAATCAATATTTCTGTAAGTGTTGGCAAGTGTTGACAAGATTTAGCTCAAAACTTCTGATGCAAAAATTGGAAGACTACAGAGTCCCGGAGCTGGCAGAGTAGGGATGAAAATCCTTGAAGAGTTGGGACAGTAGGCAGATGTGGGTCATGATGCCATGTCTGCTGCTGATGGGAGGATTTGGTGCTCATTAAATAGTTGTCATGCCTGACATCTCAGCTTCCTTCCTGGCAGCAAAAAACTGCAGCCTGCCTGCCCTTTGAAGATTTTGCTTTGATAAAGTAGTCATGGACAGTGTCCTGATTAACTAATTCTTCTTTTCCTGCATTTATACTTTCATCATCTGTTAAAGAAAAGTTGGTTTTCTGCATTTTCAGAGATAAAGATTCTGCCAAGCTCTGGAAAAATAAATGAGAAGTAGGAGAAGGTAGAAGGAAAGAGGAGTTATGGACTTGCTCAGACCCTGGCAGATGTATCACTGGTTTAAGCTCTTAGAGCACCATGCAATGACAGCTAAAGAACTAGTCTCTGCTTTTCCATACATGTTAACAAGCACAAATAGAAGCTTTTAAAATATTTGTGCAGTGTCCAAACAGATAGTGCAATAGTTTATTTATGGTAATGGCCCAACCCTGGGCAAACAAATTAAACATAGTTTAATATGTATAAATAATTGCAAAATAAACTGCAGCAGAGGTGACTCAGAGTCTCATAGCTTCTTCTCTGTTTGCAGTAGCAAATCAGATCATCCACTTCAAGAAGTATCACCAGCAGTGAGTGTCTTCCTTCCCTGCAGCATGAATCCCGTCATAAGGGCACATTTAGCCCTCTGAATGAAATATTAACAGAAAGAGATAATGCTAGAAAGACATAGTTTAGAAGAAAAACATTATTTCTTGTCAAGGAATTCCTTTGTGTTTCTTGTGAAAGAATTCTCTGTGCTCTCCTGAAATGCAGCTGAGGGTGAGGACCTACCAGTTTCATTTGAACAAGATGAATATAGCAATTTTGAAGGTATTCTGTTATGCAAGAGGTGTCAGTCATACTACTGATATAAGATTCCAGAAAAAATAACTTTTAAAGTGGTACTCTTATAGCAAATTGAAATGTAATTCACATCCGTCACAAAAAACCCCCAAACCCCAAATGAACAATGAATAACTATGAACTTTTAGCATTAAAGTATTAGGACAGAAAATTATATGACTGATTTCATTGTACACACCAATTATGAAACATAGTTATAAAAGAATAACTATAAAATAGATTATCACTGTGTACAGCAGACCCTGATGTTCCAAAGATGAGTGGCAATGTTTGCTGAAAGAGAATATTGTTGGAACTTCTAGCAACTGTGTAGATCGCTTTAAAAACTGAGAAAGAATAATTCATTCCTTTATGTCCTAATAGAGGTATTGGCTGCATCCAGAGTCCTGTGGGTAGCAGAGGAGGGAGGGGATTCTGCCTCTCTGCCCTGCTCTGGTGAGACCCCACCTGCAGGACTGCCTCCAGCCCTGGGGTCCTAGCACAGGAAGTGTTGCAGTGTGTTTCTTGTTAATGGTATGTTCGGTTATTAGCTAAATTGATGGTTTAGTCCAAATGAGACCCTCCCACCCCATGTTGTCAATCTACCCTGAGTCTCCTGTCAATCTGTCTTTGGCCCACCGCATGCTTGGAATTCTTCTTTGGAAATCCCCTAAACTTTGACGCTTGATTAGTCCATGTGACCCAACTTTCCCCCCCTACCTCCCTCATTGGATGATGATTTTGTGAACCCTGCCTTTTACCCTCCCCAGGGTATCTCTGATTAGCTGATGCTTTGTACCCTCCCTTTGAACAGCCTCCCTATTCCAGCTGTTGCACGCTTGAATTTTCTGTCTTTTGCCCCCAAGATTTCCCAGAGTAATAAATCCTCTATTATCCCATGCAAAAGACCTCCCTCTCGTCCTTGCCTCCTCAGAGCACAGACTGACAGCCAAAAAGCCGTAGAGCAAGTGCTCTAGTCACACCTTGGATCATCCTGCTCCCGGGGTGTGACCTACTCCTGTCACAGGCCAAAGTGATAGAGACAGATAAGCTCCGGCGGGTTGTGATAGGGAAGGACATGGAGCTGCTGGAGAGAGTGCAGAGGAAGGACATCAAGGTCATCAGAGGGATGGAGCCCCTCTCCTAAGGGGAAAGGCTGAGAGAATTGGGGTTGTTCAGCCTGGAGAAGAGAAGGCTTCTGGGTGACCTAATTGAAACCTTCAGTACCTTCAGGGACCCCACAACAAAGATGGAAATGGACTTTTTACAAGTGCATGTAGTGATAGGACAAGGGGGAATGGCTTACTGGTTTAAAGTATGATCAGTTTAGATCAGATATTCGGGAAAAATTTTATTGTGAGGGTGATGAAGCTCTGGCACAGGTTGCCCAGTGAAGCTGAGGGTGCCCAGTTCCTGGAAGTGTTCAAGATCAGTTTGAATGGAGCTCTCAGCAACCTAGTCTAGTGAAATGTAACTAGACGATATTTAAGGTCTCTTCTACTTTTAACCAGTCTTTGATTCTGTGATTCCATGAGAATGCAATATGCAGTTCCCTCTTCAGTTATTTAGCCACAGATAAATAGACTTTCTCATATCCATTATTTCTTACTTTTTTTTTTTTTTAAATCTGTGATGAAAGATATGTTCTAATACCATTAACAGCAATTTAATTTTTTTTACCCAATTTTTGATTTAATATCTCTACTAATATACAAACAACCGAACTCTGTCATCCCACAGTGACATAATACAGCGACATGGTCAAACTTTTCCTCAGTGTGTGCATTGGAACAGAACCTCCCAGACTGCTGTCACTGGCAAGACTACTTACCCTTGGTTGCTATCTCTTCTTGCTGTAGCAAATTCTAAGCAGTAGTGAAATTCAAGACATGCCCTAAAAATCTGGTTTCTCCTGTTGATCATACCACTCAGATTTCTGGGTCACAGGTAAATTCTTAACATACCTGTGCATGTGTATTAGGGGGGTTGTTTTCCAGGTGGAAGAAATGTGGATATTGACCTAAACCCTATTGACTCATAGCACAGATTACATCTGACACCTGTGCTTTCTAATTATGATGAAATCATGGTCTCATAACAACTGCTATAATGGAATGCACCATTCACCTTTAGCCATTAGTTGTTCTTAGGCCATTAAAATCTAGAAATTACATTCTGATAGGTAATTGAAAGTCATCTTATTCCCAGAACTCCTTTCTTTCTTTTGTAAGGCAAACACACAGTTTCAGTTTTGTTATTGAAAAAATGCTCCCAAATAAACAAAATTGGGAAAAGGAAAACATAGGTTCTAAGGTATTTGTTTTATGAAATAGATAAAGATTTTTCTAACTTGTAATTTCTCTTTTTTTGCCTCTTTTGGGCTCAATTCTCTGTGGATACAACTTTTCTCTAGTCTCTCAGCCTCCTTTGGGCTGCATTCTTCTGGGATGCTCCCTCGTGGGGAGTTGCACTTATCTCAGTCCTTATGATTCGAAGTAAACTCCCGAGCTCGTTAGAATCTTGTTTCTCGTGTTTATTGAAGGATCCTTACAAAACTTAACAGGTCTCTCCAGGCTGGTTACAAGGTTAATCTTTGCAATCTGGCACATTTCTTTCTTCTGATGGTACAAACAAGGCCTTATGGCACACTTCGTGTCTGATACACAAAATGGCCCCGAACTACGCAGTTCTTTTATCTTTATACTTGTTTTCACCCAATTAACAATAGACACGTATATTATTTTTCTTAATGACCCAATGACCCATCACCTCTGTGATGCACTGCGGCATTTTCTATCTAATCACTAACTATTACCTAAAAACCTCTAGGAGAAGAACATGAAGAAGAAAGAAGGGACAAGGGACAACACCCTAAATCCTCCATATTGTCTCCTGTTCTCTAAACTATTTTTTTCACCCAGTGATTTAAGAAACTTTCTAATCTACACACCTACATTTTTAGCTTTTTTCATCTAACTTTAACATTTGTTTTCATGTATCACCATGAAAACATGCTCATGAATTTCATATTATATGAAATTCAGTGTTTTCTTGAATCTTAGAACTAAATATTAAAAACAAGGGCACACAGTCTGTATCTCAGACTCCAACATAACTATATTATTAAGAAACATGTTGAGGTTATTTTTCAGACTCAGTGTTAGTATTAAACGTGTGGGGTGACTGAGTGGGTAGAAGTTTTTTTTTCCACAACTGCCAGTTATTTGGTTCATATTGTCTCACAAACATTTCAAACATTCACTGCATTGATGGGTTTAGTGTTGGAGATTTAGCTCAAAGATCATGGCTTAAACAAATAAATGTGTAAAGTTACAATTTACATATTGCCGCACAACTTACAAAATGGACAGACTGTATTTAAGAATTTAATATTAAAATATTTCCTATGTAACACAGTTTAATGCAACATTGTCCCTGAAAAGCAAATGCCATAGTAAGTTTCAAAAAGTATCCAGAATCCATTTTTTGGTTAATCCCATACAAACAAGAGTCTATTTAAGGTACATAATTTTATATTAATTTTAATAAATGCACATTACTTTATATTTTGTCATAGTTTGTACTGCTCATATTTTATTATATTTTACTTGTTTTAAACTTAAGTCCTGAAATTACCAACTTTTCTGTTTCCACTTAAAGAATTTGCTCCTAATATCATCTGGCCAGTTCTGAGAATTGACAATATTTTTGACCACTGAAAAAGTGAGATTACCTTTTTGAATACCACCTTTTAAACCTAAGCCTGGGAGTTTCTGCCTCTTTGTTTCCGGCTTTGAAATGTAGCAGACCTCTGGAGCAGCTGGGCCCCCTCCTGTTTTCCCCATGGCCTTGGGGTGGGGGAGTGGGGCTGGAGCCCAGCAGCTCCCAGATGGAGGATGGAGGCTGCGGGGTATCAGCCGCAGGCTGGACTGGGCTGTGTTATGGCACTGGCTTCTCCTGGGAAGCCCTCTGAGTCCTGTACCAGCGGGGTGGCCAAAGCTCTTCCCAGGGGACCCCTGGAGGGCTGTTGATACTCGCTCATCCGCCCTCCCCCCCTCCCCGCCCCCCCCCCCCCCCCCCCCCGGGCCTGCACAGATGTCTCTAAGCTGAGAACTGTCTGCTCCTTCCATGTGGCTGCTGGGTCCAGAGAGACACCTGAAATCTGACACCATGAATACATGCTGTAGTTTGGGCCAGATTTTAACCCTTTCACTACTCAGATAAGACATGCAGATTTAATCCCTTTCCAGAGAGAGGAAAGTGAGAGTGATCAACATGTAAATAGACAACATAAACCATCAAAGACAGTAAAAGGAGGAGTCAAGCCTCAGGTGGAAGGAGAATGAGGAGGTGCTTTAATAAACTGAAATATTCTTTTGGTAAGGCCATGAGCATGGACAATAATGTTCTGAAAAACTCCTTTAATTCATGAAAGAGTATTTGGGGGAATTAAGTATTTCAAAATGAAGATATGAGCTAAGGTATCCATTGATGAAGCTAAGCAGATGGTGGAGTAGTTGTGATCCCATGAGATGCTGGAACAGAGAGAGAGAAGTGAGAGTTGATGAAGACCCTTGGCACCCAGGGAGAAAAGGAGAAAACTTCTGTTCCCAGAGATGATCACAGAGACAGATGAAGAGAACCTTTGCCTTTGAATAACTCATCCTTAAAATAATACCCCTTGAGTTCATGGCCCATGAACACACCTCAGAGTGGTGTGAAAATGAGAGGAGGGCATGATGGCAGAGATTTTTCTGGGCAGCTGCCATCACGGGAATAAAAAGTCATGAGAAAACAGTTTTCTTTTGGCGAACTGTCCATGGAATGGCAAGAGAGAAATCCTCTCTCTACAAAGATTGCTAAAAGGACTGTTGTATAATTGGGACTATTTTAACCACCAGGTTTTGTCTCTATGTTGTCAGTTGGGCAAGGAAAAAGGTGGGGTGGGGAGGAAAGGTTTCTGGAGGTTTTATTCTGGTTTCTTATTCTTGTAGTTCTGTTAATAAACTTCCTTTATTCATTTTAAGTTTTGAGCCTGTTTTGCCCTTCTCCTCATCCACATCTCACAGCAAGAGATGAGTAAGTTTTCTGGTGATTTTTAGCTAGTGCTTTAAAACTGCCACAGTAGAATCAATTTTACACTTTCTTCTTGGTTGTAATATAGTAATTTGAAAAATTTCTAAGGTCAGAATGAGTTTTGATAACTACCTAAGCCTTCTGCATCTTCAGGATGTGAGCTGCATGCTTGGAACAAGAAAAAAGACTATCTAAGGTTCAAATAAGATTACTGAGAGCTTCTTGTTGCAGGTAAAATAATAGGATATCGACACAGCAAAAAAATTGTGTGTCCCCCCCAAGCTGTCTGCCATTTATGACAGGTTGCCAATGTTCGTCCTCTGTTTCTGATGCCAAGTGGAAAAAGCTATGGATTGTTCTTTCACTTTTAATATACCCACAATTATTTCTGAGATTTTGACTTTTCTCTGGTGACACACCCTAAGGCACTCTGGGTCTGAGGCCTTGAAGAGCCTCACATGGGGTCTGCACCCATACCTCTGCCATTCTACCTGCTGCCTGGGGCTTCAGGCGAGGACAGGGGAAAGGCCCCTGCCCTGCCTTCCTGGCCATGCTATTGTCCTTTTCTCTTGACCTCAGGTTAGGGGTTATGCTACCTGGTCTCAAACAACTGCTACTCCTTACAGTCATTGATTACTCCAAAATTCTCTGTGAGGCTGGATACAATTTTTGCTACCTCCTGAAATTTCACAGTATCAGTGTGCCAGTGCTGAAATTGCCCCCTGGTGAATTCACAGTGTTTACAGAGTAATTTGACTAAGCCACTCTTCAGCTGATCCTTAGCTCATTCTGAGTGGTGATGACTAGTAGCAGATAGGTTCATAGGCTGTTCTCCTTCCTCCCTTCACAATGTCGCTTTCCAAGTTGCATAGATGAAAAGATGACAGCAGCCTCTTCCCCATTACCCAAACTGAAGCCATTGGCTTTGGGTGTCAGATGGTTTGTGGAAGTACGAATAGAAAACTAAAGAAAGGGCTGAACACAAGAGGTTTCTGCATGTCATTTTAGCTGTATACAACTTAAACTTTAAATGTTAAAAGCATGGTTATTAGACTAATTTATTGATTAGAATTCTTAGACTGTGTGTTTCTTTCACTTAGAAGAAATCTGAGCTTAACAAACTATTCAAAATTCAAGGAAGCTATTCCAGCTTGAATCCCATAACCTGGTGATGGCAAGAAGTGCCTGTAGATGTGTCAAAATCTTCCCATGCCTCGCTGTTGGTCCCATGTCTCCTGAGACTTCTGGTATGTTATACCCTGTTGCATTTAGTGGGAAATCCTCTAATCCTTTTTCACTCCATAGCTCTTTTGTCACTGTTCAGGCTGTTAAATAGATTTACTGTAAGGTTCTGGTTATTGAATCTCGTGTTGAATGCAGCCCTTTCTTTCTGCAAGGTTCTTTAACATCACCTACTCTAGTAACTGTACATCTTGCAAAACTTTGAATATTATTTATTTGATAGAAGGCCATCAGTTTGGCTTATTTCTGTTTTCTCATAAAGTCAGCTTGTAGAGTATTTTATGTTCAAGGAAACTTTTGAAGGCTTAATTTGTTTAATAATCTGTAATCGATTTTTTAAAATAGTGATGTTTTAAGGACTTCTTCAGCTTAATAGTTTTCGTGCAAAGATTTTCCATTTTGTGGAACATATTAATACTGGTTAGCTTTTATATTCACCTTACACAATTATCATGACTAAACACATATAAAACCTATCCAAGAATCACTCACTCATGGAAAAATGTTTAGGCAGGAGGATAAATCTGTGAATGAAATAATACTAAAATCTCCTGGACAAACGGAAGTTTTATATATATATACAGAAAAAGGGAAAATCCCTGAAAAACCCAGGCAGGTTTATGCTGCATCAATAAAATCATGGGGCAGAATTGTGTCATTTTAGTTTTATTATACTTAGTGTTAAAATTTTCCTGAAAAAGGCTATAACAGTTGGAAATACTTGACATTCTGAAAATCAAAGAAACAAATTCAGAATTTCTATATTTATCTGGATATATACGTGACATATAGACAGAAATATCTAGCTAGTAAAAAAATTTCATTCAGTGTATGGTTATAATAGAGAATGACAGTTCTGAGACTTCATAATGCAATTCTACTTCTTAAACAAAACCACAGGTGTTATCTAGCATTTCCATAATTGCAAGAAACGTGATATGGCATGATAACATGCAATTGCACAAGTATGTCTTGTGAGGCTGCAGACTCAGTATCTGATCAAACACAATGCTGTGAAGTTAGAAGGGCCACAATTTTATAAGTCTTCCACTGTTGAAGAATGGCTTGCTTCTCAAGGCCATAGCTCTTTGGAAGGCCTGCACAACCCTGACTTTGAGCTAGCATAAGTCCTTGGCAGAATATTGCATCAAAGAAATGAAGAAGACTAATTGTTAATAAGACAATGAAGAATAAGAATTTAGGATGAAAAATCTGCTAAATGTATCTTAATAAGTTTTACTAAAAGGTATCTTATAGAGCTCGGGTGTTATGAGCTGGACCAATAGAAATGTAGAAATTAAAACATAAAAAATAGCAATTATCCAATCATAATAGAATATAGATCGCATGTTACCTTTTCAAAATACTATAAAAATGTAGCTAAGATTGTAATAAATTTGGAACAAGCAGCTAACTCACATTGGGTCGTCTCTTGATTCCCAAACCCGTCTCCTACATTCCACAAATGTAGAAATATTTTTCTTTAAAATAGTTGTTTTCCTTAAAATAGTGTCTCTGCAAGGTATTCCAGTATTAATTTTATTATATTCTTCTGTAATAAACATTCTTTTTTTTTCCCCTAGAATATAGCTTCCCATTCCTCTTTTACACTTAGGATCAGAAAGGGACTTCCTAGTCAATCAGTTCTCATGTCTTTATCCTTTATCCAAGTAATAACTTGCTCAAGCTCCATTTGGAATTTTAGAATTCAGTAAATCCATTACTAGTTTGTTCCAAAAACTCACCTTTACTGAAAACTTAAAAGTCTTCTAATGTCAAAGAGAAAATTAATTGTAGTCAGTTTGCTCATTTGTTCTGAAAGTTTCTGTTGCATTTTGTCTTTTTTCTTATGTTTGTATATTTCATGAAGCACTTCAACATTTCAGATTCAACAAGCTTGTTTCATCCACCTCTTCGTAGAAAACAAACTTGGCTGTAATATTTCTGCACATTTTATCCTTCAAAAGTGATTTCATTGGAAGTTGAGGATACAAATAGTACACCACATAGAGTAACATAGAAAAGAACTTCAGCTGGTATCTCTGCAATATGTACATAAACTGTTGGTCATATTTGTCCTTTTGATGAACATCTTTGGCCTAAGCAAATACCTCACCAAATTCACATCACAGTCTTTTACTATTTTTTATCTGAGCACTCTACTCTCCTAAAAACCACTTATATTCTGCCACTTTCAGGTAGGTTTTGTATCTGGTCTTAAATGCCATGAACTTAAACTTCTATAATGTCTTTAAATACCGTCTCAGAGTAAAGCAGTTTATAAAAGCTGGTTAAATCTGCTGCATTTCTCAGTAAATTGCTTTTCTGGGCATAACCAGCACAAAAATACATATTTTATTCTCTCTCTCTTCCTGTCCCTGTAGCTTTCTCCTAAAATCTGTGCTCTACTAGCACAGTATGAATTCTCAAAAGTTCAATCCAATTTAATTTCCTTGATTATTCAATTCCCTATTTAATTTCCAGATTACACTACAATGGACACCACAATGCTACCCTCCTCCCCAGTTTTCTTAAAAATGTTTTTGGCTTCATCTGAACACACCTTTTTTCATACCAAGCTCCACTAGCTTCTCTTTTTGCCTTCTGTTCTGTCATCTTCCTGTGGTGATAAAACAAAACCAGAGTAGAGACAGCTAGATGAAGATAACAACAAACCTAGCTGATCTGGCAGATCAAGGGGTGGTTTTCGTGTCTTATTAGCAGTATAATAATTTAGCAATTTCATGGGTTACTCTTTCTATACAAGCATGTAGACACTCTAGGAAAGATCAGGATGTTATTTCAAATGGCATGTCCTACCTTACCATAATTAGGAGGATATAAAAGAAAACCAAACAAATGGAAACACAAAAATAAGTCTTTACTATATATTCTTCCTTCAAACAGATTGTGCCAGCTGGTTTATGCATATTCTTAGATGTCTAGTGAAGCTATTAACTGGGATATATCTTGATAGCCACTCGAGGAAACAACATTCTGGATTATAGCCTGATATTAATTTCAGGGCTTGGGATCATCAGTGACCAGAGGAATGTTTCACTGGGAAGTAGCTTTCTGCATTCCTGTCGCTTGGGAAGGTCACTTCTGGCTGTGGGGGTGGGACACCACCTTGAAGGGACTCTGAGGTGGCTGAGGAGGAGGATGGAGAAGACCCAGGGAAGTCCATGGCCCTCCAGCTCTAGCCACCAAACACTGTCCCTGCAAAATGCCACAGAAGCAGCAATAACAGCTGATTCTCCATTTTCAGCTTTACCTATTTTAATAAAATAGAAACATGTTCTCTTCTCTAACTTACTTGTTTTCTTTTTACAGAAGAATGTCTCCATTTAGTTTCTGTGTTGTATGAACACTGGAAAATGTGTGCTTTTTTTCTAAAAATAGGTGGCTGGGAATTCAAGACGATGCCCTGGCTTTCAATGTGAAACCAAAGTCACTGCTGATGTCTCCAGTTTCAATCCTCTTTCTCTTGACTCTAAAATGTCTTGAATTCTTTAAAGGGGAAAGACTTTTCGGGACTAATTTGTACTGCCCAGAGATGAACACTAGTAGTGACAGCTCTCCGTCTGGATCCCTAGACTCTCTCCCAATTATTCTTGTGCAGATGAGTCAAATGATTTATACTAAATGCAAACAGACTTTCTTATGCCCTTGGCAAATTCTCATGATTGATGTCTGTAGCTGAGTCAATGTGTTTAATGACTGGGAACTCTGGCATGTGGAAACTTTCTGAGGTACAGGAACAGAAAAAATTTCAGAAGCATAGCATCTGCAAACGACAAGAGTTTTTGTTGTGGGCAGATCATGTTGCCTAAAGTGGGAAAGTACTATAACTGGTACATTTTGCAACTTTTCCCTTTTTTGCAACACTGGCACAGAACAGTTTAATATTTTGGGTTTTTTTCTGTTTCTTGAAAGAAACGTTCTTGATGACTTTTCTCAAGTACGCGATGTATTGGTATTTATTAGTATTAGTATTATTTCTTTTTTCCCTCAGAAAGAGTGTTGGAGAGTATGGACATGAATCGTTAAACGCCATCGATGCCGGCGGCCGCAGGGCGGAGGTGATCGTGTGGGGCCGGCGGCGGGCAGAGCGGGACATAGGGGGGCGGGCTCGGGAGGGGCGGGGGAAGCACTGCCACCTGCCCGGCGGGGCTGGGCCGCCCTCGGGCTATTTAGCGGAGCGTTGGGCGCGGGTGCCTCTCGCAGCCGCGGCTGGCAACGGCTCCGGGCGCCATGAAAGGTAGCGGCGGCGGCATCGAGAACCCGGCGTTCGAGACGCCTAGCTCCGCCCTCGGCCGGCGGTGCTTCGCGGGCCCCATCGGTGCAGGGGCGGACGCCGCGGCCCCCGCCGGGCTCTGCCCTGGCTCCGAGGAGGGGCCGTGCGGGTGGGGCCCCTGCACTCCCAGAGCTCTGCAGTTCTGCAACAATCCCAAGGGGTACTTGGCTGCTTACAGCCTGTTGGCCATCTTCCAAGGTAACCTATCCCTTCTGGTCTGGGCACACGCCGTTCCCCATCCCAAGGCTGGGGGAAACCGGGCGGAAGCCTGGGCCGGGGAAGGAATAGTGATGTTTTGGGGGGTGGGTAAGGAGAGACAGGGGTCCTCTAGTGCCGCTGCTGAGCAGTGACGGTAATGGTTTCACTAGGGGAAGAAAGTACACTTGTGCTCGGGATGGGGAAGTTGCACAGTATTTATTACTCTTTGTACTTCACTCTGCTTCTCCTTTCTTCTTTTCCCACGTACTTTGTTGACCACTGCTTCATCCACGCTCCTGCCAGCCCTTTGCTTCATCCACTTGTCAATGCTGCATCCCCACTGACCGCAGGGAAATAGTGCTTCATGTGCACACGCAGACAGAGACTTAAAAGCCAGGGATTACAACAATGATATAAATATAAAATTGTAGTTCCCCACTACATTCTTACCTGCTTGCTAATTGAAACACTATCCTAGCCTGGTTGGGTGGGACTTGGGGTAAATTTGAGAACAGCAGAAATATGTGATTTTGCTCTGTGAATCCCAGGGCAGTCATCTTCCTAAACCTTAACTAATGATTTAAATTGACCTTGGGAGTAACCTGAAGTTTAGCTTGGCATAAATTCCTGTTGTTCAGCTTCAGAGATTCTTGTCTGTATTTTTGGTTTTCTTTAATGATTGGTTAGGGCCTTAGCAAGCCTTAGATTTAGAAAGTAGAAATGTTGACTGAGGGGAGGAGAAGAATTACTGTAAAAATATGAAGAATTGAAGTTTGTGAAACTTAGATACTTGCCTGCAAAAAGGAGCATTGGGTCTGTTTTCATAACCTTTCAACTTTACTTGACTAGCTAGAAAAGAAAAGGGTGTTTCCTGAACAATTTGCTTTAAAGCTTCTTGTTGTTACTCATAAAGGAATTTCTATGAAGAGGTGGAGGGGAATGTTGGATATTTGGTGTTAGAGGAGAGAGCAGCCTACATGAAAGAAATGCAGGGTTTGGATGGCTCCATTCCACCTGGAAGCATACTGAGGCAACTGGAATGGTATGAGGAGAGGAGAATTGGAGGATTTGCTCAAAACCTAGAAGTATTTTAATGCTACTTGTGATGCTTGGAGAGTCCTTTCATGAACTAGTGTCTTAGTAAGTATTTCTGTGAACTTCTTCTGATTTTAGCCCCTTCAAATTCTGATCTTGTCTTAGCATATAGATTTAGTGTTAGAAAATATGCGTTTGGAAAATTTTGGGATAAGCCTGTTGTTTCGTCCTTGAATTTGAAAGGTTGTGCTACAATCGGTACAATGATCCTACAGCTGGTAGGATCAGAAGATGATTACTGTTGCAGTTGTCCTGCCAAATTTGTTGTCTCTATAAATAAAAAAGAAGAGGGATGTGTCTGTGGAAGAACTTGCATCATAGGTTTCAATAGCTGAGTAGTAGAAGACTTTTAGAATACATATATAATTTTTTTGAGTGGTGTAAGAACATGGATTGGCAATTAAAAGTGCCCTGAATAGGATACTGAAAAGATTGTTAAACTAAGCAGTGTCTTGACTATTTATAATGTGTCTCAATTTCTTCAAATCAGTCCTTCTGTTCTAATCTGATTATTGAGCTGAATAAAAAGCTCAGCATACTTTAAAATCTTGGTTGTAGTCTGGATAGGTTCCCAATCATAAAAAAAAACAACTTGTATCATAACAATCTTTGTCCCCGTTGGAGATTATGGGTGTTGCTTGTGCCACTCATCCAGCTATTGCTTCTGTTATCTAACTGTACACGTATGCCAGGCACCTAATGAATCAAGTTCAGGTTTAGGGCCTTAAAGGAAGGAAACTTATGCTGTCGTTTTGGAAGCTGGTGTAGGCATGGCTATTATAGATCGTGTGATGTTCTTGATATGTTACCTGGATTTTCTGACAAGAACATTTCCTTTGGTTAGAGCATAAAGAAAGCTGGGTGCTGAAGACAAGCTCCAATCCTTTTTGAGATGTGGGAAGAACAAGGGTCATCAGCAAGAAATCCAGGCTTGTGTGTGAAACTTTGTGAAAATATTCAGGTCTTGCAGCTTCAGAGTTTAGACAAAAGCACACAAAACACAACTAGGATTTTGAAATTATGTGACCTAATACTGTCTAGTATTGTCTAGTCTAGCTTGGGTCTAATAATTTGATTTACCCTCCAAATTACAGAAACCATCACTGAGAAAGATAAAATATATCTATTAAACTTGCCTAATGCACCTCTAGAAAAGATTATTTCTTAGTGTGTTGAAGATTAATGAAGTAATCCATAACATACTTTTGATGAATGTAAGTTGTTATACTAGACTTTTTAAATGAGTGAGCATAGTGGATGATTATCTGCAGTGACCTGGTATGTTGTGAATCTAACTGAAAGTATGTAGTTGTCAGTATATTTTCTAGCTGCTCTCGAAAACAGATTGTTATCATTAGCACCTGATATGCTGTATTGCAGCTTCTCAGAAGACTTCAGGTGGAACATAACTCTAATTTCTGGCCCTTTCTGTTTCAAGTACATGTGAAAGCTGTATTTCCTGAATACAAAACACTTCTTGCCCTGGAATGTTTTTACGTGACTAATACCTGCATTCTGTATGGCACTTAGAGTTGCCTAAATGTATGATTGCATCTAGTAATGCAGTAACTTAATATGCTGTAGTTCATAGCTGTGGTGGAAAACAAGGTAGAAGTTCTTGCTATTGTTAGTATAAGAAGGACTGTTTATTTATCATGTCATTAATAATTTTTAGTAAATAAAACACCAGAACCACAGTTTAAGACTGGTCCAGTCTAATCTAACTAAAATCTTTGAGTATCACTAATATTTTATAGGCCGATTAGAGCTGGTATTTTCACCAAGGCCTTTTTAATTGTTATTTTTGTGCGCCTGTTGTTACAGCCACCATTGTTACAACAACTGCAAAATGTGTATTTTTATTGAATGGGTGAAGAAAAAGAATACTCTTATGTTTTGTGATATGAAATAAAGTTGGTTTATAATTAATCTGGATTTTATGCACCAGTACACACTGTGCCCAAATCTCTAACAGATGTGGCAGCATAACAAGGTTTTGGTTGAGAGTAGTTAAAATTGTAGTATAGAAATTAGTTTTTAAGTGTTGGGATGTCCTTGTAGAATTTGTTTTTCAGATCGCTAGTATCAGTCAGGTTCTGTCTTTCTTGAAGAGACTAGTGATTAATCTCTTGATGGTGTAATTAGAAAAGTTATGTTGCCATTCATCACATCTATATTTTTACAGATGAAGTCTAATAATCCAGTATAATTAACTGGAAGGTTTTATGGCTTTTAGTATGCAAACTAGAGGTAGTGACTTAAACTACAGGTAAAAGGCAATACCTTCTAGCTCTGTAATCCACTTGCTGTGTAGCACACCTTCATACAAGTGTTTTAAAACCTTAGAAAATGTTTGAAGTTCTGGCAGATGCAAAAAGCTTGTTTGTTCATTCCTTCATGCTAGTATTGTTCTTTGGTTAATGCTTCTTAAGAGGAAAATAAAGTTACTGAATGTGTAACTATGACACTGGAAGGACACCTGAATACTTGTGTCACTCCCATATGAATTTAAGTGTGATGGCTAAACTGACAGGTGAAATCGCCAGCCTTAATAAAGAGGGCATAGCAGGGTTTTGGAGCTAATATTGTGCCAAGAGTCACTTCCATATAGAAAGCTGAAGTTTGGCCATGAGAAAACTGGTTTATTTGGAGTAATTTTTTTAGTACGGTAGAATGCTCTAAGGAGATGCTGAGGTTTGGCTCAAGTAGTTGTACTTATGGATGGTGCAATGCTTCTTGAAAATTAACTTAAACACATTTCTGTCACTAGTCTTGTGTTCTCTTCTTAGAATGATGGTAGAAAATCATGTTTCAATTTTAGACTAAGAGTAACTGTAGGGCCTGTGTCAGGCGAGATCCTCATCAGTCATCTCTAAGGTTACAGAACTCAAACATATTTGTATATCTAATACTTCACAAGTTTTTTTTTTTCAGGTATATATTTTATTATGGGTACGATTTAATTAGGGTATGATAAAGCTATCTGATAATGTTGTAATTACAGCTATTTATCTTGTAACTTAATCCTATTTTGGGATTGCTAAAATCAAATTCCTGAAAGTTTAACTACCTGGTCTTTTTCACAGAAACAGGATGTAAAGCAGGGTAGAAGATTCAAGTTAGCCTACAAACAATGCATTTGAAAAATGGACAGTGTTTAAGCATTCACTGGGAATTGTAGCTTAGCTCTACTTAGAGTTAATTTTTTGCAGTTCATCTGTGCTTCAGTAGGGCAGCTTGTGCAGTGACTTTTTTCCATGTTGCTTGATACTTTTGCTTCAGGGAAGTTACAGACTCAAGGGGTAAACCTTTTTCGCTGAGTTGAAGTAAATCACCTCAGTTGCTTTGAAACAGTTGCATAGAATTTTTAAATAGCTTTACACTTTTTTATATCATACAGGGTGCATGTTCATTCAAAAGCCTTTTTCTGTCTTTCCATTGTGGTAGCAAGGAGTTGGTTGTTTGCAATCATTTGAAAACTATGTCCTAAACTTGCATGTATTCTAATGCAAGTTATAACCTTGACTAAATTGTCTTTAATTTTTAAAGTATCCTATGACACCATAATGCATTCTGTTTGAAATCTATGCTTCAGACAAATACATAGGTCCTGTGCAATTCGGCTAATTAAGCTGGCACTGTATTGATCTACTATGTACCTGCATTTTACAGCTAATAAATACCTTATAAAGGAGCCTTGTATAAATATATATTAATTTTAACCTTTCCTTCACACAAGGGTAAGATCACCTCTGCAACTCTATTGAAATAAAGTATCTTTGACTAATTATCTCCTTTTTTTTTTTATTTTTGTAGGTATTGTGGTAAATGGCCTGATTAACATTAGTATTTCAACAATTGAGAAACGTTATGAGTTGAACAGTTCCCTCACTGGCTTAATCTCTTCAAGCTATGACATTGCTTTTTGTGTATTGTCACTGTTTGTATCTTACTTTGGAGAAAGAGGGCACAAACCAAGATGGCTTGCTTTCTCAGCATTTATGCTAGGATTGGGCTCACTTGTTTTTTCCTTACCACACTTCAGTAGTGGAAAATACCAATATGGAGGTAAAATTGAAGGTAAGCTTATGGTTATTTTGAAAATTACTCTAAAAAGATTTAAATCTTTGTATCAACTTGGTGCAATTCCTTATTTGGTACAACATAGTTAATCTCTGTCAATGTCCTAAAACGGATGCTATCTGTAACTGAAAATTGATTCTTTGAAATCCATAAGTTCAGGAGCTGCCTCTCTGCGCAGCGAACTTTATTTTCCCAGAAGCAATCTGAGTGTCAATATCAGTTCTTGCTCTTAAGCAACATCTGAATAAAATGCTATTTTTTTCTTGCTTTCCTGAATGCAATTAAAATTCACGTTAAAGAAAAAATTATCTGGCATCTCTTTGTGAATAGGAGACAAGTTAGGTCAGAAATGTAGGAGGAATGTTAAAGCTGTTAGACTTACAGTCCTGCCTGAAGGTGACTACTTCTTGCATTTCCTTGTGGTTTTGAACTATTAAAGGCATGCTAATGAATTCATTAACAAGTTTCTCTGTTATTTTAAAACATGTTTTAACTTGTGGATTTATTTGAAATAAAGAGGAAACTGAACTGTACTGAACAAAAAAGTACTTAAATCATGGGTGTAGCTGTCTCTCAGTTCTTAAACTTTTCTCACAAAACGAGACTTAGTACAGTGTGATTAATGCCAACAATTTGTATTTCCATTTAGTGTCTCACCTATAATACAGAAATGTTCAGGTATGTTTAAGGCAGGATGATATAATCTTTCAGGATTCTCTTGATATGGCAGTCTTTAATCAAAATTATGCATTCAATGACTAAGCATATTAGAGTGCTCACTAAATAAAAATCATTAGCTATTAAGCAACATGATGAAAGGTTGTTAATTCTCAAATTAATTTCCTTAGTAGTAATAATTTTGTCCACTTTAACAAGCTGTCTAGATGTTAGTTTGAAAAGTTGGGCAAGATATATTTTCCTGTCTAATATATGAGGATGTGAAATGGAAATTAACTGAACTCTTAACTGAATGAGGTCAGAAGAAAACATCTTTGGTCTTTTCAGGGACTATGAGCAGGTAAGTTTGTTAGCTTTTGGGAGAGGGACAGCAGGTTACTTGCTCCTGGCTCAGTTACAGTCCCATTTCCCTACAATGATGTCTCTACTTCACTGTGATGAAAGGGAAGTTGAATTTAATACATAAAATTTTAAATCTGATTTTGTTTTTCTTTCATTTGGAACAAGATAATGACAGTGTGGGAGAGCAGATGACCAACTATTGCAACTGATCTTTCCCCTTTCAAACAATTTTCGTCGAAATCCCAAAGAACACGTTACTGTTTTGCCCAACATCCATCATTGGAGATGGCTGTAGATTTTGATACCTTTATTAGGGACATGTTCTTTATGGACTTGTGAAATATTAAAGCAGTGGAGAATTTTTGAATTGGAATGTAGTGTCTTCACCATAGCACTGTCAGCTGACAGCTTGCCTGCTGTTTTGACTGTTGTAATGCAGGTACCTGTGCTGTGCCTGTGGTGAGCACATTTAAGATGTTAAGCTGACTTAAAACACTGTCAAAGATGAGTAACTAAGAGTGCAGGGGATGTCTGCACTGTGGCAATCAACATAAATCTTCAAGTGCAGTGCAACAGCATCTCTTAACTGTCAAGTTAAGAGCACAGGATTATGGGATGTCTAGTTTAGCTGTGTCTGAGGTTGATGAAACATTTTAACTATATAATAAATTGCAGAATTTAATAGCACCACACTCCAAAAGCCTTCCTTTTTAATTTTTTGTATGAGTCACTTATAGGGATCTTAATTTTTTATTGAGCCTGAATTTGATGTTTCGTATTAAAATCTACCACTTATTTTATTTCTGAACAGGTCTTGTTACTAGTTGTTATTTGATTATTATATTATAATCTTGTCTATTATATGTCAATACAGTGAGTTTTACATGCAGGATAACTTTAAAGTACAGTTTAATGCAATATTTAATGTGGCTGTCATATTAATTTATAAGTCTAGTCTGAAATACAAAATACATCTAGTCTCCAGCGTAATTCTTACAGACTTCCTGGAACTTACTGCTTTATCTTGAGATAATAATTTACTTTTATTCTGAGTATACACATATCCTATTCTACAAATCTATTTGATCATTTATTTCTGATAATATCCCTTCTTAGAACAAGTTCAATCCATTTCATATTGAAAGATTGGCTAACCAATGGTCTGCCCATTATTGGTTTTTTGGGGTTTTTGTGGTTTTTTTGTTTGTTTATTTGTTTTTTAAAGCCACTGTAAAACGTGTTTTCTATTCTCCAGAGAGGTTTTAGACTCAAATTTATAAGACAGGTGTGGCCAGCTGTTCAAGTAACTTTTCCAGGTTGCAGGTGCCGCCGGTGCCTCAGCTGGCTCTCGTATGTGTGGTCAGGGGCGTCCCCTGCTGGTGCGTCCCTAACGGAATCGACTTAGATTCCTCGGGCTGCACAGAGGACTGTGAGAGCCGCAAATATAAGCAGTATACCTTTAAGCTTCAGTCTCGAATTTTATTTTAAAAATTTAAAGTGTTTCTATATGTCTGTGACAGCAAATGTGAATCGTAGTTTCTCACCTGACGCAAGGAAAATAGCTTCATTGTGAACAACATTGTGAAGTCAAACACTGGAACAGATTACCCAGGATACTTCCTAAATTGAAAGGAAGGAAAACTTTAAAGACTCTTCCTTTGAAATGATGTTTTCTTATCCCACATGTTGACCTGTTTCTGTGCAATGGCACTGTAACACCAATTGTGTGCTACAGGAAGTACTAATTAAGATAAATTTTCCTTAAATACCTGGTGTGTGGCCAACACTTCCTTACATTTTGTTTTCTGAGCCCATAGTGTGAATTGATCTTGCCCCTTCTTTGCGTAAGTAAAGTGTTCTCAGATGTAAAAAGGCCTAAGGTAAATAAAGGCTGTAATAATTCTGTAGTGAAATAGTGTGAATTAATAAGTCTACTTATCTGATCTGGTGGACATTTTCATGTTCAGTGGGGCTCATTACTTACTAAACTGATGAGTTTCTCCTCCTTCTTAGCGTTTTATGCTCTTATATGGAGAAACATGGAAATATTTCTCCTGCATCTTGTCTCTTGGTATTCTGCTACCAAAAGTAACAATGATAGCAAGAGAAAGGAGAAGACAACACAGTACTCCCTGTTTTCTGTTCCTCTTTTCCCTCTTTGTGTGTGTGCACAAGTACAGAGGCTTTACATTAACTTTCCTTCTAGAGACGTGGCAGTGTGTGTTCTAGGAGAGACAGTGGTGTAAGTTTTTAAGGTTTTCCCCTTTTTCATAGGCAAACACCTTTCAAAAGAGTGAATGTAAAGGGAGGATAATCTTTGCTATTGACAGACTGCACTTTCTATCAGGCCCAGATTTCCTCAGGTTGTTCAGGCTGCTCTGACACTTGAGTGAAAGTTGTTGGTGCTCCAAAGAATTGTTATAAGGTACAAGAATGCAATAAGTGTCTGTTACATAGGAGTATTTATAACCTGTGAAATGACCATTTGACAGGTGGTTGGTTGGCTTTTTCATACATCTGGTCAATAATACTTTTAACAAGCCAATGCATACTTATAAGGCTGTTTCATTCCTATTGCCTTCCTGGAGAGGAAACAAAAACCAAGCCCTGCTACTATTTCTTTTGGGGGATATGATATCACAGAAGGCTTGGCACTGCCATATTGGATATATTAACAAGTGTAAAAATTAAAATGGGAGCCTGACATAACAGCATTCTTTTGTAGTTTAGCTTTCAGTACAGATTATTCTTCAGATTGGACTGTGATGAGTTGGGTAACAGAATTGTAAAGTCTTCCTGTCTCTGTTTTTCAGACACGTGTCTAACTGCAGAAAGCAGCTTTGCTAATTCCACTTGCCATGTCAGCACAAGCTCTTCACTTCACAAGTATCTGTATGTCTTTATCCTCGGACAGCTGCTGCTGGGTGTTGGAGGAACTCCTTTATATACTTTGGGGACAGCTTTTATTGATGATAGTGTCCCAAAACACATGTCTTCCCTTTACATAGGTAACTTTAAAGCTGTTTATAGCACAATGTCTGGATAGACCATAGACTGCAATGCATTCCAAGTGTTTTTATGAATTCCTGTTAAACAATCTTGTAATTATTGCTTATATGAGTAAAGTATTTCTACATCAGTTATTGTGCAATTTAGATATTAGTTTGCTCTAAGTACTGTCACTCTGAAAATTAAACCTTCTGATAGTTTTCATAGTTTTAGTTACTTTCCCATGAAAGACCTGTAAACATAAGCTGTTTATCACATTCCTTCTACGAAACATCTTTTGATGGATATTTTGCATGACAAGTGTGCTTGGGAAGGTGGTAACTTAATTATCCAATCCCTGGTTATTGTTGAGAATATATAAATACTGGCGTCAGAGAATAAAGTCACAGGTTTTTGTTCTGACACTGAGAGTGGTTGTGTGAATCATTTAGTGTCCTTTAGCGACAAAATACCAAGTCTTTTCAATTTTTATTCTGTAGAGTATGGTAAAGCTACTTTGAGCACCCCTTCTGTCACTTTTTCATGTCAATAACTGAAAATTGTTAAATGGTTAATGTAGCTTGTCTGTTAACAGAATAAGTTGTAGCAAAAACTTACTTTTAGTCACAGATGTTGAAAAATACTGTGTATCAGTCAGGTCAGTAGCTAGATTAATAATTTTATTTATTTTATTACCTTTTAATAGCAGGCTGTCCACTCAGTGCATAAACTGGTGTGCCTCATGTGATCAATTCTCTAGACACATACAAATTTGGCACTTGGCTGTGCTGGAAGTACAGAGATTGCTTCACTGGAGCAGTTTAAAAGCTAAGGAGTACTAATACTTAACACTGGTTTTTAATCTTTTTCAGTCACCATTCTCTAAGTTATGTGCTATTTTATTGCCAAGTTTATTGCAGTTTAAGTGTGTTTTCTATGGGTATGAAGATATTTATTTCCTCCATCTTATATGTAAGCTGATTAAAAACATCTTACCTATACTTGTAACTTGCAGGAGGAATTCAAAGCATCTTAGATTCCAGGACTGTTATCAGATGAAATTAATATTTTAAGGGGCAAAATTGACATAATTATCTGTTTGCATGCAATTTTTGCACAGTTTTTCCAGGCAAGCCACTCCATTTGATATCAACAAATAGGATGGTGCATATGATAAATCTGAGATGACAAAGACAAGTTTTGTTTTTGATGTTTCTTTTTTTGAGAGAGATAATATTACAATTTTTCCTCCTCCCCTGCCCCATCCCCTGAAACCAGTGAAATAAATACAGCAGATTTAGAGTTGTCTGCATGATTAGGGGAAGAAGTGACCTGAAAACTCAGGAGAATGGTCTCAGTGTTTATACTTCCAAAAAAAAAAAAGCAAATACAATAAACTAATGCATGAGTTGAATTCAAAAGAGCAGTGTATTCTACCTAATGTAACAAAACTGGAATGCAAATGAGTGGGTAGGTAAACGTTGATTCTTTTTCTTGCTTCATGCAATGTATTAAGTGTTGAAGTATGTTGTGTTGCTTTACCTTATACAATAAGACTTATGCAATGCAGGAAAAAACCAAAACCCTAAAAAACAACCCACAAAACAAAACCAAAATAAACACAGAATCTACCCCTTAAGCTGTCCATAAACAGCTGCTAGTACCTTTTACTGTAAGCCTGCAACGTTTTAGATGCTATTTTCTTTCTCTTCTACACTGGGTGCATTCTCATGAGGAGTAGGACATCTACAATGAAAGCCATGGAAGTTAAACTTAATTCCAAATGGTATTTAAATTGAGTGTGTGGGAAAAAATAGTTGCTTTCTAAACTCAGTCTGAAGTTCTGGAGGATGAATATGAATAAGTCAGAAAGTTCCTATGACCATGTCACTATTTCCGAAATGTGGGAAAACCTGGGATATATCTATTCAATATTTGACTGTCACATTTTGCATTGCTTTACCCTCTTGCACCCCTCTCACCCTCCTGATTCTCCCGTCATTTTCTCTTACTAGAGGGATATTAAGTACTTGTGATCCAAATGAGAAATCCAGATGATTCCACCTGGATCAGGAGTACATCTTTACTAATTAAAGGTGCATCTAGTTGCTATTAATTGTAAGCCTTAATTTGCAGAGACAGTATTCCTGCTATCAGTGAGTGCTAAACTGCAACAAAAATCTGTCTGGTAGGCCAGTAACACTATTGTGTCATCAAAAAAGTCTTGTACTCTTTTATAGGGTATGATTATACTAGCAGCTTTTCAGGTTGGTGTTTTCTTCTTTGTGGGGAGGCGTCAAGGGGCTTGTTTGTTTTCTTGTGTTTTGTTTGGTTTTTTCTCTTTAAAACTGTCATGAGCTCTTAAGAGCCTTGGCTTTGTATTTTAAGGCAGATATTACTTCAGTCAGACACTCTAAGGTAACTCTGTATTCTGGTTTTAGAAGATCTAGAAAATAACTGAAGATTCAAAAATATAAATAAGCAAGTTCTTAAAGATTGTGGTTAATTTACTTAATAACCAATGTTCATAGTTTCACTAATTTTTTTTTCACCAGTTATCTTTAAATGTAGGCACAAAATGGGAAGGAAAGCAATCTAATAATGCTTAAAGGTGCAGTCAGTGAAATGCCTTTTGCTGAAACTCTGATTTGAAGCTTCTGAGAGCTGCGGATTTGAGGCATAATTACAGATTTTGTCTTCTATATACTATAACTGAAGTAGCGACAGTGGAAGAACAAGTTGACTTACAGAAACCTTTTGGTTTGAAGTTGATTTAAGTATTTTATTACAATAAACCTTAAAAAAAATTAAAGAAGTTATGGTGAATGTGATATATTTTCTCTTCTAGGAATTGGCTATTCTATGTCTCTGCTGGGTCCTGCTATTGGCTATGTCTTAGGAGGGCAACTGCTTAAGGTTTATATTGATATCCAGATCCCAGAAAGGCAAGATACAACTTTAGTTTATTGCTTCTTATTTTCTTTTTCTAATAACTTTTAGTAAAATGTTCAGCTTTTCTCCCTGTGAGAAGAAAATTTTTCAAAAATTACTGTATTTTCAAGAGTTTCATTAACTTGGAAACGAGTTGCACTTAAAAAAGCTTCAAGCCAGTTACTTCCCAGAGTGACTCCATTGTGTATGAAAGTTTCTCTGTCATGCAAATAGTTAGTTCTAGCATTTAAATATTAGCTATTTTATACCTCAGTAGCAAAACATGCTTTTTCTTTTGCTTAGTTGTTTATTCAGGGTTAAGGTGTACCTACTGATTTCTTGTGGAACTGTTTTCTTGAGTTGGAATATGAGATTTGAAATATTGCTCCTTAACTCCTGGGGAAAACTTGCTAAAAAATCAGTCGGTTGAAATATAGTCCATTTTTAAATGAAGTGTTATAAATTATATTAATGTCTAAACCAGGAATTTCATTTACACTTTTATTTCCTCTGTTTTAGAGCCTTCCGATCCATGCAGTGGCATTCCGAAATTCTGACTTGGTTTTGATATAACTCATTCACTATGAGGAATCTTTCTGAATCCAGCATTTTCAGTATCTTCATAATGCCTCAGAATCTTGAAAACAGGGCCAAAGAATAGTCTTTAAATTGCAATGACATTAACTAATGAATTGAAGGTTCCGTTTGGTAGAATTCAATATTTTTACAATTGTCTAGTGAAGTTGGTTTACATAAGCAAACAATAAACTTAATACATGTGAAACTAAGAAAATAGAAATATTAAAAGGTTTTCTGTTAAATAAGTATTAAAAGAAAATATTCCTGAATATTCCCTCACTGAAATCTGAAATTCAGAAAGGTAAAGCTGCTTTTTCTGAATTACTTTTCCAGTACAAAGGTGGATCAAGATGACCCACGTTGGCTTGGAGCATGGTGGATAGGATTTCTTGCATGCTTTTTTGCAATTTGGCTTCTTATAATACCTTTTTCATGCTTTCCAAGGCGTCTACCAGGTAAAGGTTTAGCAATATGTGGCTACTTTGGAAGAGACATGTGTGCATATTTGCGGGCTATAGACTACTAAATGTTTCCTCTTTGATTCTGTTTCTCAGTCAACTGTCTTTGACTAAAATCTGAGGACAAGGATTTTATTTATTTATAAATTATATAAGTTTTATTTATTTTTGTTTTCTCCTCCAATATGCAGTCTTTAAGACAAGGTGAATCAGCTAGAGTGAGGATCTTGTATATGGTGGTCTTGTCTATGGCCAGGGGCTTGGGAGTAGATGATCTTCAAGGTCCCCTTTCAACTCAAACCATTCTATGATTCTCTATAATGATTTACAGCAGGACTGGAAACACATACCTAAGCATAGAGACCAGTGGTGAAAGTTTGAAAGATGCTTGTAGTTAGGCACCCAGGACTGTATTTAAAGCTTCTGTGTTACCTATGACGAATAATACAGAAATTCCATGAGCATCCAATGGGACATACTATACTAGTATTGAAGGAGAAATGATGGAGGAAAAGCAAAAATTAAGTAGGAAACTGGAGAATGTGATCATGATTATTAAAAAAAAAAGTCTTCAGCATACTCTGAAGTTTTTAGGGTATTCCTGATAATATCTTACTGCTGCCAAGACCTTCCAATGGAAGTGTGATGCTTTCAACAAAAATCTTCTTTCAAAAATACATTATTGATCTCTTTAAAAATCTGTACAAATAAAAGAGGAAAGAAGACCTATAATATCTGAAATATTTTCCAACTAAAGTAAACACAATTTTTTGTAGTTTTTTGACATTGTCTAAGAGTGCAAGTATTCAATGTTTTCATTGTTGGTAAATATGACCATTTGTAGGAACTGCAAAAATTCAGGCTGAAAAAATCTCTGAAACTCATGATGATGGAAGTCAGGTACTGGTTCAGACCAGCAATATTGGAAAAAGTTTTAAAGACTTTCCTATGGCTCTCATGGTAAGAAGCATCTCAAATTTGCTGAAACTGAATATATTCTGAGAAATTAAATTCTTTCTCACATGGTAGATGTCTTTAGAAATGACTTAGAATTGTGCTTTGATAGGGAAGACTTCAGTGTTACTGATAATTTAATGCACATTTATTTTGTTGATGCTTGAGATTTGTTAGAAAAGCATATTACTGAAGTTCCATTTCAGAGTCTCTACTTTTAAAATATAATTACTTCTACTTTAGTTGGTATGAAAATCAAATAATTTTCAGAGTGTTATGATAATTTCTCCCCATAGATACTGTTGAGGAATCCAGTGCTTATGAGTCTAATAATAGCCAGTTCCTCAGAAGCTTTAGTTGCTACTGGATTTGCCACATTTCTACCAAAGTTTATAGAAAATCAGTTTGGAAAGTCTTCAAGTTTTTCAGCAACTCTTGGAGGTAATACGGCTTTTTATTTTTAAATATTATATACATTGTGTTGAACACTTCCTTAATATTACAGGTGGAAGATTATATGGGTATCTTTTTTTTTGACATATTTGTGAATGTCCTCAGATGGAATATAGTAATCAGAACAGTATTTTTGTTATTCTTGCCTGCCCTTAAGTACTCTAGTACTTAATTCCTCAAGGGAATAGCTCTACTTGTTTGTAGACTGAAGACTTGATACTGATATATTTGATACTTGATATTCATATTCAAAGTAGACGGAGGATTTTGTATGTTGATGACACTGTAGTTTATTCCTTTCTTATTCTTGGTGAAAGATGTTTAATTTTCCTTATTTAAAATCAGCTGAAGGAGCATTAGTGTCTTAGTCTGTACTAAACAATCAAAATGCAGGGCAGCTAGAAAAAAAGCAATGCTTATTACAAATAAGAAGTTGACTTTGACTTTCTCTTCTTTAATTCCACACTGACATTACAATGAGTTTGAAGTAAAATGACTAGTCAGAATATGTAAGAAGTCTATTATGTAACTGGTTCTATAGCTGGCTTACTGTCACCTATTTATTATCTGACATGCAGAAGTAATAGAACAGGAGAGAGCTGAGTATTAGAGAAAAACTGAGTATTAGAGAAACAGGAAACATCTGATGGGAAGAGCTTTCTCTGTAGATTCACATGATTAACTTATTGAAGAATAGCAACCAGATCAAGGCAGAAATGTCTATAATGCCAGATGCTTGCAATATGTAGATTTAATATTTCTATAATGTCTCTTGCTAAGATGTAGAGTACTGCAATATAACTATGGTAGCTGATCTGCTCTTTCTCCAACAGAAATGTGTTTGGGAAAGACTTCCCGAATTGCTTCTCTGGGCAATACTATATAGTATTGTTGCATCAAAACAAAGCATCTGCAAGTTTTGCATAAAAACACATTGGAATATATGCTTAGTTGTTAACCAAAAACTAGGAGTGAAGTGGAAAACTGAGTGTTGTAATGTTTTTATATAGATTAGCCATATAAAAATGCTCAGTTATTTATCTGGAGTGCAAAGAGGATAAGTCATTGTGGGATATGACAGCAAAACTGCCCCACTGACCTAGACTTCTTTAAATCTTTCAGTTGATGTCTTCTTGCGTCTTGTACTGTCTCTTGTATAATAGTGTTTATGTTCTCTTATTAAAAAGTTCGTAACAGATGTATAAGAAAGAGCATGGACATGTCAAAAAAACACTGAAAGAATGAAAGAGAATTTTCTATTTTCATGCAGACAATTTTTGGTGTTCGGAGATTCCTGCCCCATAGTGCTCCTAAGTCATCTAGTTTGGCTATGTTGGATTTTGGACAACTATAAATTACACTTTCCAGTTAAAACTCTGGAAAGGCTGAAGGTGATGTAACAGTAGAATAAATTACTCATGCAGCTAGATTCTGGTAGTATGGTTTGGAAACAATGTCACGTGGACTGCATTTTGCAAGTAACTGGATTTTTTTCTTAGCATAAAATTGCACTCTTAATTGCTTCACAATTATGCCTTGCATTTTTATGTAACTGCTCCTTGTCTTGTTTTCCTCTAGGACTTGTACTAATTCCAGCAGCAGCGCTAGGCCAAGTCATAAGTGGTGTCTTGGTTTCCAAGTGCAAAATGAATTGCAAAGGCATGATCAAGTTCATGATAAGCACCTGTTCAGTGGCCCTAATATTAAACACAGTATTTTTATTTGCTAAATGCGGAAATGAACCTTTTGCAGGTGTCTCTGAAACATATAATGGGTAAATATGTTTTAATATACTCTTGGGTTTAACACTAATATTTATTCAATTCCCATAGTTTCAAATAGTATACACCAGCAGTGTTTAAAAGTGGAAGGAAGGCAACTAGGTATTCCAAAAGTCTGCTCTCAAGTGGTCATTTACTCCATCATGAATTAACACAGCAAGAGACAACACCAGCTGTTTGAGGCACTGCCAAAGAGACGGTGCTGTGCAAAATAACTCTAGTAGGCTGATACCTAGGGACTGCTACATGCCATCTGAAATAAATCATAGGCATGAATTTTGTGCTGTTTAAGCTGGTAAATAACTTACCAATACCTTTTTATTGTTTTCCCCAATCCACCATTTTATGGAAAGTCTAGGTATCACGATCTTGTATGAAATACAATCTGATAGCTTTCCAATGCATGAAAAGGCACTTGAAGCTAAATAAGATGGAGGAGTAGTGCAGTTTACTGACACAATAGCATGATATGTACTATGAAAACACAGAAGATGGGTTGGGGAGAAAATTAGTTTTGTTGCCTCTAATGCCCAAGCAAGTTGGCAGAAAGTAGAAATTTACTGCTATGATATTCTAATATTCATTTGTATTTCCTTTTCCAGAAGGTACGCAAAGTGAATCAGCAATGTTCCATATACACTGGTGACTGAAAGAAAGTAAAAAACCTTAAAGCCCAAGTTACCACTCATTCTGATTTTATCTTTATAACTTGCTGTATAAATTGTCAGTATATTTAAAGGCTAGTGTTGAAATGCAATGACTAAAATATGGCTTTGCTTCAGTGTCTGAAAAAATTCTAATAGACAGAGGATTTGAACAACTCAGAACTGTTAATCAGAATTTGGATTTTGGCTGTAGGAAGTTTATAGTTACATATTGAGCAAATGAATCTGTATCCATCAATAAAATGCTGAAGGTATAGTATAGAAAATGGTATATGAAATTATCCGTATTTTTATATCAGGTCCTGTGATAACAAGCAGCTGACAAAAATTACAGCTGAACTGATTTTCATCCTAAATTAAATACAACTAACTTGCATTTTACAATTTTGTGTAACTTCATCAGTTATTTAGCTTAACACTTGCTGAAGACTACTTACCCCCAGCAATTTGAAGTTAACCAGTCCTGAAATGTATCTCCTCCCTTGGTATCCATTATAAAAAATGGCTCAGTTCTACCTTATTCAGTGTTACATGTTGGATTATACTTTTGACAAAGTATTCACACTGGACGTGTGAATTAGAATAGTTAGTGGCACTAATACAGTGACAGTTCTTCAACTTTTTCATGAAGAAAAACAATATATTGTAGTAGCTTTAAAAAATAATAAATTTATATACTTGTGGAAGAACACCCAAGTGTTTGCCTTCTGCTTATGATACTGAACAAATGCCTCTGAAAGAATAAATTATGAGACTGCTCTGAGAGTTGACTAGGAATTTGATGTAGATTTTTGTGGAGAATTTAGAGAAATCTTTCATGGCAAGCATTGTCTTCCTATTGAAAAATGTCCTGAAAAGGTGAGGGAAGCTTTTGCAGGTTGAGTCTCAGAATTATATGAGTACAGGATCACTTGTTAGTGTTAATGAAAACAGCATCTTACTTTTAGTAACACTGTTTATTACTGAATTAGGCTATCAGCAGAACTAACATGGTTTATTTTGTCTAACAGGCACTTCAAAGAATGGGTTTTGCCAAATTATATTGCCCAGTGCTTCCTTAAAAACTTGAAGTAACAGAAATGGAATGACTGTTTCTGTACTTTGTTCATTTCCACGTATCTCTGGGTCTCTTGCTTAAAAACTCCTAGAGAGATTTTTAAGGAGCAATTGATGGCCTCATCTGCTAGATGTTTTAGAAAAGCCAGGGGTATTTTTTTTTTTAATATTTTTCTCTGACTGTGCCTAACTACATGTTCAGTCCCTCTTTGGAGGTCAGGGGAAAGACACACTGGACATGTAAGCAGGACAAATGCCACCAAATTGATTAAATAGTTCCAGGTTTTGCATGCTTCATAGGCTAGGAAGGCACTGAATGTACAAATCTGTGATTAGTGGATTTGCTTATGGTAAACTGTAGTTCATTCTTCATACATAGAAGAATTGAAGTGAGTTTGCTTAGGCTTAAAACACAAATTAATTTAGTGAGATTCTGCTGTACTACAACAAAATGGATTTTATATGCAGTTACGATGTCCCTAATGTTCCATTTGAAGTTTGAATGTATGTAAGTTAATTCCTAGTTAAGCTATTTCTCCTGTTAGTATTTTTTTGCCATCTCAAATTCTCACAAGGACACATGCCTTTTACATAATTAATCTGGAACTTCCATTTTACAGTACAGTATTTAAACTCTACTGACAGTGCTATTAATCTGGTTTTAGCTGACTCAGCTTTTAACCTGTGAAAATTCTTTACTTACTAATGAGCTACTATTAGAAAATCAAACAGTGTTTTTGTTCTCTCTGGCTATGCCTTTTGTGTGAGGACAGTCCTCACACAAGCCAAAGTGATTTTTTAATAATACAGTGGGACTACTTCATACAAAACCATATGATGACCTGTATTGGAAGTAAATGCCTCAATTGAAAATAAAAATAGTATGCAAGAGTTCAAGTAAACTCTGTTTAGTTATTAGGTATTCCCTAAACAGCCAGAGGAAATCTTTAAGATGATTCAGGATGTGTCATTGCATCCTGCATTGAACATGTGCAGTTGTCTTAGTGCTCATACAATTTAATACTGCATGGCAGTGTTAAAAATAATAAAAATTAGGTTGCTTTGCAACTGGACTCAAAACAATAAAGGGGAAAAATCTTGGAGTATGATCAATAGAATAAACAACTCCATGTACAGGTTTTAATCCTGTATTTTTTCTTGAAATTATAAATTCAAGAAATTGAAATACCTAAGTGGGAGGGAGAGGATAATATAAGAATTGGGCTGAGATGCAGAATTTTGTCATCTCTTTTGTGAGTGGAAATTGGAGGTATAATCTTTGGAGGGAATAATAGCAATAAAAATAATTAGGTGTATAATAAATGGAAAATCTAGAGCTCTAACTACTATACTTATTTTTAAACAACTGTGAGTGCATAAATAACATTAATAGAGTATTTTAATAATTATTATGCTATAAATATTTTACATATCTTCTGTTTTTCAATTGCTTTTTTAAATGCCTATTAACTTCTGCTTTTCAGAGCAGGCACTCCATATAACTTAACGGCACCATGCAATGCTAACTGCAGGTGTTTGCGCTCCATGTACTACCCAGTTTGTGGCAGTGATGAAGTCCAGTACTTTTCTCCCTGTTTTGCAGGATGTGCCTCATATCTTTTTAACAACATGAAAAAGGTACTTTATGCAATGAAGATAGCTGATATGGTTTGTTCTGGTTTTCTGTAATTTTACACTATCATCAAAATATCCTTCCCTACAATACAAATGTAGATTGTATTTAGCAAAATCCAGTGACTGCAATACACAGTCCACTTGTGGTACCAGTGTGACTCCCACTGCTCGTCTCTTAACATGTTCCCTGTCACAGTGTTGGGCCTCCCCAGTTGTTGGGAAGGCATACATGGGTTGAAGCCAGGTCAAGCCCATTGCTTTCTGTAATGTTTCTGGTAGTTGTCTGATTTTTTTATACTCTTTGTTGGGGCGAGCCACATTCCCTGCCCTTCACCCCCCGTGTTCATGCTGGTCTGGCTAACTTAGGAAAATGTTTCCACTCTCTTAACTCAGAGGGAACCATTTACACCACTCTTGATTCACTGAAGTGCATAGCTGTTTCTTTTCTGTATAGCCTTCTTTGCAACAGTTCTGGTCATTCACAGCCTGCATTGTTCTGTGAGCTTTCTGGGCGCATCACTCTTTCCCATCTCTGTGTCCTCTTTCGTTGTAAGGGTTTACTGGTTAGCCACAGTGTTTCTCCCTTGTGTGATGCCATTCTACAAATGTAGAATGCACGAATAGAAGTACAAATGTACTTCTACCAGACTTTCTAATGCTGAAAATAAGTTAAATCCAAATGTACTTTAAATAGAACTGACAATCAGAAAAGTCAGCAATTGTCTTGACATTACCTGAAGTTTTTATCTAGACCTTTCAACAAAATGCAGTGTTTATTGTATATATGACAACCTGCTTCCATGAATTTTGCAAACTTGAATGTTAGTGGCTCCTGGTGCAGGAATGGTAAGCCATGAAAGTGCCTATTCAGGCACTGTTATCCAGCCTTCCCAGAACTGAGAGGCTTTATGTGCTTGTCTCTGCTAGTACAACAAACTCTTGAGCAGGGATGTGGGAGCAGTATAGAGGCATCCAAAATGCAAGCTGGCCCAGGAAAGGACTTTATATTTTTTATACTGGAAAATGAGTGGAGGTATTATTCATAAGAAAGTGTAAGAGATTAACTATTTCTTGTCAAAATTTCACACTTCACTGACACATGATATTTTTCCTGTAAAATTTCCGTGGATTTAGATGAAGAGCATTCTATTTGTTCACCTGCTTATAGAAGTGGTCTTATATTGCTTCTATTCTTTCCTGCCTAAGGCTTAAGTGTAGAGCTTACCTCTTTGCATATGGTTTGCCTCTAACTTCTGAATTTTTTTATGCTTGTAGCTAAAAGCTTGCTCCATACAAAAAGGAGACTATCACTGTCTTTTTAGGTCCAAAAGCTCAGGCGAAGTGAATCAGTCAAGTTCTGATGAACCAGTTTTAAAAATTAGTGTTAGTGTCATGTGCTCATCAGGAAATTGACTGTTTCCCATATGGTAAAGTCAGTGTTTATTCTTGTCTTGTGTGATGCAAATGCAATGCAAATGTACCAAACCAGTGTCATTTTCTGCAGTCTTGGAGCTAAATTTTGTTTTATAAATTATTTGTAGACATACTACAACTGTTCCTGTGTTGGGAAAACAAAAAGAGAAAATGGTTCAGAAGAATTTCTCTATGAAGCTGTCCCTGGGAAATGTCCAACACAATGCAAATTTTTACCTTTGTTCCTGACCTTCTTCTTCTTTGCCATTGTTTTTACATTTATGGCTACTACTCCAACAACTGTGGCCATTCTCAGGTATGTTTTTTGGTCGGAAAGAAAAGTAATATCAAAATAAAAAATAAAAATAAAGAAAAGTTTTTTGGTCTTTTGAAAAGTAGTATCAATGAAATATTTTTATTTGTTTTGCTTTGCAATGTGCTATTTAAACAAGGCTGTGTAGTAAACAAGCAGTTCTTTAAACAGAGCACAGTCATACACCTGTGTTACACTTAATAGGTAAGCTTTAAATCTGTTAAAAACAAATCGTTCTAGCATGTAGCAGAATCCATTTTATGGGTGCACTCTTGACTGTTTTAGTTAAAGCAAAAAGGAATAAATGTGCCGTGTGCTTTGATGAAGAAAATATTTGACTAGCTTGTCTATTGATAGTATCAGCATTTCAAATTTTATCAGGAAAAGGACAAAATAACAATTAGTCTTGTATTCTGTACTTTAGATTCCTGTCTCGGTTCAGAGTTCCAGCTCGAAAAATTGTAGTCTGTCAAGAAGTGTAGACTACTTCTCATGTTGTATGTACGATGGTTATTAATATAAATTGTGGTGGTTTTGCTGTCTTTCAAATTGCTGAAATTTATATGAAAGCTAGATTTTTTTTGTTGTTACTTTTAAAATGTGTTTCTCCTTCTAAATCTAGAGCTGTTTTGCTTTATGTTGAAGTTTGACTTGTACTTCTAATACTTCTAGTGAGAGGATAACCATGATGCATAAGCATGTTGCTTTGTGAGGATATGGCTAGATGCCCTTTGGCAGGGGGCTGAGGAAATCAGTAACATCCTGCAACAGTGCTTTGTAGTAGCCTCCTGTTCAGATTTAGTGTAAATCTGGAATTAACAGCTTGTCATATTAGTGTTGGGGCAGAATAGCATGAAGTTCTACATTAGCTTCAAAATTGAGCTGACATAGTTTTATTTCAATAATTCTAAGCAGTAGCATTTGGATATTTGAATCTTTATATAATTCAGCTGAGACAGTGGAACAGTTTTTATGGAAAAAAGGACTGTAAGTAGTTTAATATTTCAAAAACTAATTTAAATAGCTAAATGTCAGTAATTCTTACAGTATATTCTGATCTCTTTTCAGTGAGATTATTTTGTGCAATTTCAAACATAAACTCATATATTAATGACAGGGTTCTAGTATTAGAAATAATCACCTGCATTATAAGAAACTTATTCTCCTCTTAATTGCCTTTATGGGTAATAAAAACCTAATACTGACTGCTGATAAGGGCTTATCTTGGATGTTTTTATGTGGCTAATTTTCACACATGCTCCAGAATGTGGGAATAACTTCTGAATGTGTAAATATGGTGTTTTTCAACTCAGGGGGTTCAATAAAAGACATTATACAATTTATTAAAGAAAATTGTTCTGAAACTAAATTGTGTAAATTAAACAAGTTTGTTATATTTAACCTTTATGGTAGCGCCTCTAAGATGCTATCATGAGAATATGTATGTTCCTGGAAAAATATATTTAAAAAAAATAAGTAAAGGGTAAGGACATACATTCTACTACTTGTTAAATCATTATATTGGTTGTATAGCATAGGCCAGCACAGTTTATTTATAAGGTCAAGTGAATATATGCAGAGGTTATGGAAATATATCATGTTGTGCTGTGCTGTAGTCTAGTCTCAATTCATGTATTGCTTCTTTAGGTATAGTAGCTCAGTATTGCATCCTAGCACAGTTTTAATTTCCTTGGTTGTTCTGTGGAAAAGATGTTCAACGGTATATCATGGTGAGGATAGCAAGCTTCCTTTTTATTTATACTATTTTGTTAAACTAGTTAAATCTAAAATTTCTTGATGGACTACTGGTGGTTTTCCTATCTTTTGTCTAAACACTACTTGAAATAGTTTGGTTACTTGTTTTGCACATTGGATTTCTAAGCCCCTCAGCAATTACCAGGTTGACAGTATATAGAGAAAAAAACATATTCACTGAGGGACATAGCAGAGAACTGGGACTTGTTTACTCCGTCTTAAACTGCAAATTTTGTTTACAGGTGTGTGCCAGATAAACAGCGCTCATTTGCTCTTGGAGTACAGTCAGTGTTTCTGCGACTACTGGGTATGACTTTCATGTTGAAACATTTGCCTCTGAATAATCTACTTATTTGACAAATTTTCCTAGAATTTTAAATAATGGATTAAAAGCTTTCAGAGGAGCTCGAAGCAGCCTGTCATTGGCTTATAGGATACCCTTGTTGTAAGGTACCATTGGATTCAAATTCCTTGTTTGTAGGGCATTCATGTTCTCTCTAGCCTTTTTCATTCTTATAACCACAAACCAAATACAGGTAACTGTCATTCTTTCAGTAAAGGGCATCTGCTGCTACTTTCCCCAGAAGGCGGCCCATTCTGAAAGCTGAGATAAGAAAAACTGATGTAATAGAAAACAATTTAATGTAAGATCTGAAATACAGAAGTTTAAAGGAAAGTGAATATGTGAAGCCTTTTCTCTTCTTCCTTCCTTCAAAATGTCTGACTAATTTTAGCATTTATTGAAATTGTAGATAATTGTAGATAAATAATTACAGAGTATAATGTGGGAAATATAATACTTAAATTGTAAGTCTAAGCATCTTCAGCATTTCAGTAAGACAGATGAATTTCCTTAAGTAAAACTAAGTTATGCATAGGTATTTTCTGGTCCACACACATTTGAATTTTCTCAGGAATAATTAAAATTCTTGTTTTAGCAGTAGACAGTTTTAAAATGGTATATTTAATGTAAGACTGGGACACAGTTGCTGACTGGACTTTTATGCCAATACTTAGTACTACCCCCATTCCCTCTTCTTTGAGATCACATATCTAACAATGTGAGTTCTGCTTTGCTCTGTTCAAACTGATTAATCTAAGTCATTCTACTGATAAAATATAATAAAAGCAAAAAATCGTTAAAGGTGGAAAATAGCTGGAAGTCTGTGCCCAGTGTTGTATGAGGGTCTCTGTTTCACTTCACTCAGAGTTCAGATGTTTATTCTAGACCTCTAACTCCTGACTTCACTGTGGAGTGATAGAACTATTTGCACTGCCTGTACTATGACTGAAGAAGGCAGCAATTAACAGGATTACTTACCAGCAACATATTTTTGCTGTAAGCTTTAGGAATCATGAAGAGTTTTAGGCTGAAGACCTAGAGGGACATAGCTACTTGGTTAGCTCTAGGAGAGTTTAGGTCTCGGGTAGGTTGGTAGACATGCAGTGATGTACCTGGTATGTTTATTCTAAAATTGGCTATACCTGAATGCAACACACTAGTGCCTTATAACATACAAAAATCACAGAGAGTTAATAAAGTATATGCAAGAATAATTTTAAACACTGCTTTTCTTGGTGAATTTTTTTCTGGAAGCTTTACAGAGGAATCTGAGGAATGGGGAGGAATGTGTAACTGACCATTTAACATGATGATATTTTAGTTCTCTTAATTTGGAACAGATTGGTGTGTATGATCATTCTTTCCTTTCAGTTAAATTCCTGATTCCTTGATTAGTTGTTTTCACTGCTGATTTTGATTACTTTTTTCCCAGTGAAGACTGAGGAAGCTCAAGTCTTTGAATAAACTTATTGCTTAACAAAGTGAGAACTGATAACTAATTAACTCTATGCATCATATGTATTAACTGAGAGCAATGTTAGGTGCAGACTTATGGTGTAATATGAGACCTATGACTTTGATTAAAATGTTATTTTTAGTGTTTGGTTCTCCCATTTTATCTTCCCCACTAGCTTCACATTTCACTGTATGCATGAAAACCAAGTATGCCAAGTAGCTCAAACATTTTAACGTGTTACTGTGTTTTTTTAGGTACTATTCCTGGACCAATTTTGTTTGGTGTAGCTATAGACAACAGTTGTACTCTCTGGGATATTAATGAATGTGAAACTAAAGGAGCTTGCTGGATATATGACAATGAAAGAATGGCTTTTTCGCTGATGGGCATAAGTAAGTCTTTTATATTATACTAGGTAATACATATACTAACCTTGACTGCTAGATGGGAATTATTTTGAAATAAAACTTTGCACTTTTCATTTTTAGCCACAGTGTTTTTTAACTTTTTTCATAAATGATCAGCAAAATATTATGGAAGGAGAAACACCACAGTAAGTAAATCTGAAAGGCTACATTAAAAACTCTTTTAATATTAACACAAAATAACTTTGGTCTTTGATCTTGCTTCATTGTCACTTTGTTTACTAGATTTTAAAGGACTGCCTCAGACTTCAGTCTGTCCTCAGGGCAATAAGCATGATTAGGGGTGTGAAGATGATTAGAGGGATGGAATATCTCTCCTATAAAGAAAAGGCTGAGAGAATTTGGCTTGTTCAGCCTGGGAAAGTGAAGTCTCTAAGCTGATCTTATTGAGGCCTTTCAAGTACCTGAGGGGGAGCCTACAAGAAAGATGGATAGAGAAGGACTCTATAAGACATCATAGTGATGGAACAAGGGGTAATGGAATAAAACTCGGAGCATAGGTTTTGGTTAGGTATTAGGAAGAAACTGTTTACTGAGGGGTGGCCAGGCACTGAAACAGGTAAGTTATGGATGCCCCATGCCTGGAAGTGTTCAAGGTATGGGGCCCTGAGCCATATCTGATAATAGGAATAATATCATATCATAATCTGATCTAGTGGAAGGTGCCCCTGTCCCCAGCACAGAGTTGGAAGTAGACAGTCTTTAGGTTCCCTTACAACTCAAACCATTCTGTGATTATCTGGGTTGGTGTGTTGGCAGTTAAGATCTGGGGACCTTTCTCCCTCTTTTTATATTTCAGTTCTTTTCCTTAGCTTATATAAAGTTCTTGAAAATACCTCTGAACACTAGTCAGAAAAATTCCTGACTTGTTTAACAATCTGTTCCTTTCAAAGGTGAGGTATATATGCCAGTGGGAGAGAGGGTAGGCTGAGCTTGCATCTGAGATAAGTGCTTCTGTCCTGTCTTCTATCAGTTGTGATATTTACAGTGTATAAATTGATGTCTAATCCTCAAACTGAAAAAGCAGTAGTCACAACTTGAGGTTAAGGATCTCATGGCATATTTGTGGTCAAATACAATCCCTCCTGTTTCTCCCTTCTCCTTGGCCTTCCAAGTTGCGCAAACACCTTTTAAGACAGCTGACGAGACAATACTTAACAGGCATTCTATATAGGAAGTTTTAGTTCCTGGAAAAGAGAATACTGATAATAATGAATGACAGTACTGAAACAAGAAGTAAGAAAGACTTGCACTTAAGGCTAGAATGGGGTGAAGAAATACAGAACTGGAGCAAAGGTAATAGCTGCTGCAAGCAAAAATTGGCAGGCAGGTGAAGAGTCTGAATTCAGCTGGATAACTGTATCTGCCCTTTGCCATTCAAGTAAAATTCATTCAAATGGAGGCTATGAATTTCAGTCTTACAGGGGGTATGTAGCTCACCATATGAAGCTTTATAAATGACTGAAACACTGTGTCTGCTACTGAAACTGAGTGCGATAAAGACTCTCTTGTTCTTTGCATTCAGGTGCTGCTTGCAAAATCATCACTATCATCTTTGTGGTTATGGCAGTGTATTTCTACAAGCCTCCACCATTAACTAAAGCCCTGCCACGAAAGACTTCAGAAAAGAATTCTGTTATACGCACATAAAGTATTAGCAAATCAGGGACTTCTGAAAGAAAACTAAAAATAAGCATTATTATATTTGTACCAAAGTTCTTGTACACTGTTGCCTAAATATAAAAGATCATATTCAACATTTGAACAACTTGAAATATTTTGAATTTGTACTATTCTCTAATTTGCTAAACATTGTTTTGTATTTAATTGTGGCTATCCAAAGAAGTTACACTGAAATTTGCAGTTTAATTTTAAGTCTAGTATGTAACTTAATTGAAAGAAGATGGAATACTCTGATCATAAAAATAAATTGGAAAAATAAAACTGAAGTGAGCTGACTGAGCCCCATTTATCCATAAATGTTACTGTAGTGGGAGAAAACAAGTAACTTGGTATATATATTGAAGGGAACTGTCTATGTTTAAAGAGGACTTACTGTGCACATAATCTGGGCCTTTGTGGATTTGTCTGTAGGAATACTTGAGAATGTGTGAGTTTGGCTATGTTTTAGAAATATTTTTACATGTTATCTTAATGGCATAAGTTCACTTTTTAGTATTTGTAGGAAAATATAAATAGTTGTGATAGAATGTCTGTGTTGAAAAATCAAAATATTTGTTAATTTAAGTACTTGAATTTCAGTCTGGAATTTATACAGAAACTTGCTGTCCAGCTGCTTTATTTAAGCATTCTTAAAATGTTTCTATAAAATTTGAAAATAAAACCTATTTTCTTACTACATCTGTGTATGCTTTATTTCCAAGTGTGACTGAGTTTTTCTTGACTCCAAGAAACACAGTACTGAAGGCTAGCAAGAATGTGTATGGAAGCACCAAAACTACAATATGGCTTTATTTTCTTTTTCACTTGTGTTATATTTTTATTATATAATGAGTCATACTATTAAAACCATATTTGTATAGCACAATTCAAATTGTCACAAGTTAGCCACAGTTACCAGACATAGAACTATATTGCCTGCTACTGAAATATCATTTAGTACCGACAGGAAAATTTTAATGAGTAAGGTAGCCTCTGCACTTGCTTTACTTTGGAATTTATTTTTTTCTGCTGCATTGGCTGTTCATGTCACTCTTATGAAGCTGTGTGCCCTCTTCCTTGGGTTACAAGGACAGTACTCAGTGACTCTGCCAAGATTTTTAAAAAAGTGCTAGAACAACGGATTATGGCATGCACTCATGTTTCATCTAATTCTTTAACTGTAGCTGTTAAATTATGTAGAGGTTAAGTATTAAATTCAAGATCCTCTCTTTGTAAATAACTATTCAGGAAAAAAAGCGAAATTTCACCCTGTGAAAGCACAATACTTGATGGGTTCTGAGGGAGAGAAGGAAAGGAGCAGGATTTGCTTTCTTCATATAGATAAATGTTTACTGATAAATTTTATGCTTGTTTCCTGATGAATGGGTTTATAGCAAGAGATTAACTACCCCTGAAAGCATGAAATACTGATTCTCGTTAATGTTTAGCAATGTGGCCTAAAAACCCGAATTAATTTTCCATCTCTGACTTGGTTCGTATGCGTGTAGCACATCATTATAAGACATACAGTATTGTAGCTCAGCTGGTAAACTTGCTGCTTTTGTTCTGTTGTAGACTCTGAGGTCATAGTTAACAGTTTCTGCTCCTTAATGTGGTTGCACAGGTTACAAAAATTGTGGGGCAGAGCAATGAGAGCTTTCTCTTCTGAAGTTATTAGCAATTTTTCTTGCACTGGAGTGGTTATCTGGGGGGAGAAGAAAGGAAGGAAGAATTGCTGTTTTAATTTATAATCTAGTGTTATGACTCATTAAAGATTTTCCTTGCTGGTTTAGGAGTATTACAGTGACTAGGAGACAGACCAAAGAGAAGTTTATCCATTTACCTTGTTTCTTAGCAATACATAATGGAGGCAAATAGATGTTTCAAAGGTTTTACAAAGTAAAGGTAAGCATTGCAGACAAGTGTGTTGTATGTATCTGGATATGGAGGGTGAGCTAAAACCTGGCCCAATAACTGTGCCCAGTATCAAAGCATGAAGTCCAGGCTGAGTCAAGTCACTAGTGCTGAACCCCACAGGTCAATACTGGGGCTAGTAAAATTCAACTTCTCTTTAATGACTTGAATTATGGAATATATTGTGCTCTGCACAAGTGGCTGATAGACTGGCTGGTTGCTACCATTGAGAGGGACCACCACAAGATTGAGAAAAGAGCAAACAGGAACCTGATGAATTTCAACAAACTATAAAAGCCTGCACCCAGGGGAAGAATAATCCCATGCACCAGTAATATGTAAGGGATCACCCAGCTGTAAAGAAGCCCTTCAGAGAAGGCCCAAGAGTTCACAGTGGACAAGCTGACCACAAGGCATGCTTTCTGCAAAAAAGGGTCAAGAGTGTCTTTAATCTGCATAAGGCAAAGCAATAACAGCAGGTCTAGGGAAGTAATGCTGTCCTTAGTGCTAGTATGATCACATCTGGAGTGCTGGGACCAGTTCTGGGCTCTCCAGAACAGGGATGTTGCAGACTCCCTGGAATGGATATGGTGCAGGACTACAGAGAAGGTTAAGGGACAGGAGTATCACTCGTACTGAGAGCTAGGAAAGTTCATTCTGCCCAGCAGATCAGGCTCAAGGAAGTTCTAAGCGTTGAAGAGGTAGAAAGCACATTCTTACTAATTCCCTACTTTCAGTTCAGTTGGGTGGCAGTGCACACAAAGTGAACACCTGAAATTTCCTCTGAACACACACAAAAAAAATTAACTATGAAGGTGGTCAGACACTGGAATAAGTTTCTCAGGAATTTGTGAAGCCATTCTTGGTGATTTTAAAAATCTGACTGGATATGATCCTGAATGATCTATTCTGGCTGACCTTCCTTGAGCAGAGGGTTTGAACTAGATGATCTCAAGTGTTCCACCCTAAATGGTTCTGTGAGATGGTTCTCAGTGGGACCTTTGCCCAATTCACCATATGATATGTAGCTTCTATATATGTTCTTACAAGGATAGACACCTATCTGGTTTTGCACAGTGTTTTTTGGTTTATTCTCTTGGGTTTTGTTGCTATTTTGTTTGCTTAATATCAGCTCATGTTGCTGCTGGAGAGGAATAGATCACACGAAAACAGCTTGGGGTGTGGTGAAAGGAAGAGAGAATTTATTTCTTCTCCCAGGATTCATATGCTTCTGACCACAGCCAGGGATTGGATGGTCAGGATAACACTTTCCCACTGCACTGGCCATGAGAGATGCCCATCACAGGACGTGTAACAGAAAGAATGTACACATATCTATGTTTATAGTTATTGTCTTGGGAAAATCTCAGAAAACTATGTCAGCAAGCTCAGAAGCTGAGTTTTTGGGGTGACAAGCTCATATCTCATATTAATATTAAATAACACCTAGAAAACAATATTCTGTGTATGTCTCACCGGGTGATTTTCATGATAACAGTGGTAAAACATTTCAAATAGAAGTTGTGATTTTTATATGCTCTGTGATCTGCTATTTAGAGTGGTTGGACTGGTAAATTCATAGACTCTGATCTTTGAGGTTATATGAATTACCACAGATTTGGGATTTAATAAATTAAAGTATTGTCCAAAATAGGTATGATTGAAGATGTTTTGAAGGTTATGTTTTCTAACTAGCATGATTACTGTTAGAGACATATGCTACTGTGAACAAGACTGTTCAACTAAACATTGTAGTAGAATAAACTTTCTAATTAATCTATGAACCATTATAAACTTCTAAAACTAAATGTATTGCCCTACTTGGCTAGTGCAAATGAATTATCCAAAATTTTATTGGAGCTTCTTCCCAGTAAATATGTAGGATTCCATGAGTCTTACAAGGGAATGACTATAATTAACTGTTACAAGTGAGACTAAAAGTCTCACTTGTACAAGTGAGATTTAAACTTTCTTAGTTGTTTTATGTTTTTTTTTTTTTTTAGTTTTTTTTTTTTTTTAATCTCAAAACCTAGACTGCAAACTGCATTTTCTGGTATTTGAGGAGGAAGGATAATGATAAGGTAACCTCAGCCTCTGTCTGGACAGTGAAAGCGAGCCACTGTTAAAAAAATCTAATTGTTTTTGTTTGAGAACTTTTCCAAATTTAATAGCTTAACACCAAAATTTACTTGCAACAGCAAGAGTGCATTCTTTCTGGTGTCATGAATAATGAGAAAGGGGAAAATAGGAATTTTGCTTTGCATGTGGCTACCATAAACATCATTACTTAAAACTTCAAAATATTTTGTACACACCTGGTTTGTGAGGTCTCTTTGCTCATCATTAGAAGTGTCTGAACAAAATGACCTGAAATACATTGGTCATAAACAGAGCAGACCAAAGTAGATCTACTGACAGATTATGGACAGAAACATAGGAACCTTAGCAATGCTGCAGCTTATTAGCTGTTTTTACATGTTTTTCAGTTGCTGACCATACTGAGATGATGACAGTATGAATAACTGCTTCTTAAAGCAGTTACCTTGTTAAAGGCAGGTTTAGGTGTAAACAACTGTACGAAAATTACTGAAAAATATCTGAGTCTGAAAGCTTTCAAAAGGGCTATGGGTTAAGTAGTATTACTTTCTATGAATTAATGAGTATAAAAGACTATCTTAATCTTTTGTTACGTGAGAAAAACATACAGTAAGACATTAGAACTTTAGACTTCTTTTGTTTGTTTGTGGAGCTGTTTTTTCTTATTCTATATGTTTGCTGTGTTTTTTTTATTGTGTGCATGTGCTTTTTTACCTCCCCACCAGATCGTTCTATTTCTGCTGAAAAATAGCCAATTTTGTTGGGTTTTGCATGTAACATTACAATTTATAGAGTGCAGAGGAGATAATATGCAGCTTTTGCAAAAATACTCATTTAATGAAAGTGTAACTGGTGCCTTTTTTTGGCTTGATTTCTGCTTTTGCAGTAGCAGTGACTTTCTTCTTGTGGTAAATAAATGAATATGCTTGTTGATAACTTATTTTCTTTTCATGACATGTCTGTGAAGCACACTTTGCAGCTCTGTTTTTATATGGGTGGGGTTTTTTACTTCCCCAAAAGACAGAAATCCACAGGCAAAAAAGTGTTAGATAAAGAAGGTTTACAATATTACTGAGGAAGACTGTTACTCGTGTATTGCAGATGAACAAATTGGAAATAAATTATTTGTGCACTGCTTCCATGGAAAATACTATCCAGAAAAATGAGTCTGCTATATAGAGGAGTCTTATGAATTTGAGCAGCCTCATGTGTATGCCTTTCAAAATCTGCATAATAAAAGTGTTGTTAACTGGTTATAAAACACCTCCTCTGTTGGGGAGGATGAAACAGGGAAACCTTGTGAATGTGATTGTTTTAACAAAAGATTCTGAAGGTATGAGGCCTAGAATTGAGATAGAAATGAAAGCTTGCTTTGAGTCATAAGATACAGAGTACTGGTTACTATATGACCAAAGAACAATAGTCTAGCCAGCTAAAGGAGAATCCCTGCTGACAAAACAATGTCCTTCTGCTGATAGAAAGTCCAAAGGTAAAGAAGCAAGGAAAAACTTGTAAAGCTTTGTAGAGTCTAAAATGCAAGACTGTATGTTAATATAGGGAAGCGCATAGGCTGCATGTAAATTCTTTAGTGGGTGTGTCTCATGGTGATTGGTTACTAAGAATTAGAATATTCACTATAGGAAAGCATATAATGGATTGTAACAAGAGCCTAGCTCTCTTACTCCCTCCCTCCCCTTTTCCAACCTCTTCTCTCCTGCTCTCCCCGCACTCTCTCCCCTCCCCCTGACCACGTGGACGCCGAGGCTGGTGGCGGACACCGGTCTCCCCTCTCTTTACCCATATAATAAATTGCTTATACCTGAACAGCTTGACCCAGGAGAAGTCTCTCACGGCAAGCGAGCATTTTAGACAGCAATACTCCTCTCCAGAATACAGAATGCATTATTAAATGCCCAAAGTGGAAGTACAAGTGGCGCATATAAAGTTCATTTCTGATCATTATTAATCTTTGAGCTTTCATAATGAATATATTAATTTTTAGTATGAAGTGGAGCTGTTGAGCAAAGGTGAACTATAAACCAGAAAAATCATCATTCTATCCAAATTATTCAGGTGCCTCAAAAAATTGCTAGGCTCAATTGATACTTATTTTGCCCCCAGTCTTTTATTCTTAGATTGTCTTTAAAGGTACAAAATGAAGGAAGTATTTAATTTCTATGGAAATAAAATCATAAAGTAGGGATCTGAAGTCAGTGCAAGTATTGCTGGATATTTAAAAGAAATCCAGATGCTTAGACAAATTGCAAAATAGTTGTTTAATATATGGTATGTGTACCATATATCCAGTTGGAAGAACTTATTATCACAAAATTGAAAGGATTTGGTAACCTATAAACCTGGTAAGAAATTACTGATCTATGATAGAAATGCAAGCTAGAGATAGAAAATTAGTGCTTTTCAGAAATTCTTTTCGTACTTAGTCACTTTTAAAAAGTGCTTTACTTGTCATGTTTTAATTGGCTTGATGTAGAGTTTGGTTTCAAAGACTAGAAAAACCCTGCTGATTAATGCAAATCCAAATCTTCACCTTTGCACTTCACATTTCTCAATCATCTGTTGCTGTTCCCTCAAATGGCAAGCTGTCAGGCTATGGATAATGGAAGCTCCAAAATGGAAGTAATTACATGCAATAAGTGAGCTGAAGCAGTTCCTGCAGGATATTGGCAAATAAACGTGCTAAAAAAGTTACATCAGGAGATATGAATTGAAACAAAACAAATGCAGGCTGAAAACAGACAAATTCATTCAGGAGATAAAGTATGTTAGTGCTGATGTATTCTAGTCAAGTTAATGACCTGTAAATCAGTTATTGTGTCTACCAGAACACAAAGACATACAGTCTATGATTGCATAGGCACAAAATCTGGAAATAAATCTGTCAGTGGGAACATTACAGTATGTAGGTGTTGTGGTTTAACCCCATGTGGCAACTGAGCCACACACAGCCACTTTTTTACTCCCTTCTGGTGGGATGGTGGAATGAATTGGAACAGTAAAAGTGAGAAAACCTTTGGACTGGCATAACAGCAGTTTAATAAGTATAAGTGAAAGCCACACATGCAAAGAAAGCAAATAATGGAATTCTTCCTTCACCCCTTCCCACGGGCAGGCAAGTGTTCAGCCACCCCCAGGATAACAGGTTTACATCACATGTAATGATGCCTTGGGATGACAAGCCAAACACTCCAAACATCCTCCCCTTCCATCTTCCTCCTCAAACTTTGTATGTAAATCATGATGCCATATGGTCTGGAATATCCTTTTGGTCATCTGGGGTCACCTGTCCTGGCTGTGTCCCACAGCTCCTTGTGCACCTCCAGCCTGCTCACTGGTGAGGGGAGAAGCAAAAAAAGCCTTGGCTCAGTGCAAACCCTGCTCAGTAATAGCTAAAACATCCTGTTACAAACGCTGTTTTCAGCACAAATCCAAAACATAACATTCCAGATACTGTAAAGAAAACTAACTGTAGTCTAGAGAAAACCAGCACAGGAGGATAGCTACAATGAAAAAAGACACATTATGTGGAATTTAAAAGAGTTACCTTTCTGATGCTATGAAAATTATTTACCCTCTTTCAGGGCTGTGTCTGTCATATGCATAGCTAGCATTTTAACAACATCGGGTATGGCTCTGTTTTCCTTTGGATGCTCCATCATTTGATAAGCACATCAATGAGGAATGTCTTTAACTTGATCTCCCAAAAAACGAAGGCAAATGTGACCTATTATTATCAGTTCCCTCCTTGCTTAAGGTGTGGGGACTGAAGAATCGGCCAGCAAATGAGTTATGGCATGCCCCTGGAGAGCCAACCCTTGAGCAAGGTACTTGTGCTCAGGGTGAGAAAGTCTCCCATCCAGAGACCTTTGCATATTGTATGTTGATTTGTTGTAACTCATTGGTTCTCTCCATGTCTTGGCCATCTGGGCACAGCTGGCTCAGGTTCAGCTGCTGTCTACCAGCACCCCCAAGTCTCTTTCTACTGAATTGCTCTCAAGCCACTCTTCCCCCAGCCTGTAGCACTGGGCTGTAGGTTTGTTTGGTTTCTTCCTGTTCCAAGGCATGAAAACTGAAAAACAGTTGAGATTATTTGTGAAAAACAAATAATACATGCTTTCTGAGGTTTCTTGCATTACACTCGACCAGCACTGTATTAAGGTGCCTACACGCTATCCAAAAAGTCTGTGTAAAAAATCTTCAGATTGCAACAGTCAAATACCAGAAGACTAAGCAGGCAAGATGGGAAACAACCAACAGGTAATAGTGCTAAGTATTTCAATTTTCTGTGGTTTTCCTTTGAATTTGTACATTGTGCATAAGTAATTCTAAAGCATTTGTAGGTCAAGTCAGAACCCTACTGTTCTAAAATTGCTATAATGGATGCATTTGGAATGTTACAGATGTGTGGAATGCATGTTGTTAAATAACAGTTTCACTTACTAATGTGGCTGAGCTTTTAAATTTTTTTTTTACTCTTTGCTATGCATGACTTTTCCTAGTTTGGTTTTTTTGAGACTTTTTTTTTGAGGATGCTTGTAGCAGGGAAGACTCCTGTTGCTGGAGCCTGCATACATTAACCTAGAAAAAAAAATTTGCTTTTTTTCCCCCCTCCCCCTTTTAATTAAAAGAACAAACATAAAACTGCTTGGAACATCATGAGAACTCTTAAATTAAATTTCTGCAAAACTCAAACCATAATGAGCAGTTGCTATCATAACTGTGTGAAATATTTACAGATAATTCTCTACTGGACCAGACAGTATATCACATAATGGGGTTGCATATGGGTTGATATGCATGTTGAAGCTCTTAAGCCACAGACCATCAGTTTGTGGGCAATAACCTCTGATGGAAATGAATATGGACTGGATAGAATTTGATCTAGTAGAACATCTGTCCCAAATGCTGGAGTTAAGACATTGCCAGCTACATAGAAAAGCTACAGAAATAATGGTGAATTGGAAACACAAAGGTAAGTTTTAGCACATTGTTACTGAATATAAGAAGTGTACTTCCATGATAGTAAAACTGAATAAAAAGGGAAAAAGTTATTTACACATTCCAGTTAGGTGTTTTTATATTCAATTAGCTTTGCACTAGTGTTGTTTCCTATTCTGCTAGAATATTATTATTTGCTGTGTGCTAATGAAGATTATTGTACCATAAAGTCAGTTGCAAGAGAAGTCACAGAAAGAAGAAATGAAATTGGTGCAGGAATGATTATGGAAAAAAATTGTGTGATAGGTTTGGTGGACATTCTGTGTAGTACCTTGCATCTTTATAACTATGTGTTAATGGGTCTTTTGGAACTTACTCTTAATTTTCAGTGTTTGAGGAGGCTTGTGTTTTGTACATTGTTTTGTGATGGCATTTGAGACTTAAGTTTCAATCCAAGATTATATCCCTTGTGTACACAGAGTGCAATATTAAAATTGGTATGGCCACTGTGATTAGGTTTGCTTCACTGTGAAAAATTATCCAGCTAAGCCAGACTGACAACAGTGATGTAGTTAATTCTTCCATTTGTTGGTCTGTGTACTTTATTTATATGTAGTCAGTGTCTGCCAGTACTGTGGCTTTTAAAACAGCAGCAGAACTGACCTGGGCTCTATAGGGCTTAATGCTGTTGTTCTGTGCTCTGGGGAAAAAGTGTGAAATCTTACACACAGTGAGTGGTAGGTAGTGTCATGTTTATAAGACTCTGTTCTTTAAATAGTTACTTTGAAGGCATTTCATTCATCTTGAACTCCATAGTAGTTTGCATGGATTGCCTGGTGCACCCGGTATGTATTCTGTTGACTTTCACTTTCATATTGAAACTAGCAAAGTGCTAGCTATTAATTTATCTCCTAACTTTTTCACATCATGTATGTCAGACAAAATATTTTCCTTGCATGTCTATTTTATTATTTGGCTTAGAAAGTGCTACTTGTAATGTGTTATATGGAATTAGAAATAGGGAGGATTCACTTTTTGGGGTGAGGAAGAAAAAACATTAGAAGAAATGTGCTCATTAGGCCCATAATTATTTGTCTGAACAATAGCGTTCTTTTAGAATAGTGCGTAACATCACTTGTAGATGGTAAAATAAAATTATTAGGAAAATGGCATATTGCTTATTTTAACATAAGCCATATGTTTTACTGTGGAGATTCTTCAGAGTGTTTCTCTTAAAAAACTTATGTTCTCAGCAATCTGAAAAATAAGTTCACTTAATGAGATATCTGAAGGGACTATCTATGTGTGTGTCCAACTGAAGTACAATGTAGAGGTACCTGAGCTCCATTTTAAATACTCAAGGTAGAAGCAACTGCATTTATCTAACAACTTGTGCTTGTTCAGGCAACTTGAGGCAATGCAGATCTCAGGTAATCCTGAGCTTTAACTTGAAGTAAAATACAAAGCCTTCTGTGATTCCACTATCTAGCATTTGAAGTGTTCATTTGTTATTATCACAGAGAGCCAGGTCTAGTTTGGGTTAAGTAATTTCAGAAAGGATATTCTTATTTCAAAGAGTAACAGTAATTGAGATGGACAAACTGAGATCCCCTTCTTCCCCTCCCCCTGCATATACTCCTGAACTATTAAATTAACCAGACTGTAGTGACTACATGATCTGGCAACACAAGAATATGCCATTGCTGCTCTTTAAAAATATGATCCTAATGGGAATTTATTTTTTCAAGCAGTAAATTTGTTTGCTGAGATCAGCATATTCGTAGCAGAAAATTAAAATGGAAGTAAAATTGTAACTGTCAGCATCTGATGCAGAACAGTAACAATTAAATCTTCTTGTTTTCTCTGTAGAGGGAAAGGGATGATAAAGATTACTTCTTTTAACACTTCCAGTTCAACCCTGTTGCCTGTTTGCTTAAAAAAAATTGTGTTTGAACAAAATTCACTATTCTTTCTATAGTATTAGCCTCAGATTTTCCCTCTATAAATCTTCTTGCTAATCAGATTTATTGTTTTCAGGGACTAAAAAGGAGTAAAATCTGAAACATAACATGTCCCCATCCTTTTTTTTCTTTGGCAAATTAAAACATTGTAGTGGTGTACAGTTCACCAGTGCCAGAGCTCTTGTCAGGTGTAGTACCATGCAGCACTTGTGTCCCTATTCCCAGCAGGAAACTTAAGTCTCTGTCAGGTACAGTGTATGTAGTGGGTGCAAATTGCTCTTGAAAAGCTGTGGGAAGCATCACATCCTGATGCTGCATGTTTGGCAGGCATTCAAAATATCTGGTGTTCTGCATGAACAGAGGAAACTGGGAAGATGAATTTTTCAAGGGCCCAGCAGTACAGAAATTTAAGAAACAAAAATTTTATGCTATACTGTTTTTTGTTGCTTTGTTTTTGTTTGGTTTTGTGGTTTTGTTTGTTTGGGGTTGTTGTTGTTTTGTTGGGTTTGTTTTTTTTTACATAGTATTGGAGTTAATTTCAGAGAAAGTAGTAAATATTTCAGAATGCCAGGAACCTATTAGAATGTTTCAGGCTTGGGACAAAAGATAGCAAACTCATGTTTTCTAAAAATGTAGCTCCTATAAAAACATGAGTTTAAACACTGGAAACACATGCAAAATGTAAAAAAATAATCTGCTGAGGACAGGACACAAGCACCCTTTTATAGGCTACTATATGTTTTTGTATTCAGAGTTGCATTCCATTAAAATTATTGTTGAAATCTCAATAGCAGTTGACAAGAAAATACAAATTTGTAGCTGTTCTTGCCATGCTCAAAATACTGAGATGAGCCATTTCATCCTTTAGGTGTTCCCTCTTATTACTTTTATATAATCACAGTTTTATCTTCAGAATATTGCAAATGTATTCAAATTTATTTTGATTATCAGTTTTTTTAGAAAAGTTGGAACAACCTCTGGGTACTACTGGAAGTATTTTTGCTTTTGCTTGGTCCTGCATTTTCCTGTGAAACAACATGATTGCAGACTGAGGTTAAAGAAAAGTTAGGATATGGTCTTGGTTGTCTTTTTTTCCAACATTCACTAATGACCACCTTAATTCCTGGCTGATTTAAGTCATCAGTTGAGGCATAATTTTATACTTTTACCACAGACAAGTTTATAATACCTATATTTTACAGTAGATAACACCGTGTCTCCACATTACAGGACAAAAGTGTGTTTTGATTGGGGATCCTTTTCTTAAGCGCAACTCATTCAAACACCTCATGCTTTGTTTCTGGAAATACTTTCTAGGCTTCCAACACCATGGGGGCAGCCATGAGTCAGCATTTTTCTCCGTTCAGTAATGGTCTGTTTTAATTTCATGTCTCATGCCAGCTGTAGATATCACATCTACAAAAAAGCTTGTTGATGAAGATACACTGTCATGGGGTGGCTTTACCTTTAAGATGGTTTTTGGGAGCTAAGGAAGTTGAAGCTGCTGGTGGCTGATGGGAGTCTTTTCTCCTGACCAATTATCGGTCATTTCTAAGAATTGACAGCAGTTTTGACCATTAAAAAGTTAAGCCAACTTGTGAACACCTCCTTAAGATGTACAGTCAAAGCTCTCTTGTTCTCTGGTTTCCGGCTTCTGAGAAGGTAACAAGGCTCTGTCTTGGCCTCCTCTCCCCGCCTCCTCCAGGCCGGACAAGGCCGCAGAGGACGAAAGGGGCGGGGGGGAGGAAAGGAAACGGAGCCGGCCAGCTTAGCTTAGTTTGTAGTTTTCTGCTGCTAGACTGAAACCTGACACCATGAACTCTTGCAGCTTTCCTAAGACTTTAATTCTTTTACTACCTGAATAAAATATACAGATTGCTCCTTTTTCCCAGAGAGACAGAGAAAGAAAGAGACAATCAACATAAAGAAGACATTATAAAACCACCAAAAATAGTGAGAAAAGAGTTAAGTTTTAGATGAGGAGAGAATAAGGAGGTGCTTTATAAGCTGAAAATATCTTTCTGTTAAAGCTATGGAGATGGACAATAGTGGTTTGAAAAGACTCCTTTAATTCATGACAGAGTATATTGACAGGAATGGAGTGTTCAAAGTGTAGATTTTAAGCAAAAGAGGGAGTAATTGTGATACAGTGAGTTGCTGGAACAGAGTTGAGCGAAGATTTGAAGCCTTGGGGGCAATGAGAAAACTGTTTCCAGAGAAGCTCACAAAGACAGATGAAGAAGACTTTTGCCTTTGAATAACTCATCCTTAAAATGACATCCCTAGACTCATGGCCCATACACACCTCAGAGTGATGTGAAATGAGAGGAGTGAACTCTGATGACAGGATTTCTGGGCAGCTGACATCAGGGAAATAGAAAACTATAACAGAAATAGTTTTCTTGTGAGAAACTCCATAGATTAGCAAAAGAAGACTTCTGTTTCTCTACAAAGACTGATGAAAAGACTGTAGCAGAAACTGAGACTGTTTTAACCACCAAAGTTCTAAAGTTTTTTGTCTCTATGTTGTCACATGTACAAAAGAATAGTCAGGTAATGGGGGATAAAAGAGTATTCTGGAAGTTTATTCCAGTGTTTTTATTCTTGTAGTTTTGTTAATAAATTTCCTTTATTTCTTTTTAAGTTTTAAGCCTGTTTTGCTCTTGTTCTAATCCATATCTCACAGCAAAAAATAAGTAATTTTTTTAGTTACTGCTTTAAAACCACAACATACACACTTTCTTTTTAGTTTAAGAAAAACAATAAAAACACTATGGCTTTTCTAATGCCATAATGCTTTCTAATGCCATAATGGAGTAGTTCAGAAATACATTTTCCTGTTTCATAAAGGCATTGAGAACATAGGGGTAGCCACAATCAGTCTTACAGGATGCCATTGCAAGGCTGATAACACTGAGAGAGAGGTAGGACCTGCAAGAATAAAGTTGTATTTAGGACAGAAGTCCAGATTTTAGAATGTGTACATCCCCAAGTGTTTGCTGTCTATCTCACAAAACACCCAACGTCTAGGGTTACCTGAGTTTCTGTTTGTAAGCTTCTGCAGATGCTTAAAAATGCATCTCCAGGTATATCTTTTTAGCTTTTTAGAACTAATATACACTAGTATATACGTCCTACCTTCCAGCTAATGTTCCTAATACAAGATTTAATGAATGCATTGTCATGGTATGTAGCAAGCAGCTGGAAATCACATCTGCTCTTGTTCTGATTTAACTAAAAATACATCTGCCATGAATATCATATTAAGGTAAAATTGATAATTACTGCTGGAAGAAAAAGATGTTATAATCCAAGCTCACCACCATGTCAATGTGACTGCATAACTCAGTACACAAGGAAGAACCTCACACAGATAGTCCTGGTATCTGCAATTTCCATGAACAGCCAATACTGAATGGTTCCATACATTCTGCTGAACAGAAAAGGCTGAATATGCACTATGTGCTGCAAACTTTCCTTCTTACATTTTTTCTTTGTATAAATGGGAAAGCAACTTTACTATTAGGAGAAAATACAATACATACAGTAACTCACAATAAAATAGACAATAAACAAGAATCTGAAACTTGGCTGTAAAACAACCAGGTAAAGCAAAGTTGGAAAAATGTTGCTGTGAAAAGGATGTCTTGGCATTCCATATTTATTTTTTGTTTAAGCTTCCAGATCAGAATAGAACAGCCCACATAGAACGTACGTGACACGACTGAAGTTTTTCAGTAACTTCAGGCTGCAGTTATCGCATTCTTCAAAGCTGCCTCTCAGATATAGCTTTAACTTGGTCATCTTTCCAGCTTGCTTTCCTGGGCAAAATGTTATGCTGGCAAAAATAAGTGGTGGTTGCAGTTCTAAAAAAAAGACAAGGGGTGTTTGTAAGGAAGAGGACAAAGAAATAATCTTCTGATAGTATTTGGTGGATTTAGCGTGAGTTCAGTGTTACACATTAGTGGAATGATACCCACCCTGCCTTTGAGGCTAGAAAGTCTGATGAGCATTAGTGACTGAGTCAAGACATAAACTTACCCATCTATCATTTTCTTAATCATCATCTTTGCTTAATCCTTAGTTCTTGACTGTGATTTTCATAGAATTACAGAACCACAGAATCAGAGAATATGCTGAATTGGAATTGATATCATTCATTTTTGTGCTGGGTGGTGCTGTGCCTGTGAAATAAACAGGTTTTTTCCACTTCTCTCAGAGAAATCTCTTCCCGAACCGGTTGGGGGGTGGGGGAAAAGAGCCACGTGAGTTTCCTTCCCGGGGAGGGGGGGAAGCCCCACTGGAGGTTTTCTCCTAAATTTGCCCTAAACCAGGACAACCCACAAGGATCATTGAATCCAACTCCTGGCCCTACACAGCTTAATCCTCCGTTGACACAGCTTTGTGTCATTCCCTTGGTTTCAAAGCAAAGAAGTTTTAAACATCTCTGCTTGTAGTCCCTGTTCAATGAAGAGACCCTCCCCAGGATGTGACTGGCCAATGTTATTTCTCATAGTTAGTTCTACACTGCCTTTAGCTGTTAACATGTTTTTAACACCTCTTTTTATTGTTGCCAGAGCCCTAGCCAGCTTCAACTCCAACTGAGCTTTGGATGCAGAATTTTTTCACTATAGTGGTGAGCAGCATCTGTGTATTCCTCCCATGACATCCAACCTTGTTTTCACTTTCCTTTTTGTCACCTTAGCTTCAAAGATCCCTGCTTGTCCAAGCTGACCTTCTCTCTCACCTGCTTGACTTCTAGCATTTTGGAATTGCCAAATCCTGTGCTGAGAAGGTGGTGCTTAAAAAGTGACCAGCAATGATGGGCCCCAGAACCTTATAAAATATTTTCTCAGGCACCTCACTAACTAGTTCTCTGAGCAACCTACAGTCTGTGCTCCTCATATGCAGAGGAGATCCTGATCCTGAATATCTCCTAGAGAAACAGTGTGAGAGATCATTTGTATTCAGGTTTATTTAATTTTTTTTTCTTTGTTTTCTTTTTTAGTATTTCCAGATACTGAGTCTGGAAATTACAAGTGCCATAGAAATTTCCCATGTTTTTATCCTTTTTTTTTTTTTTTTTCATAATTACAATTTTAAAATCCTTCTCTTCCTACTAGTACAAGAGGTAGTATTCCTGCCCCATAACAAGTAAGTCTACTTGTAGCAGAATTCTTAATGAAAGCAGCTTCCATATTTCAGATTTCTAATGTGAGTTTTGAAAATTCCGTGGCAAAATGTACATTCTTCTCACTTAATCTTCATAGGTGACCCAACCAAATTATGGTTTCTGACAAACAAAATACAATGAATGACAGCTTTGTAGTAGTAACTCTATGCCAGCTTGATATGTAAAAGGGGAAAATATATTTTTAAGATCTTCTTCCCTGGCTAGGAGGGAGGTATAGTTAAAGCAATTGCTTTTCTTTTCTTATGAGATGTAACAAGTTCTGATCAAGGGAGTTGCTTCAAATTAAGAGAAGGTCTCTTTAGTATGGTCTGCTTCTGCTTTATAACTGATCTAGCACTTATCCACTGGACAAGTATCTGCTATTTGGGGTTGAAGCTGAACACTCTGTGTTCAAGTAGTATTTGGTGTTCAAGTAGCAAAGATAAATCTAGAAAGAAGGAGGTGGGAATTAGTCTCTTCTGCTAAATTTTCAAAATTAGTTGGACTACTAAGCAAAATATTGATGAAGAAAGGTACATTCTTGCTGAAGGACAATAAAGCTTTAGAACAATAAAGTGAGTCAGTGGACTTCTCTGCTTCCATAGATAAAGAGACAGAAATTTAGTCACCAGAGACACTTTTGTGGGCTTTCATTAAATAGCAATCATTGGAAGAAAAACAAGGCAAAAAGGTCACAGAATGGACCTGAAAGGTGGAGTGGGACATTTAGGGACTTAGCAATATGTTGTATCTGGACCCCACCTGATGACACTTCATCACATTGTACCACAGAGTATCATACTATGCTATTTAAGGAAAGAGTAAAGAATTTATCAAGAATATACAGTGGGTATTGCAACTCTTTTCAAAGACATTTATTTTAATGCTGTAATAAAGAAGTATCATTAATTTCCTTCTTTCTTGTTCTTCTATGTCCAACAGAACAATAAAAATTATTTTTTAGACAGCCCTTCTAGGTCCAGCTGTTTTCCCTCTGCTTCCTTCTGTTATCGTTCAAGAGTGGAAATAGACAGTATCAATAGAAATGGAAAAAGACAGTACAGTAAACAGTAATGCTTTCTATCAACTGTTCCAGACTCTGTCAATTTTCTGACTGAGGGATTATTTTATTCCTGTATTTATTGAGAAGACATGTAAATGTGGCATCTATGGACAAAATTTAGTGGTGGACTTGTTACTGAACAGTGAATGGTTGAAGCCAATGATGCTAGAGGTCTTTTCCAATAAGGTCTTCTCTAAATAAATCTATGATTCAGTACTTGTACTTGGTTTATTTTGAATCTCCCTAGGGTGGTTCCTCTATTTTGGCAATGAATTCTCTAGTCACCTCTTTTAAGTTTCAGATAACATTTCTTTCTTATCGTGTTATGATTGATCCAACAGAATGTCTTACCTCATCCACTTTTTTCTTTAATTCATAATTTCATATATGTGTCTCTAAATACATTTTTTTTCTCTAAATATATCACTTTGTGTAAAAATAAATTATTTTTGTGTTGGTTGCTACTTTAATCACATCTCTAACAGTTTTACTGTCATGGCATTTTCTGATAGGACTAGACTCAGTATTAATTTGTTACTGAATTATATAAAACATTTTCAGTATTGGGCTATATGGAGAGAGAGTCATAGAATATCTTACATTGGAAGGGACCCATAAGAATCACTCAGTGCACTCCCTGCTCCTCACAGGACTACCTAAAACTGCACCATATAACTAAGGCCATCATCCAGACACTCTGTCTTTAACAGGCTTGATGACATCACCACTTTAGTGGGAAACCTATTCCAGTGACCTTTCACTGTTTCAGTGAAGAACCATTTCTCAATGTCCAATTTAAATTTTCTCTGATATAGCTTCATTCCCTTTCCTTGTGTGCTCCCAGAGAGGATACCAGTACCCCTGCCTACACTTCCCCCTTTGAGGAACTTGTAGTCCCTCAGCCGTCTCCAGGATGAACAAACCAAGTGATCTCATCCTTCTAAGCTCTTGCTTCTAAGACCTCCTGTCATCTTGATCTCCCTCCTCTGGGCACACTGTAGTTAATGTACATCCATATTGTGGCACCCAAAACTGCCCCCAGCACTCGAGGAGGACCCAGAGCAGAGTAGGACAATCCCCTTCCTCACTTTGCAAGCAATGCTGTGTCTGATGCACCCCAGGACAGGGTTGGACCTCCTGGCTGCCAGGGCACTGCTGATTCACTTTCAACTTGCCATCAACCAGGACCCAGACTCGTGCACATATATATATATATAGTTCAAAGTTTTGAGGGTTTTTTATCATTTTGAACAGTGTTGAAGGCTACTAAATCCAAGCAGACAACACCCACAGCCTTTCCTTCATCCACCAAATGAGTCCTTTTATCATAGGACCAGGTTGATCAAGGAGGATGTGCCTTTCACAAATCCTGATCCCCTGGCTGTTCTCTATGCACCATCTAGCATTTGTGAAGATCTCCATAGCCTTCCCTCACATTGAGGTCAGACAGACTGACCTTTATATCATTTTAAGGGATAAAATGCTAATTATTGCTTGTCAGATTATTTGACCTCAGTTCTAGAGTTAGTATTTCCTGTTTAGATCTATTTTCACCTATTTTTGGAATTAATTATAAAACATAATGACCATCTTATGTTTTATATTTTGCATATTCTATAAACTTTGCTAGTTTCATGTTCACACTAAATATACAGGACTTGTGGAGATAGGAGTCTAAAACAATAATAAAAACCCAGCAATGAACTGTTAATTGTCTAAACCCACCTGTAATACAGTGGGGTTTATCCAATAGAACTGGTGCTTAATTTTGTTATATAGTATGGAATTTAATAAGTAAGCAATAAAATGGAACTACTGGAGATACTTCTGTAAAAAAAGTCATTTAGGTACACTATATATGCTTCAATTATTGTACCCTGGAATGTTCTGAAAAATATTATTTTCTGTAATGTGACCACAAATGTGTTATGTAAACCAAGCATGGAGCTTTGGTTTTTTTACATATTGTACATCAAGTTAATATATATATCTTGTACAGGACTATACAGATCAAAAGTTAAATTTCACCGTCCTCACAACATTCACTTTTTACTATCAATAACATTTTAAAGAACAATTTCCAAGATTTTGTAATTAATATTGAAATACAAATACTTTTGTGTAAGAAAATTTAGATCTGCTTTTATGCTGCCTTCTGTGAGGCAGAGGACCTGGTTCAGGAACGGCACGGTGACCAATCCCAGGTCACTCGGTCCATTTGCACACAACACCAATGTGATGGATGGCAAAAATGGTGTTTATTGGTGAAGAATTTGACACTTTATAACCTAGGTTCACAATGTCACTCCCATCTGCTTTCATCACAGCTAGGTACTATTGGCTAATTACGGGGTCATTACCATAAACTGTTGAGGAGGGGGGTAACTCTATCTTTCCGTACACCACGATATCTTCCGACCTCCGGGCCCTATCTCCCCACGCTTATTTTTTTGGACTGTAACTGCAGCATTGGAACACCTATTTACTCAGCCTATCTTGCAAAGAACAGTGCATCAAGGAGAGCTGGTATGTTCTATGAGAGAGGAATAAGTAGCATTTTTGGGAAAAGTTTAATAATACAGAATATTCATGCACAATTTCAACAGACTGGTAAGCTGTGCTTTCTGTTTGTGTGTATAGTTGCATATATTACACAGCTGTTAATATCTATAAATGTATCTTGCAAAGCAGCTCTTGCCAGTATGACATGTTTACCATCTGACCTGAAGGAGGATGTTCCCTCCTTAGGACAAGCTATTGGACAGAGTTTTGTAAGGTACTAATACCACTTTATTTTTCCCTTTAATCTCATGAGGTTAAACAAGACCAGGTGCTGATGCTGCACCTGGGTCAGGGCAATCCCTGGTGCCAGCCCAGGCTGGGCATGAACAGATCCAGAGCAGCCCTGCCCAGAAGGACTTGGGGGTGCTGGGGGTGAGAGCTGGACATGAGCCAGCCACGGGCACTCCCAGCCCAGAGAGCCAAGTGTGTCCTGGGCTGCATCCAGAGCCCCGTGGGCAGCAGGGGAGGGAGGGGATTCTGCCCCTCTGCCCCGCTCTGGTGAGACCCCACCTGCAGGGCTGCCTCCAGCCCTGGGGTCCCACCACAGGAAGGACATGGAGCTGCTGGAGAGAGTGCAGAGGAGGGACACCAAGGTGATCAGAGGGATGGAGCTCCTCTCCTAAGGGGGAAGACTGAGAGAACTGGGTTGTTCACCCTGGAGCAAAACCACTGTTCTTATGTAGGTAAAACTCACTTCCTCACCCCCACTCAACTTTAGAAATGTCCTGCATAGCAGAGGTAGAGTTGAAAAAGTATAGGAACTTGTTCAATAAGTGCATGTTTTCTAAATGTTCTGAGGTCTGCAGGAAGTTTTTCTACCCCAGTGTACAATAAACTGCTTATTTGCTTAGACGATACAGAAAAAAGTATTTGTAATGTCACTATAAACAGTAGCCTAGCTACTGTTCCATTTCCTTTTCTGAACTGAACCTCCTCAGTGTTCTGTCCTCATCAAACACAGGAGCCATGCTGTTTACTGAGCATCAGAGTCACACCCTTGTCCATGCTCACAGTGCCTGCACATCACCTGTCAACCAAACACCAATGGGGCATTACCAGAGCCATGGGAGTAACACTCTGTGTCTTTCTCTCCAACTCTTTCCTCCTTTTTCTTCTTTTGTTTCTGCTTTTCTATTGTCTCGCTTAGGGGCTTCTTTTTTCTTCTTATCAAGAAATGGTTCACAGGTATAATATCGATCTTGTTTGCATCTAATTTCATCTTGGGAATCTGATAAGTTTTTCCCCCTGAGGAAAACTGGAATGGGACATCTTTGATGTCAGAAGTGGGAGTAAATCAAGACAGCCAGGCAAAGAGGGGAGCATAACAGAAAATTTTAAGGTGGTCTTGGAAGTGAAGTGGCAACTAGTCTTGGCCACAGCAAGCATGAAGCAATACAGCTTAAAATCTCTGGCGACAGAAGGAAAGTCCCAGCAAAACTTCATTGCTAGAAATGAGGAGAGCAGACTTCAGATTGCTCAGGGAACTAGTTGGTGAGATCCTGGGAAAACACTTTAGAAGGTGCTGTGGTCCATCAGTTCTGGTCACTTCATAACCACCATATCTTAAAAGCACAGGAGCAGCCAGCAGTAACCTGGCAGCTAGGAGCACCAAACATGTCCTAGGGAGCACCAGGCCAGCATTGCTGGCCAGGCAATAGAAGGGATTATCCTGCTCTGCTTTGCAATGGGGCAAACTCACCTTGAGTTCTGGGAACAGTTTTGGACACTACAGTGTAAGAAAGACATTAGCTCTTAGAGAGTGTCCATGAAGATGGTGAAGAGTCTTGAGAGGAAGCATTATGAGGACTGGCTGAGGTCACTTGGTGTGTTCAGCCTGGAGAAGAGGAGACTGAGGGCAGACATCATTGCAGGAGCTATGTACACTAGGCTAACATGCTACAAAACAGAGAGCAAAGTATCTCTTCAAGGTCTTTTAACTCTCAACTTGCCCAGTAATGAAATGCGAAGTAACTTATTTTCACTTTTAGCCCAATAATCAAACCCCTGTGTCCTGCAATGTAGACTCTTCCATCCAGTCACTTAATATTACACAAAAACCCTAGAAGAAGAGGATGAAGAAGAAGAAAAAAGAGAAAGTGACAAGGCCCTAAATCCTCCATCTTGTCTCTTATTCACTAATATAACTTAAACCCTAAACCCTAACTTTCTTACCCAGTGACTTAATACAATTCTATCTAACTTACACACTCACATTTTCAGTTCTATCTATTAATTTTGGCAGCCTTTTCCATGGACTCAGGACAAACACAGTATTTTCTTGTGGGTCTGTGCCTGTCAGCACATAAAGCATGAAATTCTTTATGTCCAGGGTTCTAACAACACACCAGCAGAAAGTATAATGACAACTGTCCAAGGGATTGCCTTGACACCACTAACATTTTGTAGTGGTAGTAAAGGAAAAGCCATCACATTTTGAATTCAACACACTTGCACTAAACAGCATTTCAAAACCTCTAGTTTGTTTGTTTGTTCTTCTTGATCTAATGCCAAGGAAGCAAGATTTTTGATTTCTTATGTTGAAGTATATGAAAAAAAACTTAATTTATACAAGTTGCTGCAATATGACATTAATCAGGGAAAAAACAAGACAAACAAACAAAAAAAAACCCAAACTAAAATAACTCCAAATGTCTTCAATAAACTTCCTTTAAAGCCATACGGAGACTAAAACTATAGCAAATATCACAATGTAAGTCCTAGTAATTGCAATTGCCATTTTACTCCACAATGTGAATGCAATGACCAAGTGAAACTGAGAAACATTCTGAAGAATTTATTTTAAAAATTTTCAGACACTATGATGAAAGCATGTCTCACTATATTAAGAATGGCAATAAGCACGACACTGACTCCCTTAGCGTCATTGTCCAAGACAGCAAAGTTTATTATTCTTAATCTTCTTTTGCACGCATGTTCAAGAAGGTCCAAGAGGCAAAACTCTCATTGGCCATTAAAGCAACACATCCACCATCATTGGTTAAGTAGAACACTACCCCTTGACTGCTTCCTAAACAACACCTGTTAAGATTGTTGTCCTTTATTAAGGACTGTTTGGATTCTTTTGGATTCTTTTGGATTCTTTCTCATGCTTTCTCAGGCCAGACTGAAAAGCCTGTGTGACTTAGTTACACAAAGGCTCCGTTCCCTGCTTACTTTTTGCATTCAGCATCTATAGAAGCATATGAAGTATACACAGCATCTTAGTGTTAAATTCTGGTCAGCGAGTCCTTAACATAATTTATCAATTGTCTAAAATCTCAAATAAATAAAGTAGATACTTATATTATCCATCTGAATTTATTTCAAGGTAATTCTTTGTTTAAATTATCTGTCTGTATTAGTGTATTTCTACCTTTCAAAGAATAATATACCTGAAACTGATTTTGAACTCTGTGTCTGGAGATTCATCCCATGAGTGGGAACGCCCCTCAAGGTTACTCCTGGAGACTGAGTGAAAGATACTTGCCTTTGGTCATTTGTATGGATGAGTGATATCAATCTTCACTTTTACTGTTTTGTGGATTTTGATGATGATGATTTCTTGTTTGGTCAGGTTTTTTTTAATATGACTTTTGCTGTACCACATATCACGCTTTTACAGTGTCCACCAAAACACTTCTTTAATAATTTTCATAACATTTCTTATAGTAAAAGAGAAATTCTATATATGAATGCTTCAAATTACAGACATGAATTCAGACTATGTTAGATTTAGCAGCATTGAAGTTGATCTTCCACTGTGTTACTCAGATTTCCTGAAGCTGAAAAAACCCACAATAAATGGTACTTCGGAAGATATTTAAATTTTTTAAGCAATACACAGAGCCGTTAGGAATAGTGTTGATATGAAGGTAAGGTAGATATCACTAAGTCCTGGTTTAGAGCAGATCTGGGAGAAAACCTCCAAATGGCATCCCTCCAGAAAGCAAATTCGAGCAGCCCCTCCAACAACTGGTTAGAGAAAATATTTCCTTGGCGAAAAGTGGAAAAAATTGTTTATTTAACAAGCAAAGTATCCACAAGCATAAAAAAAAAATAAAAGAATAATATTAAACAATAAAACCTCTTGCTGTTGTCGTGGAGGGTAGCTTGACTCGCTCAGTCTTTTATCAGTCCCTCCAGTGCTGGAAAGTGCCGAGGCCCAGTGGGCCAAAGGCATGAGCTCCCGGTGTTTGTCCGGGTCTTCAGTCCAGAGCAGGTTTGAACAGATCCAAGAAAAAAGGGAAAAACACACACAGTCCTGGGAACTTCTCTGCCTGAACTAACTAAAAACTAACTAAAAGCAAAGGAGAGCTCTGTCCCATTGTCTGTCTGTGCTGCAAACAACATAGTTCAGAGAAACATGCAGGGGAGTGAGTGCTGTTTCTGAAAACAAACTTCAGCTTCTTCTTTCCCCGCTTTGCTCTTGGAACCAATCTTAAAGGTGCAGAACTTGATATCCAGCCTAAACAGAACAGATGACTGGGGATACAAGCATCATAAAGTCACCCCAGGACACACAGGAAGAGCTAAGCAGATGTCAGAGTTCAATACTCTCTCACCAGATTCTATTAGATATTCCACATGTGGAATGTGTGATCACTAAAATCAACTTTATTCATTTGAAGATAGCCGATATTACATTCTGATTATACATATTATACTCAGATTTTGCAGACTGGTACCAAAAAACACAAAAAAATATAAAATACTGTTAGCAAAATATAGTGATAGCTTGACACAGTTCAGATACAATACCAGTGTGACTCCCATTACTGTTCTCTGTAGCCTACTCACTGTAGAGGCCCAAGGGCCTATGACTAAAATCCCCATCCCTCAGCCATGGAAAGGAGGTGATGAATAGCACATCCTGAGGTTGGGGTGAGAGAGGCCTCTCTCCCACAGATCTCTGCAAGCATATGTTAATATATTGTTCCCCACTGGTTCTCTAAGTTTATGTCATCCCAGTTCAGCCCCTGTCCACCGTATTTTTAAATTCCCCAGAATGTTCTCCCTTCCCTGTTTCCCCATTGGCCCCAGTTTACTGCAATGCTCCACCCCATTTTCCTATTGGTTATTCCTGTCCCTAACCCCACCTCTGCACCATTTTCACCTGTTCCCATTGGACCCCTGCCCTCTCAACCGTCCCCCTCCTACACATATTTAACCCTGTGCCCTCAAACCAAATTCACTTTCATCCCTGGTTCCCTTCAATGCATGGTTGAAATAAACCCTGTTGGAACTCGAAACAAAGATCCTTCCTGTCGCTACTCATTGAAAGTTATCCGCAGTGTGTGTATGTGTGTGTGTCGACTGTGTGTGTGCTGCATGCCTGCCCAAACGACTTCTCCTGGAGACTCTTTTGGAAGGTAGCAGCATTCACCATCTACCCATGCTGCTACAACTGACCCTCACAACGCTGAGGGACTTCAATCTCTGGGAAGACAGGCCAGCTGAAAAAATGGTTGAATCCAGGTGAAGGCCATTGCTCTCTTTAAAATTATTTTCTACTTGTCTGCATTTAAGGGTCTGCATTTGGCTAAGTCACACATTCACTCTCTCTATGCTGGACTGGATAATGAGGGAGATGTTTATTCTAATTTCATGAACCCAATGAGAATAATTTACACCACTGACCCCCTCAACTGTAGTAGAGACAGTTGATGTTACACAGGAGATCTGATTTAGTGCAGTAATGCAAAAAATATGTTGCATAATACAATACAGACCAAAGTTACACCAGACCTTTTTGTCGCCTCAGATGAGGCATAGCAACCCGGTTTGTGAGTGACTCGACGGCTAAACTTACAGGCCTGTTGGGCAAATCACGTGCGAACACCAATGTGGTGGATGGTGAAGAGCGTTTATTTCCGGTGTGCAAGGTTTTATATGACCGAGTTATGATTACGTCATCACCGTGATATTATGGGTTATAGAACTTTGGAGAAAAGGGGGCCTATCTTCACGTACAACACGAGATCTTCCAATCAGCTTTCCCTATCTATCCACATCATCTCCCCCCCTCTCCATGAACAGAACTTTATAACAAAATGACTTATGTAATTAACAACAAACTGTGAACTTGTTAGTCACGAACATCAAACGAAACCGCGGTGTGTTAGTACGAACTGTCATGCAAGCTCAGGTTAACTGTCTCTGTTCTAAATATAAAATATTTATCTTATCTAAACGGGTTTTTATGAACTGGGCTAACTTATTAAGAAGACAAGGACCAAAAATAAGTACAAACACAACAAGGATAACTGGTCCTGCTAACGTGGAAATGAGGGTAATAATCCATGGGGATTGGCTGAACATTGAACTAAACCAGTTCTGTTGAGAACATTGTTGGTTACTCTGTTCAAGTCTTTGTAGCTCTGTTGAAACTCGGGATCGAACCAGGGACCTTTAGATCTTCAGTCCAACGCTCTCCCAACTGAGCTATTTCAGTGGGCCAGAGGTTGGCTGGTTACGGTTGTGTTGGCTCTGAACAGCCATGACCTCCTTGATGCATAAATAGGATATCTAGTCCGTGTCTGTCGCTCTTAGGCCCAAAAGTACCGTGAGGCTGACGGCGGTAATGAGTTCTTGCTTTTGGCGTGGGAAACTTCTCTCTTGGTGGTAAGGCAATTCATCTCCAGGGAAATACAGGATCCTAGGGATAACAACCACTTGGACACAAAAATCGTTAGCTTCATCAAAGTGTTTGATGGAAATACATGGGGTAATTCCTGTGGAGCTACAGGCCCAGATTCCCGAGGTTGCTGGTTACCCAGGACTCGGTCTTATCGAGCAGCAGTGGGCTTCTGGGCTACGATGCCTTTTGGTGGGACTCCACCCTCTCCCTTTCCCCGGGACAGGTTTCTCCCCTCTCTTTCTCCACCTTCCTTCCAGCGGGTTCTTTTCCTTATGAGGAGACATTCTAGAGCACGCTCTCTGATTGGACTGTGAGCTCTCCTCTGTTGGAGTCTGAAATACAGACTGTGTGCCCTTGTTTTTAATATTTAGTTCTAAGATTCAAGAAAACACTGAATTTCATATAATATGAAATTCATGAGCATGTTTTCATAGTGATACATGAAAACAAATGCTAAAGTTAGATAAGAAAGGTAGGTGTGTAGATTAGAAAGTTTCTTAAATCACTGGGTGAAAAAGTAGTTTAGAGAACAGGAGACAATATGGAGGATTTAGGGTGTTGTCTCTTGTCTTTCTTCTTTCTTCTTCATGTTCTTTTCCTAGAGGTTTTTGGGTAATAGTTAGTGATTGGATAAAAAATGCCGCAGTGCAGCACAGAGGTGATGGGTCATTGGGTCATTAAGAAAAATAATATACGTGTCTATTGTTAATTGGGTGAAAATAAGTATAAAGATAAAAGAACTGCGTAGTTCGGGGCCATTTTGTGTATCAGACATGAAGTGTGCCACAAGGCCTTGTTTGTACCATCAGAAGAAAGAAATGTACCAAATTGCAAAGATTAGCCTTGTAACCAGCCTAGAGAAACCTGTTAAATTTTGTAAGGATCCTTCAATAAACACGAGAAACAAGATTCTAACGAGCTCGAGAGTTTACTTCAATTAATAAAAACTGAGATAAGTACAACTCCCCACGAGGGAGGATCCCAGAAGAATTCAGCCCAGAGAAGGCTGGGGAATTAGAGAAGAACTGTATTCACAGAAAATTCAGCCCAGAGGAGGCTGGGAGACTATAGAGAGCTGTATCTACAGAGAATTGAGCCCAGAGAAGGCTGAGAGACTAAAGAAAAGATATGTCCACAGAGAATTGAGCCCAAAGGAGGCAAAGAAAAGAGAGACAGAGGTAACACTCCTCCCCTTCACTGTTGGCGCTGTCCGCCCGCCTCCCCTTAGACTCCCGATTGAGTATGTCCGTGTGTGTTAGACAGCCTTCGCTCCGCCCCTTGCTCCTGTCCCCGGCGCCATTTCGCGGCGCGTATGGCAGAGGCCTTTCTCCGACATCTCCAGGGCCCGTGGTGTCGGGCACGCCCTGTGGCTCAGTGGCATCGGTACCCCCCAGTGGCAAATTATGTTCCAGGACCAAACCCGCATAAGAATCGGGCAGGTGGGATGGCGACTCGGGTCGCCCGTCATCATTAGATGGCCAGTTAGAATTGGTGGGGCAATCAATAAACGTGGTCTGTGTGGCAGCTCCAACCCCCACCCGCGGTGTAACCTTTAAACAGCTTTGAGCTGCCTTCCAAATTTCCTGCTCATGAAGTGCTTTTCGCAGCGCTTGCGTAACTCTCGCCCAGCTTTTAAGGCACTTGCTGTACTTAAAGCACAACACGTCATTCGTGAGCACCTCAGTACACCTATCCCAGCAATCTGGGTGTAATATATCTACCGGATCATCAATAATACATAATTCTAGCAATCTGGTAACAGCGCGTTCAAAATCCCCTGATTTGCAGTCTATACCCCACTGCTTATGCAGCTGCGAAACTACCTTGCTGAGCGACTGCATCTCGGCGGTACGGGAGCGTCCTCCCTGCTGAAGTTGGTCCTGCCGCTCCAGCAGTCCCTCAGCGTCCGGTGAGACTCCCGAAATCCAGCCGCTCGTACCCGTGTATCGGGGAGCGGTCCTGGGTTTCGGCACCACTATGTTGCCTCAGATGAGGCATAGCGACCCGGTTCATGAGTGACACGACGGCTAAACTTACAGGCCTGTTGGGCAAATCACGCGTGAACAGCAATGTGGTGGATGGTGAAGAGCGTTTATTTCTGGTGTGCAAGGTTTTATATGACCGAGTTATGATGACGTAATCACCATGACATTATGGGTTATAGAACTTTGGAGAAAAGGGGGCCTATCTTCATGTACAATGCGAGATCTTCCGATTGGCTTTCCCTATCTATCCACATCACCTTTTACACAAAATAAAGTTCGCATTTTTCCCTGAGCTTAAAGAGCATCTTCTGAACATGCCACCCATTGGAGCCTAGCGCATTGACTGAGAGCTGAAAATACAAGCTATAGCCAGCAGCTATATAGTATATACAGCTAAGGCCAGCACAGTTTTCAGTCAAATGTGGATAAGCTGTACATTTTGTTTTGTTTTAGCACCAATACAAACAATTTCTTTAGCTTCTGTCAGGAATGAGCCCCTGTTCCCTCCACAGCTTTGCCAACATTTTGAGGTGGTTCTGTAATGTGTAATGGCAGTGCTTGCATGCCTTGATCTAAGGCTTTCTTAAATCCTGGTGCTGCAGCATGGCAGGATCTGCCAAGGCCACCGCCTTCCTGAGAGCCTTGTTTCTCCACTGGGAAGGGATAGCTCTGAGCACTGAGTGCTTATGCACTGCAATATCGTATGCAGGTCAATGAGAAAGACTGACAGGAAGCATTCTCTGTATGGTGTTCCTAGGGAGTTTATTATCCTCGTCTACAAGGGTACCAGGGACAAAGAACTGAGAAGGAAGGAGGGACCAGGGTTATATACAGACAAGGAAGGGCAGAGCATTAGGACTGAAGGCAATGAGTTGAGAGCATAGAGGTGGTGCAAAGGCAGGGTCAAGGGATAACTGCTATTAAAGTCCCCCTGCTCCCCTGGGGCCACGTTCTGCCCAGCCATGGCCTAGAGAAGGGGCTAGTTATATCTAAATAGTAAGGTTTAGAGGTAAAAAATAAGCTCTTTCCTTCCTGGGATGATGTCCCAGCTTTATTCAGGGGATCTGGGGCAGACAAGAGGAAGAGACTCATGCCACACTGCTTTTTGAAGGGAGGGGAAAGAGGGAAGAGCTACATATGACAACCAATAGGAAAACATTACAAGGGAGGAGTCAGGGGAAGGAACTAACACCCTGCATCTCAGAGAGTTTATCTCCAGATCGTACCATGTTTCTTAACGCATTACAACACCTCAGCCTTTTTTATAATATAAAATTAAGGATAGGGTTTTGGGCATATTTTTACACAGAACACGAGTTTGTCCACCACTCGTGATTGGTGGGCTGGTTAGGTTGCTTTTGGTCTGCTAGTTCTATGTGGTTGGCTTCTGAGGTAGAGGGGATTAAACTACTGAGAGCTTTTCAAATCAAACAACGAATGCTAGCACGATCAGAAACAGAACAACAAAAAACAACAGGATTATTTTAACTATTGAAGTCCACCATCCTGTGAGTCCCCAGCCTTGGAACATCTCGGTAAACCAGTCCTCTGATTCTAATCAGGTTTTTCATCTCTTGGAGGGCTACATGGGCTTTGGAAGCTTTCAAGGTCAGGTTTAAGCAGCAAAGTCCTTCAAATTCCTGGCATTGGTGCCCATGCAGCAGCAGAAGGAAATCTATAGCCGCTCGGTTCTGAAGCGTGGCCTGCCTGGTGATCTCCTCATCTTCTTAGGAGGGAGCTGAGGGTGGTGGATATTAAATTTGCCTGTTTGACTACCCAGCACTCTAGATGTCCCAACTCACCTAGTGCTTTGGCAGCTGCAACCCGTGGAAGAAATATGGATGCAGCAATACTTTTTTATTTTGCCCAATGGAAAATTTCAGAATCACTATTTATCCAAAATATCAGTGCTTCTTTTATGAACTTTGTGGGTTGAATTGTCTTTCTGAATCCATTTAATGATTTGGGTTTGGTTCAGTGTTAACAGGGACAGCCACCTGAAAGTACATGGCCCTCTCTGAAGCCAAGATGGGATCTCTGCCAATGCTCTATCTCTGCAAATCAGAAATATAGGAGGTTTTTTGGATGTGAGCAGAGAGGATCGTGTGCTGTGATGTGACTTATCATACTACACCATTTTTTAGGTTTGAATTCTTCTCGATACTAGATTATATGGTGATATAGTTTAGTATCAGACAGCAAGTTGTAAGTGAAGTGGACACAATAAGATGTGGGGGAAGAACCCAGTAGCTCTAATTCCTGGGGTTCCTTATCTGCTTTGGGCAGTTTTGGTAACCACTCCTCCACAGGGTTCTTAACTACTACAGCCCACCACTTATGGCTTTCACATGGCTGGGAACTGTGTGTTTTGGGAACTGTGTTAGGCCTGGAAGTATCAAAGCTGGCTGCAAAGTCCCCAGCCTGCAGTGGGATTCCTACCGGAGAGGTGGACATAGGGTCTTTTGCTGCTGCAGTGGACAAGCAGATATTCTCTTGCTGGAGTGTTTGTGCCAGGGTCACCCACATGTTCTGTCATGGCTGAGGGACAATCCAGGCAGCTGCCAGACTTCTCAGCACGAGCAGGATGACAGCTGAGATAAGGCTTATCATGGGTTTGATTGTGAGGTAGGTTTTTTCTAAAAGAAAAGAGACAAACATTTTTAAAGCATATTCACAGTCAGGGTGTGCAGGTCAGAGAGTAACCAGAGGCTAGGAGGGTTTCTTCTTGCTCTTTCTAGCGGCATCTTCTTTTGGAAGCAACTGTCACTTGTTTCTCATCTCTTTCTGCTGGGGCTGGGTTTTTGGGAACAAAAGGCTTTACCCATTTTTGAGGAATCCATCGAGGGCCTGTAGGGGTGGACACACATGCACAGCCATGCTGCCAGGTGACAAGTTCATAGGGGCCTTAGGTCTGCCAGGTTTCTGGGTTCCTGATTAAAACTGGCAGATGCTGTGTCAACTTAAATTGATCACCACTGTTAAAATGCTGAGCCACTGGAGGACTCATGTTTTCAAATGAACGGTACAGGAAATTGATGGCAAACATGGCTTTGCAGAGCTTTTGTTGTGGAGACATCCACATGTTCCCACTGCCCTGCCTGGCTAGGACTTGTTTGAGCATTTGGTGAATGTGCTCAATCACAGCTTGACCTGTGGGGGAGCGGGGGATGCCAGTTTTGTGTTCTACTCCACACTGCTGGACAAATTCTAGGAACTCTTTGGATCTATACTCTGGGCCATTATCAGTTTTAATTTCCCTAGGGATCCCCAGCACTGAAAAGGCCTCTACCAGGTGGTGTTTGGCATGCACAGCCTTTCCCCCTGCATGAGCAGAGGTATACACTGCCCCTGAGTATGTGTCAATGCTCACACGTACATACTTAAGGTGACCAAAACTGGGAATGTGTGTGATGTCTGTCTGCCACACTTCGCAGCTCTCAAGATCTCAGGGGTTAACCTGAACACCCAGTGCTGGCACTGCCTGGAGCTGGCAACTGGGACAGGTGGCCACAATGGCTTTAGCCTGACCCCATGTCAGCTGGAACTGACAGATCAGTCCTGGCACATTTTGATGGTATTACTGGTGGCTCAGCTTGGCCTGCTGGAATACATCTGTAGGACGTACCTTTTCGGCTGAGGCAGCAAGGGAATGACCTTTAGCTTTGCGGTTCCGTTCTGCTATTTTGCCTGGCAAATCAGTATGTGAGGTCACATGCATCACAAAGAAAGGATACTCTTGATTTGAAACTAAATAAATTAGTTTGGGGAGCACCTAAAGAGATGCTCATTCTCGATGTCCTTGAGAACTGCCTGCTCTGCTATGTACCCCAGCTACATAGGCTGAATCGGTAACCAAATTGATTGGCTCCAGAAACCTCTCAAAGGCTCTCACGGTCGCAGCCAGTTCAGCTGTCTGGGGTGAGCCCTCCACAAACTCAACATCAGATTCCCAATGCCGAGTCTGAGGATCTCTCCAAGTCATCACCGACTTGTGGGATGTCCCAGATGCATCAGTGAACACTGTAAGAGCTTTGAGTGACCTACGGCTCCTTTTCTCACGAGGAATGAGGTGGAATTCCTCTTGAAACATTTTGTGCAATGGTGCGTGGACTGATATTTCCCCACTGTAACTGTTGATGTTAGTATTGCTCTGCAGCAGGTGCTCAAACATCTCCTTGGTCAATTTCTCAGGAGAGTGTTTTCCCTCCAGGAAGGTGAATACACACAAAGTCACAACCAACCAGTTCCCACAGCCTCACCCTGGCCTTTTGGATTAGCTGAGCCATCAGCTCTTGTGGCTTGGTGATAGTTTTGGGTCGTTGATTGGAGAGGAAGACCCATTCTATTATTAAGAGTGCATCTCTCTGCCCCTCAGCCCACTGGAATATCAACCCATGTAAGTGTGGTAGTTTCCCCAGGACAATAAATTCGAAAGGCAACTCAGGCTTGAAGCGATGTGCCTGTCTTTCTGTCAAGGCCTTTTGTGCTTCTTCAATTGCAGGTTTTGCTTCTGGAGTCAGTTCCGTGGGAGAAAGCAGCTCTCATCCCCTTTCAATAAATTGAACAGGGGACTTGGGTCTTCATTAGTGAAACCTAGCCAGGGTCTGACCCAGTTCAAGGACCTGCACAGTGAATGGAGATCCACTAGGGTTTTGGGATTACTAATGATTTCTAATTTCTGCAGAACCATGGTCCATGCAGTGATCTCCAGGCCCAGGTATTTCCAAGGAGGCATCCTTTGATCTTTGTCCTCCTGCAGTTGGAGCCCAGCAGAGGTTAAAACTTTAGCCACTAGGTCAAGTGTGTCTTGCAGCATTTTGTCATTGGGACAGCACACAATGTCCACACATTGTCCATATAGTGTAAGATTATGGCTTCCTTTTTTTCAGTGCAAACAGGGGATAATGATGATGCTACACACCACTAGCAGGCAAAGGGACTGGACTTCATCCCCTGAGGTAGTACTCTCCAGTGTTATTGCTTCACTGGGGCTTCCCGGTTAACTGTGGGGACTGAGGAAGCAAACCGCAGTGCATCTGCTGGGTGTAAGGGAATTTGGAAGAAACAGTCTTTAATGTCCAGAACTGCCAATTGCCAATTTTGTGGGAGCATTGTTGGAGAGGGCATCCCAGGTTGGAGTGACCCCATGTCTTCAATTTTTTTGTTTATTTCTCTCAGATCCTGAAGGAGGTGCTACTTATCTTTCTCTGGCTTCTTTATTACAAATTCCAAGGGCTGGTTGTTTCTACTATGTGGCCTTCGGCTAGTTGTTCCTCTACAAGCTCTTTGAGCGCCTTGAGCTTCTGTTTACTCAGAGGCCACTGATTTACCCACACTGGGTTATCATCCAGCCACATTAACTTTTGGGTGGGGTGCTCCACAGTGGCCCCCTCTAAAAATCCTGGAAGGTCTCAGGAATAGTTAGTTTGACTCCTCACTGGGACATGGTGTCTCTCCCCCACAGGAGACACTTGTAGTTGGTGACAAACAGACAGACACTAGCCTATCTTCTCTCTGGGCCTTAGATCTGAACAATGCTCGTAAAGATATTTTCCAATTTTACCCCTCCAACACCCTGTATTTTGCCCAATGTGAAGGCCACACCCTTTCAGGTATGATTGGCACATCTACCCCAATGTCAATCAACCCTTCCACATGTAGATGATCTGATCCATGGGTTAGGTTGCATCCCATGATGGGTTTATCCTCATCAACCACTTCTGCCAATTAGACTCCTGGTGCTTTGTTGTCGTCCTGAAATCACTTTTTGGAGCTTGTTGACATAGTTTCTAAAGACTTTCCCAGAACAGTATCAATATCAGTACATAGATATGTATACATTCTTTCTGATATATGTCTTTTGATGGACATCTCTCACGGCCAGTGCAGTTGGGAAAGTGTTATCCTGACCATCCAATCCCTGGCTGTGGTCAGAAACCTATAAATTGTGAGAGAAGAAATAAAGTTCCTCTTTCCTTCATCATACCTTGAGCTGCGTCTGTGTGACTTATTTCGTGTCCAACAGCGACATCTGGTGACACTGACATGTGTTGCAGGTGACGGTTGCAGGGTACTGTGTAGCCTGTAGCTGTGGCTGCTTTTGGGTTCTCTCCTATGGAGAACCTGGTTATGGGGGTGTGGAGTGCAGTGTTTGATCAGAAACGGATTGATGTCTTGGATGCTGACTTTCAGCAATTGTATGCTTATGGGAGAATTGAAGCTTTTTTTCCCTGTGGTTGAGGCGTTTTTTTCGAAACCGGCTTGGGACGCGTTAGGCAATTCCCTGATCCGGGCTACAGTGGTGGCTTACGACCCCTGCCTGGCTCAGCTGCTGCAGATCTGGCAGCAGTGTGACTGTGCTCTGAACAACTGCATGTCCTCTTCTGCTGGTTCTGTGGCTGCACTCTCTGTCCTGGATGAGAGAGATTAGTCTAATGCCAGTTGTGGGAGCGGGGCAGAGCTCTCCCTCTCCCCTGGTGATGCGGAGCCGGTAGATGTAGCCCTGCCTCACCCAGCACCCTGGACGTGTAAGCTTGGGGCAGGGTTGGATCCCAGCCAGCGGGCTGTCAGGGGCGCTGCGGAACCAGTGGACATAGCCCTGCCTCGCCCGGTGCTCCGGCAGCGTAAGCCTGGGGTGGGGTTGCCTCCTTTGTGTGCCTTCCTGGCACAGAGCGATGGAGGGCTGCCTGAACAGGGGGCGCCGCCGCCCCTGGAGGCAGTGTCAGGGACAGTCCCATGTCCCTGCTGTGGCTGGGCTGTGTTTACCCCACTGTGGGGTGTTGTGGTAGAGTTGTTAGAATGTTGTTAAGTTAGTTTATGTTAATAGTTGATAGCTTGAAATATATTTTTCCCCTCTTTTAGCTGTGATTCACCCCCCCCACCCCTGCTTCTCTTTCCCCTAATTGTTGACCTGGAGTCAAGTTACCATGGTTACTGAAGCTTTTCTCCTCAACTCCACTTCGAGAGAGGCCAGATAGAGTAAAGAGAAGACCCTGCTGACATTTCCAGCTGCTTGAAATTTCTTTAGCCAAGGAGACCCTTCTTTCCAACACGGAAGTTTATAACTCTGTTTTTCCTGTCCCAGAATGCCTCTGAGCTATGGAAGCTGAGAGGGCATGCTTACCTTCCCTTTTTTACCCCCCCCCATGTTGCCAGGAAACCAAGCCCCCCCCCCTCTCTCCCCCTCTGCCCCTCTGTGGAGAATACTCCTACACTTTGTGGGCATTTGAGGAAGTTGGTGTCTGTTATTTCTTATCTTGGTGTGTGTAATCTTGATTTGTAGAAAGTTTGTAAGATGTACTGAGAAAAATAGTTGGTTCTCTCTCTGATGTTCCCTCCCTCTGAGAAACCCTGTTAAAAGAGACCCCCCAGACCCCAAATCCTTTGTCTGTCGTCCTTTGGATTCCCCTTCACAGAAATAAACTGTGGAATGTAACCCCGAGGGGAGAGTCCCCCCCCTGATTTCTTTACTCTCTTGATAGACTCGAATTCTTGAAGAAAATCAGTGAACCCCACAAACATATGCTGGCTCAAAACCCGAGTGAAGAGAAACCTCATCACTGAGCTAGCCGGGCCACTCTCGGGAAGATTGAGTCAGTGGGGGATGGGATGAGTCTGGGCTCCATGGTCGCGCATGTGCACACTGTCCCAAAGGAAGACGGGCTGGCGCTGCTCCACGCGGAGCAACTGGTGCCAATTCTTGGCTTTTGTGCCCGCAAGGAGCGATTATTAGGGGCGATTCCAAGCGCAGCTTCACCCATGCTGGATTTGTGGGGCGTGAGGATGGATGCTGTGAGTGGTGCGGACGCAGGGTGAGCTGCCAGCTCCATGGTGCCGGTTTCCTCTCCTTCGAGCCCAGGACGTCTCCTGCCAGCAGAGCAGGATGGTACCATGGCCCTGCGGGCTGTGCCTCAACCAGCACCACTGTCCCTCCCGGCACTGGAGGCGGGCCACGCTGCGCTAGCTCCACCTCACCCCGCCTCAGGTTCCCAGGCATTGCCCAAGACTGCGACTGGAGATGGGGCACCCCTGTCACCTCCTGCAGCCACAGCGGATCAAGGTCCTGCACTATTTACCGTTGGTTCAGGTAGTGATGCCGGGGGCATGAAGCCAGTGGCCCAGGGTCCCAGGCTGCTGGAGCTTCTTTGGCTGGCCTGTGGACCTTGCCTCCCTGCCACATGACTGTGCAGCCGCGGAATCAAATGGGCTTTTGGGGCACTGTGACAGCTAAGGTTGATGAGGTATCTGGCTGTAATTCTGGGCACAGCCCCCTGGATGGCGAGGACGGCTCCTCGGGTTCTGCTGGTGCTGTGGTGGTTGTGACGCCAGATGCTGTTGTAGGGTCTTCCGGCCAGGAGCCTGGCACTGTCTCAGGTGACTCTCTGAGGTGGGATGCAGCAAGCGAGGCCGCTCCTCCGGATGGGTATCAGGCATTTCCTGCGCTTCAGGATGCGGTTCAGAGGACTCATCAGCCAGTATCCTGGAAGGCGTTGGCGGATCTCCGGGAGAAGGTTATGCAGGCTCTTCGGGGCCTTGTGGGAGGTGTATTGGTACCTTATGACATTCAGAATATAGGCTGTGTTCTTTTTCAGCCCGTGGAGTATGGCATTTTTGAGGGCCTATGGACTGAGATAGCTTGTCAAGTGGTGCAGCAGAATACTGCCTTGGGTCAGCGGGATCCCAGGTGGGTGATCAGCTCTGATGTTCTGCTGGGTAAGGACGGCTTTGCTGACGTTAATAGGCAGGTTGGCCTTGAGCCTCTTGTACTTGAGCAATGCAAGGAGACGGGCATGGCAACGTTGGTGCGAGCCTTAGAACTCGCCGCCCCCAAGGAGATTTTTGTGACTATTGTCCAGCGAGCTGACAAGTCTTTTCTGCGTTTCGCAAATCGGCTGACTGCTTCTGTGGAGCAGCAAGTGCGAGATAGTGTGGCAAAGCAGCTTATGCTCAAGACTCTCGCAAAGACTAATTGTAATGCTGAGTGTTGGAGGATCATTAGTGCATTCCCTGGTGATCCCTTGCTGACACAGATGGCACGGGCTTGTGTAGAGGCAGGTGTTGATGCTGAGGGGGCCCCTACTGTGGCTGCTGTGCTGTGGCCAACTTGGGTGAAGCCGCAGGGTGGGCAGCAACAACGGGGGACTGCTCAGGCCAGCAAGAAGAAGAAAAAGAAGTCACAGGGGGCCTTGACTCCTCTGTATTACTGTGCCTGGTGTGGTAGGGCAAATCATGGGGCGGATGTGTGCAGGATGATGGTCCATGTCAATGGTAAATCTCTGTCGGGCTCAGGAAACGGGAAGCTGAGCACAACAGGGAGACACGCTCAGATACAAGCCTCTCTTCACACCCCGGAGCCAATGGAGGTCTGCTCGGCCGGCTCGTAGCCAGCACCTCTGGCTCTGCAGGTCTTGATGTCTGCAGGGCAGACACAGTTGTCTTGGACTCTTGTAGGATGTACAGGGTTCCTTCGGATGCCTTGGGCCCAGTGGGTGAGGGCATGAGTGCTCTCCTTGTGGGGAGGTCGAGTGCCTCTGCTCAGGGCATCATTGTACACCTAGGAATCATTGATTCGGACTTCACAGGGTGGATTTACACCATGGTTTCCATGCTCACCCCTCCCTGTTACTATCCCTGAGCGGAACCAGACTTGTTCAACTTGTGCCTTTTAAGTCTTGTGTTCGCAGAGCGGAAGATCGGCTGTGGGGAGATGGCGGCATCGGGTCCACTGGGCTGCCTCAGGTTCACTGGACTGCTGTTCTGACGGCCAAGGATCATCCTGAATGTCTCTGCACGCTGTCCATCCCTGGTGAGACACCATCAGAGTCTTCATGGGCTTCTTGACACTGGCACAGACGTCACGATCATCAGGTTTGCCGACTGGCCCCTGGAGTGGCCCTTGGACCTGGTGCAGACGTCAGTTGTGGGGTTGGCAGGAGCAGCACAATGCTACGTGAGCCAGAGGCCAGTGTTTATCATGAATCTCGAGGGAGACATGGCCATGGTTGGGCTGTATGTCACGAAGGACTCCCAGTTAACACTCTGGGGGAGGGACGTTCTGGGTGCATGGAGGGTGTGTATGGGAACGGATTTTTGATGGGGGGCCACTGTGTTGGAGGGTGCAGACTGTCCTACGCCTCCCATAGGTTGGTTGGTGGAGAAACCCGTTTAGGAAAATCAGTGACCCCTCTCTCATGATAAACCAGTCGGACTCCGTGAATTGCTGCAGGAACAGTTGGACCAGGGTCATCTGGAGCCTTTGACCAGTCCCTGGAACACTCCTGTTTTCTGTATCAAGAAGAAGTCTGGGAAATGGAGGTTGCTGCAAGACCTCCGGAAAGTTAATGCTGTGATGGAAAGCATGGCGATGTTGCAGGTTGGAATGCCGTCACCCACCATGCTTCCCACTGATTGGCCAGTTCTCATTGTGGATCTGAAGGATTGTTTCTTTACAATTCCTTTGCATCCCGATGACAGACCGAAATTTGCCTTCTCAGTGCCAGCTATCAATAATGCTGAGCTTGCACAGAGATATCAATGGAGGGTTTTGCCGCAAGGCATGTGAAATTCACCGGCCATTTGCCAATGGTATGTGGCTCGAGCCCTGTCTGGAGTTTGCGAGCAGTTTCCTGGTGCTCATATTTATCATATGGATGACGTCTTGGTGGCTGCGCCCACCCAGGATGACCTGCTGAAGATACAGCCTCAGCTGTACACTGCCTTGCATTCTCATGGGCTGCAAGTGGCTCCAGAAAAGGTTCAGCAAAAACCTCCTTGGAAGTATTTGGGGGTGAAAATTTTGGAATGAACAGTCCAACATCAGGAGGTGCAATTTGTGCATTCAGTGAAGACACTGGATGATGTCCAGTAATAGGTGGGTGTCGTTACTTGGTTGCATCCTTATTTGGGACTGACCATGACAAAACTGTCCCCCTTGTTTAGTCTGTTAAAGGGGGACTCTGATTTGAAGTCACCCCGGACACTGACCCAGAGGCTGGTCAGGTGCTGGAGGAGATTCAGTGAGCAGTTTCTGCTCATCAGGTTTATCACATTGATCCTTCCATTGATGTCGCTGTATTCATTGTTACTCCAGATTTGCATCCTGCAGGTATCATTGGCCAGTGGAATGATGAGTGGTCTGATCCCTTGCATGTCCTGGAATGGGTTTTCCTGCCCCATCAGCTGCAGAAGACGGTGACTGCAATGTTTGAGCTGATAGCTCGTTTGATAATCAAATGCTGACAATGGTTTTTGCAATTGATGGGTGTGGATCCCGCAAAGATTGTGCTCCCGGTACTGCGGGAGGACTGTGACTGGAGCTTTGTGAACAATATTTCCATGCAAAGTGCTCTGGAGAATTTTTCTGGACAAGTCACCTACCATCTGCCCAGTCATAAGTTATTGCAAGTGGCAAATGTTGGAATCTGGAATCCAGAGTGTGTGCCCTTGTTTCTGACACTTAGTTATAAGATCCAGAAGAACACTGAATTTCATATAATATGAAATTCATGAGCATGTTTTCATGGTGATACATGAAAACAAATGTTAAAGTTAGATGGAAAAAGCTAAAAATGTGTGTAGATTAGAAAGTTTTTTTAAATCACTGGGTGAAAAAGTTAGTTTAGAGAACAGAAGACAAGATGGAGGATTTAGGGTGTTGTTTCTTGTCCCTTCTTCTTTCTTCTTCATGTTCTTCTCCTAGAGGTTTTTGGGTAGTACTAAGTGATTGGGCAGAGAATGCCGCAGTGCATCACAGAGATGATGGGTCATTGGGTCATTAAGAAAAATAATGTACATGTTTATTGTTAATTGGGTAAAAATAGGTATAAAGATAAAAGAACTGCGTATTTTGGGGCCATTTTGTGCATCAGACACGAAGCGTGCCACCAGGTTTGTACCATCAGAAGAAAGAAATGTACCAGATTGCAAAGAATAATCTTGTGTAACCAGCCTGGAGAGACCTGTTAAGTTTTGTGATGACTTCTTAATAAACTCGAGAAACAAGATTCTAATGAACTCGGGAGTTTTCTTCAAATCATAAGAACTGAGATAAGCAGGGCTCCCCACGAGGGAGGATCCCAAAAGAGTTCAGTCCAAAGGAGGCTGAGAAATCCAAGAATAAAAAGAAAAATACAGAAGAGATGCAGCAGAAACAAAGAAACAGAAAAAGAATTTTTTAGAGAAAAGTTACAGCAAACTTTACTGAACCTTCCTTGCAGCCCAAACATAGTCAGGAGCCTGTGCAATGACCCACTGTCTTTACTGATGGTTCAGGAAGGACTGGAAAGGCCATTGCTACCTGGAAGGATGGATCTGAGTGGCAGGTTTTGGACAGTCGTGAGACTGGGTCAGCCTAATTGGTGGAATTATGGGCTGCTCTCATGGCATTTCAGAAGTTTTCCCAGGAACCTTTCAGTTTGGTCACAAATTCTGCCTACATGGCTGGCATAGCCCAGCAGCTGAGTCATTCAGTTTTGAAGGAAGTCAGCAATCCTGCCTTGTTTCATTTATTGAAGGCCCTGTGGAGAGCCATTCAGGCCCGGATGCATCCGTATTATGTTCTGCATGTGAGGAGTCACACCAATTTACCAGGGTTCATTGCAGAAGGTAACACAAGGGCTGACAAGTTGGCTAACCCTGTGTGGGTTGCACCTCAGCCTGATATGCTCAGCCAGGCCAAGGTGTCGCATGGATTCTTCCATCAGAACGCACATACTTTGCAGAATCAGTTTCAGCTGATGTCAGCTGAGGCCCATGACATTGGTGAGTCTTGTGATGACTGTCATGCACTTGCTACATCTTTGCCAGCAGGGGTAAACCCCAGGGGCCTTTGGGCCTTGGAGCTTTGGCAGTCAGATGTCACTCAGGTTGCTGAGTTCGGCCGGCTTCAGTATGTGCACGTCACTGTGGATACTTTCTCCTCTGCCATGTGGGCTTCTGCTCACACAAGAGAAAAGACCTGCAATGTCACTGCCCACTGGAGGCAGGCCCTTGCTGTCTTGGGTATGCCTTCTGCTGTGAAGACTGATAATGGTCTTGCTTACACCTCTCAGAAGGTGGGGCAGTTCCTGCAGTTGTGGGGTGGGTCACACAAGTTTGGTATCCCTCATTCTCCGACAGGTCAGGCTATTGTAGAACGTGCTTATGGTATGCTAAGGCAAGTTCTGCAGAAGCAGAAATGGGGAATGCAGGGTGAGACCCCACACAGTCAGCTGGGAAAAGCTTTATATACCCTCAATCACCTCACGGTGCAGCAGAACTCCAGTAACCCGGTCATGTTGAACCATCACCTTTCTTTGTGGGCTTCGGATGAGATGCCTCCGCCTCGGGCGAAGGTTCGAGTGAGGAATTTAATCACCAAACAGTGGGAGGGTCCCTATAACCTCATTGCTTCGGGGCGTGGGTATGTGTGTGTATCCACAGATACTGGGGTACACTGGGTACCTGTGAAGTGGGTTCATCCTGACCTGCAACCGCAGAGGCAGCATCCAGCTGGCGAGCAGGCTGGAGGCCGTGACCAAATTGGAAGTCATTGAATGGGTGGGCCATTGGATGATGACTCAGATGCAGACGATGTGAGTGCTCACCCCGATGGCCCATCCACGAGCAGGTGTTGATGCTACACATGTTTTCACTTGTATTTTTTTGTAGTAATGAAAGGGTGACATATCACCCTGAAATTACAGCCTTCTGATTGTATGGAGCATTGTTTACTTTCCTATTATTTTCCTTTTGATTGTTTAGAATGTTGCTAGTTTCTTTGTTCATTTTTCTTTTCATTTTCTTTTTGTTAAAACCAAAAAGGGTGAGATGCCACCCTGAAAACTCAGCTTTTGGAGCTTGTTGACATAGTTTCTAAAGACTTTCACAGGACAGTAACTGTAAATATAGGTATGTATACATTCTTTCTGATACACATCTTTTGATGGACATCTCTCACCGCCCGTGCGGTTGGGAAAGTGTTATTCTGACCATCCAATCCCTGGCCGTGGTCAGAAACCTATAAATTGTGAGAGAAGAAATAGTTTCTCTTTCCTTCATCATACCCTGAGCTGCGTCTGTGTGACTTATTTTGTGTCCAACAGCGACACTTTGTAATCTACTGGGACCTCTGCTGCCACAGGGATCACTTGGGCTATTATCTGCCCCTTGGTCAAATAGGAGGGGGGGCTGCGAACATTGTGCCAAGAGAGTGAGGTGTGTTAGATCTCCCTTAATTATCATGGGAGCCACCTCAATCTCTATGGGTGTGTTTGCTGTGTCTCTAATAACAAAATACTTACTATCCAGTCCTGCCATATCTTGTGAATTGTCCTGCAGGTCCACTCTAATGATTGTCCAATGGTTAGACCTGAAATGAAAAGCTTCAGCAGTTACATGTGTGGATCACTTTTGAGGCTGCCAGATCTTGTTAGGCATGATTTCCACACAATTACTTTTCTGCAGTCCCACACCCTGCTTCCCTTCTTTCCCCTTGTCAATTAAAATAGAGGCTTTTTTTATTTTTTGGATCGCTTCATTTGTGTCTTTGTGCTGGGCAGGAAGGCGCTTCATTTCCAGTTTTTTTGTTGATTGACTATAGCTTTTTTTGGTGTTTTGTTTGGTGCTGGCTTTTAGGGCAATCCCTGGCGAAATGTCCTAGCCTCTTACACAGGAAGCAGATGATATGCTGGAGCTGTTCTTGTGGCATCTGTGGCTTGTTCATTCTTGCTGTTGATGCTGCCACAGCCCTTGGTTTTGTCAGTCCGGGCTTCTTGTCTTGTTCACTATACAGATCTGCCTTCCTGGCACACGCTTCTACCATATCTGTTATATTAGGTGGAGGATTAATGAGCAGACCCAGGATCACTCTGTGCAGGCCTCATTGGCATTTCTTTGGGCCATCTCCTTAATCAGTTCCGTTTGTGCTACTGGTCCTTCCACCTGCCTTTCTATTTGCACTCAAAGCCAGTCAACGAACTGCAAAAAACTTTCTGATGGAAGCTGTTTAATACTAACATAGCTGAGTTTCAACTGTTGTGAATTAGTTAAAATTCTTTTCCGCAACATCACAGATCTTATGTGCAATAGATTTTGTTAATACCGGCACCTGGTCTTCAGGTTTAACTCACACTCCCTCCCTGCATAGACGTTCTAAAGTTATTTCATTATTCTATATATGATGTGCATCCTGGGCACTTCATCTAAACTCCACTAGGAGGTTTTTAAGGACTTTTTCCATGAGCTTTCCCAAAGATCAAACTTGGAGGGAGTTAAGAGACACCAGAAGAGGTCTTTGAGATCAGCAGGAACTAAATCCTGTGATTTTAATGTAGTCTTTATTATTCCTTTCAGTACTTCACTGTCTCTACCAAATTCTCTTTTCACCTTGCAGATTTCTTTTATATTTTGGTAAGAGAATGGTTGGTAATGTACTTGAATTCTTCCTTTACCAGTATATACTACAGGAGCAGCTGTAAGCATATCTTCATCTTCCCTAGGGCCTGTACTTCCAGGGTTTCCCCGCCCACCCCCACCCCTGCTGGGCCCAGGGGGCCCTGCTCCGCCACCAGGTCCATGGAGGGGCCCAGCCCCACCCCCACAGGAGCTGGGCAATGGCCTATTCACCCCCCCAGAGGGGAAGGGCCGGGGCACCCTCCTCCTGTCCCCCCACAGCAGCATTGGGCAGAGCCATCTCTCCCCCCTCCCCACTCCCCACCGTGGGGACAGGGGGCAGGGACACAGGGAGCAGGATTGCAACATTTGGAGGTGGGGTCGTAGGGTGATGTCATACAGGGGGGAAGCATGGTGGAGGGGGGAGGAATGTCCGAGGGAAGGGAGGAGTTGTGGACAGGGTCAGGTACGCAGAAGGGGTTATGGGAAGGGGAAGTATGATGGAGGTCTCTCCATGTGGCCATCTGGCACATGGCCAGCACCACCTTGGGTCCCAGCCACATGGGGATAAGTGGGTTCACTGCCTTTAACAATCAGGATAAGAGGGTACAGGGAAAGACCCCTGATAGCCTGCGCAGGACTATCAGGGATAGGGGGCTGAATGAGACACATGGAACCAGGAATGGCATTGTCAAAGTGCATTTCCTGAATTTCTTGATCTGTTCTATCTGTCTTTTTCAGCTCAGGAGTAGAGGGTTTGGAAGAAGGGTTAGGGGAAACCAATGGAATTTTCAGTGGCTGTTTTTTCACTTTTCTTTCCCTGTTAACCAGTTCTTTCCGAATTAAACTAAAAACGAGATACTTTGAAGCAGATCTGTCTCCCTCCTCTACTTTAATGGTTAACAAGTTTCCGATCCTATCCCATGCAGGGACAGAATCTGTATCTAGCATGTCAAGCTGTGGAAAGTTATGAGACAGCCATGAGGTAAAATGTTCCAACTTATTTCTAGAAATCTTAACATCTATGGTACTTAACAATCTTGCAATTTGGATTCAAAATTGTTTTGGGGTGCAGACAGCTTAGATCACATTTCTGCTGTTAAAAAGCTGTTAGCACAACTCGTTTTTATCTTCTTTCAAAACAAAAGCAGCAAAGGCAGCAGTGGCAGGCTTCTCTCAGTTCTCCCCCCCCACATACACACATACTGGGATAAGACACAAACTGCTAAGCCCAGCTGCAGCTGCTTCTGCTGAGCTGCTAAAAAACACATGGCCAAGGCCATGGGGGAGAAAACACTGCCCCCTGTCCCCCGCGCCACGGCTGCTGGGTCTTGCGGCCCCCACTGTGCCACGCTGCTGTCCCGCATGGTGCCTGTGCACCACACCGGGAAATAGCATGCCACAGTCTCGAGTCTCCACTCCACGCCTGCCTCTCTTACTGCCCAGGGCCACCTCTGCTGCTGTGTCTGTGCACTGTTCACCTGTGGTGCTGCTCTCATTCACCACTTTTGTGCCCCCATTTGTCTTGGGCAGTATAAGAAGATCTCTGTTCCTGAGATCAACTCTCTCCGGGCTTGAGAAGGATACTGATCTCACCCTTGTGAGCTGTGTCTGTGCAGTAGCTCTCAAGGTAGTTAATGTCCTCAAGGCTTGTGAAACCCACATGTGAATTTCCAGCCCCTAGTGCGGGGGGGGGGGGGGGGGGGGAGAGGCGGGGGGGCTCCAAAAAGCTCCAGCTTTGGGTATCAACTGCTATTAAAGTCCCCCTGCTCCCCTGGGGCCATGCTCTGCCCTGCCATGGCCCAGAGGAAGGGGTAGTTATATCTAAATGGTAAGGATTAAAGGTAAAAACAAGGCTCGTTCCTTCTTGGGATGATGTCCCAGCTTTATTCAAGGGATCTGGTGCAGACAAGATGAAGAGACTGATCCCGTGCTGCATTTTGAAGGGAGGGGAAAGGGGGAAGAGTTACATATGACAACCAATAGGAAAACATTACAAGGGAGGAGTCAGGGGAAGGAACTAACACTACATCTCAGAGGGTATATCTCAGGATCATACCATGTTTCTTAATGCATTACAACAGATAACAATTAACCAAACAGGGTTCAAGAGTGGAGTGACAGGGAATGGGGACAAATAGGGAAGACTGGAGCAGTGAACATTCTGGAACTGGGGTGGAGAATAGGGATTACATAACTCTGGGGCAGGGACAAGGAGTTACATAACTGGGATGATATAACTGTAGTATATAAAACAACAAGGGACTGTGGGAGAACATTCTTTAAACAGGTTTTTTCGCACTGTATTTGAAACAGCAAAGTGACGACACAGACTCTCTAGTCTTAGTTGCAAAAGAGAGCACTTTTTATTTTTCCAGATCTTCTTTTATAGATAACTCCGAGGTGGTCTGAAAAGGTAAAACTCTAATTGGTCATGAAACCAGCACATCACCATCACTGGACTGTTAGGAACTACACCCCTTGATCGTTTCTTACAAATAAACAAGGCGACAAACACCTGCAAAGGTTGTTTTCCCTCTCCAAGTACTGTTTGGGTTCTTCCTTATGATTTCTCAGGCCAAAGTGATTGAGCTGTGTACTTGACTTTCCCACAGGCTCAAACTAGTACCTGAAGCCTAAAAATCTCTTATTTGATCATTGTCACTTCCCACAAGGGTTCACATCCCAGGGCATCCTATTAACAGCTTCTCCCACCAGCTCCTGGGATGCAACATCTCCCCCTTTTTTGTTTATTAAAATGTCTCCCACAGTCCTCTTGATGAACTTAATGAAACATGTATACATAATTAGAACAACAACAATAATAACTAAACCCCATAAAATTCCTTTAAAATGGAAGAAGCTCACCCCAGAAAAACCCAATGTCTGAACAAAGAGACCAGCCAGTCTGCAGTCTTCTTTTCTGTTTGAAAATCTTTAACCTTCTTGGATTTTCTTGATGTTTGACTGGATGGACTGACTGTGTGTTGACACATTAAAACAGCAAAGCTCCACAAAGTCCTCACACCCATGTCCATTGGCCAGCAGGAGGAAAGTGATGGCTTCCCTGTTTTGGAGGGTGGCATGCCTTGTGGTTTCCTCATCCTTGAACAGGTCACTCAAGGCAGTGGACATCACATTGGCCTGTCTACTAAGGCAACACTGCAGGTGAGAAATCTCACTGGAGGGCCTTAGCTGTGGCGTACCAAGGGAAGAAAACAGAAACCACAACCCTCTTGCACCAATGGTAAACTTTGGAATCACAATCTTCATCGAATTCGCTATAATCTCTTTTATGACATGCCAATTTTTAATTAAGGTTATGTTTGGGATGAGTATAGTAAGGCAGCCAAGGCTGCCTCCTGAAAGGCAAGATGGAATGCCATTCCAGGCTCGAGCCCCACAGATAAGGAATACCCCCCAGGGAAGTACCCTAGGATGGGATGTGGACAGTGACAATGTCTTGCTGCTGCCATTGCACCAGTCAATAGAATAAATTTTCTGAACTGGGTTTACATTGTTCCTTTTTTGGGAATGAATGTGTTCAGATTTTGGAAGAGGCTGATGTCACCTCCTGTAATAAAATTGAATACAAAATTTGGCCCTGGAGGACTCCAAACAAATCCAATTCTTGGGGCTCCTCTTCAGCAGGTGGCAAAATCCTCAACCACTCATCCCGGGTATCCACTGGATTGGGTTACTTACCTGCATTGGGATTCTCCCGTTTCCATCAATATGATTCCCACCAGGCGTGTGGATAGGGGATCTCCACACTGCCCATGAACATGTAAAAGTTCTCTTGCAGGAGGGACCTTGCCAGTGTAACCCAAATATTTTGTCTGGGTTGGAGGATCCATGCAGCAGTTGTAGTTGAGGCAAGGATGTTGATATATTTTATATATTAGTAAAGGCCTGTCTGCACAAATCAGTCTTTGAAATAAGTCGTGATATTAAAGGCTAAAGTCCTTGAAACCTTCCTGCAGAAGAGAGAGTAAAGCAAAACAATATCCTTGTGTGTAGGAGAAAAAATGTAAACCTGTGTGTGATAGCCAATAGTAACTTGCTTAGCCTGCAGACCCTGTAAAACCCTATAAAAGGTATGCTAAAGATAGAAATAAACGGTGTTCATGTTTACTTCTGTGAAGGATGGTGAATAGCTGGCGGTCTCTCAATATCTGGCGCCTGAACAGGGACACCCTGTGGGCAGGGGGGCTTCGGTGGGTCCACATACGGTCGGACAAAGCCTTGGACCGAGGTTGGTGGAGCAGATCTGAGTGCAGATAGATGCTGCCTTGGATCGGTACCACATAGGCGGCTTGCGAATAAAGGAGGGCGAGTCGCTGGGGGAGTCTGAGGGGCGGGGGCGTTGTAGAGGGGTCGCAACCTTCCCCCCCGTCATTCGCTGTTAGCATGGATGTGGAATTTGCGGCGGCGAAAAAACTGCTTCTTAGCATTCTCGTTAAACGAGGCGAAGCAGCCCGGGAAAAAGACCTGGATATGCTCATTATATGGGCTAATTGTCACGGGCATTTTGCAGTGCCCCCACTGCTATTTGCAGTGAAGGAACGGACTGATATAAGGGCTCTGATATGGGAAATGGCAATTATGGAAAAGAGCAAAAACACTGTGTCTCTCAGTCAAACTTGGCAGATTGTAATTAATACCTTAAAAAACAGAAAAGCGAGATATGCTGAGGCTGTGAGCCCGTAATTCTACCTGCATCACAGCGGCAGATGCCTTTTAGCTCCCACTGCTGGGCAAGCACTCCTATCTATGCTGCCCTTGGAGAGAGGGAGGGAGAGTTAGAGAGAAGAAAATAATGAGAAAGAAGTTCCACAGCGAACGCTGAAACAACGAACACAATCTGTTCAGTTATGGCAGGATGTGATACATCTGGAACTATTTGCTTCACTTTTGGAGTCATTCTTAACACTACAGTCTTATTTAAGTTTCAACTTTACTACCCTGGAAGAAAAGAAGCCAAATTTAGCTTGGTTTCTACCCGAACCAGGGGGACATGGGGGAGCACTGAGGTGTGCACAGAGAACAAAGGCACCCTGGGGGCAGAGGCAGTGCAAGAAAAGTTCCAAGGCCACTCTGAACAATTACAGAAACAACTGAGCAGAAACAGGTGGCTCAGACAGCTTCAAAGAGAAACAAAATAGCCAAAAAAATTGCGAACTATATGGTATCTAGTTCAAAATTCATCACTGTAATTAGAAGTTGATAAGCTACAATGGTCACTATTGTTACCACCTGGCCCCAAGAGACTTTTCATGCAACATCACCTGCTTTTGTAAAATCGTGCCCTTTTTCCTCAATCGGCGAATAACAAAAGAGAAATTGAGAGAAAAAAAACTGCATTTGTTGAAGTTAACTTTGTGAGGGTTTTTTTTTCTTTCTCTTTGTTTTTCCTCTCTGCGAGGGCATGTGGAGAATGCGAAGAAAGATAACAGCAGCAGAGAGCAGCAGCAGAAGCGGGCAGTCCAACCCCCCCCCCCCCCCCGCCCCCGCTCCCTCTCTAAGAAAAAGCACCGGGATAATACCCAGTTTGTTAAAAAGTCATGATTCATTGATTCATTGGTTTTTAAAATGTTTTTTTATACCCTTTTAGAGTTAATTTTGTGTTTTAAGTAATTATGAGTTTATGCAGTTGCAGTTTTTAGAGTTTTACTAGAGAAACTATTGTGATTCTTTGAAAGTTTAAAAAAAAAAAAAAAGGTGTTTAAGGCGAATATTAACAGAAATTGCCTTGCAATAATTGGTTTTAGAACCTAAGGTTAAAATTTGGTATGATTTACAGCTTCTAAGAAAACCTTCCAATTAATGTTAAAAAATAATTAGTTAAGAGAACTTTACTGTACAAGACAAAGTTAAGTTAGAGCATGTATTATCTATTTGCTTGTTTTTTCCACAATTTTAATAAGATAATTTCAATGTGAGTCCTTTTGTTATATAGAACACATATAACTGCATATATACCAGTTTGGATTTTGGATTTTAGTTTAAAAATTGGACTTGATGTTTTTGAAAAGTGCTACAAAAGCTGAATGGCAACTTGCCAAATCCTGTGTTGTTTTTCTCTAGAAAAACTGCACTTTAAAATCCTAAGTAATTTAAACATATTCTAGGCAAATTCCTGTTACGAATAAGTATTTTTAGTAACATTTGCAGTTATTGTGGGTTATTCCAAAAGCTAGATGACATAGAATTGTGATGGATTTGTTACATCTTTATAATCTCTATAGTGAATCCATGTTATTGTTATATTGTGTTTAAAGGGTATATATCAAACTTTTAGTTGCTTTTTGTAGTAACAGAATAAGATTAAGGTATGTTTTTATTTAATATAGATTAAGTGTTAATAGAATTAAGAGTTGTCAAGTTTTATTATGTTTAGGCTTGAATGTTTTTAAATTAAGTTTTATAACTTAGATATTCTTTTGAGGTTGTTTTGCTATTTCCTTTTGTCATAAATAATTATTGTTAGGTTTAAATATTGTTTAATTTAAATTGTTTTATGTTTTATTGGAGACACTTGTCTAAACTGCAAAGTATAGTTATTTTCCTAGAGATATGAAGATAGCTACAACTGAAACAGCTGTGATAGAATGCTGATGAACACCTGCTTGTGGATAGAAGTGAATGCAGTCTGTAATACCCTTGACTTCATCGGGAGTTCTATTGGTTGTTGCAATCTCTGCAGTTTTTGTTTGTTACAGCTTTCTTGTTTTTCAGTGTTTCCAGAATTTTAAGAAGATGTACCATTGCTGAGGATCAGCTGGCATGGGGGGGGCTTCAGATTAAACCAACTGCTGAATGGTTTATTTGGTCTGGTACCTAAGGCTTCTGATCATTTGAGTTGTACAAATGCATTTTAACAGTTTGCTGTGCTGTAAGCATCTCATAGCTGCTACTTGAGAACCTTGTTTTAGAAATATGTTAAGAGACATCTTTCCAGTTTAAAGCCTAGGTCCTGGCCAAGCCTTGACTTTACCTGGACGGAATGTTTGTCAACAGATCCAGATGTTTTCTGTACCAAAAGAGTATTTGAGTCAGTTTTTGACTCAGCAATTTGAATCTATTAATATGACAGCTGGATCAATTTTGAAGTGGGCTTGGAGAATCATTTCCGGAGGTGATTATCCAATCCTTCACTGATGATTTTTTGTTTCTGTTTGTTTGCTAACTATGGGATGCTGGTGCAGTGTTTTAGTAATTAATACTAGTTTTATATTACATAAGTTATTAATAATGTTTATGATTTAATTGATTTTTAACTGGTATAAGTTCTTATTCATTGTGTATATGGTTTTGTGTTGATGTGTATAACAGAACTACATCTCATTTTTATTTTTTTTAAGAAAAAACAGGGGAAATTGATGTCCTAAAAGCATTTGATTAGTGTAATTAATTAACTTCAAGGGGAGAAGTGTCTGTGTTTTGTTGGCAGGTTCAAAAAGGTCACCTGTCCATCTGACCAGACTGTATGCCTCTGAACACATGAGATCCAGTGAACAGAGAAGTCACCACACAGCCTTGGTACTCCAGACATGGATCAGAAGTGGACCTGTCAGGACACAGTTGTGTCTGAACACTACACAGACAGTTGCCAACAGAAATTTTATGTTGTTATTATGATGTTGTGTCTCTACCAATTTTTCAGTTATCTTCTGTTTTAAGATTTAGAAGGATGTGAAGAACAACTTGAACATCAAAGCCCTCAGTCACTGACCAGCTGCCAGCTGACATCATGGGAGCAGTGAACGTTCCAAGACTGAATCATGTTAGAGAAATTCTGTAGAAGATCTAAGAAAAGTGTAGAGACTCCATCTAACTGTATATAAAGCAAATTGTAGTTGTGTTTTTACCCTTTCTGCAAATTGCTTTCACGCTTAGACTACATATATACCAGATCACGTGTGTTAAAAGTAGTTAGATAATAGTATAAGATAAAGTGTTTAGCCTGTGTAGTAATTGTTATGTTAGTATAAAGTATAAGCATCCCTGCCCTTCAAGAGGTAGTGTAAGCATCTTTGAAAGTTTATTTAACGTTAAAGTTTTAGCTGTGAGTTTGCAAGTATGGTGTCATTTACATGGTGAACTGCTTATGGTAATTGTGTTGTGTATAGTCCCGACCAACTGTCTGCTAACTAACATCCAAAAGCGACAGAACATATGGGTCACTCTGGCACATTGAACTGGCTAAAGGTCAATGTGTTTGAGCCTAGCCACACCTAGAGATCCTTTTTGCACCTGTCTCATAGGAGTCCCTGAATGGGATCCTCCAGCATTTAAAAGTTTAGTTAGTAATGAGACTCGACTGAATCAATTGGCAATGTTGCAAGAGTGCAATCGCACTGTTGGCTTCACATCAAGACAACTTGAAGCCTGCTGGCAAGCAAAAATTATCAAAGATCTTAATGTTAATATAGGGCTCCCAGAAGAATTAGATTTGTTAAGTTCCACCAGTACCTCAGGTGGATGGATAATGTTTGAACCCCCAGCAAAAGCCATTGTAACAAAGTAATGCAGCACTGAGATGCAGTCAACCCTATAGCTGGTCTCGTTACTACCATTGAAAGTAAAGCCTTTATTCGTGGTGCAATCTCACAGGACAATTACCACAGCGATTACCTAGTTCCATATTCCTAATCTGTGGAGATAGAGCATGGAATGGAATTCCTGCTAATCCACATAGAAGACCCTGTTATCTTGGGAAACTTACTTTGTTTCACCCAAGCTTACATCAATTGCTGAATGTAGCTGGCAAAATGAAAAGCATCAAAGAGTCAAAGCGAAGCCTGAATGAATTAAGGCTTAGCAACTCTAAAAAGGCTTGCTTGTTAGACAAAGAAAGAATTGAACTTAATATCCACAATGTTAAGTGAGCTTTCAGCCGATGTGAGTAGTGTATGTCATGCGGTATTACAAAATTGAGCTGCAATTGACTTTTTGATCTTAGCACAAGGACACGGTTGTGAGGAATTTGAAGGCATGTGCTGCTTGAATCTTACTGATTATTCAGCTTCCATCCATAAGCAACTACAACAGCTACAGAGTGCGTTACATGCCCTGAAAGAAGATAGTGACCCCATTAGAAGTTGGTTCGCCAGCTGGGGCATCACTGGATGGTTGAGGTCTCTTGTGCTAGAAGGGGGATGGACTTTACTTATAATGTTAATCAGGATGACAGTCTAAGTTGTATGCTATCTTGTCTTCATAAGAGTATAGAATGAGTCACATCCAAAGCCTGCTTTGTGCAAAAAGAGAAAGGGGGAATTGTTGATATATTTTATATATTAGAAAAGGCCTGTATGCACAAACCAGCCTTTGAAATAAGTCGTGATATTAAAGGCTAAAGTCCTTGAAACCTTTCTGCAGAAGAGAGAGTAAAGCAAAACAATATCCTTGTGTGTAGGAGAAAAAATGTAAACCTGTGTGTGTTAGCCAATAGTAACTTGCTTAGCCCGCAGACCCTGTAGAACCCTATAAGAGGTGTGCTAAAGATAGAAATAAATGGCGTTCACATTTACTTCTGTGAAGGATGGTGAATAGCTGGTGGTCTCTCAATACAAGGATCATTCAAGACATCCAACAGTTGAGGGACATGTTCTGTTCCTGGGGCAGTGGGGCTGCAAACATGGAAATAATGAAATTAAGTTCAATGAAAATTAAACAGACAAATGAAAAAGATTAAACAAATCCTTCCTCTCTTCCCTCCCTCACACCCCTCATTTTATTAAACTGAAAGATGTGGGGGGGAGGAGGAGGGATGTGGAAAGAAAACTGGGAAATGGAAGTAGGAAAAGGAGGTTAGTAAATAGTAGAATGGGAAAATCTATTGTATCTTTTGGTAATTATGTTGGTCAGTGGAAATATCTTTTCATGATTAGGCATCGGGTGATAGTGTTAGGTTTTTTCTGTTTCTTCATTCTTCTTCGCCATGCTGTCACAGCTTGTTGTCCGTTTTTTTTCTAGGTTCAGCTGGTCAAAATCTGAAGTTGTCACGGGATCCAGGTATGGTTTTACATTCTTTTCTGGTATCCATTTGGGGCCTGTACCTGTGGAAACCCATGCATGCCCTGTCCCCCAAGTGATTAGTGGGAAAGGGCCTTGGATCTGTTTAGTTTCGGGAACCTTGATGAGGACCAATGGCTTCTCTGAGATCTGAGCTCTGGTGTTGAGAAATGCCAGATGATGGGAGGATTTAAAGACTTGTTAAGAAAGTTGATGACATACAAAGCCTTACATAACCTCTCAATGTTAGGCAAGGTTTCCATCCCCACACGTTGCTCATCAAGGACGTGCTTGATGAGGTGGGCCCCTTCCACTATAGACTGGCCTGTTGGGTTATGAGGGATGCCTGTGTTTTTTATACTCCACTGGTCTAAAAAGTCTTTGAACTTCTTAGATGTACAAGCTGGGCCACTATCTGTTTTGAGTGCTTGTGGCACTCCCAGAGTAGAGAATGATAAATAATAATGCCTTATAACATCTTTTGTTTTCTCCCCGGCATGGGCAAATGCAAACACAGCTCCTAAAAAAGTATTGATGGATACATGAATATACTTAAGTTGTCCAAAAGGTAATGTGTTGTATCAGTCTGCCAAAGCTGTAGACTTTCACGATCTCACGGATTAACCCCGGTCCTCATGGATGGCAGTGCAAGTACTTGACAGATTGGGCAGGAACCTGCTATCACTCTGGCTTGATCTCTTGTGATTCTAAACATCCAAACGAGAGCTGGTATATTCTGGTGATAAAAATGATGGCTACATTTGGCCTATTGAAAACATCCAGTAGAGTGGTGGTGTTATTCACAGCCATGGCCAAGAGGTCCGCTCTCCAGTTACCCTCAGTGATAGGTACTGGGAGGTTGGTGTGTGACCTCACACACATAATGTGATAAGGTTGCTTTTGGCGGAAGAGAATATAAATTAATTTCAAAAGCAAGGAGAACAATTTTGGATTGAATTCCTCCTTTAATAATGTTAAGAAATGTTCAGCCCTTTCAGCTACTCCTGCAACAAAAGCCGAATCTGTTACCAGATTGAGTGATTGTTGATTGAACTTCTCAAAGACCCTGACAACATCTGCCAACTCTGCAATTTGTGGGGGATCTCTCAACAGCCTGGACATCACACTCCCACTTCTGAGTGTCCAGATTTTTACAAGTCATGACTGACTTGTGGGAACTCTCATAGCCATCTGTAAAGAGTTTTAAGGTCTTCATAGGAGTTCTACTTTTTAATGAATTTGGGGTCGAATGAAAAGCTGCATTGGACAATTTGTGTTTTGGGTAGTGTATAGAAATTTGGCCAGGGTAGTTGTCCAGGGAGAACTGGGGGGGTTAATTGGTCTGGAGCAAAGCTTCCAGACTTGTCAGTGTCAATGGAAGGTATATGCATATGAGTTCACACCCTACAAGGGTCCAGAGGTGAGGTCTGACTCTATTATTAGTTGGGCCATCAGCACTTGCAGAGTTGTTATTGTTTTGGTTGATTGGCAGGAAAGGAAAATCCACTCTATAATGAGGAGTTGGTCTTTGAGTGTGGGGTTTCACTGAAACAGGAGACCATGAAATCTGGGTTACCCAAAATGGCAATTTGAAAAGGCGGGGTTGGTCAGCGCAATGGACTTGTAGGTCGGATAATGCTTGTGATACTTTCTGAATCGCTACCTTAGCCTCTGGAGTGATGGTGCATGGCGAATCCAGTCCATCATTGCCTCACAGGAGGTTAAAAAGTGATGCAAAGGTCCTCTGTTGTGATCTGCAGCAGTGGATGAACCCAGTTGATGTTGCTGTAGAGTTGATGAAGATCTCTCAGTGTCCTGGTATCATCCTTGATTAGTGGTATACCGCTCAGACTATTCATTGAGTCCTCATAGAGGTATAGCGAACAGTTAAGAACTGCGCTCACCACCCACAAAACTGAGGACGAGGTGCCAAATTAACAGTGGAAGTTTTATGTGGAGAGGGTGACCATAACCAGCCTGAAGACCAAGCCCAGGGTCTTCTACTCCCTGTCCTGAAGGAGGTCAAAACTGCTTCCTGTACAGCCCTACTCCAGACTCCAGATGGCTCCCTACCCCAACAAAACTTTTCAGATATTTGTCACGGCACTGATGAAACATTTATTATGTTTACTGACAGGCTAAAGGATGCCACTGAAAAATGAATTGCTAACCCCCAGGCCAGGGAAGAGCTGCTCTGGAAACTAGCTGCAGCAAACGCAAATCTTCTGCAAGAGAATTATCTGACCACTCCACCTGGAACTTGAACCCACCATCTCTCAGATGGTGGAGGCCTGTACAAAGCTCACCACCATTGAGCAGTCACCCCCACAGTAAGTAGTGGGGTAGGACAAGCCATGGCTGCCCAGAAGAACATCAGTATACCATGTTTTAACTGTGGCCAGCTGGGGCACATGGGAGCAGAGTGTCCATTCCTTTCTCTTGGTCACCATCCCTCACCCTACCTAAACCGCCCCTTATTACCGCCTCAAACCAGTCAGCAAAACCATTGTCAACGTCACCAATACCTGTCGGGAAACTATTGTTACAGAGCCTGGGACAGCCCTGCACAGTGACACGAAATGGCAGGCCACTCCGCCCTAGTCTCCCTACCATCTAGGAAGACCAATGGCCAACAGGTACGTTTTGGAAGACCGTGACCATCAGTGGGGACTCTTATTTTTCCAGCAACAATGGCAACTAAGCCAAGTGGACTGGCGGGTACTGATGAGTAGACTTTTAGTTCAATTTGGTGATGAAGCCATCTCCCACATTCAACCCAATCAATTTGGGCCCAAGGACAGACCATGGGACATTTTTACAGTAGGAGATATTAAACACACACCAATATCTCTTCAGGTAATCCCTAAAGTGATAACTGAAGTGAATCCTGGACAAGAAATAACTGTTTCTGTTATGTGCACTAATCCACCCTTTATGCTGAGCAAAGGAACACCTTTTGCTCAGATGTGTGTAGTAGTCTCAGGACTACTCAGACTTGGACAAATATGAGGTATACCTGACACAAGTAATGGGGAGAGACAAGCTGAAAATAAGGTGTAACAGGTCTAATAAAAGCAAAACAGTTTCTCTTGTAGGTACTGCAGGTACAGGAGCAGATGTTACACTCATTGCCTGCTCCTGATGGCCTGATAACTGGGAATTAGTGTCACCCTACGGCACCATCTCTGGGATTGGAGGAGCTGTCATGTCCTTACAGAGCAAGATTCTCATCACCATCAAGGGACCTAAGGGTCAGGTAGCCATCATAGAGCCTTTTGTGGTTCAAGCTGACGTGACACTGTGGGGCAGGGATCTACTCTCCCAGTGAGGGGCTAGACTGGAAATCCCACCACCATTCTGGGATTTCTAGTTGGGGCCACTGTAGAGTGTGCCACTCCACCACTTATGAGGAAGACCAGCAAACCAGTGTTCGTGGATCAGTGGCCCCTTCCTGAACAGGAACTAAAGGCGCTTGAGTCCCTCATTGAGGAGGAGTTGTCTAAGGGCCACATAACACTTTCCTCCAGCCCTTGCGACACCCCTGTCTTTGTAATAAAAAAGCCAGGGAAAGAGAGGTGGAGGCTCCCACAGGACCTCCATAAAGTCAATGAAGTCCTGGAGGATATGGGTGTCCTGCAGCCAGGCCTTCCCTCACCCTTTATGTTTCCTAGGGACTTGGCAGCTTGCAATTATTGACATCAAAATCTGCTTTTTTACCATACCACTCCATCTCAGAGATGCTCCCAGATTTGCTTTTTCTGTACCATCATTAAACAGACAAGCCCTTTTGAAGAGATACCAATGGCAAGTCCTCCCCCAGCACGTGAAAAACTTACCTGCCCTGTGTCAGATGTTTGTAGTGTGGATCCTGTCACCCGCTCGTAAAACGTCCTTGATGCTGTAATTTTTCATTATATGGATGACATATTAATTTCTGCCCAGACTGACACTTATTTAAGAAATAAGACACTGTACTTAAGAAAACCATCACTGTGATTGAGGAGGCAGGATTCAAGATTGCCACTGACAAGGTACAGAGCCCTTGTCCATGGACATATCTTGGATTCCGGATCACTGAATGGACCATCATGGCCCAGCACTTTACCATCAAGTGTAGCAAAACTTTTTAACAGAGCAAAAGCATGGTATTTTAGTAAAAGCCTGCCTGCACAACCCAGCTTTCAATCCAGGCAACAATTCTAAGGGCAGTGTCCTTGAAACTCTCCTGGAACAGCAAGAATAAAGAAAAACAATGGCATTGTATATAAGGAAAAGAATGTTAAACAGTATGTATTAACCAAGAGTAGCTTGTTAAGCTGTGCAAACCCTGTAGAACCCTATAAAAGTGTGCTAAAGATAGAAATAGACAACATTCACTATACCTCTATGAGGACTCAGTGAATAGTCTGAGAGGTTTTCCATTACCTGGCGCTCTGAACAGGGACCATTTGCGGGCAAAGAGTACCAGCTCAGCAGGTTGGTACAACGGTTGGACGTGGAAGCAGACTGGGGCCAGCAGAGTGGATTCGCATGGCAGTTAGACGTGGAAGTGGATCAGAGCTGGTGGCGGGTTCATGCGGCGGTTGGACGTGGAAGCGAACCTAAGCTGGGGAAAACCGGGGACAGAGGAGCCTGACACGGAAGACCAGAGGCAAGTAAGCTTCAGCACTCAGGGAGGAGTTGCAACCCTTCCCCCATCCAGGGCTGCTAGCATGGATGAGTTTGTGGCAGCACAAACTGCTTCAAAGCATTATTGTTAAATGAGGGGAAACAGTCAAGGAAAAGGATCTTGAAAAGCTCATTTTATTGGCTAGAGAAAATGGAAGCTTAGAAGTGCTTCCACTACTTTTTGCAGTGGAAGAATGGAGAGAAATAGGAGACCAGTTGTGGGAGAAAATGATTACAGGGAAAAGCAAGGACACTGTCTCTCAGTCCAACTTTGTGGATTGTAATTAATATCTTAAAAGTCATGAAAGCAGAACCTACTCAGGCTGTGGGCCCCATAATTCTACCTGCATCACAGCAGCAGCTGTCTTTACCTCCCACTGCTAGGCGAACATTCTTGGCAATCACGCCCTTGGAGAGAGTGGGAGAGAGTCAGAGAGAAGAAAATAAGGAGATGTTCCATGTTTTTAAATTGATTGTGGACATACAGAGACAAGATATTAACTCTACTTTTGAAGAAAAGCCAGATTTAGATCAGTTTTCACCCCACCCAGGGAGGGCACGGGGGAAACATTAGAGCCTGTGCAGAGAACAAAAGCACCCTCCATGGCAGAAGCACTGCAGAAGAAGCTCCAAAGCCATGCAGGACAAATATCAGCAATTACAGAAACAGGTGACTCGAGTAGCTTAAAAGGGAGACAAAATAGTTAAAAAATCGCTAACTATATGGTATTTAGTTCAAAATTCATTATTGTAATTAGAGGTTGATAAGTTGCAATGGCCACCACTGCTACCACCTGACCCTGAGAGGCTTTTTGTGTGACATCGTCTGTTTTTGTAAAATCGTGTCCTTATCCTGCTGTCAGCAAGCAACGAGAGAAATATTGAGAGAAAGAACTGCATTTGTGAAAGTTAACTTTGTAGGCTTTTGGGGTTTTTTTCTCTCTGTTTTTCCCCTCTGCGAGCATATGTGGGGGATGACGAAGACTTCACTCAAACCTTCTAAATATAACAGCAGCAGAGCAGCAGTAGAGTGGGACAGTTCACTCCCCTGCTCCCTCTCTAAGAAGAAGCACCGGGATAGTACCCAGCTTGTTAAAAAGTCATGATTCATTGTTCTGTTAGAATGTCTTTATATACCCTTTTAGAGTTAATTTTGTGTTTTTAAGTAATTACAAGTTCTTGCAGTTTTAGAGAATTTTACTGGAGAAATTCTTGTGATTCTTTAGAAAATTTAAAAAATCCCTCTTTAGAAATGTTTAGAGTAAATATTAACAGAAGTAGAAGTTACCTTGCAATAATTAGTTTTAAAACCTAATGTCAAAGGATTTACAGCTACTAATAAAATGACCTTCCAATTAATGTTATCTACAGAGGATATTCATGGTTTAAAAAAAAAAAAATTTAGTTAGGAGAACTTTACTGTACAAGACAAGGTTAACTTAACCACATATTATCCATTTGCTTGTTTTTTCCACAATTTTAATTAGATAATTTCAATGTGAGTATTTTTGCTATAAAAAACACGTGTAACAGTATATATACCAATTTGGACTTCGGATTTTAATTAAAAATTGGACTTGATGTTTCTGAAAAGTGCTACAAAAGCTGAATGGCAACTTGCCAAATCCTGTGTTAGTGTTATTGCTAGTAAAACTACACTTTGAAAGTCCTAACAAACTTAAGCATATACCAAGCAATTCCTACTATAAGTATTTTCAGTAAACATCTGCAGTTACTGTGAGTTCTTTCCAAAGCCAGATGACATGGAATTGTGATGTATTTGTTACATCCCTATAATCTCTATAGTGAATCCATGTTGCTGTTATATTATGTTCAAAAGTTATATACCAAGCTTTCAATTGCCTTTTTTGTAATAATAGAGTAAGACTGAGTTATGTTTTCATTTGATACAAATTAAGTGTTAATAAAATTAAGCAAAGTTAAGTTTCACTATGTTTAGGTCTGAATGTTTTTAAGTTAGGTTTTTTAACTTTGGTATTCTTTTGAGGTTAAGTTTTGTTATTTCCTTCTGTCATAATTAATATCTGCCAGGTTTAAATATTGCTTAATTTAAATTGTCTCATGTTTTGTTGAAGACACCTGTTTAAATTGCCAAGTATAGTTATTTTTTTAGAGAAATTAAGATGACTATGACTGAAACAACTGTGATGCAACACTGATAAACAACTGCATGTAGTGAGAAGAAGATACCATCTGTTGCATCCTTTGTTTCATCTAAAGTTTAATTTATTTGTTACAATCTCTGCTGTTTTTGTTTTCCATAGGTAACATAAAAGAATAGTGACTGCTATTAACTAGGAAATTTAGAAGTTTTTTACCTTATTCCATTTTGGTCACTGAGACATGAATGTCTTAAAAATACTATCTTTATTTTCTCAAACACTTACTACTTGACATATTCATTGTATAATGTGAATTTATAGATTTTTATGATGAGCATTATCTATAGGGTGTCATTGTTGTATTTATAACCGGCTTTTCATATATTTTAACATATCTTTGTGTAACTACCTTTTAGACACGTGTCATTTGAGATCTTTTTGTTTTTTGACTATAGATGCATCTTGGTAAACAAGCTATATAACTGTACCTATACAGAGTTTTTTGGTTTTGTACTCCTTCCCTTTTTTAAAAAGACTTGCTTTTGCCTAATCCAGCGTAGCTTTATTATTTTTCAGTGCTTCCAGAATTCCAAGAAAATGTATTGTTGTTGAAAGTCAGCTGCCATAAGAGAAACTTCAGATTAAATCAACTGCAAAAAGGTTTAATTGGTCTGTTACCTAAGACTTCTGATCATTTGCTTTATACAAATGCATTTCAAGAGTTTGCTGTGCTTTAAGCATCTCATAGCTGCTATTATTAAGAACCTTGTTTTGAAAATGAGTTAAGAGACATCTTTCCAGTTTAAAGCCTAAGGCCCTGGCCAAGCCTTGATTTTATCTGGATAAAATATTTGCCAGCAGATCCAGATGTCTTCTGCACCAAATCAGTATTTGAGTCACTTTTGACTTGGCAATTTGACCCTATTAATATGACAGCTGGATCAATTTTGAAGTGGGTTTGAAGAATCATTTCCAGAGGTGTTTATCCAATCCTTCACTGATTTTGTTGTGTGTTTGCAGACTATGTGATTTTAGTAGTTAATAGTAAGTGTTTCAGTAGTTTATAGTAATTCTATATCACATATGTTATTAATAATGTTTATTATTTGACTGATTTCTGACTGCTGTACATTCTTCATTCATTATGTGTATAGTTTTGTGTTGATATTAGTATGCATGATAAAAGTACATGTCACTTTGAAAAGCAAAAGCAATTGATTCCCTAAAAGCATTTGATTAATGTAGTATGTGCATTAGAAATTTAGACCACAATTCATTTTGAATAATGAAATATTTACAGCAAAAATTTAGAAAATATCATATAATCTGAATTTACAATTAAGCGGACCACAGCTAAGCCAAAATGATTCATTAACTTCAAAGGGAGAAGTGCCTATGTTTTGTTGACAGGTTCAAAAAGGTCACCTGTTCATCTGACCACACTGTCTGCCTCTGAAAACATGAGACCCAGTAAACAGAGAAGTCACCATACAGCCTTAGTACTCCAAACAAGATCAGAAGTGGAATTACCAAGACACAGTTATGTCTGAAAACTACACAGTTTGCCAACAGAAGTTTTATGTTATCATCATAATGTTGTGTCTCTACCAATTATCTTCAGCTATTCCCTGTTTTAAGATTTGAAAGAATGTGTTGCATGAATCTTTCTAACCACTCTGTCTCTATCCATGAACAACTAAAACAGATGCAAAACAGGTTAAACGCCCTGAAAGAAGTTGATGACCCCATAAGAAACTGGTTAACCAGTTAAAGCATTACTAAGTAGTTAAAAATCTCTTGTACTAGAAGAAAGATGAATTCTTGTTATAGTATTAATAGAGATAGTTATTATAAGCTGCATGTTATCCTGTATCTGTAAAGGTCTGAAACTAATCACGTCCAAAGCCTGGGTTGTGCAAAAAGAAAAAAGGGGAATTGTAGCAAAACTTTTTAACAGAGCAAAAGCATGGCATTTTAGTAGAAGCCTGCCTGCACAACCCAGCTTTCAATCCAGGCAACAATTCTAAGGGCAGTGTCCTTGAAGTTCTCCTGGAACAGTGACAATAAGGAAAAACAATGGCATTGTGTATAAGGAAAAGAATGTTAAACAGTATGTATTAACCAAGAGTAGCTTGTTAAGCCGCTCAAACCCTGCAGAACCCTATAAAAATATGCTAAAGATAGAAATACACAACAGGCCCACTTCTGGTTCTGGTGGTGTGGGAGCCAGAAGAGGCAAGGGCTGGAGAGGTGTGGCCAACCTCAGGGAAAGCAGAATCAGGGAGGGGTTTCCTGGTGGGAGGGGAAGAGGAGGGTCCCAATGCTGACCTCGCCTTCAACATGGCAGGTTGGTAGAAGGGGCCTGACCCAGGGGCGGAGTGTATCACAGGAGTAGAACCAGGTGGAAAGGCAGGAAAAGGGAAATGTGGAGGAAAGTCACCATTTTGTGGGTTAGCCTAAGACTTGCCATGCAGTCAGTGCCATCTTGGCCCATTGAACTTAATGGAAAGGGAACTGAACTGAGATAGGGGGGTACAGGTGAATAGGGGCTGAGATTAGAGCTCAGGCTGAGAGGGGTAGGAGGTGGAAGGAGGCAGGTGGCTCTCCTGTGCTACAGGGAAGGTTCCACATCCAGTCCCACTCTTAGGGAGAGAGAGACTAGGAATGGGAGAGGGGAAGGCAACAGCTGTGTAGAACTGGGTCCCAAACTTTCCCTTTTCCCTTTAATTAACCTATAAAATAGAATTTAAAAAAGGGTAAAACCTCCCAACTTTTAAATCCCCCTTAACTTGTTCTATAAATAAACTTTTCCTCACTTTATTCCAGAACTCAACAGAAAACACCACTTCCTGGTTAACATCTGGGAAGTGTTTAAACAGAAAATGAACAAAGGCTTTCAAATCCCCCTTCAAAAACTTAACATCTCCACTAACAAGGGCTCCCTTAATTGGACATAAACCTCCCATTCCAAAACAAATAACTGAGATCCCATCTCGGTTTTTAACCTTTCCCCACAACATAAACAAAAACAGATATTGAAAATTACATGTTGTGTAGGGCACCTTCCCCTGGTGCCCTACACAACATTTGCTGAAACCAACAGGTCAAAGGAAAAAGATCTCAAGGGGGATTTGCTGACTCTGGCCAAACCTCTAAAGAACTGCACCTGAGGGTTGCCGGCTGGCCCTTCAGGAACACCCTCAGAAAATCAAGGTTGTCCCTTCTGGGAGTTGGGGCTCCGAGGCAACTTCGGGTTCACAAAGGGAGATGCTCTCAGGGCACTCATGAAGAGGTCCCTGTTCGGGCACCAGCTGTGGTGGTATGGCAGGATCTGCCAAGGCCACTGTCTTCCCAAGAGCCTTATGTCTCCACTGGGAAGAGACAGCTCTGAGCACTGAGTGCTTACGCACTGGTATATCATATGCAGGTCAACAAGAAAGACTGACACGAGGTGTTCTCTGAATGGTGTTCCTAGGGAGTTTACTATCTTCGCCTACAAGGGGACCAGGGACAAAGAACTGAGAACAAAGGAGGGACCAGGGTTATATACAGACAAGGAAAGGCGGAGCATCAGGATTGAGGGCCAATGGGTTGAGAGCACAGGGGTGGTGCAAAGGCAGGGTCAAAGGATAACAACCAACCAGGGTTCAAGGGTGGAGTGACAGGGAATGGGGACAAATAGGGAAGACAGGAGCAGTGAACGTCCTGGAACTGAGGTGGAGGATAGAGATGACATAACTCTGGGTTGGGTACATAACAGGGATGATGTAACTGGGGTGCATAAAACAACAAGGGACTGTGGGAGAACATTCTTTAAAAAGGGTTTACATCCCAGGGCATCCTACTAACAGATTCTCCCACCATCTCCTGGCATGCAACATCCTGGAGGACAAATGAGAAAAAAAAAATCCCCATGTTGTGACCTGTGGAGTTTGTGGTCCCTTTACTGTGCTGAAGAAAACTGCCTTAGATTTGAGAAGGGAATGGAAAGGATTCAGTTAGAGTGGTTGCCAGTCCAAAGCTGGCTCATTGAGCTCTAGCTCCAGAATTCTGCAGGAGGGACTGATGTCCAGTTCTAGAAGTCCTCCAAAGGTCAGTGTCAGTGGGTCACAGTGCATAGTGCAGCCTACAACAGCCTTTACAGCAATTCAGAAGAGACTTTGAATTCTGGTGGGACTTTGAGTGGATATCAGAGAGGATCAGGGAAAAACCTTATAAGTGGCTGGAAAAACCAAAGAAAAAAAGTGAATTCCAGAGCTGCGAACACATGGAGGACTATTGGCAATTGAGAGAGATGGGAACAACTGAGTGGTGATCAGAATCCAAATTTACTGTGGGCTACTTATATATGCTTATATACCATTCTAGGAAGATAGTAATTTCTTACTACAATGATTGGGTTAAACATCATGCAAACATTTTTGCAATATATCTTTTACTTGATTCAATCTTTTTCCCTGTTGCCAGTCTAATCCAATCTCCTTGCATTCTTCAAAGCTCTGTTTGCTCTTGTCAAGGCATGCTGATTATCAAATTTCTTATGCTAATCAGCTCCAAAGTACTTTCTATATTTGCAGTAGAGGAAGAGATGTCTTGTTTTATATATATGATTTCAAAATCTGCCTGAGGATTTTTTGCTTCCCAAATAAAACTTACTAAGCTCCTGCTTGTGAAGTGTCTGTCAGACAAACACATAATTAAATAACAGCATCTCCCTCCTCTTAAACCTTTCTGATATTCCTGGACTGTTATTTATTTGGGTTCTTCTTGCAGACCCAACAGGTAGCAAAGTTGAAATCCAAAAAATAAAAAGTTGTTTCTCTCGTGTCAGCTTGTTTGCATATCAGTTAAATCTTCATTGTCTTTCTTAAGACTGCATTAGAGAACAGAATGGCAAGGGAGGCCCCGCATCACAATGGCCTCTGCTTGTGGCCATCACATCACTGACACTATAACACACAGCCATGGTCACACACGGCCACTGTGACACAGGGCTACATCTCTTGAGGGTGACAGTGACAGGTCTGCAGCAGAGGACATCACAGGCCAGCATGGAGGAGTTGCTGGCAGCAGAGCTGGACCAGGCAGGCTGTGTGTCTTCCCCAAGCAGGTGTGCAGATGCCACCAGCAGACAGGTGCAGACAGGACACCAGCAAGAAGCAGCACAGCAGGAGCAAGCAGAGCTGTCTGTGCTCATTGAGTGCTACCAAAGCTCTTCGTGGCTGTGGGGGCAAAAGAAGCATGGGCCTGTTTTGAAGGAGGTCATCATGTCCTTCAGGAGGAGGCCTTTAGAGGAGCCAAACAGGACCTTCCAGGTCCACAGCTTGTCACAGCAGCCCAGTGGCCTGGAGGACAGAGAACAACAGAACCAAGGACAGGGTTCCTTGCTGAGGCGAGGCCCCAAGGCTTTTGGTGACACATGTGGGCAGGTGAGTGCCAATGACAGATTGGGACAGCCTGAGACTGGACAGGACAGGACCACAAGCCTGCCATGGAGATTCAGCTACACCGCACCAAAGCAGCCACAGGTGACACGTAGTAGGTTCACTGAGGATACCATAAACTATCAGGTGCTACTGGAGCAGGTGGGAGCCCAAACTGCAAGTGGTGAGCCAGTGGGCTGGGCCAAGGAGCAGGAGTGTGAAGATGCCCTTGGTCCAGAGCTGTCTGAGGGAGAGGAGTGGGAAGATGCCCTTGATGTTGAGGCATCCAACAAAGAGGAATGGGAAGACACAGCAGGCACAGAGCTGTGCCAAAGGACAGATGACATTGGCTCATCTCCTGTCCATGACCTTGTCCATTCCTTGGGCCTGCAGGACAACAAGGGCTCCCACTCTGGTCCCAAGGAGGGTCCCAGCTGCCCCACAGATGAGGGAACAAGAACAAGTGGCAGACTGGAAGGATCTCAGGACAAGGAATTTCCCTTGAAAGAAGACCATGGAGGAGAAGGTAGCACAGCCATTGTCACTCCCGCAGCTCAGGAAGAGCCCTCTCAAGTTGGGGATCAGGCAGTAGCTGGCCTAGATCCAGACCAGGCCCACACCATCCCTTTCTCTACCTTCCTGGAGGCCCTGGCTGAAGGGAGCCAGATGTGCCACAGGAAGGCTCTGAGCATTTTAGAAAAGGTCTTAATTGCTGCACAAGACAAAGGAGAGCAAAAGAGGCAGCACCCAACAGGTGGCAAAGACATTCTGACAAATCCAGCCCAGTCCATCAGGGCTGAGCACCTGGGCAGGGTGCAGCCTGTGAAACAGGGTCCTGGCCAACAGCTGGTTGAAGCAAAGCCATACCTGGAACTGAACATGAAGGAAGCAGCAGAAGCAGGAACACCTGCAGGCCCTGCCTTCAGATCTCCTTCGTCCACAGTCATCGATGTCCTGGCTCAAGAGAGACAAATGTCCCTCTTCAAGAGTGCCCCAAGGGCTCTGCCCAGGGCCTTCACTGCAATGCACAGGAGAGAAAAGCAGGAACAGCAGCACCCCACAGCCTGTGCACAGGAACTGACAGACACAGCCCAATATATCAGCAGTGAGGTCCTGAGCAAGTCTAGAATTGTGATCCAGGGACTCAAGCAGAAAGAAGAGCAAGACTACTGGGAACACAGCACAGATGCTACACTGGCAGTAAGAACCAGAGCAGCAGAGGCAGTGAGCCTGGCACATGCCCCGCACAATCCTATGGCTGATGTCCTGGCTCTCCTGGACACAGCCCCGTACACAAAAGATGAGATCCTAAGCAGAGCTATGATTGTGATCCACAAATCTGAGGAGTACATGGAAGAACAGAGGAAGTGGGAACAAGGCACTGGTGAGGGAATGAGGGCAACAGCCCCAGGAGGATGGGCAGAGAGCCCAGGACATACCATGCACAGTCACACAGCTGATGCTCCAGTAGTCCTGGACTACAATGACTACCTTCAGACAGAGGTGGTTAAGAAGGCCGTGCTTATGGTCCAGAAACCATCTGAATACTTGGAGGAGAAGCAGGACCAGGAACTAATTGCAGATAGATCAAAAATGGTACAAAGACCCTCAGGTCGTGTCCAAAGCATTCCAGCACCTGCAGTCATCAACACCCAGGCTCGACAGAGGTGGCTGAGGCTTGTCCACAAAGCAATGAGGGCTCTGCCCTTAGCCTCCACAGCCACCTCTGCCACAGGGAAGAAGCAGCTAACAGCTGATGGCTTGGATCTGCTGGACACAGCAGAGTGTATCAGGAAAGATGTCCCAGACAAGGCTACACTTGAAATCCAGGGATCTGGCCAACAAATTGTGGAACAGCAGGACATGAAACCCAGAAGGGATGTGTCGCCAACAGTAACAGCTACTGCAGCAGGGAAAAAGAGCCATGTACATGAGACATGCAGTCCCACAGCTGATGGGCTGGTCTTCTTGAATGCAGCTGACTGCATACATACTGAAGTTGTTAAGAAGGCCTTGCTTGTGGTCCAGAGACACTTGGAAGAGACAGAAGAACCATGGGAGCAGGAACAAGGCGTAGATGAAGAGATGGGAGCAAAAGCCAGAGCAGTAGAGGCAGGGGGGCAGACACATTTCCTGCACAAACCCGGAGGTGAAGGCCAGGTTCTCCTGGACACAGCCCAGCACATCCCAGCCCCAGGAGAAGGGACAGAGAGCCCAGGACATACCTTGCACAGTTGCCCAGCTGATCCTCCAGTATTCCTGGACTATAACGACTATCTCCAGACAGAGGTGGTTAAGAAGGCCATGCTTATGGTCCAGAAACCATCTGAATACTCAGAGGAGGAGCAGGACCAGGAACTAAGTGCAAAAACAGTAAAATCAAAACAGCAAAAAGATCAAAAACAGCAAAAAGACCTTTGGAATGTGCCTAAAGCATTCCAGTACCTACAGTCATCAACACCTGGGCTCGACACAGATGGCTGAGTTTCAGGATAAATAATGAAGGATGGGACTATGGACATTATTAAGACTATTTATTGCTCAAATAAATCACATGAGGCATCAGTCTCATGGTGTGAGATATTAGAGGAGTAACAAGTCAGCCATAGCTCAAAGGTAGTCATGAGTTTCTTTGTTACATAGCAATATATAATATTCTGGTCCAATGGACAGTTGACACAGACATTATTTTGACTTTATCACCTATCACATTTGCTAAGTTCTGACACATTGTGTCTGCCTTTCACCCAATAGTCTGCTAGCTCATGTACACACCTATGCTTCTATTATAAAATCTAGATTCATAGTTTGTTCAATAATATCACACTATTACAGTTTAAAACCTTCCACTATCTTACTCAATACAGTTTCTTACTTAAGGTATATTTTTACTTGCAACTATAGGAATGTAAGTTTTGATTTCTCTGCTTTTGGTCTGTGTACCTTTATCATCCCATTAACCCAAGTTTCTTCCAAGGCTATAAATCAAACCCTTCAGTGGCAGTGGAAGTTTCTATTTTTCTATATCCCACATGTCCCCTCCCTCTCTGCACTAAAAAAAATGCATTAATAGATTTATCAGTCATCTGTTGTATACATAGAAGCAAACAAGGCAACATTATAAGCATTATAACTACCAAAACTATAATCCCATTGTAAGGTACTTTTTTATCCATGGTGTTAAATCCAACTTACTAAACAAATCATCCAAGTTCCATCATCAACTCTTATTTTTGACACCCCTTCTCTGAGCTGTTGAATACATTTATGAGTAGACTCTGAGTGATCAGACAGATTCATACAACATGTTCCTTCAAAGTTTTCACATCCATGTCCATGAGCTAATAAAAGGAAGTCTATTCCTTCCCTATTTGCAAGACTGCATACATAACATCCTTGACATCTGCTAAGAAGCATCTTAATACAAGGGATGTAGCATTAGATTGTTTACTCAGCTAACATCCCAACTATCTATTTTAATGCTACTGCTGAAACAAGCAGTGGGAAAAAAAGAGATGCTGCAAACCTTTTTCCAAAACCCCAGGGATCAAAATCATCTTTACACTTTGGTCCATGTCGCACTGTATTAGGAACAGTGAAGTAAAGTGACGACACAGACTTTCTAGTCTTAGATGCAAAAGAGAGCCCTTTTTACTCCTCCAGATCTTCTTTTATAGACAGTTTGAAGAAGGTCCAAAAAGGTAAACCTCTCACTGGTCATCAAACCAACACATCACCATCATTGGACAGTTAGGAACTACACTCCTTGAGAGCTTCTTACAGGTAAACAACAAGGAACAAACAACACCTGCAAAGGTTGTTTTCCTTCTCTAAGGACTGTTTGGATTCTTCCTTATGATTTCCCTGGCCAGACTTTCTCAGGCCAGTGTGAGAAAATTATGCGACTTAGTTTCACACAGGCACTGTGCTACCTGCATGATTTCTTGCATTCAGCTTGCATAGGTTCATATTAATGAATAAATGAACCTAAATGAAAAGGACACTTTTTCCTCTGTGTCTCATGTTGGCAATTGTCTTCATATTAAGGAGTTAAGGAGTTAACAATTTAAGCTTCCCTAAACTACAAGGCTCACCTTTGATGTTTGATGGAATAGCAGACCATACTCTGTCTCCACAAACAAAAAATATCCCTTGTGGTAATTGAAGAGGAACAGAGTTAAGTGGAACTACAGAAGTATCATTACACCAAGAGGTCTGATTCTTATATACAGGGTGATGTGGAGAAACATTTCTCACTACTGATTGATTGTTCCCTGTATAATTGAACTGGTCACAAAATTTTACCCTTACAGAACCAAGGAGTTCTTATTCCTGGGGTTCAATGGATGCTCTAGGGAGTGCACCATTCCCATGTATTTACTAGAGTCCAAAAATTCCACACATTTGAGCCAGTGAAAGTGCCTCGCATAACTGTATCAATTTATTTTTTTGTATTGGCCAAGTTTCAACTGGTACACTGACTAAACAAGCTGGAAATTGATTTTCTGGAGTTGTAGTTGATAAGCATAGGGTATGTAAACCTGAAACACTAGCTGAAGTTACCCAGACATTGGTTCTAGGCTGGCTAACTGGCAAACTACACTACTAAAAGCAAGCAAAGCAAACAAAGCAAAATATAAACTTAATATTTGATTGAACTACGTATTTCTCGAAAGTTATCTTTTGGCAAAAGGTTCTTTTCTCAAATTTTAATTTTCAAGCAAATTTTAAAGCATATTATTTTTTGGTTTTTTCCACAAAAAGTTAATCACTGCAATTTTTTGTAAAATTCAAGGATGTAACACAAACTATACCATGCTTTTGCCAAAAGACCTTTACAATATTCCTGTTTTTTACACTCTTTACATTGATATGAAACCCAAAGTTTACAGTTTTTGTGATGAGGACAAGAGATTTCAGATATGAATTATAGTCTCCATGTAGTTCACATCTGTGTGCTTTTTTCTTTGCTTGTGGGGTCATTAGTGTGTTTTTGCACTTGGTATGGATTCACATTGTTTACAGAAATCCATCTGGGTCCTGTAGCTGTAGAAACACAAGCAAACCCTTTGCCCCACGTTATCAGAGGAAATGGACCTTCAGTTTTTCCTGTTTCTGGATTTCTAATTAGGATGGGAGGATTTTCTTTTCATTTTGCATGTGAACTATTAGAAAAATGCCTAAATATTGGAGGATCAGGTTCTGCAAAGGAACTGTTAAAAAATTATAGACATATAAAGCTTTACTTAATCACATCTGTGGTGTCGCCTGTACTACATCTCCCTTTTTGCTCATCTAAAACATGTCTTCCTTTCAGTAACTGCCTGATATGTGGGAGAATAGGGAATACCAAAAGTACGGTGAACATCCCAATTCATTAAAAATGTGGCCAATTTCTGCGCTGTATATGCAGGGCCATTATCTGTCTTTATTTTTTGAGGTACTCCTAGTGAAGCAAATGCTTGCAAAAAATGCTGACATGCATGGCTTGCTATTTCTCCTTTGTGTACAGAAGCAAAAACTGCATTTGGGGATGTTTCCACTGATAGATGAATATTTTTGTATTTCCCAAAAGATGGGTATTTGGTAATATCTGTTTGCCATAATTGCAAGCTCTGCGACTCCTGTGGATTGACTGCTCCTGTGGAAACTGGAGGTTGTACCAACTGGCAGTCTGGGCACATATTTATGATTGCTTTAGCCTGATCTCTAGAGAGATTAAACATTTACATGAGAACTTGTGCATTTTGATGAAAAAAGGCATGGCTCAGTTTTTGCCAATTTAAAAATATTCAGTAGGGTGCTTGCAATAGCTACTGTCAACTTGTCTGCCCTAAACTTGATTCTGTCAGAAATCCTGGAAGTGATGACTGGACCCTAATATGGGAAACAAAATATTGACCAGTTCTACTTTGCATAATTATATAAAGACATGTAAGATAATGATGCAAATTATCATTACTAACATCTTTTAAAGCTGATCCTTTTATTATTTTAACTATGTTAGCAACATTAGCCAAATCTGTAATCCAATTAAAAGGTTCTTGGAAAAGCTGAAATGCTCTAACTACAGCTGCAAGTTCCACAACTTGCATTGAACCACTGTTTGAATATCTGATTCACACGCTTTAGTTATTGGATTGTGGCATACTATCACTGAATTGTGTGTTTTTCCTGACCCATCAGTAAGTAGTGTCACAGCATTTAAAGGCACTTCACTTAGCATGGGTTTTTCTCTAAAGCTTAACTTTGCCTGTAACAGCTTGTGGCTAGGAAAATTAATAGAGCAAGTGACCGGATAATTTAACAATGCGATTTGTAGATCCTCTGACTTTTGCAATGCCCAATCAAAATATTACTTCTTTAAAGAAAAATAAGTTATTGCAAAATCTTGGCATGCTATAGTCAGCAATATTGTTCTTGCCTTGATTATAATTTGAGCCATCGTTTCTATTATTGTGAAGATTGTTTTTGGAGACCTGTAAGGTAAAAAGACCCATTCTATTATTAGCAAAGGATCTTTTGCAGAGGTATCCCATTGAAATATGAGACCATACAACTGCATCTTTTCTCCTAGCACTGCAAGAAAGAAAGGTTATGACACCATGCAACAGTGTGCTTGTCTTTGTTGGAAGGTTTCAGCTACTTTATCAAGAGCCTTTTGAGCTTAAGGTGTTAGAGTTCTTGGAGATGGAATGTCACAGTCTCCTCTCAACAAATCACAAAGTGGGGAAAGTTCATCATTCGTAAGCCCTAAAACAGGCCTAACTCAACTGATCTCTCTCAAGAGTTGTTTCAAATCTTGTAAGGTACTAACTTTGAATCAAAGTTCTATTTTCTGTGGCACTATTGCTTGGTCTGTCATTCTCCATCCTAAATATTTCCATGGAGGGGTTTCTTGAATTCTTGATGTAGAGATTTCAAGTCAAGCATTTTGAACCTCTGTAACAACACTATCACAAGCTTCTTCTATCTCCTTTTGTGTTGGTGTTGAAATTAATAGGTCACCCATGTAGTGTAGAATCTTTGCTCAAGATTGTTTCTGTCTAGCTGGTGGTAAGGCTTTTGCCACAAAACACTGGCATATGGTAAGTGAATTTTTCATTCCCTGAGGAAGTACAACCCAGTGTTAGCAGTTAGTGAGTCTTAGCAGTGGTCCTTGTCTGTTGGTACTTGGGACAGAAAATGCAAAATGTGGGGCATCATCTGAATGAAGCAGAATATTGAAAAAACAGTCTTTTAAATTGATGATGACTAGAGGTCAGTCTCTTGGGATCATTGAGAGAGGAGGTCCCAGCTGAAAAGGTCCCATATCCTCAATCACCTCATTAATTTTTTTGAGATCATGAAGTAGTGTTCATGTGTCAGAGGCTTTTTTGTGTATGACGAACACTGGCGAATTCCAGGGAATGGTTGTCTCCTTGATGTGACCTTTCTGCCATTGCTTGTTTATGGACTGCAATTTCTTTCTTTACAGGGTCCACTGGTCCACCCAAAGAGGATCATTGGTTTTCCATGATAGCTTTAGAGTGGTGAGTGCCTTTGTGGCCTCCACTACAAATCCATTTCCAATCTTGCTCCCCACTGTGATAACAAGTCTTGTCCCCAAACTGTAATGGGCTTCTTTACAACAAAAGGACAAATAACTGCTGTTTTTTCTTCAGGTCCTTTGACTGTAATCACAGATTGACTTTGTAAGCACAAAGTAGCACCCCCTATACCTGTAAGGATATGCAGGGGTGTCACCAACTTCCAGTCTTTTGGCCAAAACAAGTAAGAAATAACAGTGACATCTGTGCCTGTATCCACCAGACCTTTACCCTAATTGTTTTGTTATTATGCATTAGACTGCAAATCAGTTCTGGTCTGTCACATCTGATATGTTCTGTCCAAAATATCTCCGGCATCAAATCTGTGTCTTCTGTTAGGTGTTGTTTTCCCTTGGTCTCTATTGCTCTGCGTGTAGTTGTAGTAGGCACTAAGATGGCTGTGGCTAATTGTGTTCCTGCAAGAATCGCTAGTGGAGGTTGCAAGGCTTGAGCTAGAACTGTAAGCTCTTCATGGCCACCTGCTGGAATAATTGTTGGATAAACTATGAAGCCTATAATACAATATCATCCTTCCCCATAGTTAAAAAGTTCTGCCTCTCTTCAGCTGTCCAAGTAACTCCTGCAGGTATTGAGTAATGAAAGCCATGCACAAAATATATTAATTTGGAAGCTGACAAGGTGCAGAGTGCCCTGAGGGGCAAGAGGTCAGGGTCACTTGGGAAGTGTCTGACAATCTTGCTGACAAGATCAAGCATGTGGCTTTGGTCTCCAAAGAACTTGAGTCCTTGCTGCTGAGCTGCTGTTGTGGCAGCACTGTGCACTGGGAAACCCATTTTCTGATAAAAGATTCCCATTTATTTCATATCTAGATGGGCACTGGTTTAGGTAATGCTTTCCTTTTTTACATCTGGGACAACAACTAGGTGATTTGGAAGTCCCCACAGGCTCCGGACAATCTCTCGTTACATGTCCAGGCTTGCTGCATCAAAAGCATGTTCTATCACTTATATCAGACTGTGGTATTGCTCTGAAATTATTTAGAGCAAAAGTATTGAATGCTTTTTTAAGTCTTTTATCCAGCACTTCAGCTTGAGTAGCAAATCTCTTATCCATTACTTCAGCCTGATCAGTAATAGCTCTTTCTATCCTTCCTTCCAAGATGTCTGCTTGAGTCATAGCTATGTGCTGTGGAGTACTGATCTCACTGCAAACTTTGATCATTTGTGAAAGATTTGGCTGGGATCTAATAACATTAGAATGCTGACATTCTTCATTAGCATTTATATAAGTGATATTCTGTAATAATACCAGACATGCCATGTCATTGTCACATTGATGTTCTACAGCCCAACCTATCTATACAGGAAGCATGAGGCTCTGTTGGTCCTTGCTTTATTTGTGTATAGGCACCCTGTCGACTACACTGGCTCAATCTGCAAGACTGCCTTTCTACCTGCATCTTTGATGTCACCAAGGACCCCTCTTGGCAAATCTGCTTGATCTTCTGCTCTATCGTGAGGTGGATCTGCACCCAGGTGTGCAAGTGTGAGGGCTGCATTAGGACCCCCAGCATAGTTCTCTATGAGTTTTCCAAGGAAACCTTAAGTCCCAGAAGATGTATTGTGAATCATTAAGAACCATTGAAGAGACATTATGACAGTTAAAAGGTGTCAAATCCAAATTGTTAAAAATACCTTTTAATAACTGCTTGAAGTAGGGGGAACCTAACCCACTCTCTGTTATTGCATTTAAATCTTTTATATCTTCATGTGACAAAGCCTCTCATCTGGGGTTTCCACCCCCCTCTACCCTATCTCACCAGCATAGCTAACAACAGTTTATGAGCCAAACTAAGATCCCCATTTTTAATTATTTTATGATGTACAGCAATCCAGTCTGTCAAACAGCACTGTAAATCCCTCTTTATGGTATCCCTTGCTTTGTAAGAACTGAAAGAATTCCCTGTATTGGCTAAAGGGAGTTGATTTAAATCTTGGGGGTTTAAATCATATTCATCCTCTGATGATACTAATTTTGACCTTGAATATCGGGTCCCAAGTTAAAACTCTCAGGGTTAAACCCTTCAACTTCCTTTATTTTTTCCAGTCTCTTCCAGGACGGTCTCCCCACCCTTTCCAGCTGTGGCCAAGTGGCCAAAGGTGGTGTTTGGGTGGCAGGCAGCCCCTGAGTTGCTAAAGATGGCCCCAGCCATGGCACCACAGAAATTCTAGAGATAAGGGACTCAGTAGAGGGCTTATTAAGTATTTCAATTATTACATGGCATGTAGGAATCAAGAAGCTGAAACTTTTATCTCTCTTAGCAGCAAGGTCAAAAAGTTGAATACCAACTGGATCCCAGAGCGACTTTCAGAAAGCCAAATCTACCGCAGATTCCGGAAAAAATTTAAGCACCCAGATCAATATATCTTTACGTTTCTGCTTTGTGACTGGATGAGAATGTAATTTATGCAAGATCTTTAACTTACTATAAACATCCCTCTCTTGAGACTTCGTGACCCATCTTAATTTCACCAGTGTTCAGCTGACTTCACCTTGCCTGATGATGTAAAACGAGCACTCCTTTCACCCTTGTCCAGCAAGAGACTGTGTCACCTTCTATTCAGCCGTCTTTTAGTGCTCATGGTGCCTTCCATTCAGGCTAAAGCCTGTCCCAGGATGAAGTCCACAGGGGAGGTCCTAACTTCTGACCGAGCAATTTGCCTCATGGAAGCACCAAATTGTCGAGATATATAACAACGAATGGTACTACAGAGGCTATTAAGATGATTTATTACTCAAATACATCAGATGAGGCATCAGTCTCATGGTGTGAGATTTTAGAAGAGTAACAAGTCAGCCATAGCTCAAAGGTAGTCATGAGTTTCTTTGTTACACAGCAATATATAATATTCTGGTCCAATGGACAGTTGACACAGACATTATTTTGACTTCATCACCGATCACCTTTTCTAAGTTCTGCTGCTTTCACCCAATAGTATGCTAGCTCATGTACACACATATTGTTTCTATTATAAAATCTAGATTCATAGTTATACCATTGTTTCTGCCTTTTCTACTGTGTCTCTTAGGGGCTTTTTTTTTTTTTTCTTATCAAGAAATGCTTCACAGGTGGAATATCGATCTTGTTTGTATCCAATTTCATCTTAGGAATCCGATAAATTTTTCCCTCTGAGGTCTCACTCTGGAATGAGACATCTTTGGTGTCAAAGTGGGAGTGGACCAAGACAGACAGCCAAGGAGGGGACAATAACAGAATATTAAATCCCCTGAACAAGAACAAATAAAACCCCAAAAGATGCCAGCCTGTATGATGAGTGTTATTCACCACTAATATATATGGTGATTAACAAATCAAGAGGAAAGGCAAGGGCAGGTCCTTCACTGGTTCCCCAAGGAAAAAATTCTTAAATATTTTCCCAAATATTTTTCTGGTGCGGACAGAAGCCTGTAACACCTAAGACAGGGTTTGAAATCAAGCACAACCTAGGAGCTGCCTGTTGCATTGCACTTATGGATGCCATCTGCTGCACTGGAAGAACTGCAGGGAGAACAGTGGTGAAAACTGTGTGTTAGATACTGTTTCACGCTCAGCATTCTGTGTATCTGCACACAAGATCTGCACAGGAAAATCCAGAGGTACCAGATAATACCCTAAAAAGTTCATCCTCATAATTACAATGACCTGGCTAGTGCAATGTTGTTCTCCTGCACACTACCTGGCCTTGGATAGAGGCACCAGATGGACAATACAGAGAAGGAAAACAAAGAAAGTTCGAATGAGAAACTAATACTAATAAAGTAAGAAATTGTGCCCAGACGAGAGATTTCTCAGGAGCTCGCCCTTGCCACTGGTGTGAACACGGATTTGCAGCACATGCAAGCAGCACAGCTTTTTCTTGCCTAACTTGCACCCTGCAGTCCGATGGCTTTGCGCCTCATTGTCTCGAAGCAGCAGCACGCACATGCGAGCTTGGCAAACGCTAAGACAGATGCTGAAGAGCATGGCACAGCAAAAGGGGCCCAGAGAAAACATTTGCTTCATGTGCCCTTGTCGTCGCCCAAGCATGCGGTGCTGTGTTGATAGCCTTGGCCACAGGAGAATGACTGCAGCAAATGGAATTCCTCCTGGCCTCTTTCATGGCGCAAGTGTTGCACGAACGAGCTGCAGAGTGCGCAGCAAAAAAAAAAAAAGTGTCATTGCAGCTCAAGCAGAGGAAGAAAAGTACAGAAGGCATACTGGCTATGTGCAGTACACGCTTTGAGATAAGAGGCAAAACACAGCCCCAGGGTAGCAGAAGGACTAAATGAGCAGTTGATGTCCATTGGTGGAGCTTTTTAGATCCCCTTAGGAGTGGGTGGAAACTTACTTTTGGATTTCGCAAGCCTGGAGGACGTCAACTACTTTGGGTGCTACAGCACAGGCACAGCTCAGAAGGGGGAGGCCAGTAGCTTTGTCGAGCCTCAAGGAAGTCAGTCTCAGGAACAGGAACTTCTTACACTGCCCAAGATAACAGAGCACATGAAAGCGGTAAGACTGGCCAACAGTGACCGCAGCCAAGCAGGCAAGTAGTGCTGGTGAGCGAGTGGGTGCGGGGCCCCGGGCGGCGTGGGTGTCTCCTGGAGTGGAGCTGCGGGGACAGGACAGCCCAGTGCAGTGGCGGAACTGTCCCTGCGCATGGCCTGCGCATGCAGCGGCAGGCACCAAGCCAGAGTGCATGGGCCGGGCCAGCGGAAGAGCGATGGGACCAGTCTTGACCCACATCTGGTGCAGGGCAAGTGGCGCCGTGGGTGAGCACAGGCACATGGGGGCTGTGTGACCCAGTGGCCACGGAGCGGGGACAGATGGCAGCACTTCCCCCTCCCATGGCCTTGGCCACATGGTTTTAGTGGCTCAGCAGAAGCAGCCGCAGCTGGGCTTGTTTGTATCTTACCCCGGTGTGTGTGGGGGGGTGGGGCAGGCGAACTGAGAGAAGCTTGCCACTGCTGGCTTTTTTGCTTTTGTTTTGAAAGAAGATAAAAACGAGTTGTGTAACAGCTTTTTAACAGCAGAAATTGGATCAAAGCTGTCTGCACCCCAAAAGAATTTTGAATCTAAATGGCAAGAATTTTTAATCACCACAGATGTTAATATTTCTAGCAATAAACTGATACATTTTATCTCATGGCTGTCTCATAAGTTTCCACAGCTTGTCATGCAAGACCTAGATTCTGTCCCTGCATGGGATAGGATCGGAAACTTGTTAACCATTGAAGTAGAGGAGAGAGATAGATCTACATCAAAATATCGCTCATTTTTTCTTTTAATTTGGAAAGAACTGGTTAACAGGGAAAGAAAAGTGAAAAAACAGCCACTGAAAATTCCATTGGTTTCCCCTAACCCTTCTTCCAAACCCTCTACTCCTGAGCTGAAAAAGACAGATAGAACAGATCAAGAAATTCAGGAAATGCACTTTGACAATGCCATTCCTGGTTCCATGTGTCTCATTCAGCCCCCTATCCCTGATAGTGCGGCGCAGGCTATCGGGGTCTTTCCCTGTACCCTCCTATCCTGATTGTTAAAGGCAGTGAACCCCCCCATCCCCATGTGTCTGGGACCCAAGGTGGTGCTGGCCATGTGCCAGATGGCCACATGGAGAGACCTCCATCATACTTCCCTTACCCCTTCCCATAATCCCTTCTGCCTGTCTCCACCCACAACCCTTACCCCACCCATAACCCCTTCCTCCCCCCCCCACCATTCTCCCGCCCTCCATGATATCACCCTGAAACCCCGCCTCCAGATGTTGCAATCCGGCTCCCCATTCCCCTTCCTCCTGTCTCCAGGAGTCAGGGGGTGCGGTGGAAGAGAAAGCCCTACCCCTTCCTCCTGCAAGGGGGCAGGGTGAGGGGGTGTCCTGACCCTGCCCCCGGGGGGGGGGGGGGGGGCGGGGAATGGGCCATTGCCCAGTTCCTGTGGGGATGGGGCTGGGCTCCTCCACAGACCTAGTGGAGGAGCAAGGCCCCCTGGGCCTGGTGGGGGAAACCTAGGAGATACAGGCCCTGGGGAAGATGAAGATGTGCTTACAGCTGCTCCTGTGGTATACACTGGTAATAAAAGAATTCAAATGCAATATCCACCATTTTCTTACCGAAGTATTAAAGATATTTGCAAGGTGCAAAGAAAGTTTGGTAGAGATAGTGAAGTACTCAAAGGAATAATAAGAGCCATGTTAAAATCACAGGATTTAGTTCCTGCTGATCTCAAAGACCTTTTCTGGTGTCTCTTAACTCCCTCTGAGTTTGGTCTTTGGGAAAGCACATGGAAAAAAACCTTAAGAATCCTACTGGAGCTTACACAAAGTACAGGGATGCACATGATGCAGGGGATAATGAAATAACTTTAGAACATCTATGCAAGGAGGGAGTGTGGGTTAACCCGATGTTGAGGGTTAGGTGTCTTTTTTTTTGTTTTGTTGTTCTGGCCTGCCCGTGGAATTTTTACCCGTTAGTTGCGGGGACAACCTAACTGTGGGTATTTAGTGGGTGCTCGAGAAAGGACAAAGAGTGGCCAGGCCCAGGGGGGGAAGGGGGCAGGAAAGGAGGGTGGGGACAGTTTTTGGCTGGTTTTTCTTCGGCTTCGGGGAAAGACATTAGTTTGTTGGGTCACGGAGCTGCTGCGGTGGGGAGAAGGGAATTTTTGCCATCACCCAGACAGAGCTGCTGTTTCTTCTCCTTCTTCCCTCTTTGTTGATGGCCTCGCACCCCCTGTCCTGCTGGGACGTGTGGCAGTGCCAGGCACCGCCGCGGAGCTGCTGATCCACCTCATCCACCAGCCCAGGATCTCAGCTCCTCCCTGCTGTTCCAGCCGACTGTTCCTCAGAGCCCTGCAGGAGCACCGGCACTGCCCGCCCGAGGGGTTTGTGAAACAAAGCCTCTCCTCCATCCCGTCTCAGCCGAGAAAGCTGTCACGGGGTCCCTGGTTCTGTTTTCTAGTTAATGCTGTAGTTATTGTTATTTGTTTGCCTGGTTATATAGTAAAGAACTGTTATTCCTATCCTCAGATCTCTGCCTGAAAGCCCCTTGATTTCAAAATTATAATAATTTGGAGGGAGGGGGGTCTACATTCTTTCATCCCAAGGGAAGCTCCTGCTCTCCCTAGCAGACACCTGTCTTCTAGAACCAAGACATCTGAAGAGAAGCTTTGAGTAATAACGAACTGTATTGCAGGTAAGATCTGTGATGTTGTGGAAAAGAATTTTAACCAATTACCAACAGTTGAAACTCGAGTCAGCTTTGTTAATATTAAACAGCTTCCATCAGAAAGTTTTTTTCAGTTCGTCAACTTCGAGTGCAAACACAAAGGCAGGTGGAAGGACCAGTGGCCCAGACACAACTGATTAAGGAGATGGTATGGATGCTAGCTTTGGAGCAAGCTGCAGGCTCCATGGCCTGCCAGGCCTGCCTGAGAAGCTAGCCTGGGAAATTCATAGGAGGATTTCAAAACAATCCTCAGAGACAGAAAACAACTGCCAGGTGCTGTTTGTCTGTTCTCGTGTTTTCCTTGCAGGAGAAAGTCAGGGGGTGGTGAACCCCACTGACCAATGATGGTAATGTAGCACTTTACTAACCAATAAGAGTTTCCTTTCTGTACTTTCCACGAACTAGTCTATATAGCATGGCTGAAGCAATAAACTAGAGATTCTCTCCTGTTCTGACTCCTTTGAGAGTCCCTGTCGTTCTTCCTGCCGTTCCCAATTAGAACGACAGAGACGGCTCAAAGGAATGCCAATGAAGCCTGCCTCAGAGTGATCCTGAGTCTGCCTTTTAATCTTGCATCCAACATAATAGATATGATAGAGGCATGTACCAAGAACACAGATTTGTATAGTGCACACAAAATGAAACCACGACCGACAAACCCAAGGGCTGTGGCAGCAGCAACACCAGGAATGAACAAGCCACAGACAGCTCCAGCGTATCATCTGCTTCCAGTGCAAAAGTCCGGGACATTTCGCCAGGAACTGTCCTCAAAGCCAGCACCAAAAGAAACACCAAAAAAGAAGTAATAGCCAATCAACAAAAAAACTGGAAATTAAGTACTTTCCCACCCGGGACAAAGACACAAATGAAGCAGCCAAAAAAGAAAAAAAGCCTCTATTTAATTAAAAAGGGGGAGAAAGGGAAGCGGGGTGTGGGACTGCAAAAAAAAATAATTGTGGGAAACACATGCCTAACAAGACCTGGCAGACTCAAAAGCAATCCAGACTTGTAACTGCTGAAGCTTTTCATTTCAGGTCTACCCATTGGACAGTCATTGGAGTGGACCAGCAGGACAACTCACAAGACACATCAGGACTGGATAGCAGATATTTTGTTATTGGGGACACAGCACACACATACCTATGGAAATTGAGGTGGCTCCCATGACAATTAAGGGAGATCTAACACACCTCACTCTCTTGGCACGATGTTCTCTTTGACCAAAGGGCAGATAATAGCCCAGGTGATCCCTGTGCCAGCAGAGGTCTCAGCAGATGACAAAACACCTGGCGTCTACTGGGCAGAAGTGGTTGGTGAGGATAAACCCATCATGGGATGCAACCTAACCCATGGATCAGATCATCTCTTTGTGGAAGGGCTGATTTACACTGGTGCAGATGTGACTATCATACCTGAAAGTGTGTGGCCTTCACATTGGGAACTGCAGCTTGTGGCAGGCAAAATACAGCGTGTTGAAGAGGTAAAATTGGCAAAAATCTCTAAGGGCATTGTTCAGATTGAGGGCCCAGATGGAAGACTGGCTAGTGTCCAGCACAGGCCTGCGCTCCCCCTTTAGTTTTTCTGATCCTGATTTAGCTGCCCCCTGTCCTCCTGTTTGCTCATTGTGGCATGTTGTGAAGGCTTTCCTTTTGGGCAAGTCCTGGCCATGTGATCCTCTTGCCCACATATATAGCAACAGAACTGGCCATGATAAGGGTGCGATGTTATGGTTGCTGCTGTTCTGTCTGGCAGTCCCCTTTTCCCTCCTTGCTCCAGGATGGTGGCTCTCTTTGCACAGGCTTCCACCATCAGGTCGAGTCAGCAGTGGCTCCAACAGCAGGCCCAGGATGATCTTCTTACAGACTTCATTTGCGTTCTCCTGGGCCACTTCCCTCATTATCTGGACTTGTACTTGCCGACTCTCGACCTGCTTTTCCACCTCCATCCGGAGCCTCTCAATGAAATCTATGAATGACTCAGAAAGAGACTGCTTAATATTAATAAAACTGTTTGGGATCTTTTGTGGGCATTAGGATAAACGCTTTCTCAGCAGCTCTTTTGATTTCATCAAGAACAGGCCGAGGTATTCCCCCAGCCTGTTTGCGAGCTTGAGCCCAGTCTCCTTTGCTGCTCAAATGCATAATTGTTATTGTATTATTAGCTGCGTCAATGGCGCACTCAGGGTTCTGCAGGAGTTCAGGAAGGAGTTCCCTCAACAACCTCTTCCATGTCCTTTCTCACAGAAGGTATCCTGGCCCTCCACAGAAGGTATTCTGTGAGAGCTAAAAGACATGAAAACAAATCCTGGAGGTCATAGGGAACTAGCACGTTCAACAAAAAAATTGCCTTTAAGAGGCCTTTAAAAAATTCACTTTTTCTGACAAACTCTTTCCGAGTCCTGCAGTTCCTTTTTGTTTTGGAAGGAGAGAGGTTCCCATGCTGGGTGTTCCCCTCTCCTATAATAAGTAACAAGAGCAGTAATAAGAAGGGCCTCCTGTTCTGGGGTCTGGTCCTCAAGCTTATCACATCGGTTTCGATACCGTGGGAACCGGAAGAAGAAGCGTAGGAACCAGAAGTCGGAAGAGGGTGGGAGCCATCTGAGAGGGGGTGGAGATAGGGGTGGGACAATGGCCAGAAAGGGAGTGGTCTTGGGGTGGTGATGTCATAGGAACAGGGGGTGGAGCTGGTGTAGAGGAAGGGGAGGTACCCAAGGGGGGGGCAGAGTCAGGGGAGAGGGAGGAGCCAGAAGAAGTAGGGAGAGAGGGATGGTGGGAAGAAGAAGCACAAGGGAGGGGGTCTGCCATGTGGCCAGTGCTATCTTGTGCCTCTTGGGGGCCATTTTGTGGGACAGGGAAAATTATAGGAGAAGCTGGGGGAGCTGTAGTAGGGAGAGTTTGAGGGGAAACTTGGGAACTTGGGGCATTTATTTGAACCGGGGTTTGAACTGGGGGGTTGGTAACTAGGAAAGAGGGATTTAGGGAAGGATCCCTGACAGCGTGGCCGTTGCTGTCTGGGCAAGGGTACCGTGGAGGCTGTGGGGAGCCAGGGAGTCGGTGGCTCAGCTGCACTTCTTGGTGGTTTGCTCCACACAGACCTCCCAGTGTAGAGGACAGGGATTTGGGACTAAGGGAAGGGGAAACTGGGGAGGTAGGTTCGGGCCGTCTCTCCACTTTCCTTGTTTCTACAAGGACTGACCGAATTACTACAAATAAAGCAAAGAATTTACTCACTGAGGTGTCTCCAATATTGGCCAAATCTGTTAATTTCCTGCCAATGGCATCCCAAGCGGGGGTGGTTGCTATGTCCTCGGGAGACACCTTTGGGAAGTGGAGGGAGAGCCACCGCACCAACCTTTTTAATAACCCTTTGGAAAACTTTCTTTTCCCACCCTCCAGGATACCCGCAACTTGGAGGTAAATTCCCCTCTGCTGCGCTGGTAACTTTGCACCCATCCTAACACTGGGTCACTTTAAAAACTTAAATCAGCACAGCAAAATTCGCCCTCCCCTGCAGCTGAAGAGAGACTTAAAAACTTAAGGGCCCACAGACCAACCCAAGGACAGGGGTGCTCTCCACAGCCAACCCCTTCCTTTTCTACTAATAAGTACCCTCAGCCCAGTCAGGGGGCTACTTACCCTTCTCAGGTCTAGTGAACAGGTGCTGCAAGAGAGGACCCCCACACAGAAGAGATCCTCAAGGTGCAGGAGGACTGCCTCTCCCCCTCCGGGAGCGCAACCGGACAGAAACAGGTCTGCTGCAACCAGAGGCAGCCGACGGCCAGGACTTCTAAGCTTCTTCTAAGCCTCAATCCATCTGTAGGGTCCTTGTGCCATGGTGCCCCACATTGGGCACCAGCTGACGCGGTGCCGGAGCCAGCTAGCTCTCCCTCTGCCCCACGTCAGGAGTGGGACACTTCAGGAGCAGGAAGAGCCGAGGTCCAGCTTAGAGCAAAGCTCTGCGGCACTTTTGGCTTGTCACGCGCAGTGTGGAGGCAAGAATGAGGGGAGATAGTTCGTATGGGTTTTGAAGATGGATTTAACCTCCAAAGTAGCCAGGGACAAAAACCAGCAGTTGTATGCTATACAACATCTTATATATGGGGGAGGAGTAAGGGGAGGATACAAATAATGAACCAATGGGGAAGCCTTAGGGGAGGAGTTTAAGGCGGAGCCTACAATACATAAAGCAATGGGAAGGCTTGGGGGGCAGGAACAGTTAACAAAATCCAATGGAACCTCAAATACAATATGATTGACAGGGAGGATTCTAGAACAAAGGGTTGGTGCTAAGCAAGACTGACAGGGAGGGATCTGGATAAAGAGGTAGGGTCACAATGACTGACAGGGAAGGCACTGGAAAAAGGGGTTGGGGTACAATGATTGATGGCAGTAGGGAGGAGGGTACAACTTGGAAGAAACCAACATCAAAAGGGGAAAACAGGACAAACCGTTTGTGCAACAAATCTCAAACTTATTAAAAACACACCACCACAACTTAACACATATATCAATGTACTCTGGAAATCTATAAATGTAACTACATGTGTTTAAATATAATTCTATCACATCCATAACTGTATATAAACATTTATCTATACAGATCTATAAATATATAGATGTATAAATGCAACTCAGTAACTATAAATGTAAAGATATGTAAATATAAATGTAGCTGTAGACATCTATAAATCTATGTATAAACAGAGGGATTCCACCTACCTGATGGTCACAGGCTCTTCCTTTGTCTGTTCTTCCCACGCAGGGCAGCCCTCCTGGTGAGGTAGATTACATGGATATCTGGGAAGCGAAGGCAACTCTGAGTCAATATTGGCCTCTGTGCATCTTTCCCTGACCCGTGCCAGAGATTCTCGGCTAGCTCAGATAGTTTTTCTTTTCCTCTCCGGCTCGGTGCCAGGAGGGATCCTGGACAGAACTTCTGACTGGGTCCTGACCAGGATCCGAGCCCACCAGCTCACTTTGAACATGAGTCTATGGATCAGACAAAGAAGCAGGGGTGACTTTCCTCTGGTTTGAAATTCACAGATTTATTCTTTTCCAGAAGGAAAGACAAAGGACTGGAGTCTGACCATCACCTTTTAAAGGGTTAACACCTCGGGGTGTTGGGAATTGTAAAAACCAGTTAGAAGTTACAGCTGGTGGACACACAAACTTTCTACGAATAAGATACAGTCAGGTAAGATAAGCGGTTACTGACATGGGAATTCTCTAATTAATTTCCAAGGATTAGGGGTTTTTTCACAGGCAGGGTGGAGCCGCGGAGGCGGTAGAGGGGGAGACCGGGCTGCCCGGCCTGTTTTGGATGGGACACAGGGAAACGGAAACACACGGGCAGAAGTGGCAGAGACCCTGTGCCACAGCTGGCGCAACAAAGAAGCAAATCTCCCGCGCCGACTCCTGTGGGCGGCGGCCGCCGCCTGGCAGAGCTGGTGCTGCGATAGCAGAAGAGCAAATTCTCCACGGCAGCCGCCCACACCTGGGCCGGAGCTGGAGCCCAGGGTCATGTGGGCCGAGGCCCATGTGAGCAAACTCGCGGTGGGGTAAGGTAGTGGAAGGGGCAGCCCGGCGCAGCTGGCACAGGACCAGGGGCAGCAGGGAAGTGGCAGCACAGGGAGAACGCAATGATGCGGTAGAAACGTGGCTCTACAGGCAGCGGGGGGCAGCTGGCACAGCCACCCGCAGGAAGCAGGGAAGAGGGAGGGGGAGGGAGAGGGAGAACACCCCAGTCACAGCCAAAGGGAAAAAGCCTTCAACCTAGCTGGCAAACTAAAAAGTCCACCACAACATTTCCCTTTGGAAGTAACTGTCCTTCTAGCAAAGCCTATAAAAGATGGCCTGAAAGGCAGACTCTCACTTGAGAATTTGAAGCCTGCTCTTTAAAGAACAGGGATCCTTCCAATTTTCAAAACTGTGTTTCAAAACATTGCAGTATCTCAATAAAGGCTCAGCACATTTGCAGTGCAAATGGTACCCACAAGAGCTTGAAACACAGTCCCAGTTCCCACAATGAAGCCCAGCCTTGTTCTTTCTCTGTGCTGACACAGAAATGTCAGTCCTCACTGCAATGGCTAAAGCTGAAGGATGCTGTGCGCTGTGAACCAAATTGGGACACGTGGGTTGGTGACACAACTCCCACAAGCTCAGGTTTACTCACAGCTCTCTTGCCATAGCAGAGTGTGGTGGGTTTTAGTGCTGGCTAAAATCACCAGTGCACTTCCTCATTTCTTGCTGTGAGATATGGATTAGGAGAAGGGCAAAACAAGCTTAAATGGTATAAACTTTATCAACATGACTACAAGAATAGGAAGTGTAATAAATTAATCTGTAAATAAAAATTCGTAAAAGTATAAATAAGATATGTATGTGTTGTAATAATATAAAATCCAAAATGTAAAAAAACCCTTCTCCAAGTCTGGCTGGGAGTTTCCTCCCAGAAGCAACAGATTGCAGCCAACACCCAGATAACGAACATCAGCTCAGAAAATAGACAGGACGAGGGCCATCAGGAAAACAAAAGAACTGGCTCGGAGGAGATATCCATCTCCCGACCTGACCAACGCCCCTGCAGATCTCTGTTGGGAAACAATCAGGTCGACAAAAGACAAGCCCCGAAAAAGTAGTCGTCGCCAGACCTGAACACCCCACCTGTCAAACCAGCGTTGGAGAAGCAATCAAAGGAAACAAAAGGAAAGACTCTGCCGAGATACCCATCGGCACCGGCCCCGGATCACACCACTTTTGCCTTGATGACACAAATTTAAATACATACAGAGTCTCTTTACATATGAGGAGACTCTGTCCGGACACTGGTTAGTTCTATTTTTCCATGCCAGAAAATCCATTCACCGGACAATCAAGGACACTTGGTGAATGGAGCCTGCTTGGAATTCTAGCCAGAGGACTTAAAATCTCTATAAAACCCCAAGCTTGAGAACACTCAAATGTGGATTTGGGAACCCTACACCTCCGGTGTAGACCCTGTCCACCCAGCGCTGTGCTGACCATTTTTATTGTGTTTTTTTCTTGTTGTTTGTTCTTTGTTGTTTATTAATAAATTTCTCTTTTTATTTTTATCCTGAAATTGCCTTTGCATTTATAACAGGAAGCATCAGAATAAAGCCTCCAGAATACCTTTCCTCTCCCTGCCCAACTTTTTTCTTTCCCAACTGACCACACAGAGACAAAACCTGGTATGTTAAAACAGTGCCAACTATACAATAGTCTCTCATCAGTTCTTACAGGGAGAGGAGTTTTCTCTTGTCATGCCATGGAGACTTCTCCACAAGAAACAGTTTTCTCATGGCTTTTCATTTCCAGGAATAGCAGCCACCCGGGCCAAAATTCTGCATGGTGACATTACTCCCATTTTCACAGCCCTCCTAGAGGTGTGTTCCTGGGCCATGAACTCATGGGGTATTATTTTAAGGATAGGTTGTTCAAAGGCAAAGGTTCTCTTCTGTCTGTGGAAACAGAGGTTTTCTTCTTCTCTCCCTGGGGGCAAAGGGTCTTCATCAACTCTCATCTCTCTCTCTCTCTGTTCAGGCATCTCATGGGATCTTTAGTGGATCTTTAGTAGAGTATCTTTAGTGACCTCGGTGTCTTCATGTTGTGTTTCTACATGTCACTCTTTTATCTCCCTTGAGAGAGGATTGAGGTCTGCAGATCTCATCAGTGTAGTGAAAGGATTAAATTTTGCAGAGGCTTGTGGATGGTCATGTGCTCTCTGCCAGGGGAGCTCTTTATGCTGGATGATTTCTCAGTGGCTGCACTGGGGGAGGGCAGCTAGGATCTCAGCAGCCAGGCTAGCCCTCAGAGGCAGCATGCCACAGGCTGATGGCTTCCCCTCCCCCTGCCCAGCAGTTTCTGCTGAAACTGAGCAGCAGCAGAATTTCAGCCAAGCTGGGGGCCGGCCTGGCCCAGTGGTGAGGTTGGAAAGGGCTCGGCAGGCTCCCTTGGAAGGGCTCAGCGGGCTCCCCTAGGAAGGAGCTTCGGCCGCTCTGCTGGAACATGGAGTGCTTCCTGGGAAGGGCCAATGCCACAACAGAGCCTGGCCCAGGCTGGGGCAGGGGGGCCTGCAGCCTCCGTTTCCCACCCAGGAGCTGCTGGGGTCTGGCCTGGCCTCCCCTAGGTCAGACAGACCGTGGGGTAGCAGAGCGAGATTCACCTGAGCTCTGTTCCCTTCTGAGGCCAGAAACAAAAGCGGAAAAAGTTCCCAAGCTTGTGGTTTTTAAAGGGTGGTATTCACAGATGTGGACCTAATTTCTAAATGGTGCAAAATGTTGTCAGTTCTCAGAACTGGCCAGCTCTTGGCCTGTCTCAGGCACAGGGGAAGCTCCCAGAAGCTTCTCTCAAAGAAATCACTTCCGTGGGTGTTTCTTACTTCTTTCCCCAAATATCAGTCAATGTCAACCCACCACATTTTCTTATTGAATTAATGTTTATTTCAAATATCCCTTTGAGGTTTTTCTTTCCCATCTATATCTCTGACTTTTCTGGTTTGCTCTCTTGTCCAGCCACAGGCCCTGCTGGGTGAGAAATACCAACCCACAAGTCTGACCAGAGAGTGATATGCAGAAACAATACATGGATAAATAACAAGTCCCAAAATACTGCATCTGTCTCTGCCTATAATCAGAAAATCTTGCCTCTTTTGTGATGTTCCAGTGACTCCTGTATGGAGTACTGCATGATCCTTGTTATAAATTATGTTTGTTCATTAACTGGGATTAACTGGGATGATGTTCGTCAGTTAATCAGGATGTGGTTAGTTGGTTTGTTTTTTTTTTTCTTTTTTTGCTCTCTTTTCCTTCGCAAGCTAATGTGGAAAGCTTTTCGCAAGTTGTGGTCGGGTTGTTTTCGTACAGACCAGGTGTGGGACTTTCCAGGAAGAAGAACAGAAGTGAAGCAAGATGTTCCAACAACAACCCTGAAGCATGCGCAAACATCTTAAACATCTTAAACATCTTAAAAAGACCGACTGGAACCTCAGTATGCGCGGCAGTTGGCGGGACGGAGAACCCCCTGTCGCCCAGCGCTGCATTGCCTCCTTGTTTTGCTGCTATGATTAATAAAATTTGTTAATTAGCTGCTAATTTGACTCTTATTAATCAATATAATATATAACAATCCTCATTTAAAAAACACACCAATTTGGAAGTTCTCAATTCACATTGTGCACCTGGTGGCAATAAATCTGGAGCACTGGGAAACTGACAAATGGTCTTGCTGTGGTAGTCAGACTTGTAGTTGTTCCCCAATGATCGCTTTCTGACTCGAGGCCCTTAATGAAATTAACTTTGAAGTTGTTGCTCTGCCACCACTTGTGTCGTCTTGTGGTGGTTTGGTGTGCTCTTTTTGGAGTTTCCTGGCAGGGCTAGAGGCTTTCCCTCCACATACATTCTGGAAAACCATTGGCTGGGATGATGTTTTCCTCTTCAGCATCTGGGACAAAGGTCTTTTGCTTTTTTCTGCGATGGGCAGCCCTTTTTTATGTGTCCCTGTTTTCCACATTGATAGCATGTTCCTTTAAAAAATGATGCTTCCATCACATCTGTAATAAATGGAATTGATTAGTGCTAATTAAATTGTAACTGTTATTAAAGTTATTATTAGAAATGATCAAGAATTACTGTTATAAAGCAGATGTACCCCTTTGCAGATGTTACACGTCAAAATTAAGGTACAGGATGTAGTTTAGAAGATAAATGGTGTCTCAAGACCAAAACGGCCTTGAGATGGACCAAAATTAGAATGAATTTAGGCATTGGGCCTAAAGATTAGTAAATATAAGGCTAATTAGTAGACTAACATAACACAACGCTTAGTACGCACGTGCAAACCTGTAAGGTTATCCAAAGGACAAAGAGGAAGAGGAGAAGCCTTTGACAAAAGACCACCAAAAGAAGACTGAAGATCCCCTAACAACAAGTGCGACGTGTGCCATGAAGAAAAGTGACGTAAAGTCAAAAAAATCGGAAATAGCAGGAAACTTACAGGAATAGCAGGAAACATTAATGAATATGTATAAGCATACAGTATATAAGTTTAGCTTGAAGTGCTTTGTTTTGTACATGAGTTGTGGTGAGAAGCTCAGTCGGTTTTGCTTATGCCTTAACCATTTATAACCACTGGCCAATTATATTCACATATATATATAGAAATATATATCTGAATATATCTACTAAATTGTACCTTTTTTTACTAAATTGTATTCTTTTACTAAATTGTATTATTTTATTATTTTGTATCCAATTTATTAAAGTATATTGTCAATTAATTAGATTTGATTGATTGGAAATTTGAAAGTCATTTATAACACATCTGTGCAATTGAGTCATTGAAAACCTGACTCCATGCTCTTTACAATTTTTATAAATCCTTCTCATTGTTCTTCAAGCATTTTCTCGAACTCTTCAGCTGAAACACTTGCAACATGCGGAGTGCCTATCTTATTGCAGGCCTCTATAATTTCTTCAATTGTTGGGTATCCAGGCAACGCACTGATGGTATGTCTGCACTCTGCATTAGCCTTTGCAAAGGCAAGGCCTTGAACCAAGTGGGGCTTCACTCTTTCTTCCATCACTTGCTGGTCAATTGCTTGTGTGAGGCAATCCACAAAAGTAGTGAAAGGCTCTGAAGGGCTTTGTTTCATTTCTGTGTAGATGCTTTCTAAAGTTCCAGTAGGTTGAATTTGCTGCAGTGTCTTTTCAGCTGCTTCTGCAATATCTCAAAGCATTTCTGGAAGCAGGTCTGCTATTTGAGTTTCTGGTTTATGATATGGCATATCTCCTGCCATCTGAGCCACTATGATGTGGTTCAAGGAGCCACTGTGATTCAAGGAGAGCTTTTCTCCATCTTGAATTCCACAATACAAATTGTAAATCCATGAAAATTGTTGAAGCTATGTATTTGCAGTCATATGGTATCATTTCATGGCTGCAAAAAAGACCTTTCAATAACTGTTTGAAATATGGAGAACCAAGTCCTTTTCTTTCCACAGCATCAAATAAATCCTTTAAAAGTGAACGATCCACTGGTTCCCATCTTGGAACATCATTTCTTTTTTCAAGCCTCACTGGCAGCACAACAATATCCTCAGTATTTCTGAGAGCATCTGCTCTTTTCTTAAAAGGTATTTGCATATCACTTTCTCCCCCTTTTCTTTGAGGAAGAGTCCATATAGATTTCTGATTTTGTTCTTATGTAGCTGTTGGTATGATAGGAAAATCCAGTGATTGTGAAACTTGAATAGCAATAGGGTCCATTAAATTGTGGAGAACTGGAGGGAATTGTAATCTTTTTGAAGAAGAGATGTAATGTTCTGAGAACCAGCCCTTTGAAGCAGTCTTTTGAAAAGCTGAAATATCAGCTTGACTAGAAAATCTTGTGTTTGAATCGATGACAGGGGAATTCCTTCGCTAGCAGTAAAGCTATAACGTTTACCATCCTCATGCTGGGCATAAATGGAGAAAACGATGAAAGCTGCTGTAATTCAGTTTGCCCACAGGGTGACGCTGTTGCTCCACAAATCGCCCGTAACTCCGTCTTTATCGCAGAGTCTATTTTGAATGCCTCGGGCAGATCTTGAAACTGCAATAAAAATTCTGAAAATGTATATTTAGGGAGATCATCCTCTTTAAGAGATTAATCCCTTTTAGGGTGATTGCTGTTTGTGCCAGAAACTGGGTTGTGAGCAGGAATCGCGATTTCCTTTTCCGTTTCCGTGTTGTCTTCCCGCATGAATTGCCCAGGCTCGGCGTCATCACCGAACTGCGCATGCACGGTTTGATAAGGGACATTCCCGATCTCTGTCTCGGTGGGCTGGGCCCTCCGCGTCGTGGATCGCGTCACAGGTCCCCCTGCGGGGCTTGTCTTTGCAGGTTTGCCCAGCCCCTTAGCTTTCGCTGCCTGTTTACGGTGGCGCTTTGGTATTACTCGTAATTTCTCTCCCATTTGCTCGGGGTCACTCTGCGGTTCGGCCATTTCACCATAACCCACCACTCCTTGTGGCACCTCCTCTTTGGCAGTCTTTAGTCCTGCCTCTTGGAGAGCTTCTGAGCCCACCTGATGGGCGGGCTCCTCTTGAGTTCGCCGGATGGGCGAATACCCCTGTGTCCCCCTGCTGGGCGGACACCCCTTCACCAGCCTTTTCTGACATCACCTTTAGGTGGTCAGATTGGTCAGAGGGCGGGATAGGCTCTCCCTTACTGGCTCCTCTGATGTGAACGGAGAGGGCGGGGTAGGGGGCTGTTCTAAAGGCATGGGCTTTTTCTAGCTTTTTCTTCACACCCCCCCCCCCCCCCCCCCCCCAAGGGGATTTCATCGGAATGTAAAAATTTCAGAAAGACTCTATACAATTCATCGTGTCTCCCCGTGCGAGTCTTCATCCTCAAATATTGTAACAAACTGCTCATTCTGCTTTCTAAAGCAATTGTGAAAGTCTCCCAGTGTTCAGCTTTCCCCTGCATTCCTCCCTCCTTCATCGCGTCCTCTGAAGGGATGGGGGCAGGAAGGACCATGCTGCTGGGGAATTTTGGGGCTTCTCGATTATCCAGAAAAGGCAGTTCAACCTCTTCTTCCTTCCCATCCCCCTGGGAAGACAGTCTTGGAAAATGATACTGATATATAACATTAAAAAGATTGTCACTCATCTCTATCATATTTCTGTGCACCCATGTTCTTGGGATATGTAACTTTTAATCTCGTTTTTACATTTGCCCATATATATGGTTCAAACAATTGCTCCTTGGTTATGGTGGGATAATTGTCCTTTATTCAGAGCAGTAGCAATTCTAAATCTTTCTATGGAGTTTTATAGAAATGTTGCCCTGTAATAATTTCTGATTTTTCTAAAATTGCCTGTTCTTCCTTAGAGATATTCGATCCCATCTCATAAGGTTGGAATGGGCTTACCGGTTCAGGAGGCCATCTCTGAGAATTACTGATCAGCAGAATCCGATGTTCCAAGTCCCGGGCCCTTGGAATTCTGGAATTTGATAGCAGATGGGATGTCCGGAACTGGGCACTCTGGTCCAAACAGGAGTTGATGGGGACTGTTGTGAGCTTTCTCTGCCAATCACATGGAGCACCACTTGAAACTTTTTCTTTTTCGATTCTGCTTTATTTCTTCTCACACATGGATTTCTCAGTCTCTTCTGAGCTGAGCTCCTTTGGAATACTCCCTCATGGGGAGTTCCATTTGTCTCAGTTCTCCGGGTCAGGAAGAAAACTCCAGAGATCGTTAGGATCTTGTTTCTCGTGTTTATTAGGATGCTATCATGAAACTTGGCAGGTCTTTCCAGACTTAATGCACAAGTTCAGATCACTACAACCTGGCACATTTTGGCTCTGATGGCACAAAATGGCCCCAATCCACGTGGCTGTTTCATCTTTATATTTATTTTTACTCTATTAACTATAGACAAGTGTATTGTTTATATATATTAACAAATAAGTTTTCTATATCTACTTACATAACTAAAACTGTAACTAACTTTCAACCAGTCACTCTTTGTGCTCCTAAAAACTGCAGAACCATTTAGAAGAAGGAAGGAGAGCTAAAAACCACACCTTTTTTCCTCCACGTTTACTCCGTGTATTAAACACTCTAAAATCTATATTTTTCAATTCAGTGACATACTAAACATTCTACCACTTTCTACTTAATTTTTTATAAATCCTGGTTTACCCAGGGATATTTGGAAGCCTTTCTGTCAGTGACAAATAGGATTAATACATTTTTGGAGAATAGGACAAACAGAATCTCCATTTCTGGATTCCTACACAAAACCTCACACTATTTTACTTAATATAATTTCTTACTTACTCAGGACATATTCTTACTTATAACTACAGGAACATAAATTAATACTTTTTCTACTCAATGTTTTTGTACCTTTATCATGACATTAACCCAAGCTCTTTTTAAGGCTGCAGATGGAGCCTTTCAACATGTGTGGAATTTTCCATTTTCCATTTCCCACATCTCTCCTCTCCCTCTCCACCAAAAAGACTCCATTAATGGATTTGTTAATCATCGGTTGCATACACTGAAGCAAACAAGGAACCGTTGTTAGCATTAATATTAAAATTACTAAAATGTATAGTTCTATTGCAAGACACTTTTTTAACCATGCTGTCAAATCCCATTCACTGAACAAATCATCCAGTTTCTCCTTACTTGAGTCAGTGCCTCTCAAAGTATGCATTTATATTACTTTTCATTTGGAATTGGACTTTTAAAGGTCTAAATATGCAGGCAGTAGCTGGAATTTCAGAGTTCCAAGGTATTCTCTCTTTCTAAGGCCACAGATACTCTAGGAAATGCATTTCATGTTTTAAGAGGACTCTCCTAAGCTGCAGATTTCATCTTAAGATAAAAAGAGACCTCAGACATAGGCTTACTTTGTCTTAGTTTTCTGTTTTTCATCTCTGCTTTTAGGTGACTGGAAGATTTGTGTAATAAAACGAAGAGGATAAGAGGATGCTTTTGTTGCTGAAGGTTAAGCAAGGTTTTGACTCATGAAAAATTTATGACCATTTTTTAATTATGGAATTGAATTATTAGAAGGGCTGAGGAGGGAAATATATCTGCCTCCAAGTGTGGCTGAAAGTTTGTGTTTTGTGCCTTGCTCTTTTTTCCCCCTCTTTCATTTCACACAGATTTCAGGGAATTTCTTGGAGCCAGTGATTCCTCTGTGTCTTTTTAATGCACCCTCAGGGGCTGAAACTTGACATTTTAATAAAATACTTGTTTATAGCAAGTGTTGTTGGAAGTCAAGGTACATGAAAAAGTGGAGGTTTCTATATAATAGTAAGAAGAGTCTATAATGTCCTGTTGTGGTGTAGCAACTATCTCAATTACTGCTCAGGCAAAGGCTGCCTTCCAGTTCTGTGTGTCAAGCCACAGCCCCAGGGAGCTGTGTCTGGCCATTCCCTGTGCAGCCTTCTTGTCTTCCTGGGGCTTCCCCTGAAGTTCTGCTGTGTCCTCACTCAGCCATGGGGAAAGGTGGTCATCCCCCTGCAGGGCAGGACTTAGGACACCTCTGCACACCTGTAACATGCCCTTCAGAGAGAGCCTCTCTCCCCATATATAGAGGATCGGGTGAGACTTTCCACATGCTGGCAGAGCTCAAACCACGGTGCTCATTATTTCATCTGTGGAGATGACCAAAGGAGAAGGAGGGTCAAAGGTAATGAACAGAGCAGGAGAACAGACGCCTTACAGCACCTTAGCCATTTCATTGAGCACACACCTGCAAGATGTGCAAGTTATCCAGGGAGGGATGTCTGAATTTCTGACATGATCTGGCTAAGGATACTCAAGGCATCTGAACTTCTTTTCCAGAGCTTCACTGTTCTAATCAAACCAGTAATTTCTAATTCAGCTGCAAAAGGAGTTAATTGAAAAAAAAAAAATCTGTTAATCTTACTTAGGCTGTTGGTTTTTGAAATATTAGATACTATTATTTTTTTCAGTGAATTGTAAAGTGTTCTGCTAAAAGATTTTGTGAGAAAAAAACACATAGAGTTGATGACTTCTCTTTCTGGCTTTGACTGTAATAGTGGGAAGAATTTATTTTATATGAGCCCTCTCAGCTAAAGAACAACTCTTTTTATAGTTTGTATTGCAAATATACAAGCCAGTAAAGTTCCTTAGGAGCATGCTGCCATTTGTCTGCTCCCAGAGTACTCTGGCTCAGATCCTGACAAAATAGTTATTAGAACAGTCTCTATACAAACAAAAAAGAGGGGAGCAAAACTTCTCATCTGCTCTTTAGTCCATTGAGAGCTGTCATGAGGTAGCAGAGAGGAAGATGCAACAATCACCTACTAAGTTCAGGCAGCTGAAAGAGATCCATGTGGAAATAGCAAATAATGTTGACCTCTTTCTACTCTGCATATTGTAACTTTTATTCTCTCCCAAGATTTCATATTAAATTGCAACAAAGTAGGGCCATTGCTATTGATTAAATTCAACCATGAGCTAAGTGCTGGCTTACACAAAAAACACTTTTATGGAACCAGACTTGAAATAACACAAACAGCAGCAGAATCTTTTCACTGAGCTGGTGTTTACTAAAATGCCACTTCAAATTTTTAAAGGCAGAAAGAGATTGAATCTCTTCACCAACTTGCAACCTGAACTGCACTAACATGTATGAAGTGAGTATTAAAAAGAAAATTATTTTTAAAAGCTCATTTCAAAGAATGAAAAGAAATCCCTCCTATGGCATTGGATTGCGCTCCAGCCAGGAGAACACATGTCCCTTCTGAAGAGAGCATGTGCATTGTAAATAGGCTTGAATTGGCATCCCCAGATATGCCAGATGCTTTTATGAGCAAAATTTTCACAAGTAATAGTTACTTGGATACGTACCAGGATTAGGTTGTCCAGTTTGAGGTACATCAGGGCAGGCTGAATTTTGACCTTGCCCCTTTCAAAGCCAGGAATTACTAATCAAAACTGAGTCACTCACACTTCTTCAGTTTTACCTCTAATTTGTGAGTGGCAGCTTAATGAGTGTTCTTCCTTTGGTCTCCTTTGGAAATTCATTGTCTGTAGTTTAAAAAAATTAAACGTTAAAAATTAAAAGTTAAAAATTAACTTGTATTTCTGGCTCTAGCTTTTGTCCTTCCAGACCTTTCTAAATGTGGTTTGCATCTCACTGTGTGGTACATCATAATTTCCTCTGGATTCATGGACAGGAAAATGTGCCTAAGCAATGGATGGAATTCTTTAATAAAAAGCACAGGATTAGGCACCTAATGCAGACCTCACAAATGCCTTCTGGAAGTCAGACCTGGAAAGGTGAAGTCACTTCCCAAAGGCATCATGGACTGCATTGTCCTTGCATGGGAAATGGGAAATGAAGAGAGAGATGAAGTTTCACCATTTAATCTGAAATGTGCATTTAATCTTTAATCTGCAGCCCAAGGTTCCCTTAAGGCTGCAGTCCCATCATGGACTCTTGCTGGGCTGAGGAGAATCCAGGGACCTGGGGGCCTTCCTCTTCTGGGCACACCAGGTCACCTGTCAGTCCCTGCCCTACTGGGAGCAGAAGAGCTGCAGCTGCTTCCCTGTGAAGAGTGACTGGCCACTGCTGGCTGCTCCAGCTCCTTCTGTGGCTGGTTAGGCACAGGTGGGGGGTGGCTGGGAACCCCACAGTGAGTGACCTCTGAGGTACCAGTTTCTTCCTCCACATTTGAGCCACTGGTAGGAGTGCTTTCCTGGGAGCTGCTGGATCTGAAACTGCTGGACTTGGATCTGCTGGAGCTGGTGCTCTCTGCTTGGCTGTTGTCCTCATTCCCAGCAGTATGGGAATGCAGAAGCCTCTGGGCCTCCTCGCTGCACTGAGCTGCAACAAACTCGATGAGGCCATGGATCAGCGGTGCTGTGTGCCCCTCAAGGGAAACCAGCAGCCTCTGGGCCAAGGCCTCTGCATCCAGACCACAGCTGCAGAGGTAGCGCAGGATGCAGCTCTCTGCAGCCTCAACCAGCCACCACCGGCCCCGGCATATTCGCTCCAGCCTCTCACAGAGCCAGGCCTGCACAGGCTCCAGGAGATGCTGGTTTTGTTGGAATAGTCCAGCCCACTCCTCAGGCAGGAGGCCACCCACACACTCTGGCCCTGCAGGCCCCTGCTCATCTGGGGACAGTGTTCCCTGTGGAGAAGACGCAGGGGACACCTCAGGGCCATGCATGCTGTTTTCCTCCATGTGATTGGGAGTTCTCCTGCCATGCTATGGGCTTCTGGCGACTCTGCAGGGGAGGTGATGACCAACTCTACATAGTCCCATTCATCCTGCTCAGAAAACCTGATGGTCTCTATCGGTGTCCTGCAGAGTGGGCATGAGGGATTTCTGTGTGTCCACCGCAGGATGCAGCCCAGGCAGAATTGGTGGTGACAGGGCAGAGCAGAAGCCACGTCTTTCCAGGAGTCCTGGCAGATGGGACAGTTGCTGTTTCTCTCGGTGGCCATTTCTGTCTCAAGCCAGACTGGCCCAGGCTCTGCTGACATCCAGATGATGTCATCCAGTGAGATGTCCCAATAAATCCCCTGGAGATGTCACAATCTGACACTCAGTGATGTCACCATCCATGAGTCAGTGAAATCACAATGAGATGTCCACCCCTGCAGACACACAGCATCAGGAGAAAATGAAAATACAGATTTCTTCTTTCAGTCTCTACACTTTCATGTTGCTCTACTGTTGTAGTCTAGGGCATTGCGATGCGGAAGATTTCGGGATGTAACGGAAAGCTAGCAAAAACCCCTCTCTGTTAGGATAGTAAAACCTCCTGCAATTAGCCAATAGCACCTAGCTGTGATGAAAGCAGATGGGAGTAACACAATGACCCTAGGTTATAAAAGGTCAAATTCTCCTGCAATAAACGCCATTGCTTCGCCATCCATCACATTGATGTCTTGTGGGTAGAGTGGTCTGAGTGGCCAAGGGGGGGGCCACCGTGCTGGCTTCTAAGTCAGGGTGTCTGCCTTACTTGAAAAACCAACACTCTACCTGAGCCACCAGCATCCCATGTCCTTGGCTCTGTGTCTCATCCACACTCCTGACACCTTGCCAGAGTTTCCTGGGAGGTGGTGGTGCCACTCTGCAAGGGTAGATCTGTCTTTTATCACTGTGCTCCCAAATCCACTCATCTGCAGTGTGGAGGGAGCTGTAAATCTGTGCAGCCAGGCTCCCAGCAGGGCCCTCTCTGCCTTCCTGGTTTGCTGGGTTTTCCCACAGCTCATGGGAACTGACCAAGTGAGTGAAAACTGGAAGTCTGGCTTCCCAGGGGGGAAGGGAGTGTTTTAAGCAACAGGAGAGGTTCTCTACTTCTCCATTACAATTTTCTCTGACATCTTCTCAGGAGAAAGCCCTGGGCACATCACAGCAGTCTGAACAACCCCACCCTCCTCAGCTCTAAGTACCTGATTTCCGCCCATGCTGGCCAAGCATGTTCTTTTGAGCTAAAAATTCTACATCAGAGCTCCTGCTACTCTGGAGAAGGAACCTATTATCTCAGGTTCTGCAGCAGTGATGTGGTCAGTCTGAACATTAACTCTACTCCTTCTTTGCACTGACCCCACACAGTGCCAAGGGCAGCACTGAAAGTGTCACCTGGCCTATCCTGGATCATTCTCATTCCTAAGGACAGGAACTTTTAAGGATCCCTAGAGGGTTCTGCCTCTTTAGGAGAGAAAAATAAATTAAAAATACCCTACAATTTGTCTCCTTGTCAGGGAACTGTCTGAGCATGCTTGGAGATGAGGATCTTGACTGCCAGACCCTGGGTTATCCTGTCAAGCCATCTGTTGTTTACAAGCAGGATGGGATGCATTTGGCTGGGGAAGTTTGCATTTCCAGTAAGATACTATTTACTGAACCTTGTAACCCTTCTTCTGCTTTTGTTTGTCAGATTTCCATCTACATCAGGTGAGGCTACTCCTTTTCAGCTTTCCTCCTCTATGTGTGATTCTTCACAAATATGAAAATTCAGTTTGTAGAGAATTTTTAAGCATAGATCAGGTTGGAATAGAATCAGATTGTCAAAGACCTCTAAGACTATCAAGTCCAAGCACTAACCCAACAGTGCTAAGCCCACGACCAAAACACATTCCCAAATGCCACACTTACACATCTATAAATCATTCTAGGGATGGTGACTCTATCACTGCCCTGGGCAACCTGTGACAGGGTGAAGAAATTTTCCTTTTTTTTCTCTGGTGTTGGGAGGACATAATGGCACTGGGTGTAAAGGAAGTTTCTCAGTGGGGATAGGAATTAAAATAGCACTTGCATTTCAGGATATGTTGATTGTATACTTTATTATTCATACTGGTAAAAGAGCCCCTGAATTTCAAAATTTTAATAATTCAAAAGGAACAACTGTGTCACACACTTCTCATTCTTCCATATATAACTGAATTTAGGAGGAATCTTTTCTTTTAGTGTCATGATTAAGAAACCTGTTTCCTCTATGGGGCTTCAAAACACTAACCAGCTTGTCAGCCGTGTTTTTGTGCCTCGGTGTCTAGGGTTACCTCTTAAAAATCAGAGTTTTGTTCCGTACACATTTGCTTTATGCCTTGTTTTCCCATGCTGAATTCCTGATGAATCCTGATGAATTATGGAGCTTAGGAATCAGAGAAGTAGGGGATAATTACAGGGAATTTAGTTTAGCTTGGCAAGCCATGTTTCAACTCCACTATTTCAGTTACTGGGAATCTCAGAGCTACACTTAGTTTTACCTGGTGAAATTTTTTTACCAGAGATATTTTTCTATGATACCAAAGTGCTGCTTGAAGAGTAAAGCCCTTTCCTATCCACCCATACATTCAGGACCAAGAGAAAAAATATACTGTCTTCACATAAGGGAATTGGTCTGGGTTTGTAACTCCTGATACCCCTAATATGTTTGACTCGTTTGGGATTTTAGATACTTAAGTGCAATGACAAGTTGAGACTGCAGTTATGAGGAACTCAAATTATTGAAGATCTGCCCAGGATGACAATGAACCAGAATGACATACCTAAATTTGGGTAATGGAAATTAGATGATAAAACCCTGAAAAATTAGCAGAGTGGTGATGCTGACAAAGGTTTGATGGTCAGGTTTTATTTCTTTTGATTGGGAATTCCATGTGTAGATTTTGGAGGAATCGAGACCAGCAGGGCTGAGTGCTGTTCACACAAAAAGCCTGTGCAGAAAGATTGCAATTTGTAAGGACTTGGAGAATGATCTCAATGGTGGCGTGCAAAGTAGTGGGTTCTATAAGCAACTAAACGAGTCTCATACAGGTGGAGACCTGCTGCACACAAGTTAATTGTTTATTTTTTTGCCCTCAATGACATCCTTTAATAACCTAAAATTTTGGATACTTTAATGTGTATAGATGTAAAAAACACTCGCTCATGGTGAGAGACTTCTCCGGGGTCAAGCTGTTCAGGTATAGGCAATTTATTATAGGGGTAGAGGGAGGAAGGGACCCCTGTCCACTGCCAGCTGCGGTGTACACATAGTCAGGGAGGGAGAGAGAGAGAGAGTGGAGTGGGGAGAGACGGTTTAAAGGCCAGGGGAGAGAGCTTAAAGAGAGAGGGGAGAACAAGAGTAAGAGAGCAGAGAGAACAAGAGAAAGAGAGCTTAAGAGAGAGAAGGGGGAGCAAGAGAGCGAGGTTCTTGTTACAATACATTATATCCTTTTCTATAGTGAATATTCTAATTCCCAGTAACCAATCACTATGAGACACATCCACTAAATAATTTACATATAGCCTATAAGAACTACTACATTACCATACAGTGTTACATTTCAAACTCTAAAAACTTTACAAATTCTTCTCTTGCTCCTTGACCTTTGTGTTCTCTATCTGCAGAAGGACATTGTTTAATCAACAGGGATTGATTAAGCTATTAATCAAGCTATTGATTAATAAGCTATTAATCAATAAGCTATTGATTCTTTGTTCATATAAGCTATTGTTCTTTGGTCGTATAGTAACTAGTACTCAGCATCTTATGACTCAAAGCAAGCTTTCATTTCTGTTTCGATTCTAGGCTTCATATTTTCAGAATCTTTTCCTAAACAATCATATTCATAACGTTTCCCTGTTTCATCTTCCCCAATAATATGTGTCCCAGATCTGCTTGTGGAACATTAAGATATTCTGAATAAAAGACATTAAATGGCCTGCTGTTAAAAACAAAGGCCTTCTTGTTCCTGATCAAAACATTTGTTTCTTTTATGTATGGTTTTATTTATTATTAGAATAATACAAACATTGCTTTTATATTGTCTTTTTCTTTTCCTAAGACACCTTACCATATTCAATCACATCAAAATACAGGAATATATACCTGCTGCTCTTTCTTCCTTTCCTATTTAATCAAATCTTCACCAATAATATGCTAACTGTAGATTCCAGAATAAGAGTATGGTTTAGTCCTTGACAAGTGCCAGCTTTTTCAAGATGCATAAGAGAAATTCTCAGGATCTCCTTGGACTTTGCTGAAAATAGTGCCAAAATCCCAAAATGTCATAGATAGCACATAACCATTGTTTCAATAATAGCTAAAATGTTTAAAATATTTCTAAGTTTAAATGAAATTTGGAAGTTATTTTCTGTTAAAAAACTGCAAATAAGAGATGAAAAGAAACTTTTCAGTATTTTGAAAGCTAAACATAGTCACTTCAAAAAAATATTTAGTAAGAAAGCTTGACTGCATAAAATTAAAATAAAATGTTCCCTCTACTGCCATAAAAATAATATTCTAGACAGTTTCTGCTCCTCTAAAAGGGCTACAAAATTTTCTTAAATTTTCTTCATTAAGTCTGAAATTTTAGACCAGAAAATTATCAGAAGCTACTGCCTGCTTCTGAATATAGTTTGCTGATCTAAAATTGCAGCACTGATTGGAAAAGGTGCTGTAGAAATTGATGCTGTTCTGATTAAATGCAAAGTTTACATATTTCAAGGCATTAAGCTTTAAATTAAGTCTTTCAGACAGAGAAAGACAGTAATGAACTTGGAAATTATCCCCCTGAGTCTATTTTCAGTTCCAGTTAGAAAATAAATGAAAAATGTTTATAGTGAAACACTTCAATATGACAAATTTGGAAGCTTTTTGATAATTCATGCTTGTGTATAAACATACATGCTCATATTTCTTTGTTTGCTTGTTTTTCAGAGCTTTTTAGTTCTCCAGGGGAGCTTGAGTGCTTTTAAAATGCTGACGGCTCAGTTTTAATCCTGCTGTTGAGCACAGTGTGAAGGTGATCTCAGAGTATAGCCAGTGGAGATCACAGCACCCAATAGGTTTGTCTCTGTCCCAGGGTGACCAAAGCCACTCCCACAGGTTGTGCATGTTGATACAAATGCATCCTTAAATGTCTAAAGAAGTGCAGCATTTCCCATGTCTCTGTAACCCTTTACCATTGTAGGTCTTGCAGAACTTTGCAGATTGAGGGTTTATAACTTTATGGCTCCTGGAGTTGTACACTTCCAAAATCTGTTTCTAAAACAATTGCTCTTTTTGCATCTACAAGTGCTAGAGGGAAGTAAAGCTTTTGAACACCAGAAAAACACAGAATTTTATGTATTGCCTGGTATTTTACTGGAAATCCTAAATTTGGTAGGAGCAACTTGAATTACTGAGTGACTTGAGGCTCCTTGAGTAGGTTTTCCATGGGATTGCCTATAACACCTGTAACTACAGGAGATTGGTTTCATCAGTGCAGGCTTCATTGTTTCTGTGTGAGTCCTATACAGCAGAATACAAATTAATTCTACATTTCCTTTATATTGCACACCCTGAGAGTAAGGCAAAAAAAGGGCACTTAAGAATTATTTTTGAAAGACCATAAGATTAAATGTATTAAATTCATTTATTTTCATTTAATGAAACTGAACCCACTTTGGGAATATGAATGCCAGGGAGATTAGCCACTGTAAAAAGTCACTTACAGCATTTATTGTTAAACTTCAAATTGTTATGCACTACTCTGCCAAACTAAATTGCAGAATGGGCAGTGCCCTATTGGCTGTGCCCTGCAGCATCACTGTTGTTTACTTTGAATAAAGAGCCTCTTAGAGGTGTCAGTGACAAGCAATGAAGGGGAAGTGTTCCTTCAGCTGGCTCTTCCCTGGAGCCTCAGCTGTTGATACCTCTACTGCAGATCCCCATCTTGAACTGGGATTGCACCTTTTAAAGTCTTCATAAAAAAGATACAGGGCCACCCAAACAAGCAGGTGTTCCAGGACCTCTGTTCTGCAGAGTTGTTTCAGAGTTGCCTCTCACCACCATGCCAGAGTCTGAGCTGCTGAAAAGAGAAGGCAATGCTGATAAAACTCTGCTATTGCTGGTCAGAGATCTGAAGAAGGAGCAAGGTGTTACAGTTTTGCCTTGGGCAGGGTTTATTCCAAGACCCATTTGTGTGTTTTTCCTCCAAATGCTAAGCACTCCTGGGAATGTTCCCTAACACTGGGAATGTTCACTTTGCCCGTCAGGACAGGAGCCAGGCAGAAAGCTGAAGAGGAGCTGTCTGGAGGTCATCCCTTTTTTTAGAAAGTGAATGTTTACTTTGGGATAGGTTGAATATGTACCTAGATAGGTTTTTATTAGTGCATGGACCTACCACTGCTCTTAGTGAAGCACATGCTTTTCCACAGATAAAAGAAAAGGAATAAAAGCTCTCCATTGACTTTGTACCACTTTGTACCAGCCAGAATGACCTGGCCTTTGCACACTGAGAACTGGGCAGAAGTCAGGATAAAGTGCTTTGCTGTAGGTCTCTAAGACAGTTTGATTTATGTGACATGGCTTAGCTGAGCTCACTGTGTTTGCAGGCCTGGGGAGTTCTTGAACATAGTTTAAAAATATCTGCAGTGACACTGAGTACAATATCTGCTAGGCTGGAAAGACAAATATGTGTAAGACAAATAACTGGGAAGATGTACAGAAGGACATGATTTCATTTTTTCATACACCTTCAGATTGTCATAAAAGAAGGCAAATCCTTACTGTTATTATGGCAGTTTCTGGAGTCCTGGAACAGGATGAGAATTTGGAGTTAGCTTGTAGAAGTAATCTTTGTGCACCTGCACACAGAATTGTTGGGGTGGAGGTGGGCAGATGAGGGGACTGAAAAAAAAGTGGTGACTAGGACGTGCTCAAGATCATGGGGAAAGACAGTTGCAGAACTCTCCCCACCCCTAATATGAGAGTTTTCCACTTTGCTGGAGGGTTTTGTTATAAATGAGTAGCCAATTTGATTAATAAAAAAAGAATTTATTAAAAAATACAATCATAAAAAGAAACTATAAGCAAAAATCAGTTTGATGCTGCAATAGGAGAACAGCATTGGGTGAGATAGGGAGGGGCTTGCTAGCACCACTTCACCATGCTTCACTGTTGTAATGCATTTAGAAAAAATGGTATGACTCAAAGAATGTACCCCCGAAAATGTAGAATGTAAGCTTCTTTCCCTAATCTCTTTCTCCCCAGTTCCCCCTATTGGCTGTGTGAAAGTAAACCACCCTCTTCCCCCTGCCTTCAAAAAGAGGCACTTATCAATATTCTTCCTGTTTCCCACCTGCTCTCCTTCTCCATGGGGTCCCAAGAAATAAAGCTGCACTTCCATCTCAGCAAGGGAAAGGGCCTCGGTTTAGTTTCTCTGTTCAAGGCTATAGTATCTCCTCTGCTTCCCTGGCTACTGCAAGGAGGATGGTAGCTATAGACAGGCAGAAGATACACACTTATAGCACTTCACAAACTGCAACTCTCTCCAGGTGCTTTTCGTATGTTTTCAGGCTTTTCAGGGGTCCTTTGGAATACACTTCTTGCAGATAAATATTCATGTTGTTTAGGCTGTATGTGATGTAGTCTTGTCGGGTTTCTCGGAAATACACTTTTTGCAGATGAATATTCATGAGTTACAGTCTTATCAGATGGAAGTTTCTTGAAAATATGCTCCTTGTAGACGCATATTCATGTTGTCTTTGCTGTATATCATGAAAATCTCATCGGAGAAGGTTTCCTGTAAATACGCTAGGATTCTTATCAGACAAGATTATAACTTTAGCACAAATTTATTTTTGCTATGTATTACAGCCCCCCCTTTCTTTATTAATTCATTAATTTGTGCTTTTTAGGACAGATTTTGATACAGTTCACTTATTCTTTAATTTCATAATCAGTATTTACAAGACTTAACAATTATTTTTTATACTGCTAATCGGTGTATAAAACTAATAATTTTTCATAAGATTGGTTGTTCTACTATTTGATTCTTCTTATGTGATACTCAATTATATATCAGTGCAAGTGCTTATTGTATCCTGAGTTATATTTTGACTGCATAGTAGCTTAATGTTACTTGTAAAATACTTTTTTTATGCTTCTTCATGTTATCTGTTAAAATTCTTTTTAATTGTGTATGAGCCTCAAATCTGGCCAGAGCTTCAGCAGCTCTGCTCTATTTTTTTATTCCGTTTCATTATTTTAGATATTTTGGATCTTCTCTCTTCTCTCTTGGACTGGTTTTCATTGTAGATAACTCAGGATCAATGTACATTGCTGTTATTTGCTTGCTTTGGACAACAGAATATGGTATGAGACAAGGCAGAAATAATGGCTTTATTATTGAACATAATATTTACAAATAATTTAATGCTATGCAATTTTAGTGCACTGCTTCTTGGGTTTGAGACATTTGTCCATCTATTAATTTAAACACATAAATGGAAGGTTTGTATCTCTGTGGTTTTTTTTTTTGTTCAAGTAGCAAGTTTATAGACTTTTCTGTTCTGGGGGTTACTTATAATTTTTTTTCTTTACACTAAAATATTTTCTTTATTTAATTAAAGGCAAAGTTAGTATTGTTTTGCATGCTCTAATATTCATTTGGGCTTTGCAGCCATGACTAGGTAGTGCTTGAATTTGTGGTACATACTCTTTTGCATGGGATTTTACTTACTATTTTAAAATGTGTTTATTTTCCTTTTTTTAGCAATGCATTTTTGACTCACAGCTGTGTTGACTAGTTGTTTTTGAAATTTATTTTACACCCCCTTTTTGTTAGTAAGGCCCCACATCCCTTTTTTAGTAAAGCACATATATTCTTTTCTTTTGGGACAAGGCAAACTCAGCTGTGTTCTTTTTGGTGCAAGATTTTAGGCTACTCAAATTGATCATCTAGTTATGCCACGATGCTAATTTATATCAGTCATAACATACAGAATTAACGTGAGTCTGCAAATTCATATTTGGTGTGGTGGCCAATATGTACAAGTTGGTAGCATTTGGAACAGTTTCTGTGAGCTTGAAGAGGTACGAAGCACATTAGTATTTACTATTTATGATTTATTCTTCTACCTCTCCAACCTACTTTGTTGCTACCAGCAGTTGGATAATGCATCTTCTTGACAAGAATAGACATCAATCCAGTCTTGCCCTCTTGTAATTTATAATGTGGTGTTATTTTTCTGTTGCTGCTTTTTTCACTGGGTTTTAACTTTGTCTCAAGTTTTAGTCTTAAAAATATTCAGGTACCCAATTGTTTAAATCACACTCTATTTTTTCAATTTTTACCAGTTGTTGGGAAAAATTGTTTATCTCGAAATGAAAAGTTCTTTACTATTTTTCACCTTCTAGTAAAAGATGTCTCATCTGAACAGCAATCTCAAGCATTTGCTTGGTTTTCTTTCTTTCTGTTTTACACATTCACAACAGAGGATGTTCCTTGGTTTTTTAGCCCATGTACAATGTCTATACCACAAATTCTCACATTTCAGACAGAGAAAAACACACTCAAGGTTCACAATTACAATTAGGAGATTGACAAATTATTTTTCTGGAATATCTTAAAAGATACTTAACCGGTTGTCATGATAAGCTAACTTTATCAAGGCTGTCTCTGGAGTTCTTACCGTAGGTCTCTGGGGTGGAAGCAATTTTTCATATAGGTTCAGGTGGAGGTTGTATTGGTCTTTTAAGTTGAGAGGCGTGTGTCTATCTTTTTTCATCCATCTACACAGCTGTTTCTGTAGTTCAAAGAGTTAAATATGGCTTATGTGGATTAAGTTTTTTTCATTTCTCTTTCTATTAGTATTCAATCTCTTATTGGATTTTGTGAACAGCAAAGTCTAAAGGCAAGGTCTGTACCAGTTGAGCTTTCTGTTGAAGAGATCTCACAAGAGGCAGAATCTAAGCTACATATTGTTGTAAATATACATCACTTTTTTTTACCCCCTCCCCTCAACTGGCTGAGAATTATGAGGATAAGTCATTCCAAACATCAATTTAAAGGGAGATAATTGAGTATCTCTCCTGGGTTTGACTTTTATTCTTGCCAAAGCTAGTGGCAAGAGCCATACTAACGGTATCTTAGATTTTACCACCAGTTTCAGAAGGTGTTTCTTCATTTTTCATTCATTCTTTTAACTTAGCTTAAACTTTGGGGGTGCCAGGGGGTGTGGAGGTTCTATACTATTCTTAAAGCAGTCATAACTCTTTTAAGAATTTTTCTTGTACAATGAGTTTTCCTGAGTCTGTTGCTTCCACAGTCTTATATTTTGGAATTATTTGTTTCAAAAATGCTTTAATAACTGGTCTTGCAGTTGCTGAAATGCTTGGAAATGCTTCTGGCTAGCTTGTTAACTGACATACTATTACTAGAATAATCTAATTTTGTCACTTACAGCATTTCAGTAAAATCCACCTGGCATCTCTGGAAGGGACACACAGCTCAAGGCTTTTTCCTTGGTAAGTGGTTTTTTTTGTGTGCTTTTTTGTTGTTGGGTTTTTTGTTTTTTGTTTTTTTTTTTTGTAATTCTGTTACTGGTTTTAACACAAATTTAACAATTATTAATAGCTCACTTTGCTAGAGTAAAAAGATTCACAGCATCATATATTTTGAGGAAGGCTCCTGCCAGTCCTTGGGCCTCAGCCACCATCAGAACTGTGGCTGCACAGCTCTGCAGATAATGGGGATTCTGTATTCTGTCATTTTTGTATCCAGTCCACCCTAGGGGTATGGAGGTGATTAATAAATTAACCAAAGAAAGACAATAAAATATTTCTCAAGGTTTTCTTATAGCCTTCACAGAGGAAGCTGCATGATAATACTTTGCATAGGGACACCACTATCTTTACAAGGCAGCAGTTGCAGAATCTGTTTCAGGATTAGAATTTGCTAATTCTGTCTTTTTACAACAAAACACACAAAAAGCAGAGGGGTGTGGTCCCCTCTAAACAGGAGCTTTTCAGCTCTGCACAAAACCTCATGTAGACAAATGAATTAAATCTCTAAATTCATTTACTACAATTTTTACAATTTTTTTCAGAGAAAGATGCGTTCAGACTTCTGAGCTTACAGAAGAAACTACAATTTTTACAACTCCTTTGAATGATCAAAAAAAACATTTTGGCAATTTTTCCCTCTCAGGGATAAAAATTAAAGAGGATTGAGAGGCCCTGTTTTCACTAGGACACACACTTCTTTTCGATCTAAACTTGCTTCAAAAGTTAACAAAGGCTCCAGGTTGGTGGGTTTCTGGTACAATTAGATACTTTGATACTTAATAATCCATTTTCATTTACTTCTGGATTTCTTCTTTTTGAGGGTCCAGCTGTTTTTGCGGACATTGTCGTTTTCAGTGTACCTCTGCCCTGAAGACAGCACACTGGTTCCTCCCCAACTGCTGTCCGGGTCGGGTCTCCCCTGCTGGGGAGAGAACGCCTCTGCCACTTTTTTGTGGCCAGCCCTGTCCCCTCTGTCCCAGGGGACCCCTTGGGCCCTGCAGTTTTTCCCTCTTGGGCTAGAAAAATTCTACTATCAGTTTCACTTTTCTTCCTTGTGCTCACTCTATTTACTATACACCACATAGTAGATCCAATCCTTGTCTTGCCATGTTGTCCAAACAACTCCTCCCTACTCCGGCACTGCCTGCAGCTCCACAGGCAGCCGGGGCATCCCGCAGCCTCACAGGGCAGGCAGTCACTGCCATCACTGCCCGGGTGAAACAGAGAAATTAAGAATTAGGAAATAAACATAAAGAAATGCTTGACTAAAAAGGTGGTGGTAGGCGGGGGCGGGTTTGACAACCTGATGCACAAGAACAGGAAAAGGGTCAGACTGCAAGATAAGATAAGGAGCTAGAATACACAAGCAAGATGCAAGTTCAAAGATACCACAGGATAAAGGGGATTCCTTGGACCCTAAGCCGGAAGGAATGGATTTAAAGTCCCCAAAGGTGGTCAAAGGACTGAAAGGGGCATGGAGCTAATTGTAATATGAAATGAGGACAGGAGGGGTTAGGAAATGAATATGTATTAGGCATATCGTGTAAACCTAGTCTGTAAAGGATAAAAAGATAAAACCAAATCAAAAAGGTGTGCATGCTTTTTGGAGGAGATATCCCCCATGCACCTCAGCGCTGAATAAATTCATACCTGCTCTTCTAACTACTCTGCGAGTTATAGAGTTCCTTTCTATTCTGGATATCACGGGGCTGGTGGGGTCAGGCAGTGCACGGCACTGAGTCCTGGCAGTCTCACAGGCCCCTAGTCCATGCTCATGGTCGCACGTCACCCTGAAAACTCAGCTTCTGAGCTTGCTGACATAGTTTTCTAAAGACTTTCCCAGGACAGTAACTGTAAACACAGATATGTGTACATTCTTTCTGTTACACGTCTTGTGATGGAGATCTCTCATGGCCAGTGCAGTGGGAAAGTGTTATCCTGACCATCCAATCCCTGGCTGTGGTCAGAAACCTATAAATCCTGGGAGGAAAAATTTCACCACACCTCGACCTGTGTCCGTGTGATCTATTCATCTTCAGTGGCAACAGTTGCACACCTCCACTCTTGGTGCTTGCTTCAGCCATATCTCTCTACACTCTTCACATAAACTTTCTGAGCTTCTCTTAACCATTTTTTTGTAATCCTCTCTCTTGCCAATTTTCTAACTTTTTGAGTTTCTTTCATATGTTTTCTTATGATTTTGTTACAAATTGTGTTTTTAACAATGCTTCTCCTACTGGAGAATTAGAGTCTAATTTGAATACATCTGTAGACTTTTCTGTAATCTCTTAAAATAATCTCATTTTTCTCTAAATACTTTGCTAATGTTCTACCCTCAGGGAACAGCTTCCCAGACTCTTCTCTGGGTTTTATTTGTTCTCTACATTATTTTACTAGATGTTTCAGTCTGATTTCTTAATTGTTTCTCCCCTCAGTGTCCAGATCTTATTTAGATCTTACTGATTTTTAATTAGCTGGTAATCACTGTACTCAGTCAATTTTGCTTCTGTTTTTACAGATCTCTTCAGCCAGCGGGGAACTGTCCCATGGAGATTCGATCAGTTATGTGCTCCCTCTTCTTTGTTTTTTGTTTGTTTTTTTTTTCTCTCTCTTACTCTCTCCCCTGGACCTCTGGTCCTAGGCTAAAAAGGGCTTACCTGCCTCCTGAGATCCTGGGAGCGTATCTTACCTTTTTAACCCTCTGTGACCGATGTCCAAACTTTTTCTCCAGAAATTTGGATTTTCTGTACATAATGAGCCTCTTCAAAATTGCTTCCTCCTTTTACCAACCTATCCCTCATGGGATATAGGAACTGTGGCTTATCAGGAGTTTGCTCTCACTTTGTGACTCTGTCATGTCTCATTCATACGCTCAGTCACACCTACTCCACCAGTGGTACTCACAGTCTCCTTTTCCCACATGGGTCTCTGTGCACATAGAATTACAAGTAGAATATACCGTGGTTCTGAGGACCCCTCTTTGGACCGTCTGTGGGCCCCTGGGATCACCGAGCTTGTTTCTCTCTTTTGCTTATGGCTTTTACTTTAATTCAATATTTGAGTGCAAGAGGGTTGTTGGTCTCCCACACCATCAGGCCACTTAAATAGTGAGGTGCCCCCCGATTGGAGAGGGAGAGTCACAAAACCCAAAGTTGCATCATGTTGGGGTCACCAATCTGTTATAAATAAGTAGCCAATTTGATTAATAAAAAAATAATTTATTAAAAAATACAATTGTGAAAAGAAACTATGAGCAAAAATCTGTTTGAAGCTGTACCAGGCTAACAGCATTGGGTGAGATAGGGAGGGGCTTGCTAGCACCACTTCACCATGCTTCACAAACTGCAGCTCTCTCTGGGTGCTTTTTGTATGTTTTCAGGCTTTTCAGGGGTCCTTTGGAATACACTTCTTGCAGACAAATATTCATGTTGTTTTGGGTGTATGTGTTGTAATCTTGTCGGATTTCTTGGACATACACTTTTTGCAGACGAATATTCATGAGTTACAATCTTATTAAATGGAGGTTTCTTGAAAATATGCTCCTTGTAGACGCATATTCACGTTGTCTTTGCTGCATATCACAATAATCTCATCAGAGAAGGTTTCCTGTTGTCGTGGTTTTAAACCAGTAATTAATAAACAAGGGGGAAAAAAAAAAATTATTTATTTCTTGCTGTGAGATATGGATTAAAATAAGAGCAAACTAGGCATAAAACTTAAAAGGAATAAAGAGAAGTTTATTGACAAACTACAAGAACAAGAACACCAGAATAAACTTTTAGAAAAACCTTTTCATTTCTCACTGCTCACTATTTTTTTGTTCACATGACAACAGAGACAAAAACTTCATAATTTTGATGGTTTAAATAATATTAATTCTCTTTATAGTCTTTCTACCAGTTTCTGTAAAGAAACAGAAGTTCCTTTCTGTTAATTTATGGAGTTTGTCACAAGAAAACTATTTTTGTTATAGTTTCTCGTTTCTCTGATATCAGCTGTTCAGAGCTACTGTTATTAAAGCCCACCCCTCCCATTTCACATCACTCTGAAATGTGTTATGGGTCATAAGTTTGAGGATAGCATTTTTAAGGATAAGTTAGTCAAAGGCAAAAAAGTATTTTTCATCTGCTCCTGTGAGCTTCACCAGAAAACAGTTTTCTCATTGCCTCTCAAGGCTTTAAATCTCCCAGCACTTCACTATACCACAATTATTCCACTTTTTATTCAAATTTACACTTTGAACACCTTATTCCTCCCCATACTCTGTTATGAATTAAAGGAGTTCTTTTCAGGACTTCATTGTCTATCTCTATAGTTTTAACAGAAAGATGTTTCAGCTTAATTAAAGCATCTTCTTAATTCTCTACCTTTCTTGAAGTCTCTTTTCTTTCTTGCCACTAGTAGTTTATAAAGTCTCTTTTCATGTTGATCACTCTCCTTTTTCTCTCTCTGAATGAAAAGATTAATCCGCAAGTCTCATCTGGATAAGAAAGAGTTAAAATCTTGCCCAAGCTTTCGTAGATGGTTTGGTGATCTCTGCTGAACAGGAGCTGGAGCTGTCTACGATGGAAAAGTTCCTTATAGTTGCTCTGGAAAGCATAGTTACTGTCTCTGCTTGCAGCAGGCTTAAAGCTCTTCTTCTTCTTTACTCGGCAGTTTTCTGGTAAATTCTATCACAGCAAAACCTGCAGCTAAGCCAGGAACCGGCCTGGCCCGGCTTGGCTTGGAGCAAGCCCCCGCCGGCCCCCATCTCCCGGCCGGGAGAACGGCAGGCCCAGCCCGGCTCCCCACCCAGGCCGCATGGCCTGGGCAGAGAACAGGAGGCTTGGAGCTCCACCACCCTTCACAGCCAGGAAACAAAGAGGCACCACAGACTTCTGGGTGTACACTTTAAGGTGGGGTTCACAAGTTGATTTTACTTTTCAATGGCTAAAACTGCTGTCAATTCTCAGCAATGACTGATAATTGGTCAAGAGAAAAGACTCCCAAGAGCCCCCAGCAACTTTAACTTCCTTAAAGGTAAACTAACTTCATGACACCTGTAAATATGCTAGGATTCTTATCAGACAAGATGATAACTTTAGCACAAATTTATTTATGCTATATATTACAGCTCTAAAGCTACTTTGTCCCAGTAGCATTCCCATTACTTTACTAGACAAATGACCTCATGTTGACAAGTTCCTGTCAATTAGAAAATCACTGATGAGGGAGACTCTTATCTCACATTGCAGCAGAAAGTTTTCACCTCTGCAAATGATGAGTAACTGTCATTGCCTGAGACATCATGAATTATTAACCCTTGAACATTCTGCTGCAATGTGAGATAAAATCTGGGGTGTGCACAGGTGGGACCCACATTGTGTCTGGTGTGTCCCCTGCAGCTGTTCAGCCCAGCCCAGGCTCCTTCTCTTTATGCACAAAGTTCATGTCACCTGATGTTTTAATCACCCTTAATCTCCTTGATTAATGACAATGGGTGTGTGCTCTGTGGCAAGGGAAAACAGCCAATAGATTGGTTGCAAATTTGTTTCTGACTTACCAGGAGTCAATCTTGTAGAGTATTAAGAAAGCAAAACGAATGGTGAATGTAAAGGGCGAAAATGGTAAAACTGGACCAGGTAAAGGTAATATTTTGAGAGCTCATTCTCTTGTCTCAATTACAATGAACAGTTTCCAGCTGAGGTTTTGGAACTGGAATTTGTGTTGTCAAAGTCATTGCAGATACAAGATGTTATAAATACACTCGAGAGAGTGTTAAAGTTTAATCAAGGGAAGTTTTATTAATTATAGCAAGCAAGCAATAAGCAAAATACAGCGCTGGACAGCCGGGAAGCGATCCCGCTTCGCCGCGGCCGTGCTTCCGTTTTCTGTGTGTCTCCTTTTAATCAGTCCGGCTCTCCGGGCTCTCCGATGACGTGTCCTTTCTCGGGTATGCATGCATCTTCATTGGTCTAGGGGTTCGTTCTTTACCTTATCTTCCTTTAACCTTTCTTCACTGTTCTCTGTAAAGGCTTAGCTCAGTAACTTTTTGGAATTCAAGGAATCTTAGCAAGGCCATGATAATTATACAAACGTCAGTAACAACCTTCAATATAATCTTGATTTTACAGAACATAGCATTACAGAGTATCATATCTTCATGTTTAGTCGAACAAAAGGGTCTCTGTTTATTACACAAGAAATGATTCTTTAACAAGTCTGACCCTTATTTAAAAACCCCACTTTCACTGGCAGGAATGTAGCAGAGGCCATAGTAATGCTTATGATGCCCCAATAGTTTTTCTTTACCATGCAGGTGTGAACCTGAGGCCACACATTAAGCAGGGTCTGGAGCAAGTGGCTGGCACTGAGCCTCCTCTTTGGGCCAAGCCCACAGGGGAAGAGATACTGCTGACTTAGATCTGGGGAAAAAGAATTATTTTCAAAAGTAATTTGGGTTTTTCATTACTGCAAATCATTTGGTTTGGATGAGCTTCCCTCCAGCAAAACACCGTAATTTATTGCTCTGCAGGCTTTCTTAATTTTTTTTTCTCCTCTCTAGAAACTTAATGATTTCTTGGGTTTGGTTATTGTATGCTGGTGCATGATGAATAGGCATATGTATAAATTGCTGAACGTTGACTATTTTTGAGTATTACTGAGCACTATGAACTGTAATACACCTTTTCTCTCTATGTTACTGTTATATCCAGTCCAGCAGGATGAAACAAATGCAGCAGGTGTCGGGAAGACCATTATCAATTTCCCTAATGCTTCCATGCTGCAATCACTCACCTGTCTCTTCATCAGCCAGATATTATTGTGACTTCTACCTAAATGTCACACCTATCCATATTCCCTGCATATGAACAACGCATCCTGTTTACAGTGTCAGTTTCACAGAGAATTTGCCACTTCTGTCAGCATAATGGCATTACTTATTAAAAGGAAAAAATTTAAAAGGTTAAGGATGATACCCTTACAGGCTTCCAGCAGTGTTGCTATATTTTATATATTAGTAAAGGCCTGTATGCACAAACCAGCCTTTGAACTAAGTCGTGATATTAAGGGCTAAAGTCCTTGAAACCTTCATGCAGAAGAGAGAGTGAAGCAAAACAATATCCCTGTGTGTAAGAGAAAAAATGTAAACTGTGTGTGTTAGCCAATAGTAGCTTGTTCTGCCTGCAGACCCTGTAGAACCCTATAAAAGTGTGCTAAAGATAGAAATAAACTGGCATTCACAATTACTTCTGTGAAGACTGGTGAAGAGCTGGCGGTCTCTCAATATTTGGCGCCCGAACAAGGACATCCTGTGGGCAGGGGGGCTTCAGTGGATCCACACACGGTGGGACAGAGCCTTGGACTGAGGTTGGTGGAGCGGATCTGAGTGCAGATAGATGCTGCCTTGGATCGGTACCAGATAGGCGGCTTGCGAATCAACAGGGGTGAGTCGCTGGGGGAGTCCGAAGGCAGGGGCGCGGTAGAAGGCTCGCAACCTTCCCCCCTGCCGCCGAGCCGCTAGCATGGATGTGGAATTTGTAGCGGCAGAAAAACTGCTTCTCTGCATCCTCATTAAACGAGGCGGAGCAGCCAGGGAAAAGGACCTGAGTATGCTCATTATATGGGCTAATTGTCATGAGCATTTGCAGTGCTCACTGCTTTTTGTGGTGCAAGAACGGACTGATATATCGGCACTGATATGGGAAACGGCAATTATGGAAAAGAGCAAGGACACTGTGTTTCTCGGTCGAACTTGGCAGATTGTAATTAATACCTTAAAAAACAGAAAAATGAGATATGCTGAAGCTGTGAGCCCTGTAATTCTACCTGCGTCACAGCGGCAGATGCCTTTACCTCCCACTGCTGGGGAAGCACTCCTATCATGCTGCCCTGGGAGAGAGGGAGGGAGAGTTAGGGAGATGAAAATAATGAGAAAAAAAAGTTCCACAGGGAACGCTGAAACAACGAACAGAATCTGTTCAGTTATGGCAGGATGTGATACATCCAGAAATATTTGCTTCATTTTTGGAGTCACTTTTAGCACTACAACCTTATTTAAGTTCCATCTTTACCACCTGGAAGAAAAGAAGCCAAATTTAAATTGGTTTCCACCCGAACCAGAGGGACATGAGGGAGCGAGGTGGGCACAGAGAACAAAGGCACCCTGGGGGTAGAAGCAGCGCAAGGAAAGTTCCAAGGCCACTCTGAACAATTACAGAAACAACTGAGCAGAAACAGGTGGCTCAGACAGCTTCAAAGAGAGACAAACTAGTCAAAAAATCTCAAACTATATGGTATCTAGTTCAAAATTCATCCTTGTAATTAGAAGCTGATAAACTGCAATGATCACCGTTGTTAGCACCTGGCCGTGAGAGACTTTTCGTGTAAAATCGCCTGCTTTTGCAAAATCATGCCTTTTTTCCTCTATCAGCGAACAACAAGAGAGATTGAGAGAAAAAACTGCATTTGTTAAAGTTAACTTTGTGAGGCTTTTTTTTTCTTTCTCTCCGTTTTTCCTCGCTGCGAGAGTATGTGGAGAATGTGAAGAAAGATAAGAGCAGAGCTGCAGCAGCGGCGAGGCGGGCGGTCGACCCCCCCGCTCCCTCTCTCGGGGGGGGCACTGGGATGGTGCCTGGTTTGTTGCAGGGTCGTGATTTATTGGGTTTTCGGAGTGCTTTTGTATACCCTTTTGGAGTTAATTTTGTGTTTTAAGTAATTATGAGTTTATGCAATTGCAGTTTTTAGAGTTTTACTAGAGAAATTATTGTGGTTCTTTGAAGGTTTAAAAAAAAGAAAAAAAAGAACAAAAAAAAAAAAAGGGGAAAAAGTGCTTAACAGAAGTTGCCTTGCAATAATTGGTTTTAGAACCCAAGGTTAAAATATGGTGTGATTTACAGCTTTTAGGAAAACCTTCTTCCAATTAGTGTTATCTATAGAAGAGATTTGTGGTTTAAAAAATAATTAGTTAAGAGAACTTTACTGTACAAGACAAAGCTAAGTTAAAGTATATATTATCTATTTGCTTGTTTTTTCCACAATTTTAATAAGGTAATTTTAATGTAAGTTTTTTTGTTATATAAAACACATATAACTGCATATATACCAATTTGGATTTTGGGTTTTAGTTTAAAAATTGGACTTAATGTTTTTGAAAAGTGCTACAAAAGCTGGATGGCAACTTGCCAAATCCCATGTTGTTGTGGTGGTTTTTCTCTAGAAAAACTGCACTTTAACATCCTAACCAATTTAAGCATATACTAGGCAAATTTCTATTATGAATAAGTATTTTTAGTGACATTTGCAGTTATTGTGGGTTATTCTTAAAGCTAGATGACATAGAATTGTGATGTGTTTGCTACATCTTTATAATCTTTATAGTGAATCCATGTTATTGTTATATTGTGTTTAAAAGGTATATATTAAACTTTTAGTTGCCTTTTTGTAGTAACAGAATAAGATTAAGTTATGTTTTCATTTAATATAGATTAAGTGCCAATAGAATTAAGGATAGTCAAGTTTTATAATGTTTAGGCTTGAATGTTTTTAAGTTAAGTTTTCTAACTTAGATATTCTTTTAAAGTTAAGTTTATTATTTCCTTTTGTCATATGTAATTATTTTTGGGTTTAGATATTGTTTAATTTAAATTGTTTTATGTTTTCTTGGAGACACTTGTTTAAACTGCCAAGTATAGTTGTTTTCCTAGAGAGAGGAGGACGGCCACAGCTGAGACACCTGTGATGGAACACTGGTGAACACCTGCTTGTGGATAGAAGTGAATGCAGTCTGTAATACCCTTGACTTCATCAGGAGTTCTATTGGTTGTTGCAATCTCTGCAGTTTTGTTTGTTATAGTTTTCTTATTTTTCAGTGTTTCCAGAATTTTAAGAAGATGTGCCATTGCTGAGGATCAGCTGCCATGGGAGAGGCTTCAGATTAAACCAACTACTGCATGGTTTAATTGGTCTGGTACCTAAGGCTCCTGATCGTTTGCTCTGTACAAATATATTTTAACAGTTTGCTATGCTGTAAGCATCTCATAGCTGCTACTATTGAGAACCTTGTTTTAGAAATGAGTTAAGAGGCATCTTTCCAGTTTAAAGCCAGGCCCTGGCCAAGCCTTGACTTTACCTGGACAGAATGTTTGCCAACAGATCCAGATATTTTCTGTCCCAAATCAGTATTTGAGTCACTTTTTGACTCAACAATTTGACCCTATTAATATGACAGCCGGATCAATTTTGAAGTGGGCTTGGAGAATCATTTTCCGGAGGTGATGATCCAATCCTTCACTGATTTTTTTTTGTTTCTGTTTGTTTGCTAACTATGGGATGCTAGTGCAGTGTTTTAGTAATTAATAGCAGTTTTATATTATATACCTTATTAATAATGTTTAAGATTTAATTGATTTTTAACTAGTAGAAGTTCTTATTAATTGTGTATATGGTTTTGTGTTGTTGTTGATGTTTATAATAGAAGTACATCTCATTTTTATTTTTTTTAAGAAAACGGGGGAGATTGATGCCCTAAAAGCATTTAATTAGTGTAATTCATTAACTTCAAGGAGAGAAGTGTCTGTGTTTTGTTGGCAGGTTCAGAAAGGTCACCTGTCCATCTGACCAGACTGTGTGCCTCTGAACACACGAGATCCAGTGAACAGAGAAGTCATCACACAGCCTTGGTACTCCAGACATGGATCAGAAGTGGACCTGTCAGGACACAGTTGTGTCTGAACACTATATAGACAGTTGCCAACAGAGATTTTATGTTGTTATTATGATGCTGTGTCTCTACCAATTTTCAGGTATCCTTTGTTTTAAGATTTAGAAGGATTTGAAGAACAACTTGAACATCAAAGCCCTCAGTCACCGATCAACTGCCAGCTGACATCACAGGAGCAGTGAACATTCCATGACTGAATCATTCTGGAGAAATTCTGTAGAAGATCTAAAAAGTGTAGAGACTCCATTTAACTGTATATAAAGCAAATTGTAGTTGTGTGTTTACCCTTTTAGCAAATTGCTTTCACGCTTAGACTACACATATACCAGAGCACCTGTGTTAAAAGTAGTTAGATAATAGTTTAAGTGTTTAGCTTGTGTAGTAATTGTTATGTTAGTATAAAGTATAAGCATTCCCCCTTCAAGAGGTAGTGTAAGCATCTTTGAAAGTTCATTTAACGATTGAAGTTCTAGCTGTGAGTTTGCAAATATGGTGTCATTTACATGGTAAAATGCTTATGGTAATTGTGTTGTGTATAGTCATGACCAACTGTCTGCTAACTAACATCCAAAAGCGACAGAACATATGGGTCACTCTGGCACACTGAACTGGCCAAAGGTCAATGTGTTTGAGCCTAGCCACCCCTGGAGATCCTTTCCCACCTGTCTCATAGGAGTCCCTGAATGGGATCCTCCAGCATTTAAAGGTTTAATTAGTAATGAGACGCGACTGAATCGATTGGCAATGTTGCAAGAGTGTAGTCGCACTGTTGGCTTCACATTAAGACAACTTGAAGCCTGTTGGCAAGCAAAAATTACCAAAGTTCTTAATGTTACAACCCTCAGAAGAATTAGATTTGTTAAGTTCCACCAGTACCTCAGGTGGATGGATAATGTTTGAACCCCCGACAAAAAGTCATTCTAACAAAGTGATGAGGCACTGGGCTGCAGTCAGCCCTATAGCTGATCTCGTTACTACCACTGAAAGTAAAGCCTTTATTCATGGTGCAATCTCACAGGACAATTACCAAAGTGATTACCTAGTTCCATATTCCTAATCTGTGGAGATAGAGCATGGAATTAGATTCCTGCTAATCCACATAGAAGACCCTGTTATCTTGGGAAACTCACTTTGTTCCACCCAAGCTTACATCAATTGTTGAATATAGCTAGCAAAATGAAGAACATCAAACAGTCAAAGCGAAGCCTGAATGAATTAAGGCCTAGCAACTCTAAAAAGGCTCGCTTGCTGGACTAGGAAAGAATTAAACTTCACATCCACAATGTTAAGTGAGCTTTCAGCTGATGTGAGTAGTGTATATCATGCAGTACTATGAAATCAAGTTGCAATTGACTTTTTGCTCTTAGCACAAAGGACATGGTTGTGGAGAGTTTGAAGGCATGTGCTGCTTGGATCTTACTGATAATTCAGCTTCCATCCATGAGCAACTACAACAGCTACAGGATGGGTTACATGCCCTGAAAGAAGATAGTGATCCCATTGGAAGTTGGTTCGCCAGCTGGGGCATCACTATGAGGTCTCTTGTGCTAGAAGGGGGACGGACTTTACTTATAATGTTAATTGGGACGACAGTCTAAGTTGTATGTTATCTTATCCAAAGCCTGGTTTGTGCAAAAAGAGAAAGGGGGATTTGTTGCTATATTTTATATATTAGTAAAGGCCTGTATGCACAAACCAGCCTTTGAACTAAGTCATGATATTAAGGGCTAAAGTCCTTGAAACCTTCATGCAGAAGAGAGAGTGAAGCAAAACAGTATCCCTGTGTGTAAGAGAAAAAATGTAAACTGTGTGTGTTAGCCAATAGTAGCTTGTTCTGCCTGCAGACCCTGCAGAACCCTATAAAAGTGTGCTAAAGATAGAAATAAACTGGCATTCACAATTACTTCTGTGAAGACTGGTGAAGAGCTGACGGTCTCTCAATACAGCAGTATTTCAAACACAGAAACCATTCAAAACATTTTAATAGAATCATTGAAACACAGACTCCCAGAATGGTTTGGGTTGGAAGGGCCCTTAAAGATCATCTTATTCCACGGTTGCAATGGTCCTTGTTCCACTATCCCAGGTTTCTCCAAATCTCATCCAACCTGGCCCTTAACACTTCCACAGACAGAGCAGCCACAGCTTCTCTGGTCAATCTGCTTATCCAAATGTGTTTTTCTAAACACATTTATCATCTCTCCCATGTATCAATCTAAATAATTGCCACAAATTTTCAATGAGATCCCTGACTACAGCTCTAGCGGTGAGCTTCGATGAGTCTCAAAATCAGCAGCAAGCAGATGGAATTGCAGTTACAGTCGTACCAACACATTAGTTTGCAATATGTGATTAGAGTTAAACACATTATGTGTGGTCACTAGGAGACCAGCCATTCCATTTCAGCTGATTTTCCTTATTATATCTGCTGGTAGAATACTTCATCACCAGCCTTTCCAGATGAGGTTCTGTCTGAACTGAAATAGAGTCACTTAAATTCATGCACCATCTTCTTTGCATAAATATGCAAGGACTCTTGACCCAGGTCAGCAGCATGCCAGGGCAAAAAAGAGAGATGTTTTTTCCAGCCTTCAGGTTTTATCTTTTTATTTTACTGCTTTCTTATTCCACAGAAAATAAGTGAGGGGAGCACACTGTGCTGGTTTTGCATTAATTGATATTTGGTGAGGAGGGAAGAAGCCAGCCATGGAAATTATTTTTTCTGCTAATAGCTTCCTCTGTGCCTAGCAAAAAACTAATATCTGGCTAGCTCTGAGAGTTGACAACCTATTAAATCATTTGCAAGCTAGGTCTGCCTCTGTGACACTCACATTTTAAAGATGTGTGAGGCTGGGAAATAGCTTTCTTGGCTTCCAGCATTTGAAGAGGTAAATGGCCAGGCTGGCCCCATGCGTCCCGGCCGTGATTTTCTGTCCCTGACTGGTGTAGGAGATGCCTTAGTCTTGGGCTGAAATTGTCTTTGTAATGTTACGGTGAAAATGTTTTTTTGATATATCAGACTTTGTTTTTTCCCTCTAATTCATTAATTGCATAGGGGGATGCAGCATTCACCTGCAGCCCATGAGAAAAGGGCACTCATGCCTGGAGTGTGTGGATGCTGAAAAGCTGCAATCCTATGAGAAGCTTGAACAGAGAGAGATGAGAAACTTTGCCCCAGGGATAGAAGAAGAAAAGCCTCTGTTCCCAGAGATAAGAGAACTTCTGGGTTTTTATGCTAGATCAGTTTGTCCTTAAAATAGCACCCCACAAGTTGACATGGCCCATGAAAGCAGCTTTGGGAAAGCTGCAAGGCATGGCAGGGCACTTCCACACAGCAAACAGATTTTCCTTTCCCAGGTGGCTGATTCACTGGGACATTGAAGCCACAAGAGAACTGTTTCTTGTGGAGAAGTCTCCATGGCATGGCAAGACAAACTCCTCTCCCTACAAGAACTGATGAAATACTGTTATAGAGGTGGTAACTGATTGAAAATCCCAGGTTTTGTTTCTACATTGTCAGAGGGAAACAAAAGAGGTTGTGGGGAGGGGGACAAGTGTTCTGAAGGTTTTATTCTGACTCTTATTATTCTTTTAGTTCTGTTAATAAAGTTTTCTTTATATCTTTTTGTTGTGGTGTGTTTTCTTCTAATAAGTTTAAAGTTCTTTGTGTAAGTGGTTTGTTCTGTTACCCCCCTGCTTTGTTGGTTTATTCCAAGTTGTACCCTCCTCCCCTATACCATCAATCATTGTATCCCAACCCCTTTTTCCAGTACCTTCCCTATCAATCTTGTAAACCTGGCGCTTGTTCCCAAATGTTCCTTGTCAATCCTTCGTTATGCCAACCCCCTGCTTGGACATCCTCTTTGGAAATCCTCTAATCCACAGTGCCCCATTGGTCCATGTGACCCTCCCCAGGTTTTCCCCATTGGTTGACTAAGACCCCGCCTTGTACTCCTCACCAGGAAATCCCTCATTGGCTGAAGCCTTGTATCCACCCCTTGATCCTCCCCCGTATATAATTTAATGCACTCCTGTGTTTTCTGTGTTTTGTCCCTGGACCCTCTGGAGATCAGATCTTTCTCTGAAATCCCTACAAAAGACCTTCCACTCGTTCTTGCCTCCACATTGCACCTGACAGCGAACAAGTGCCATAGATCATTGCTCTAAGCTGCACCTCAGGTCATTATGCTTAAGGTGTGTCCCACTCCTGGCACGGAGCTGAGGAAGAGCTAGCTGGCTCCAGCACTGTGTTACCTTTTGAGTTTTGAGCCTGCTTTGCCTTCCTCCTAATTCATATCTCACAGCAGGAAATAAGTAAATAATTCTAGTAGGTGCACTGGCAATTTTAGCCAGCACTAAACCCACTACAGACATCAAATATGTTTTCTGGTAAAGTGTGATTTTTTCACACAAACCTGTTTTGTCTGGGTTGCAGCACACTGAAAACCTTCTCTACAGGAAGTTACAGAATCCAGCATATGACAGGCCTTTCTCCAGAGTTTTCTTTCAGTGTTGTTTTTTTTTAGAATAACTAACAAAGCCTCTACCTAGACCAATATAAAAACTGAAACAAATTTTAAAAAAAGAGCATTGCAAGGTCTTACTGTTTTTCTTTCATGAGTTTGTATAATATATATAAAATACTAGGATATATAAAATAACTGGAAGGGGTTTTGTCCCTCATGACTAAAACTACATAATTGCCTTCATGAGAGTCAGTCACTGAGCCTTGTTGGATCATGGCTTTTCTCTGCCATAGGTTACTTCAGATGCAGTCTCTGCATGCATTCAAGGGCTTGTCCTTTTGAACCCACATTTAATGCTGGCCCTTGCTTCCAGAGAGAGGTGGTTTTAACTTAGATAGCCATGTGAAGGGTGGAAGACCTGCTTCCACAAAATGACTTCCTGTTTTACTCAGACTGTTTGTGTTTCAGCACCTCAAAGATGACCATGATAGAAGCAGATGCCAAAGCAGAAATTGAAGGATGGGAAAGGGAGGGATTTCATGACTCTAAGTGATTTGTAGGTAGCCCCAGCTTAAGTGGATTAGTTAAATCCTCAGTCACTGATTTGCAGGAAGCTGGAGGCTTCTGAAGGAATGCTCTGTTCTTGCATTTTAAATGCTGATGATGTCTCCTTGATCACTCTTGTTATGTGATATAGAGCAGGCACATACTTGAGGTCCTTTCCTAGACCCTATTTATTTTGAAGAAGTATAGGAATAACTAATTTCAACCTAGGTGATGGCTAGCCAGAGATTCATTAGGAAAGTGCATTATTTAGGTGGAAAAAACCTGGTACTTATAGCAAACTTTGAACTGGCCTGCTGAGCCAGCAGCATTACCCCAGCACCTTAGAATGGGAAGGTCAGAAACCATTCATCTCGAGGTGAGTGAAAAGGGGCAAGGGATTTAAAGGAGAATGTGGAGCAGTTTCAGAGTCTGTGGCTGCACAAAAAATAGGGATTGTTTAATCAACAAAATAGCCTGGTGGGGGAAAGAAAGCATTCAAATGTTTAGAAGACTGCTAAAAATGTGTGTGAAGTTGATTGTCCTTTGTGCCTCATGGGTATGATAGGGAGCAATCAGTTTAGCATAGCAAGGGAAATTTCAGGTGTGGTGAGACTGGAACAAGGGGGCTGTTATGAAAGAGACTGAGGACTGTGCAGAATCTGTGAGTGACAGGGGTTCAAAGGAAAATACCAAGCAAACACCTGTGTTTTTTCCTTACTTATGTCACTGAACAGGCTCCCTGTGCTGTGTTTTCTGCTCACCCAGAGATGACATAGACATTACTACTTTGTGAAATGCAAAGAATGGTTAAATAGGTGAATCTGCTGACTCTGGTCTTGTGCCTTTATGTTTTGCACTTACTTTGTGCCTGTGGTCAAATGGAGACAAGTGGAAAAAGCCGTCATAGCCCTTTTACTGAGCAAGCCCATGGGCACTGGGAGATGATAACACTGCTGCCCTGCTCCTTAGGGAACAGGGAGACATAAGGGTCTCCCTGTTGGAAAGGTCAAGTACAGAGCAGGTGTTTGGTGCACACCTTTTTCTCCCCTGTGGGCCGAGGCAAAGATAGCCCCAGAGAAGGTATCGATGAAGACACGTACATATTTGACTTTTCCAAATTAATGAATGTGTGTTACATCAGTTTGCCACACTTCACAGCTTTTGAGCCTTCTCAGATTGACTCTAGCACCCAGTGATGGTAGGGCTGAGCATTGGCAGTGGGGACATGTGGCCACAATGGCTTGAGCCTGATATTGTTTCAGATTAAACTGGCAAATTAAAGCAGGCAGATTCTGATGAAACATTTGGTGGCTCAGCTTTGCCTGTTTGAACAGATCAGGGAGCCTGGCCAGCCTGACAGGGGCAGCCACAAGGGAATCAGCTCTGCGATTTCCATCTGCTATAAAACCAGGTAAGTTGGTATGCGATCTCACATGCATAACAAAATATGGATGTTCTTGATGGGAAACTTGTCGTGGTTTTAAACTAGTAACAAAAAATTACTTATTTCTTGCTGTGAGATATGGATTAAAATAAGAGCAAAACAGGCTTAAAACTTAAAAGGAATAAAGACAATTTATTAACAAACTACAAGAATAAGAATACCAGAATAAACTTTCAGAAAACCCTTTTACTTCCTACTACTTGACCATTTCTTTGTAGACATAACAACATAGAGACAAAAAATTTTAGAATCTTGGTGGTCAAAAACAGTCCTAATTTCTAGAGTCTTTTCATCAGTCTTTGTAGAGAAACAAGTCTCTTTCTGCCAATCTATAGAGTTTTTAGAGTTTACTCTTCCCATTGTACACCACTCTGAGGTGTGCATGGGTCAAATGAGTCCAGGGATGCCATTTTTAAGGATAAGTTATTCAAAGGTAGAAGTCTTCTTCATATGTTTCTGTGAGCCTTCCTGGAAAACAGCCATCCTCTTGCCCCCTCAAGGCTTCAAAATTTTCACTTTATTAGTTTCCAGCAACTCACAGTATCACAACTACTCTCTCTTTTCTCTAAAGTCCACACTTTGAATACTTTATTCCTCCCATACTCTAGTCATGAATTAAAGGAGTCTTTTAAACTATTAGTGTTCATCTCTATAGCTGTAACAGAAAGACATTTCAGCAGCAAGCATCTTCTTTCTCTCTCTTTCTTATTTAAACTTAACTCTTTTCTTCACTGTTTTTGGTGGTTTTATGATGTCTTACATGTTGATTGTCTCTCTTTCTCTGTCTTTTCTAAGAAAAAGGAGTAATCTGTTTGTTTATCCAGGTAGTAAAAGAATTAAAAGCTTTAGAAAAGCTGCAAAAGTTCATAGTGTCAGGTTTCAGTCCAGCAGCAGACCCTGAAAACTGAACCAAGCTGCCAGGCTCTGCTTCCCTCTCCTCCCCCCTTCTCTCTCGTCTCCTGTGGCCTTCATCGGCCGAGGGGGGGGGGGGGGGCGGGGGGCTGGGAGTGAAAGAGGTTATTACAGAGCCTGTTATGTTCTTAAAGCCGGAAACCAAAAGAGAGTGAGAGAGCTCTGAGTGTACTTCTTAAGGGGGTGTTTACAAGTTGAATTCACTTTTTAATGGTCAGAACGGCTGTCAATTCTTGGAAATTACTGATAATTGGTCTGGAGGAAAAACTCCCATCAGCCACCAGTAGCTTCAACTTCCCCTCTCTCCAGTCTGTCTTAAAGGTGAAGCTGCTCCATGACAAAACTGCATAAATCAATTCTGAGAGCAAATCAAACAATGTTTTGTTAGAAATCTTGAGGACTGCATTTTCTGCTCTGGAAACCACTCCTGCTACGTACGCTGAATCAGTAATCAAATTAAACAGTTCTGAAAACCTCTTGAATGCTCTCACCACTGCTGCCAACTCGGCAATCTGAGGGGATACTTCCGCATACTCAACATCCATCTCCCATTGCTGAGTCTGAGGACCCTTCCAGGTCATTACTGGCCTTTGGATGCTCCAGAAGCATCAGTAAAAACAGTCAAAGCCTCAAGGGACTTCTGACTCTTTCTACCTTTTGGTACCAGATTAAATTTTGAATTAACCGATTTGTGAGCAGGGGCATAAACTGAAATCTGCCCAGTAAAATTGTCCAGAGCAATCTGCAGTGTCTCTTGATTCCTCAAGAGTTGCTCAAACATTTCTCTGGTCATCTTCACTGAGGATATTTCTTCCTCAGTAAGGCTGATTGGCAAATGCATGCACGAGAAATAGCAACCAGCCAGTTCTCACAATCTCAACCTGGCCTTTTCAACCAGCTGGGCCATCAATTCCTATGGCCTTGTGTTGATATATTTTATATATTAGTAAAGGCCTGTCTTCACAAACCAGCCTTTGAAATAAGTCGTGATATTAAAGGCTAAAGTCCTTGAAACCTTCCTGCAGAAGAGAGAGTAAAGTAAAACAATATCCTTGTGTATAAGAGAAAGAACGTAAACCTGTGTGTGTTAGCCAATGGTAACTTGCTTAGCCCGCGGACCCTGTAGAACCCTATAAAAGGCGTGCTAAAGATAGAAATAAATGGTGTTCACTTTTACTTCTGTGAAGGTTGGTGAATAATCTGGCAGTCTCTCAATAGCCTTGTGATGTTTTTGGACCAGTGCTGGCTGAGAAAAACCCACTCTATGATTATAAGATGGTCTTTCTTGTCCTTGTCCCACTGAGAGATCAACCCCTGAAGGTGCAGCAATTTCCCCATTACAATAAATTTGAAAGGTAACTCTGGATTTCCAATGGAACCTTCTCACTGGGGCTTCCTGATTGAGGGTGGGTACAGAAAAAGCAAACCTGGGGAGATCTACAGGGTCTAGGGGAATTTTGAAAAAGCAATTTTTGATGTAAATTACAGCCAATTCCCAGTTTTCGAGGAGCATTGCAGGGGAAGGCATTCCCGGCTGAAGAGGTCCCATGTCCACAATCACTTTATTAATCTCTCTCAGGTCACGAACAAGTCACCACTTCTCCTTCCCCGGCTTTTTGATGACAAACACCAGAGAGTTCCAAGGGCTAAAAGTTGGTTCGATATTCCCTTGAGCCAATTGCTCATCCACAAGGTCATTTAGTGCCTTCAGTTTTTCTTTACTCAGCAGCCACTGGTTTATCCAAATTGGTGAATCTGTGGTCCAATCCAGTTTTTGGGTCTGGCGCTTTTCAATGGATGCAGTCAAAAATCCCGAGGTGTTTTCGGAATTTCAATGTGGACCCCCCATTATGACATGACATCTCTTCCCCACAGGGGAACCTGTGAATCAGTGACAACTGGACATATAGATGATACTTGCCCATCGGATCCCCTAATTTGTATGAGCTCTTTTGATATTTTGGCCAGTTGGATACCCCCTATGCCCTGGAGGTGGCTCACCATAGATTGTAGCTCCCACTGCGACGGCCATCTCCTTTCAGGGATAACAAGTCATATCTGCCCCTGTGTCTATCATGCCTGTCATTCCTAGGCCTTCACTACCTTTTTTTAAGTGGCATTAAATGATGGGTTTGTTTCCCCTGCCACCTGAGCCCAGATTTGCAGTGCAATGTCGTCTACTGGAATTCCCGATGGAATGGGGATGGCTAGGGCAATAACTTGCCCTTGTGCTAGATAGAATGGTGGGTTAATGCATCGTGCCAGGAGAAGGAGTCCGTCCAAGTCAGCCGAAAGGGTGACAGGAAAAATTTCAGTCTCTGGGGGTGTGTTTTTTGTGTCCCCAATGACAAAGAACTTAGAGTTCATGTCTGGAGGCTTCCACACCTCATTACCCGTGGTAATACCTCACTTCCATACCTCATTTCGGTGGCAGAAGTCCATCTGGTGAGAAATATCAGTTAATAGTGTTGTCACATACATTTTTACCTCCCCCTGCTACTTCCATTCTACTTGTGTCTTGGTGCGGAGTAGAATTGCGCTGTGTATTTAGTTTTTTTGATTGTGAGGTTCCCCTCCCTTTTCCCAGTTCCCCTGTCCTTGCTTCTTAGAATATGGCACATGGCAGAACTTTGCAAAATGTCCTGGCTGTCCACATTGGTGACAGGTGCGTGGTCCTCTTGGCTTAGTTGGCGATGGCAGAGTTGACACAGTTGTGGCCATAATCCTTCCTGGGGTGTTCTTGGGTGTTCCCCAGTCTTTGGCGTTGGAGTGCTGACTATGCCTGTGCACATCTCAATCAAAGTTGTCAAGGTAGGTGGTGGATCTTTTGGCAACACTCCAATCAATGCCTGTCAGGCTTCATTAGCATTTGCTTGGGCCATCTCCAACAGCAGGTCTGAATGCAGTGTAGCATTTTGCACTTCTCTTTTGATCTGTACCTTTAATCTATTCAAATAATCTACAAATAGTTCATCAGCATATTGTTTAATTTGAGCATAGGGAACAGCAGATTTAGAAACAGGAATACAAAGAAAAGCTTTCTCTGCAGCTTTCTGTATTTTCTCCTTAACTTTCCTTGGTAATACTTGTGCCTGGTTTCTGCCTTGACTCCAACCACCTTCTCCACACAAATGGTCCTTGGTAATCACTTTCCCTTATTCATCTAAAGCATCAGTATCACTCTCTAATAATTCCCTTAGAAGGGTTCTCAACAATCTTCTCCATGCCCCCTCCAAAAAAATATTCCCCTGCGGATAGAAGGCATGAAAAAAAATCCTTCAAATCATGTGGGACCAATTGGTTGGAGGAGATGGTTGCTTTCAAAAGTCTTTAAAAAATTCACTTTCTTTTCCAAATTCCTTTGCTGTTTTACAGAGGTCCCTCTTAATTCAAAATGAGAGGGAATTCCATTCTGGCAATGTTTCTCCACTACCATTAAAAGTCACAGGGGCTGCAAGGAAAGCAGTCTTCTGTGTCAGTTCCTGGTTTTCCCATTCCCCCACTCCTGTCTCCACACTGTGTGGACTGGAGGGAGTGGCCTGGGAACCAGCAATGGAGAGAGGGTTGGTGGGACTGCAGAGGGGGTAAGAGGGGTCAGGGGTGGGGTGACTTGTGAGGGAAACACCCCTGAGAGGTGGGGCTGAGGCTGAGGAGGGAAGGTCTGGGGGACCAGGAGGGGGAATGTCTCTAGGGAGTAAGGGATTGAAGGAGGGAGGGGAGACAAAGGGATTGTGGGAAGAAGAAGAAGCAGCCTGGGGGTCAAACATGTGTTCGCCACCATTTTGGGACCCTTGTGTCTTTTGTGGAACACTGGGGGAGGGGCCCACCATGTGGTCTCCTTCATTTTGAGTACCCCAAGGACTACTAGGAACAAAAGAAGCGGGGTACTGGGTATGACAAGGGGTAGGAGCTGGAACTGGGCAGGATTTTAGGGAAGAGTTTCCTGCAGTTTGGCCAGAACTACTGGAGCAGGGGTACTGGGAGGGCTCTCCCAGCCTAGGGTAACAGGGTTGGGGTGAAGGAACAGGGTTAGCTGGGGTAGAATTGGGTAAACTTTTTTTTCCTTTCTTCTTTCTCAGTAAGTGTTGGTCTAATTAAAACAAATGAATTCATTTTGCTGCAGAACTATCTCCCACATTCATGGATTCTGTCAATTTTGTTCCCACTCTGTTCCAAAATGAAACAGAAGCTATATCTACAGGGGCACTTGAGAAAAATTTTTAAAACCCAATTAACTAACTTTTTCACTTTTTTTTAGAAAACGGTTCCTCTCCAATTTTTAACAATTGTATAACTTGGGTATAAATTCCCTTCTGTGCCACAGATATCTTAGCACCCATTTTCTTACCTATCTGTGTCATTTCACTGACAGTGACAGGAACGCAGTGTCCAGAAGTTTCACCTGGGATGGGACTCCTCTCACCCACTGACTCTTGACTTCTTTCCTCCCATGGGGAATTCTGTCTTCTGGATGCTAGTGATGTCGTCTCGGTCATTAAAGCAGCCCCTTGGTGCTCAGGGATTGTTGCTTTTGTCCCCCAAATGTCCTCCACTTACAACAAAGTCTCACTTCTGAGGTAGGTGATGTCCCAGTGATGTAAATAAAGGCCTAGGAGACCTTCCACTCCCTTTATCAAGCCTTTATTAGAGAGAACAGGGCCTAAAGGTGGGGGCTCAGGGTGCGCGCCGCCACCACTGCTCCCAATGGTTGACGTCCAGGAGGAGGATCACACAGGCCTGTCATCATTAGCTGTCAGCAGGACTGGAGTGTCTATCCTCGCAGGGATCATCCAGAGACCTCGTCTTAGGCTCAATAGTCCAGGGGTGTCTTCCCGCTCGAGTCCTGCTCATGTCATAGCGACCAGTTCACGGGATTGAGACTGGCATACCAGCCTCTTCAGGTCCTTGCTGCCTCTACAGTGTGGTTTTCTAGGTGTTCCTTAAGAGTGGCTCGTTGTCCAGGACTGACTTTATTCCCAGGTGGTAATATGATTTCAATATGCACCTGTGAACAAGTCTTTATGGGAAATGTGGAAGTTTGTCCTGGGCAGCAGCGGCCAAATTACCTGATGGGTTGGAAAGGAATAAGGGGTGGGTGTACAAATGACTAAATGCAGGGATAAAACAAATAAGAACTTTTTAACAATGAACCCTTTAGGGTTTACAACACCAAACCCCTTAACCAGGGACTTAAACTGGGATTGGAACAAGAACATATAATTTGGACATTGGTTTTATTTATAACAATCCCCCCCTTTTAATTTGACCAGGCTTCAGCCTGCGTCAATTTGCTGTTTCAGGCTCCTGGTAGTGAAATTTCCTTAGTCTTTGATATTGGTCGTATACCCTTTTTGCTTCTTTCTGCTCTGAACTTTCTGACATTAGGATTTTAGTTTTTCCCTTCTCTTGGGTTATTTCTAGTGAGTTGGGGATCATGCTGCTAGACTGTATCATTGAGGTAATCATTCTGATTAAACACAGGATGACACAGGGAAGAAATAACAATCCTGCTAGTCCTGCTATACCAATGAATGCCACCTTTTTCCACCAGCCCTTAAAGGACCAAAAACTATCCCACCAATCCATATTCGGGATAGGCGTCCATTCTTGGTTCCCTACATAGGAGATTTTTCTGATCTCTTTAGAAATGTTCTGGATTACTTCACTTTTATTATCTATTTCTAGGCAGCATTCAGAGGTGTTAAACTTCCCACAGATCCCCCCCTTCGTCAGTCAGAGTTGGTACACCACTCTTCAGGTCTGGGAGAGTTGGTGGCTTATATGATCAAGGGCCAGGGCTGTTTTATTCGATGTTATTTCAATTACAGCTTGGAGCCTGATTATTCTGTTTAACATGTATATTGGGGTCCTATACCCCCAGGACCCATCCTAGGCCCAGATCGCTGGTCTGTAAGTTTTTATTATTTCCTCTGGGGTCCAGACCCTTCCTTTCTAATTCTGGGTCCCTCCTGTGCTTATTATGCACCTTCTCTTCCTTTTTATGGGCCTCTTTAGACTCTCATATGCCGGTACTCCAAGATCTGAGCCAGCTTCTTTTGGGAGCAAGAAGAAAGCTGGCTTTATCACCCCAATCGTGCAGCTACCTGACCAGTCTCCTGGTAGATGTGTATAAGCTGCATCCCCACAGATCCAGAAGAGATTATCTGGGGCTTCCCAAAAACCCTGCCCGTCCTCATAGGAGTACTCCCAATACTTTGATAGGCTTCTAATTCCCCAGAAGGGATTGATCCCTTTGCACATTCGTAAAGGTTGTATCCTTCGTGATAAATTCACCCTTTTCCCTCTTCCCTAAGGACCAATATCGGTTGGGTTCTTGGGGAACCCACTTAGTTCCTAAATTCTTTGTTATAAGATATCTTTTGCATGCCATCCATCCCACCGGATCCTATATATTTTTCCAGTTCGTAGAATACATTCTTCCCCAATGACCTTAGCCTTTAATTCCCATTTTTCTCTTCTCCTATACCCAGGTGTTCTTTGGCCTTCCCCAATTTGTTTCATGCTTAAAATTTCCTGAGGTTTTAAACTGATTCCCTCCCAGGGCCAAATATCAGACATTTTAGTACTCCCGTATACCCAACAATCAGTTATATTTAATTCCTTGCTGATCTTTTCAACTAAATCAATTAACAAGTTCTTCCCACTCAAATTCTCCCATTCTTAATTTCCCACCCTCATGTCCACTCTTTTTTCCTTTACCACATCAGGTTCACCTTTAACTGGTTTGTTCTTTTCAAAGCAAAACCAAGTATCCCTCATGGGGCAGTCTCCCAGAAGACGTTCTCTAAAAGTGGTTGTATTTCTAGTAATCCAATAGGTTTTTTCCATTTTCTTGGCATTTTTCTAATTGTGATTTGTTGTAACAAGAAGGACTAAAATTTGTGTGGACCCTTATCAGGGACCCTAGATTTTCCCCATCATACAAGGGATAATAACATTTCATACAAGAGTCTGTTCCCATGGCATTGGTGAGGTGCATTACTATCACTAGACCTACCGTGAAGCCTTGTGATGATCCTTTTAGCCTCCCTCCAGTCCGTGACTCCCAAGAGTCCAGTAGGAACCATGTTTGATCTCCCCTGGTCTTGCCTCTTGGGGATTTCCTCACACCCTTTTGGGGTCTGGGTCCAAGGCTTTCAACTTTATTTTTGTCCTTCTCCTTCTACAGTTGTTGTTTTTGGTCTTGGGAAAAGCTGCCTGGTGAGGGATATAGTCTTGTATATGTAATCTATGAAATTAGAGCCTTATTCAAGGGGGGGGTGGGGGGTGGGGGGTGTTGTTTTTTTACTTTCGCAACTAATAACAATAATAGTTACAACTTAACCTTTTAGAGGGAGGTACATTTACAAGCCACTGGAAAACACTTAACATCAGTTCACAAGCACTAGAGAAACACTTAACTACAAATGTTGCAACCATGAGATCACTTAACAACAACTGTTATAATTCTGGTTCCTGATTGGGGTCTCTAGTCTCTGGGTTTCCTTCTTAAGGTTATTTTCAAGTCCTTGGTGTTGGGGACAACGGTCCAGTTAGAGGGATCTTTCTTGGAGTTTATTTCTCCATCTGGTGGTGCCAGTGGTCCTTTAACTTGAGTCACATGTGTCCACCCCTTTTCCTGGGTTCTCACAGCCATATGTGTGGTGAGTTGAACTTGGTAGGGTCCTTCAAACTTTGGAGTGAGAGTTAGCCCAAGATTTTACCAACACCCAATCCCCAGGGTTAATATGGTGTGTGTCTACCTCTAAGGGAGGGGCCTGGGGAGATACCTTTTTTCTTGAGGTTTTATAAAGTTTTAATGAGTTTCCAAATACCTCCTTGATGTTTCTTCCTCTTGCGTATATTGGGTGGTGCTGTAAGGAGTAATTAGGAAGGGGAGTCCGAATAGTGTAGAAGTAAGGTTTTGGCGCTTGGAAGATATCGGAATGTCACGGAAAGATAGTAAACCCCCACTCTTCATTAGTATGGTAATGACTCCTGCAATTAGCCAATAGCACCTAGCTGTGATGAAAGCACAGTGACTCTAGGTTATAAAATGTCAAATTCTCCAACAATAAACGCCATTCTTTGCCATCCATCACATTGATGTCTTGTGGGTAAATGGTCCAAGTGGCCTAGGGTGTGGTCACCGTGCTGGCTCCTGAACCAGGGTGTTTGTATTGCTATAAAAGACAACATTTGGTGCCGGAGACCCGGGAAAATTCGAAAAGCGGGATTCAAACCCAGAAAGTGAGGATTAGCTGGAATACAGGAGCAGCACTCAGGACTGGCTGGATCCTGACGAGGGAGACGTCCCTGCATCCTGAACGAATATGGAATAATTGATAAAGGTTGTATCTGAATTACATAGACAGTGGGGGGTAGATTGCAAATCTAAGGATTTTGCAGGTGATATTGCACAGCTTTTGCATATTGGGGTTATAGAGCAATCAGTGGACATTCTCCACCCTGAGGTGTGGGAGAAATGTACCAGAGCTCTTGCTAATGAAACTAGAGATTCTGGTAATACGAAATACTTTAAGTCATGGGGTAAGGTTGTCAAAGCTTTGAAAAAAGCTAGACAAAAGCAAGAGACCAGGATGGCAGCAAAAAACTGTCTGTTGGCCACCCCAAAACTGGGAATCAGTGCCACTACACAAACTTCAGAGCCTCCAGATGAGAGCAGCTTGGCTGAGCAGAAGGGGACACAAGAGGGTGATGCGTCCCCTCAGTCCCCAAACCCTGATCTGCTCTCAGAGAAACAACAGAGAGCAAAAGATTTTTGGAGAAAGTTAACAGAAGAAGCCAGAGGTGTTGCAGATAAAGTCAGGGGGAAAATATTCCCCCAGGGGCTTAAAAATGGCGCTGAGCAAAAAGACATAGAATGAGAAAGGAATGTGCTAAGTGAAAACAAAGAACAAACGCTGGCATTGAAAGATGAACACAGTCGGGAGGTTGAGAGAGATAAGGAATGTGAAGAAAGACGCGGGGGAGGTATACAGAGGGAAAAGTATGTAGAGAAAGGGGGAGGAGGGGGGAGCAGAGGGCGGAACAGAGCGTGGAGTGAAGGGCGGAGTGAAAGGTGGGGTGAAGGGCGGAGTGAAAGGTGGGGTGAAGGGCGGAGTGAAAGGTTGGGTGAAGTGCGGAGTGAAAGGTGGGGTGAAAGGTGGAGTGGAGAGTGGACTGAAGGGCGGGGAGAGCCAGGAGGGAGGGAACAGCCTACCCACAGGGGTGGTAGGTGGGGCCGGAGCCCAACAAAAAGGCACGGGAAACAGGAAGTAGTTAGCCAGTCGAGCTCTGACTCCAACCGAGATACTAGCGATGAATAGTCGGAGGCTGAGTCCTCAGAAGAGGAAACAATAAACAAGAATATCCTCCTCCACATTAAAAAAGAACTGAGAAAGGATACCACTCTCACAGACTGGGGTCAGATAAGAGCAGAATGTGCCACCTGGGTTCCCCCAGACATGCTAGTATTCCCAGTCCAGGTGTCTGAGGGGGGACAGAGAGTTTACTCACCAATAAATCCTAAAGAAGTTAAAACAATTGTTAAAGCAATTTCAGAAAAAGGGCTTAATTCTGCCATGGTCACCTCCCTTATCGATGGTCTTTTTGGAGGTGACGACCTGCTCCCTTTTTATATAAAACACACTTGCAGAATATTTTTCGATGGGGCAGGGATGACTGTTTTTAAACAAGATTGGGAAGACAACTGTGCCAGATACCTAGCACAAATAACTGGGGCAGACCATCCGCTACATGGCTCCAGCCTGCCGCGGTTAATGGGCACAGACCCAGCCATGGTTACACCTCAGGCACAAGCCCAGGCTATGTGGGCCCACAAAGTTGTGACAACCACTCGTGTGGCCAGAGAAGCTATTGGCTTGCCCTCTAGAGTTATTGCTAAGCCATCACCATGGGCTACCATAAAGCAAAACGAAAGTGAGAGCTTTGCACAATTTGTAGACCGCCTTCAGGCAGCTATTGACTCCTCTGCCCTGCCCCCAGAGGCAAAAAGCCCAGTCATGGCAGACTGCTTGCGTCAACAATGCAATTTGACAACCAAGGAAATCCTCCAATCATTACCGGCAAATATCGCAGAGATGATTAAGCATGTCATGAGGGAGGAACAGGTAGCTCCGATTCACACTACAGTCTGCACAGCAATTGCTAACGCAATGGCGTGTTTCAAATGTGGTGTCATGGGGTTACTTTACCTTTAAGGTAGTTTTGGGAGTCTTTTCTCCTGACCAATTATCGGTCATTGCTGAGAATTGACAGCAGTTTTGGCCATTGAAAGGTGGGATCAACTTGTGAACCCTACCTTAAAATGTAAAACCAGAGCTCTCTTGTTCTCTTTGTTTCCTGGCTGTGAAGGGTAGCAGAGCTCCGGCTGGCCTCCCGTTCCCTGCCCAGGCCATGCGGCCGGGCGGGGGCTGGGCTGGGCCTGCCACGTCTCCGAGCTGGGAGATTGGGAGATGGGGGGGGCCTGCGGGGCTTGCCCCGGGCTCTGGCTGGGCCAGGCCGGTCCCTGGCTCTGCTGCAGTTTTTGCTGTGATGGAATTCACCAGAAACTGCCGAGTAAAGAAAGAAAGGGGCTCTGAACCTGCAGCAAGCAGAGACAGTGACCACACTCTCCAGAGCAGCTATGAAGAACTTTCCATTGCCGATGGCTCCAGCTCCTGCACCGGCCGAGGCCACAGAACCATCTACAAAAGCCTGGGCAAGATTTTAACTCTTTCATTACCCAGATGAGACTTGAGGATTAATCTTTTTGTCCAGAGAGAGAAAAAGAGAGTGATCAACATGAAAAGAGACTTTATAAACTACCAGTGACAGGAAAGAAAAGAAGCTTCAGAAAAGGTACAAAATAAGGAGATGCTTTAATTAAGCTGAAATATCTTTCTGTTAAAACTATGGAGATGGACAATGAAGTCCTGAAAAGAACTTCTTTAATTCATGACAGAGTATGGGGAGGAATAGTGTTCAAGGTGTAAAATTTGAGTAAAAAGTAGAATAATTGTGATACAGTGAAGTCCTGGAAGATTTGAAGCCTTGAGAGGCAATGAGAAAACTGTTTTATAGTGAAGCTCACAGAAACAGATGAAGAAGACTTTTGCTTTTGAATAACTCATCCTTAAAATGCTATCCCTAGACTCATGGCCCATACACACCTCAGAGTGATGTGAAGTGGGAGGAGTGAGCTCTGATAACAGCACTTCTGGGCAGCTGACATCAGGGCAATAAGAAACTATAACAGAAGTAGTTTTCTTGTGAGAATATCCATAAATTAAAAGAAAGAGACTTCTGTTTCTCTACAGAGACTGGTGAAAAGACTGTAGAAGGAATTGGGACTGTTTAAACCATCAAAGTTCTAAAGTTTTTGTCTCTGTTGTCATGTGAACAAAGGAATGGTGGGTAGTAGGGGATAAAGAGAAGTTTTCTGGAAGTTTACTCTGGTGTTCTTATTCTTGTAGTTTGTTAATAAACTTTCTTTATTCCTTTTAAGTTTTAAGCCTGTTTTGCTCTTGTTCTAATCCATATCTCACAGCAAGAAATAAGTAATCTTTTTTTAGTTACTGGTTTAAAACCATGACATGCGGTCAGGCAGGTCACGTTGCTGCAAATTGCAAAGGGGGGGGGGCCCTAGCAGCGCCCGCCTCACAGCAGAACCGATTTAAAGGGCCGTGCTGGGCTTGTGGAAACAAAGGGGCACCTTGCCAGAGAATGCAGATCCAAGGCTCAGGGAAATGGGAGGGGGAGAGGACAGCAGGATTGCACACAGTCCTCTCCCACTTGGGATTTGAGGTGGCCCAGCTATGCCAATCCTGCAAGGATAGAGATGCTCCCAAATCCATTACCCCTCTGGGAGGCAACCACTTTCATGACTCAGCCGGTTACTCAGCCAACCTTGCCTTACCTGCCTCAGTGGCAGCAGGGATCACACTCAGGGGACATGACCCCAGGGTGGCCCTGGCAGTAAGGTGTGACAACGCACCGGTGGTATGGGGGATCTGCACCCTTTATGACACCTCAGGTGATCAAAGTATCCCCACTGGATCTATCAGTGTTCCTTTTCTAATTGATACTGGGGCAGATGTAACAGTCATTCCAAAGACAAATTGGCCTCCTCTCTGGAAATTAGAGGATGCCCCCATGGTGGGTGGGGTTGGAGGGCTGTCACGAGCTCGGAGAAGCACACAGCTAATAGCCATTACATTCCACACAGAAAAAGGCCCAGAAAAAACTATTGCCCTCTTCCCGTATGTCATGACAGGAATCCCAGCCCTATTAGGGAGAGACGCCCTAGCCTTGCTAAAAGCCAGGGTGACAAATTTACCCTAAGGGCCACTGCCGCATACCCGCTGCCACCAATCAGGCTTTCTTGGAAATCATCTGACCCAGTGTGGGTCGAGCAGTGGCCCCTGTCCAAGCCTCGATTAGATGCCCTTCTTGAGTTAGTTAACCACGAATTACAACAAGGTCACATAGAGCCATCTACCAGCCCATGGAATACTCCTGTTTTTGTAATCCCTAAACGATCCAGAGAAGGGTTTTGCCTCCTCCATGATTTACGTGAAGTAAATAAGAAAATTCAACCCATGGGGCCTGTCCAAACACTGTTACCTATGAACTCTGTGGTGCCGGAGGGCCAACCCTGTGCTGTTCTTGATATCAAAGACTATTTCTTTTCTATACCCTTACATGAAGAAGACAGAGAGCGGTTTGCTTTCTCAGTGGTGTTTCCAAATAGCCAGCGCCCCAACCTACACTTCCAGTGGAAGGTGCTGCCTCAGGGGATGGTCAACTCACCTACAATCTGCCAAATCACAGTCAATCGAGCGCTAGCACCAATCCGTCATAGCAACTCGACTGCTACCATCATCCAGTACATGGACGACATCCTGATTGCTGCACCCTCGGGAGGTCAGGTAGACCAGTTAGTGTCAACAATCACAGAAACTCTAAAAGCAAATGGCTTTGAAATCGTGAGTGCAAAAAAAAAAAGGGGCCATGTGTAACCTTTTTGGGGGTGGGGATCACAGACTCTTACATATCCCCTCCCCTGATAAAGATCCGTTGGGACATCAAAACACTCCATGATGTGCAGCAGCTGGTGGGATCCCTGCAATGGCTCCGCAACATCGTCTTAATCCCACCTGAGAAGATGACCCCCCTGTATGATCTCCTGAGAGGGAAAAATCCATGGGAACACAAAGCCCTGACAGCAGAAGCAATGGACTCTCTTGACTTCATCGAACAGCAGGTATCTTTAAGTTCCCTCCCCAGGTGGAAGCCCCAGGTACCACTCGATCTGTATGTGCATTTCACGAAGGGAGGGGGAGTAGGAGCACTAGCTCAAGGCCCCCCAGAAAAAGCTCACCCAATACAGTGGATAGTCCTGGGAAAACAGACACGTGCATTTTCCCCAGGAGCTGAGTACCTCAGCAGCCTCATTATGAAAGGTAGAAAACTTGCCCTGAGACATCTTGGCATTGAACCAGCCAGAATATTTCTGCCTTTCTGCAAGCAACTCTCGACACAGTCAACAGTGATGTCAGAATACCTGGTGACAGCCCTGGTCAGATTCGGCGGAGAGATTCAGTATTCTGCAAAGCCTCCTTGGACTCAGATGCTAGCTGTTGTCGACATGGACCTACCACAAAAGGTCATGGACTGGCCCCAGACAGGACCAACAGTCTTCACAGATGCATCCTCGACAACCTCCACTGCGGCTGCGGTGTGGCAATCAGAGGACGAGTGGCACTGCGTCAAAGCGGCCGATCATACACTCTCAGTGCAGCAACTGGAAGTAGCAGCTGTGGCACTGGCATGCGGACTGTTCCCAACAGGGCATCTTAACATTGTAACTGATTCAATGTTTGTAGCCAAGCTCTGCCTGGCTATGTCAGGACCCAGCATATCGACATCTACCGCAGCTCTAATGCCGGAAGAAGAGCTCTCCTCTTGAAAAGGTACTATATCAGTCATCCATGTTAATAGCCACAACCCGATCAAAGGGTTCTTCCAGGCTGGCAACAACAAAGCAGATGCTGCCGCAAAAGGATTGTGGACTCTACAAGAAGCTCGTCAGCTACACAAAACCCTGCACATCGGGGCCAAAGCACTAGCAAAGAGATGTGAAATCTCAGTTGCTGATGCAAAACATGTAGTAGCTTCATGCTCCCACTGCCAAAAGGCACCACTGTGGTCCTGTGGAATCAACCCCAGAGGCCTAAAAGCCTCAGAGATATGGCAAACAGACTACATTGTGCCAGCTGTTAAAACCCTGAGCATGGCTTGCAGTAACAGTGGATACATACAGCGGAATGATTGTAGCCATGCAGTACCTGAAAACCAACTCCAAAGCAACTATCCAGCATTGGCTAACAGCAATGGCTTGGCTCAGCATCCCCAAGCAAATCAAAACAGACAATGATGCAAATTTTATCTCAAAGCTGAGCCAGGAATTCGCCTCCAGATGGGGTATCACTCTGGTGCAAGGCATCCCATACAATAGCACAGGACAAGCCATTGTTGAGCAAGAAAATCAGACCTTGAAAGCCAAGCTGGAAGTGTTAGCAAAGTCAGAAAGCTTTAACAATTCCATTCCCCAGGCAGACCAGGCGCGCTTGCTAGCAGCTGCACTGTTAGCACTGAACCAATTCCCTAGGGGAGATGAAACTAACAGTCCCTCCCAAAAACACTGGGCCACTCGAGCTCTAGAAGAGGGCCTGCAGGTTATAATCAGAAATGAGTTAGGAGAGTGGGAGCAAGGTTGGAGATTAGTACTCATGGGGCAAGGGTACACTGCAGTTAAAAGAGATGGTAAAGTAAAGTGGTGTCCACTTAAGTCAATAAAACCAGACCTTCAAAATGAAACTGACAAGAACTCTGAAGTTTTGTTTGCAGGACTGGATCACTGGGCGCCCGCATGATGCATACGCTCCAGTGCTGGAAGGAGGTGATGAGCCACCAGACAACCTGAAGATGCCCAAAACTCCTGAGCCTGTGAAACCCAAGCGACAATGAGTTCTGTGTGTAATCTTGCTTTTAGGGCTTGTTAGCAGTGAGCAGGTTAGTGCAGAACATAACCCCCATCAACCATTCAGGTGGATCTTACGCCGTGCCTCGAACGAGGTGAATAAAGAGGTAGTCACAGCAGGCACCCCAAGGTTCTTTGTGCTCATCCGAGACATTTTCCCTGGTATAGTAACTCATAACATCCACCCTCGCTTTGAGCTGTACCAGTCATACTGGTGCCCAGCCACCAACCCAGGCAAAGACTACTGCCGCCAACTTAGGGTATTGGTTTTGTGGCTACTGGGGGTGCAAAACAATAGTCCTGAGCAACCGGTGGGCACCACCAAAAGCAGACGAGTTTCTGCAAGCAACCTGGGGTCCAGCAGGCTGTATGCGTCCCAGTTTCAACTCCATAGGGCGAGTGTTTTATGGCTTTTATGATGACCAATCTAAAGTCTGTCATCAAATGATCATGCAGGTTCTGCAGCCAGCAGATGTGGGCTGGACCACCGGAAGAATGTGGTCAGTATTCTTGCACAAGCCTGGCAAAGATCCCGGTGAAGTAGTACAAATTCGCCGACTCCCAGTCATGACACCTGAAGCAACTGGCCCTAACCTTGTGGTACAGGCTGAGAACCCACGATCTAATAGTCTGTACCTGCTGCATAAGCAAGAAGCTTCTCCCAAAAGATCTGAAGCCACTGCTTTCGATTCGCTCTATCGAATGTTAGATGCCACCTTTTTACCTCTAAATCAATCCAACCCCAATGCCACAGAATCCTGCTGGCTGTGCTATGACACACAGCCCCCTTACTATGAGGCTGTGACCCTTAACAACCGGCTGATGTGGTCTAATGCTGAGGCCCCAGTCCAGTGTCACAGTGAGTCACCTTCTCGCAGAACCACCATCAGCCACATGACCGGGCGAGGGTTTTGCGTGGGCAAAGCCACTGTTGTTGACAAAAAAGTCTGTGCCACCACCGTGCAGGTGGACAAGCCTAAGAAATGGGCAATCGCCCCCTTGTCTGGCATGTGGGTTTGCAACCGCAGTGGGTTAAGCCCTTGCATCTATACCCAAAGCTTTAACTCCTCTGCTGACTTCTGTGTATTAGCTGCTATCATCCCCAGGGTCCTACACCACTCTGGAGAAGAAGTGAACCAGTACCTTGAGCGAGCAGGCCGCCTTCAGAAAAGAGAGCTGCTGACAGGACTGTCAATAGCAATGCTGCTCAGCTTGGGAGCAACCGGTGCAGCCACGGGTGTCTCCGCCCTGGTAACCCAGAGTCGGAGTCTCTCTCAGCTACAGATGACTGTAGATGAAGATTACAGAGAATTGAGAAATCCATATCCTTTTTAGAAAAGTCAGTCTCCTCACTCTCTGAAGTTGTTTTGCAGAACAGGCGAAGTCTCGACCTTCTGTTCATGCAGCAAGGAGGCCTCTGCATCGCCCTGAAAGAGGAGTGCTGCTTCTACGCAGACCACACCGGAGTAGTGAGAGATACCATGGCTGAGCTTCGAGACAGGCTGTCTCAATGGAAGGCAGAGAGAGAAGCCCAGCAAAGCTGGTTCCAATCTTGTTTCGACCAATCTCCGTGGCTGACCACCCTGGTGTCTACCCTGATTGGGCCAGTTGTGATGATCTTATTGGTATTAATCTTTGGACTGTGTATTTTAAATAAGCTTGTGTCCTTTGTTAAGAGCCAACTAGAAAGAGTTAATATTCTAAAAATACACTTAGTTACTGCATGTGCCTCATGCCTACTAATGAAAAACTGCAGTATCTATTTTATAAGTTTTTAGCCTTTTAGTTAAGTATAGTGTATCCTATATTTTACTCAAGTTTATAATATCTACTTTTAAAACTTTTATAATATAGATAAATTAGACAAAGTGTTTAGAGATAGATATATAGAAAATAACGTTAGAACTTTTTAAAACTAATATACCTTATATTCTAGCAAATTACTTAGGCATAGAGAGGGGAATATGTAGAAGTAAGGTTTTGGCGCTCGGAAGATATCGGAATGTCACAGAAAGATAGTAAACCCCTCCTCTCCATTAGTATGTGTCGTGGTTTTGAACCAGTAATTAACAAACAAGGGGGAAAGAAGAATTATTATTTTTCTGCTGTGAGATATGGATTAAAATAAGAGCAAACCAGGTATAAAACTTAAAAGGAATAAAGAGGAGTTTATTGACAAACTACAAGAATAAGAACACCAGAATAAACTTTTAGAAAAAACCTTTTCATTTCTCACTGCTCACTATTCTTTTGTTTACATGACAACAGAGACAAAAACTGTATAATTTTGATGGTTTAAACAGTTCTAATTCTTTCCATAGTCTTTTCCTCAATTTCTGTAGAGAAACAGAAGTTCTTTTCTGTTAATTTATGGAGTTTGTCACAAGAAAACTATTTTTGTTATAGTTTCTCGTTTCTCTGATATCAGCTGCTCAGAGCTACTGTTATTAAAGCCCACCCCTCCCATTCCACATCACTCTGAAATGTGTTATGGGTCATGAGTTTGAAGATAGCATTTTTAAGGATAAGTTAGTCAAAGGCAAAAAAGTATTCTTCATCTGCTTCTGTGAGCTTCACTAAGAAACAGTTTTTCTCATTGCCTCTCAAGGCTTCAAATTTCTCAGCACTTCACTATACCACAATTACTTCACTTATTACTTAAATTTACACTTTGAACACCTTATTCCTCTCCATACTCTATTATGAATTAAAGGGGTTTTTCTCAAGACTTCATTGTCCATTTCCATAGTTTTAACAGAAAGATATTTCAGCTTAATTAAAGCATCTCCTTAATTCTCTACCTTTCTTGAAGTCTCTTTTCTTTCTTGCCACTAGTAGTTTATAAAGTCTCTTTTCATGTTGATTCCTTTCCTTTTCTCTCTCTGGATGAAAAGATTAATCTGCAAGTTTCATCTGGATAAGAAAGAGTTAAAATCTTGCCCAGGTTTTGTAGATGGTTCTGTGATTTCTGCCGGAGCAGCAGCTGAAGCTGTTTTTGATAGAAGATTCTTCATGGCTGCTTTGCAGTGTAGTTGCTGTCTCAGCCTGCCGCAGGTCCAGAGCTTTTCTTCTTTACTCGGCAGTTTCCTAGTAAATTCTATTACAGCAAAACCTGCAGCTAAGCCAGGAACCGGCCTGGCCCGGCTCAGCCCGGGGCAAGCCCCCGCCGGTCCCATCTCCCGGGCGGGAGAACGGCAGGCCCAGCTCAGCCCCCCCACCCAGGCCGCATGGCCTGGGCAGAGAACGAGAGGCCAGCCGGAGCTCCGCCACTCCTCACAACCAGGAAACAAAGAAGCACTACAGACTTCTGGGTGTACACTTTAAGGTGGGGTTCACAAGTTGATTCTACTTTTCAATGGCTAAAACTGCTGTCAATTCTCAGCAATGACCGATAATTGGTCAAGAGAAAAGACTCCCAGGAGACCCCAGCAACTTTAACTTTCTTAAAGGTAAAGGAACTTTATGACAGTATGGTAATGACTCCTGCAATTAGCCAATAGCACCTAGCTGTGATGAAAGCAGATGGGAGTAACACAGTGACCCTAGGTTATAAAATGTCAAATTCTCCAACAATAAACGCCATTCTTTGCCATCCATCACACTGATGTCTTGTGGGTAAATGGTCCAAGTGGCCTAGAGTGTGGTCACCATGCTGGCTCCTGAACCAGGGTGTCTGCCTTGCTATAAAAGACAACAGAATAGCATCTCATAGGGGGATACCCACTAAATCTGCTCGAGGTCGGGTTCCTATTTGTAACAGGGCCAAAGGGAGACATCTTATCCAATCTAATTTAGTCTCCAGAGTTAGTTTGGTTAAGGTTGTTTTAATAGTTTTATTCATCCGTTCCACCCGACTGGAGCTCTGGGGATGCCATGGGGTGTGTAACCTCCACTTTATCCCTAGAGCTTCGGTGGTTTCCTGGAGGATGCGGGCAGTGAAGTGGGGGCCTTGGTCCAAGTTGATGTTATTGATTAACCCATACCTGGAGACGATATGTTCCAAAAGTATTTTGACTACTACTCTCGTTGTTTCATTCCGAGTGGGAAAAACCTCTGGCCAATTGGTCAGGTGAGCTATGATCACTAGCAGGTGTTTGTATCCCTGCGCTAGAGGCATTTCTGTAAAATCAATTTGCACATTTTGGAAGGGCCTCTCAGCTAGTTCCCTCCCCCCTGGTATGGGTTTCCTCATCACTCATTGGTTTACTTTTTGACATGTTACACAGCCCTAAGTGATGGCCTTTGCTATATCATAAGCCCCTGTGCAGATGTTCTCCCTCAAGAAGTGGCCGCATAGACCCTGTGTCCCCCAATGTGTTAATTTGTGTATTTCATCCAATATCCTGCGTGCTAACTTTACTTAGAAATTTTCTCCCATCTTGGAGTACCCATTCCCTTGAGGTCCTTGTTTCAGTTTTAGTTCTTTTATAAGCTTTAACTCCTTTTAACTAATATGGGTGTATTTACTGGGATATTCTCTTTTTCATCTGTAGTGCTGGTAAGTCTAAGAAGCTGTGACAGCTCTCCTGGGCCTTATGCCACCTCTTTTGCTGCCAAATCAGCCATCCAATTCCCAACCACCTCGATCGCGTTCCCCTTTTGGTGGTCCCTGATATGGACGACAGCAACTTCCCTTGGTGCCATCAGGGCTTTTAGGGTGGACTTTATCAATTCCCAGTGAGCTAGATTTTTCCCCTTTGAGTTCAAGTATCTCCTCTCTTCCCAAATTTTACCAAAGGTGTGGACAATTCCAAAAGCATACTTGGAATCCGTATAGATTGTCCCACATCTCTTTTCAAGTAACTCCAATCCTCTTTTTAGTGCACAGACTTCGCAGAGTTGGGCTGACCACTTTATTGGTAGCTTTCCTTTTTCTAAAACTCTTATGTCTCCACTTTCAGATACTGCTGCAATTGCGTAACCAGATATTCGTTTACCATCTACTACCCGTGAGGACCCATCAATAAAAAGAGCTCCCCATAACCTAAAGGAACATCTCTTAGGTCTTCCCTAACTTTGGTTTGCAAATTTATAGCATCCAGGCAATGGTGCTCTAGGCCAGGCACTGGTTCCCCCCATAAAAATTGTGCCAGATTTAACAATTTTGTGGTTGCTAACTCAAGGTTATCCAAATTCATCAATACAATTTCATATTTTAGGATCTGAGAGTCAGAAAGCCATTTGTGTGCCCCTTGGCTTAATACGCCTTTAATGTCATGCAGAGTATATACCTTGATTTTTCCTTGGAATGTTTTGGGCTTCCTCAATCAGTAGAGTAGTGGCAGCAATTACTTGAAGGCAGATTGGCCACTCTCGGGCTACAGGATCTAGAAGTTTTGAGAGGTAAACTATGGGCTTCTTTGAGCCTGCCCATTTTGGTGTTGATACTCCATATGTAATCCACTCCTCTGCATTTACAAATAGATGGAACTCCTTATCTAAATCTGGCAGTCCTAGGACTGGTGCTGAAGATAGTTGTTTCTTTAAATTTTCTAACTGGATCTCGTCCATTTTTGTCCATTCTATTGGGTCTGGACATACCAGCTTCTCATACAAAAATTTGACACTCTGGGTGTAATTTTCTAGCCATAATTTACAGTAGCCAAATAATCCTAATATTTTCCTGATATCTCTCTTCGTTTTTGGGGCTGTAATGGACACAATCCCAGAAATCCTTTCTGGACATAGGTTTTTATAACTGTTTCCAATTATATGCCCCAGGTAAGTTACCTGGGGTTCTACAATCTGTAATTTATTTTTAGAAACTTTTAAACCAATTGTCACTAAATTATTTAGTAGATTAATGCTGGTTGCCCGGACCGACTCCTGTTCCTCTCCAGATATTAACACATCATCTACAAACTGCAAGATCTGCACATAATCCTCAGGGGTGAATGGTTCCAGCATTTTTTCTAAGGTTTGTCCAAAGAGATTCGGTGATTCACAGAACCCATGGGGCAGGCCATCTTAGCTGTGATTTTCGGTTCTCCTCTGGGTATTCCCATTCAAATGCAAACCAATTACAACACTCCTCAGCTAGATGACAAGCCCAAAACGTGTCTTTTAAGTCAATTGTTGTGAACCACGCGTGTTTTTTTAGGATTTTACTTAGGAGTGTGTATGGGTTTTGCATGGTTGGATGTCGGGTGATGGTTCTTCTATTTACTTCTCGCAGATCTTGTACCAGTCTATACCTGTTTTCAGCCTTCTTAACCACGAGGATTGGAGTATTATGGGGGGCATACAAATTTCTAAGATGCCTGCCCTTAATAGGGACTTAATAATAGACACTAACCCTTTCCTACTTTCCAGTGATAGGGGATACTCTTTTACCCTTATATGAGGTCCTTCCTGGATTTCTACCTGTATGGGGGTCATGTTTATAAATCCACATTTACCTTCTTCTCCCCATACTCCTGGGTTGATCTGTCCTAGGCCAACCTCAGCTAACCTGAGCATCTTTGCCACCATTCTCCGTTTTCCTGGGATAATGCCAACTCCCCATTGGATTTGTAAATCCCTCCATAGTAAATTACTCTCCAAGTCTGGGAGTAGACTAAGTTCACCCGTCAACACTGGGAATTTCCTTGGATCTCCACTCCTTCTAGTAAGCAGACGGTGAAGGGCCTTCCCTCTGCCCCAACAGCCTCACAAGTCTTTGACCCTATTGTCACTCCAGATGTTAGCGTTCAGGAGCACACATAATCATGGAATGATTATATGATGGTGCTTTATTTATTTATTGAAGAGCTCTGAGTGTCAGGGGTACACATACCCAAATCTAACCCAACTTGGTTTTGAGTTGAACATGTTTTTATACTCTATCATTATACAACTTACATATTAATTATTAAAATTACATTGTTCTATTGTATGCATTGTTTTTACCCAAGCATGAATTTCTCGTGATCCCCCAGCACTCTAACATTGTTCCTCATGTTCTTTAAACAATAATTATATCTAATCACATCTAACAATTGTATCATTTATCGTATACTGATTACACAGGTGCAGTTTGACCTGATCTTTAGCAAGCACAAGGCCTAACATTTCCCAGGGCCTACCTTTCCAGGGCTTTTCAAGCTTAACTTTCTTTCTAAGTCCCTGAATTTTCTATAATTTTAAAACCTTTTACTGTCACAGATGGGATTTCATTAATACTCGATCAGTCGGTGCCAGTATCCACTAGGAACTCAAAATCTTGGTAATGGGGGCCCACTTCAAAATTTACCACAGGCTCTGTAAGGTGATACATTGGGTCCCCCAGAGTATAGAGTCCCTGACACCCCTAGTCCTTGCCTTTCAGCAATCTCTCCAGGACTTCCTGTTCCCTGGCTATTGCGTCATCAAAGCTGGCCTTTCCACAATCCTTTCTGAGGCATCCCACCTCCATGCTGTAATAGCATCTTCTATTCTCATAGGGCCTTGGTTAAGTTCGCCACGGTGGTATGATGGGTTTTTCCTGTGGCCTTTTTACCGAAGGTTTTAGACTATCTTTCCTTTCTACCACCGCTCCATTTGTTCCTAATCCTTCCTGTGCTACAGCAATCATCATCCTAGCCTTATTCTTTGCCTTTTCCTCCTCTCTCCGTAGGTATACCCATAATGCCTCTTTTAACAGGTCATTAATCCCTTTTTCCTGCCAGTCTTCAATTTTTTCCAATTTCCTTCTAGTGTCAGGCCACGCTTTTGATACAAATTGTACTTTCAACAAAACCTGCCCTTCCTGGCTTTCTGGATCTATGTTTGAATATTGTTGGAATTTTTTCTTTAACCTGTTCAACCAAGCAGTGGGTGTCTCATCTTTTTCCTGCCTTGAGTCGAAGGCCAACTTGGTATTACTCCCTTTTGGTACAGATTCCTTGATCCCCCGGATCATCAGTGTCTGATACTCCTCCATGCTCCTTCTGTCCTGGGCCTGATTGGGGTTCCAGCCTGGATCATCTATTGGTAGCTTCCAATTGGCTGGGGGCCCTGCCTGGTTTTCACTATCCCAAATCTTCATACCTGCAGATCTAATTAGCTTGACTTCCTCAGGGCTAAATAAAATTTTCAAGATAGAGGTTAGCTCTCCCCAAGTATAAATATTGATCTACTTGTTGGGCCACCCCGACTGGATCTTCGATTAAACTACCCATTTCCTTCTTAAATCCTCTTACTTCCGAGGAGGTTAGAGGGGCATTCACGTCGCTTACCCCACCAAACACTCCTCCCATTGGTACCTTTCGTGAGGGGAATAATCAGTCTGCACGGAGGGTCCTGGACCTAGTATTACAATATGGGCCCTCATCCTGAGTCCCGCTTTGAAGCTGGTTTTAGACCTGGGGCGTCTGCAAATCACTAGCACAGGCATTACTGTTAACAGAGGGGTTTATCTCTTCCCACTGCAAAGGGGGTCTGGGGACACTCCCTGGTGAGGGTGACATAACTGTTGGCTGAGTTGTGGGAAATAAGGGGGTGACGATGTTAGTAAATGGATGCTCGGAAAAAACTGAGGGATTCAGGGTCTGGGGAGATATCCTGTGCGATCCCTGGACTAAAGGAGTGGAAGCCAATGAGCTCAGGGGGGCCTTGAAATACAGTCTAGATGGGGTGAGAGGTAGGGTTAGAGGTCGGGACTTGGGATGAAAGTGGTAAAGGAGATTGGGAAAATGGAGGAAGTGATGGAGCAGGGTCTTGGGCAACAGAAGATGATGGAGGGGTAGGAATCTGTGGGGGTGGTGGCAGTAGGGGAATAGGGATCTGGGAAAATGGAAGAGGTGTGGGGGATTGTGAAGGTGAGAGGGGGATTGGGACCTGGGAAGGCAGAGGAGATAGAGGAGTAGAGGGTTGAAGGGGTGGAAGTGGTAAGGGGGTGGAAAATTGAGAAGGAGCGGGAGAGGAAGGTATAGGAACTTGCAAGGGAAGGGATTCTATTCTTGACATTGGGGCTAGAGACTCTAGGAGAGGTACAGGGTAGGAAGGGGGAGGTAAGTGGTCGAAGGGGTCCCACTGCTCACTCTGTGTTTCCTTTTTTTAGGTCTGCTCCCTCACCCTTTGTTTTCTCAAGTTTAGTTTTCTCAAGATCTTTACAGTTTTGATTCCTATACTCTTGCGTTCCCCGCAATCTGCATATACTAATTGCTCCTCATCAGGTTCGGGCTGATCTCTTAGGTATTGTTTAAATTGCATGCACATCCACGCATCTTGAGAGCCAAACCACGGCCACTCTAGCTCCAACTTTGGTTATTCCTCCATGCAATAATGGATCATTTTGTTTTTATGAAGCCCCTTGGTGACCTCATTGTCCTCCCATTTATCCAACATCTTTCCGAGGGGGCTATTGGGGGGAATTGCCTTCTTGCTCCTCCTTTTTGGAGAGCTCTGTCTACCTGCACACTGTCCCACTCTTCTATTAGTGGGTTTCAACACAAAATAAATTAACATGTCCCTACGAACAGAAAAATACTGATAGGCAAAACAACAGCTAAAGCACCCAACTTCGATCTCTGTGAACTCAACTACAAAAAACTACTACCACTTCCCAAACTGAAGCTTACAACTGAAAACAAGTTGTCCTATATCTGAGACTAGAAAGCAAAATTGGAATCTGAAACTTACTCCTCTCTGCCCTTAATCCCAATACTACCGTCAGTTAATCGCCTCAGCCCAACTCCAGAGGAAACATAAATCTTCCCATTAACTCATATTTTGAAAAACATAGAAAACTTAGGAGAAAGTGCCAACTAAAGAGTTATTTCTAATTCCTATAACTGAACCACCTCTACCCAATGTCAGAGGTGACACGTCTAACCAATGAAAGGGGAAAAACTCTCTGCTTGAATTAACAAAATGCAGGGAGTTTGGTAAGGTCCTTGCAGGGTCTCCCCTTGTTAGCCCCTTCCCTCTACCCTTATCCCCGTAGGGAGCCTGGTGGGGGTCCCAAAGAGCTAATCTCTTCCCCACACCCTTATCCCTCTTTACTCGAGATGCCAGGATTTGGTCCCAACAGGTTAAGCGCTATCTCCTTCCAACACCCTGGATCTTGACCTAAAGGCCAGGTCCAAGTGGAAACTGTGAAGTCCTCTCCGTCCCGTACAGGCCCCTGACTTCGTTTCCTCCCTGCTGCCTTATCCCGGGATTCGGTTCCTCGGGTTCTGGATTTTCCCTCCCTCTGTCCTAGCACTTTCGAGGGGATCTTTTTGTTGTTGGGGGTCGCTTACACGCTGCCCTTCGAAACCCCCCAGGAGATGACTCCCCACATTCCTCTGGACCTTATTTGGGCCTCATTCACTTTCTCCCGTTCCCAGCCGGCCCCCTCATGGGAGTCCAGAACTGCGGTACTAGGGGGTCCCACTCACTTCGGGGGTCCAAGCTTCCGGCCCCCATCTCACACACTCACTCGCGTGCCTCCTGATCCCGCCACCGGAGGTTCTTACCCACTCCGGTGCTCCTTGGCGTCAACTCCCTCTAAGGCCGTCCTCCGGTCCAGGCATCGCCAGTGGTGCCACAAAAGGTCTGAGGTGGATGGCTAGTCCTTCCTGGTCCTCGTGGGCATGGCGGATCCCAGACAAGCCCCCAGTTGATGTAAACAAAGGCCTAGGAGACTTTATTACACTCCCTTTATCAAGCCTTTATTAGAGAGAACAGGGCCTAAAGGTGGGGGCTCAGGGTGCGCGCCGCCACCACTGCTCCCAATGGTTGACGTCCAGGAGGAGGATCACACAGGCCTGTCATCATTAGCTGTCAGCAGGACTGGAGTGTCTATCCTCGCAGGGATCATCCAGAGACCTCGTCTTAGGCTCAATAGTCCAGGGGTGTCTTCCCGCTCGAGTCCTGCCCATGTCATAGCGACCAGTTCACGGGATTGAGACTGGCATACCAGCCTCTTCAGGTCCTTGCTGCCTCTACAGTGTGGTTTTCTAGGTGTTCCTTAAGAGTGGCTCGTTGTCCAGGACTGACTTTATTCCCAGGTGGTAATATGATTTCAATATGCACCTGTGAACAAGTCTTTATGGGAAATGTGGAAGTTGTCCTGGGTAGCAGTGGCCAAATTACCTGATGGGTTGGAAAGGAATAAGAGGTGGGTGTACAAATGACTAAATGCAGGGATAAAACAAATAAGAACTTTTTAACAATGAACCCTTTAGGGTTTACAACACCAAACCCCTTAACCAGGGACTTAAACTGGGATTGGAACAAGAACATATAATTTGGACATTGGTTTTATTTATAACACCAGCAGTGGTCAAAACCTCACCTTCCATGGGTCTTCTGTCCCCCTTTATAGGGGGGAAGACAGCCCTACATCTTGGGCATCATCTGACTCGGCTAGCTCGAATATAGGTTTTCTTCTCTCTCCGGCCTGAGGCCAGGAAGGGTCTTGACCAGAGCTGCTGTCTGGGTTTAGATCAGGATTTGATCATGCCAACTTCCTCTGAGCACAAGTCTATAGACTGAGTAAAGAAGCCAAAAGAGGGACCCTTCTGGGTTATATTTCACAGTTTATTCTTGCAAAGGGAACGCCAGGAAGAGACTAAGGTTTGGGAGTTTGGGGCTGCTTCTTTTAACAGGACTTCATTGGAGGCTGGGACAGCAACATTCAGTGTTGCAGTCCGCAGCTTCAGGATCTCGTCCAGGAAGCCGCAGGATTCTGGGGACCAGCATGGAACACCAACCGAGACGGGCTCCCGTTCATGAAACCATTTATTCAGCATGGGAGCAAACTCAGGTCGAGAACCGACAGCTCCTAACAGAGACCAAGCAGGGGTTTTTGAGGGACAGAACTTTTGAGTGTTTCCATCCCTGAGGGTGGAGTTCAGGGTCAGGGACCAATAGAAGCACACCAAGGGAGAAACCCCCCAGGGTCTCAAACCCCATCAGAGCACCTGGGCCGCCTTTCACAAGGGGTTTGGGGTGGGACAGTGTTAACTCTTTGTCTCCCCTGAGGCACGTTGCCACATTTCAGAAAGAACCTATTATTTTTCACAGCTAGCAAACTTACCAACTTTCTACAAATCAAGGTTAAACATGCTAAGATAAGAAATAACAGACACAGACTCCTTCAAATGCCTACAAAGGTGTAGGAGTAAACTCACGGGGAGGGGGGGACGTGGGTATGCGGGGAGAGTGGGGGGTGGGCAGTCACCTGACCTCATTTAAGTGGGACACAGGAGACGGAAATGCCCCAGGGACCAATGGCGGTAACACTTCACAATAAACTAAAAGGCTGAGTTCCCCGCATGTTCCTTGGCCGGGCCCAGACAAACACGGAGCAGCCCCGACTGCTGGAAATGACAGCGACGTTTTCTCTCTGCCCCCTCGGGCTCCCTGCTGCATCCCCGTAGTGAGGAAGAGGGGGAGGGGGGTCGGTACGGCCCCCGGCAGCAGCAACTCAAACAGAGGGGTCTGAAGGAGGTAAACTCCAACAACAACTGTAAACCCGGCTCCCGGCAGGGAGCAGGGGGTGGGGCAGAAGAAAAAAGCCTCAACCTCTGGCACTCCCCCAGGGGGTGGGGTTGGGGGGGTGGAGTGGGCACTCCCCGAGCTGACAGCCAAAGGGGAATGACACAATATCTAATAGAGTAGAGATGCTTTCCAGGCATGCAAAATGGGAATTCTGCATTTGGTGGAGGAAGCTGAAGGAGGTGTTTGCAGCCTATGAAGCTTTAGCAGTTGGTTGGTGGCATGAGACAGACTGTGGCACTGCAGGGACAGCCAGCCTGCTCCACTCAGCACAGACCATCTCACTCTGGGAATACCTTACAGGCCTGTTGTTGTTCCTGTTGGATTGTTGTTGCTCCTGCTTTTCCCTTACGGGAGTGTTTTCCCATATGCCACTGTAGGTCTAGCTTTAATTCATTTTATAAACAATTTGCAGACTAGCAGCATTTAGCACCAAATTTACATCTGCCTTGGTCCTGCTTGTGTGAAGTTGCATTCTATTTTATAAACTGCCTCTGTGAGATTAATGCTGCACTTCATGGCAAAAAGCAAGCTCCAGGTCTCAGGAAAATGGCACTCCAATACACTTCTCATATTCTACTGCCTGTTTCCTTCCCAAAAGTAGATCCTACATTAGTAGGGGGTGAGAGGAATGATAGGTTTGTCTTTACAAACAAGCTGTGGGTCAGTTGATAAGATGCAGCTATCAGTGAGAGACGACAGAAACAATGGGATGGATTCCAGTAGAAGATCAAGGGGGCACTAAAAGAACACTATGAATTCCATAAAAGTTAAGAAGGGATTATGCATGGGGGGGGGGGGGGGGGGGGAAGGTATCACCGCCGGTATCAGGCGTTCCGGGAAGTCCGTACCTCTCAAGTACCTCAGCCTATGGGGAAAGAGAGAAGGGACAAGCGGCCGGGAATTAGGATAAAAAGGAGGCTGCACCCTCCAAGAATTTGAGAGACCCCAGGGGAATGCCCCATGGCCTCTCCCTTTATTCGAATAAAGAAAAAGGACTCCTCTGTCTCCTTTTGGGACATAAACCTCTAGTGTTTGTAGATTAATTTTCCTGACAATTTTTGGGGGCTCGGTCTGGGATATTTCCACCGTCCGGGGCGGCAGGCAGTGAGAGGAGCTGAAGGCGCGCCTCACCCAGTTTCGGTGATCAGCTCCCCTTGGTGGCGGCCAGCACCAGGCGATCGATTGGGTTCCCGAGACTGTCCAGGAGACAGACAAGTGGCGGACCAGGGGGGTCCGTGAAGAGTCCACAGGGAAGGACCACTGAAAACCTCACCGGTGAGAAAAATGGGATCTTCGGGGAGCAAGCCTGGGAGGGCACCCAGGGAGGGTAGCACAGGCAAGCCTGGGAGGGCACCCATGGAGGGTAGCACAGGTCAAACAGGGCACCCATGGAGGGTTGCAAGGGTACAGCCGGGAAAGGGTCTCGGTAAAAGGGAGGACGATCCCACAATACCCCCGGAGAGTCCCTTGGGGAGAATGCTGAGATCTTGGGACAGATTGTGCATTCACCCAGAAGTAACTATGGAGATGATGGTGAAATATTGTTATTATGTATGGCCAGAGTATAAGTTGCCGAATGGACTTATATGGCCATCTTATGGAACAGATAAGATTCATTTGTGTCGAATTCTGTGGAGGTATCTAGAAGAGAATTGGAAAGGATGGATTGAAAGAGAATGTGGATTAATATGGTTTAAACAAGCAACAGGAGAAATCTATGTGTTAAGAAAAAAAGGAGAAGAGGAAAAAGGGGGGGAAGAAGAAAATGGTGAAGATTGGGATGTTTTTCAGCACCTTCCCCCGTCTTGTCCTCCGGTGTTACCAGCTGACCCAGGGGCAGCTGCAGATGCCCTGTATCCCCACCTTCCAGGGCAAAGGGATCAGGGAAATGCTGTTCCTACAGCTCCACCTGAGAATAACAATGGTGTGGGGGGGGGGGGAGCAGCATATCATATCACCCCCTAGAACTAGAAGGGGAACTCAGTTTAGAGCATCAGAAGCCCCCCGGACCCAAGGGACAGGGGTCCATCAAATGCCACTCCGCCAAGTCCCTTTGGGAGGTCAAGGGGGAGGATTTGGGTTTGTAGTTGTACCACTTACTACCCAGGATATAAGAGGATTGAAAAAAGAATTACCCCCATACTTGGATGATCCCATAGGGGTGGGGGAAAAGATAGAAGAATATTTGGGAAACGCAGATTATACCTGGAAAGACTGGGATTTTCTTTTGAGGATTTTGTTTGGGCCATCAGAGAAACGGATGATTTTGCAAAAAGCTCGGCAGCTGTGGGAAGATGAACACCCACAGGCAGTGGGGGGAGCTGGACCTAATGTACCTATAGTGGATGATGCCATCCCACAGGTGGACCCCCAGTGGGATCCAAATAACCAGGCCAGCCTGGCTCACCTCCGTGATTACCGTGCTTATTTGATTAGGGCAATCAAATCAGCAGCTCCTAGAACTAACAACATAGCTAAGGCTATGTCGTTAGAACAGGGGAAGCATGAAAGCCCCTCTCATTGGTTAGAGAGGATTAGGGATGCCTTGCGTAAGCATGGGGGAATGGACCCTGAGGGGCAAGCCTTTGACACATTGTTAAAAGTACAATTTATTACTAAAGCTTAGCCTGACATAAGGAAAGGAGTACAAAAAGATCAAGAGTGGCAAGATAAGCCTCTAGAGGAATTGGTAAGAAAAACACAGCAAATATATGTAAGAAGGGATGAAGAAAAAGTAAAAGCTAAAGCAAAAATGATGGCAGAGTTTTTGCAGCCCCAAAAGAATAAACCACAAGGTCCAAGGGGTCCCTCGGGGCAGAGGGGACGGGGTCGGCCACAAAGAGGTGTGCAGGGCATCCCCCCCTCGACAGAGGAAAACCGACCCAAACAGCGTCTGGGGAGGAACCAATGTGCCATCTGCAGGAAAGAAGGGCATTGGAAAAGGGAATGCCCACAGAAAGAGCTGGACCCACAAGAGGAAGAAGTCCAGAGGATAATGGAAATGGATTGTTAGGGATGTCAGGGGCTTCCATTATACCAGGGACCCACCACTCAGGAGCCCTTGATAACTTTGAAGGTGGGTCCGGATCGAGAGATGGTGTGTTTTCTAGTAGACACAGGTGCCTCTCGATCCACCTTAAATTTTATACCTAAAGGGGGGAAAATGTCAAAGAAGTCATTGGTTATTCAAGGAGTAAGCGGAAAAGATGAGCGAGTGTATTTTATTCAACCATTGTTAATAGATATGGGGGACAAGTTTGAAATACATGAGTTCCTGTTTGTTCCTAATTGTGATTGTGATTTACTGGGAAGAGATTTAATGGCAAAAATGGGAATGCAAATCAGTATTATAAAAAATGACACTGAGTCCAGCACTGTAATATCTTTGTGTCAAATGTCTGAAAGAGCTTATGCTGAAATAGATCCGGAAGTGTGGGCAGCCCTGGGAAAATATGGAAAATTAGACATAGAGCCTCTGCAAATTACTTTGAAGCAACCAGGACAAGTTGTGTCAAAAAAACAATACCCTCTTTCAAGGGAGGGAAAGAAGGGGTTACAGCCTATCATTGAGTCCCTGCTAAAGGCAGGTCTGTTGGAACCATGCATGTCTCCTTATAACACCCCTATCTTACCAGTTAAGAAACCAGATGGAACCTACAGAATGGTGCAAGATTTAAGAATAATAAATAAAATTGTCAAATCAAGGCATCCCACAGTTCCGGATCCCTATACGATTCTGAACCAGGTCCCCTCCTCACATCAGTACTATTCAGTACTGGATTGAAAGGATGCTTTCTGGGGGTGTCCGATTACAGAAGAGAGTAAACAGTATTTTGCCTTTGAGTGGGAACAAGAAGAAGGAGGTAAAATGATAAAACAGCAATTGACTTGGACAGTCCTCCCACAGGGTTATACAGAGTCACCTGTATTGTTTGGACAAGCTTTGCAAAAAATACTAAGAGAATTTACTCCACCCTCCGGAGTTAAGTTGTTACAGTATGTAGATGATTTATTGTTATCAGGAGAACAAGAAGAAATGGTTGAAAGAGCTACTGTGAAACTGCTTAATTTTCTTGCTAAAAAAGGACTTAGAGTGTCTAAAAAGAAAGCACAGTTAGTAGAGAAACAGGTCAAATATTTGGGGCATATTTTATCTGGAGGGTTACGGTGTATTGATCCAGAAAGGATACAAGGAATTCTACAAGTACCATTACCCCAAACAAAAAGGGAATTGCGGCAGTTTTTAGGGTTAGTAGGATACTGCCGAGTGTGGATAGAAGACTTTTCTGTTGTGGCCAGACCTTTATATAGCTTTTTAACACAAGACAGTCCTAATGTTGTAGTATGGACACCAGAAGGAGAACAAAGTTTTAAAAAGTTAAAAGACAAATTGGTTAAAGCCCCAGTCCTAGCTCTTCCAGATATAGAAAAAGATTTTGAATTATATGTAGATGTTACACAAGGCCATGCAAAAGGAATTTTAGTTCAAGAGCATGGGAGAACACAGAGACCTGTTGCCTATTTTTCAAAAATGTTAGACCCGGTGGCCAGAGGCTGGCCCCATTGTTTGCAAAACTGTGCAGCCACAGCGCTGATGGTCGCTGAGGCTAGAAAGCTGACAAGGGGGAGTTATCTGATTGTTAAAGTTTCACACCAGATTAAAGCTTTGTTAACTGAGAGAGCCTCTAAGTGGATGACCAGCTCTCGGTTGTTACATATGAGATGTGTTTATTAGAACAGGAGGATTTAGAATTTAAAAGCAAGGAAAGTTTTAACCCAGCCTCCTGTTTGAATGGCCCCGAGGAGGAGAGCCAAGGCAAAGTCCATGATTGTATTCAAGTAATAGATCTGCAGACTAGGGCAAGGAATGATTTGCGAGACATTCCGTGGCCTGAAGGAGAAAATGTGTTTATTGATGGGTCTTCAAGGGTAATAGAAGGAAGACGGTTTACAGGGTACTCTGTCGTGAATGGAAAGCAATTAAAAGAAGGGGGGAGGTTACCGCCCACCTGGTCAGCTCAGACAGCCGAGCTGTATGCTCTTGTGAGTGCCTGTGAATTATACTGAGACAAGACAGCAAATGTTTTTACTGATTCTAAATATGCATATGGTGTGATACATGCATTTGGGAAACTGTGGGAAGAGAGAGGTTTATTAACCTGCAGAGGAAAAACGTTAGCTCATGAGAACTTAATCTCCCGCCTATTGGAGGTGGTGAATTTACCAAAAAAGGTAGCAATAATACACATCAAGGGACACCAGGCAGGGTGCTCGGAAGAGGCAATAAGAAACAGACTAGCTGATGAAGAAGCTCGAAAAGCTGCACTGTTGCCAGAAATCTCTAAGTTACTTCCCTTGCTCCCAGTAATTACCCCCTTGCCAAAAAAACTGTCTTTTCCACCAGAAGAACTTGAGATAGTTAAAAAGAGTGGGGCAGAAGAAAGAGGGGGTAATTGGTTTACAAGAGATGGTAAGCAGTAGATACCGAAAGCTTTAGCCTTACAACTGCTAAAACAGCTCCACGAAGGGAGTCATTGGGGCTCCCGAGGGATAGCAGAAACCTTCCTCAAGATGTATGTTGCTGTGGGTCTTTTTGTTCTAGCAAAACGAGCTGTTGATGGTTGTTTAATTTGTGCTAAGACAAATAACAAAGCTACAAAGAAACTGGCCAGGGGTGGAAAGCCTTGGGCCGTACGTCCCTTCCAAAGATGCCAGGTAGATTTTACTGAGATGCCCCAGGTGGGGAAATTTAAATATCTTTTAGTAATAATATGTCAATTAACAAGATGGCCAGAAGCCTTCCCTGCTGTTTCAGCAACCACAGGGTCAGTTATTAAAGTATTCTTGGAACAAATAATTCCAAGATATGGGATGGTAGAAGCAATAGACTCAGATAGAGGAACTCATTTTACTGGAAAAATTCTTAAAGGAGTAATGACTGCTTTAGGGATACAATGGAACCTCCACATTCCCTGGCATCCCCAAAGCTCAGGCCAAGTTGAAAGGATGAATAGAGAGATAAAAAAACATCTTCTGAAGCAAGTGATAGAAACCAAAATGCCATGGCTGCGGCTCTTACCACTGGCTTTAGCAAGAATAAGAGCCAGACCCAGGGAAAATATTCAACTATCTCCCTTTGAATTGATGTTTGGAATTCCTTATCCTTGTAATTCTCAGCCTGGGGCGGGAGTAGAGATAAGTGATGTATATCTAAAACAGTAGGTAGCTCGGATACTGTCTCTTGTGAAATCTCTTCGACAGGAAGCTCAGCTGACACAGACCCTGCCTTTGGACTTTGCTGTGCATAATATCCAGCCAGGAGACTGGATCCTAGTTAAGGAGTGGAAAAAAGCACCCCTGGTGGCTAAGTGGCGTGGACCTTTCCAGGTGTTACTGACTACAGAAACAGCCATCAAGACAGCTGAACACGGGTGGACACATCACACTCGGGTCAAGGTCTCTAAAGCTCCAGAGATTTGGACATCTCAGCTGGAGGAGAAGGATGGGAAGCCGCGACTGACACTCCGCAGGAGTGGACTGGAGCAGTAGCTGGTGTGTCGACATCGGGGGAAGCCCTGAGTGCCTACCCACAGACTGCCTGCTGAAATAGTCTGTATGGGCATCCCTACTCTCAAATCTCCAGACACTAGGAGCCAATCCAGGCTGTCACTGCTTTCTTTATGCTAAACTGTTTCTGTGCTTTCACTTGCCACAGGTGGTGTAGAAGACAACGTGAAATTGAAAATTAGAAATTAGATTGTAACACTATTAGAATGTTTCTCTTAATAATTTTACCTTTATATTTTCAGTTAAGTTGGAGTCTAAAGTGGGAAAATATTTTTTTTACTTTAGGAGAACAAGTAGCAAAGACCTTTAACCTTAAGAACTGTTGGGTCTGCGGGGGGCCGGGAGGATCTGAAAGCTGGCCCTGAGTGGCCAGCCCAGTCGAGCCCAAATGGTGGGTTAGCACCCTGAGTGAAGTCCAAAATGGAACGGGATTTTGGGACAAAGAAGGAAGTCCATGGCAGCTTCATTCTTCTGAAAGAGGCATTTATTGCCTAAACAGAACAGGGAGCACATATGTGGGAAAGAGCGTTTGTGACTGGACTTTATCTTTGAGTTTAGATTGTTGGACCCCCAACTGCCCTCCTTATGACTGTTCCAGATATCAAGGCAGATGGAATCAAACACATGTTAAGCTCACTAATGGTAGCTGGGTAAGGTGTTCCTTCCATAATTACCAAAAAGATTTTGAAGGCTGTAAAGCAGTGGGGAAGGATAAGTTTTTTGACCCTTTATTTTTAAGCTGCCCCCGAGATAATTCCACAAGTCTGACACATGTTGTCCGAGACTATCAGTGGAAATGGCAACACCGGAATGGAACTCGAACCCTTTTCAGTAAGTTCTGGTCCAGATCTAATAAAACAGATCTGGGATGTGATTGCAAGTGGAAGCCTCATGTAGGAGCTTGGAAATGTAAATATTGTGATTCTTATGGCGAAGCAACTATTGTTAGTGGACCACTAGGCCCTGGAAGCAAGCTGTATTTTGACCCACCAGTTGATGATGAAAATTGGAAAGGTCCCTTCGCTAATGGGACCTGGGCTCTAAAGGGGCATTACTAGATTTGTGGCCAAAATGCTTACCGCAGGCTACCCCCAAACTGGTCAGGAATATGTTATGTAGGGTATATCAGACCATTGTTCTTTCTGCTACCACAAGTTCAGGGAAATCAGTTAGGAATCAAAGTATATGATGATCTAATTAGAGAAAAGCGGTCCATTGATACATCCCTGGTTGGAAAGAGCACCCAAAAGTGGGGAAAAGATGAATGGCCACCTGAACAAATCATACAACACTATGGACCAGCTACCTGGAACCCAAATGAATTAATATCAGGTGCCAGAGAACCCATTTATAATCTAAATCGGATAATTAGGTTGCAAGCTGTCTTTGAAATAATAATCAACCAGACAGCTACAGCTCTTGACCTTCTTGCTGACCAGTCTACTCAGATGAGAAATGCAATATTTCAACATCGGATGATATTAGACTATTTATTAGCAGAAGAAGGGGGGGTGTGTGGAAAATTTAATGACTCAAACTGCTGTTTGCAAATAGATGACAATGGAAAGGTAGTGAAACAAATAACAAAAAGAATAAGAAAGTTAGCCCATGTACCTGTCCAAACATGGAAAGGATGAGAATGGGACATGTTTTCATGGTTACCTGGTGGCCTATGGGTCAAACAAATGCTTTTTTTCCTCTTATGTGTTGTAGCAACTCTAATCTTTTTACCATGCATGATCCCTTGCTTCATACAACTCATTCAACATGTGATCAAAGGAATGCAAGTAGTAGCAGTGCCTACTGACCCAGAGATAGCTACAAAAGGGCACAGAGTGATGCCACTGCAAATAATTGTAAAGCCAAAAAGGACCCAAGAACAAGAAATTAAGTCAATGATAACTAAAGTTTGTAAAGACAATTATTAACAAAAATTAAAAGAGGAGGGATTGAGAGGAATGATAGGTTTGTCTTTACAAACAAGCTGTGGGTCAGTTGATAAGATGCAGCTAACAGTGAGAGACACAGAAACAATGGGATGGATTCCAGCAGAAGATCAAAGGGGCACTAAAAGAACACTATGAATTCCATAAAAGTTAAGAAGGGATTATGCATGGGGGGGGGGGGAGGAAAGGTATCACCGCCGGTATCAGGCGTTCCGGGAAGTCCGTACCTCTCAAGTACCTCAGCCTATGGGGAAAGAGAGAAGGGACAAGCGGCCGGGAATTAGGATAAAAAGGAGGCTGCACCCTCCAAGAATTTGAGAGACCCCAGGGGAATGCCCCATGGCCTCTCCCTTTATTCGAATAAAGAAAAAGGACTCCTCTGTCTCCTTTTTGGACATAAACCTCTAGTGTTTGTAGATTAATTTTCCTGACAGGGGCAATGAAACTTCCGGCTGAAAACCTGCTGCTTAGAGACAGTTGTTTCAGAGCGGCCTGGATGGAGATCTGTCCCAAGAGGTTGTTCAGAAGCTAGCCTGCACACCTCTGAATGATGGCTGCTAGAAAACAAAGCTGATAAAAAGCTGTGCTAAGTGTGCCCAAAATTTTGTGATTTGTAGTCATGGCTAAAAGAATTGCTCAGCTCTAAACAAAACACACCTCAGCAGTCAAGTAATTAACTGTGCCACCAGCAGCTTGGCAGGGAAGGATGACAGTAGAAGCTCACACAGGTAAATACCACGTCATTTCTTGGCACTGGCCTCTCTGGGAAACAGAGAGCACTTGTCATCTGACTTTAGAGTGAGCTCCCATTTCTCCAGAACAGCCCAGGAGGGACTGAGACTTGAGGTTTTTCTCTCAGAAAAAAACCTGATTTACATTATGAAGTAAATATTTTTTCATCCTTAGTTTCTGGCATGAATGGCTATGACACAGAGTTTCAGAAAGGGAAAATCGTTTTTCTTTCCTGGAGTGCTCAGAAGTCCCTGAAGAGCCTTGCTTTAGTGGGTGACTGAACTCTGTCATGCTCCATTGTTGATATGGCCTTGTGAGAATGCTCCAACACCTCCCTCGAGTGCCACTGCAGTTCAGTGAAATCTGCATTTGTCTCCAGGTGAACAGAATGAGATGTCAAATGTGCTTCAACAGCAGCATGAAGATGAGGGTGACAAATGGAGCAAGGAAAATAGGAAGTAAGATTTAAGGAGGAAGGAAGCTAGAATGAAGGAAGAGAGAACAATTCACAAAACAAGACATTAAAGTAGTCTAGGAGCAGCAGCATGCAAGACAATGTGAGTTTGTCTAAGAATCAAGCCTTGAAATTGGACTGAGTTTGGGATTTAGAGGAAGGGGATGGTCTAACTATTGTAGAGGGCTTTTCTTCCTCCATTTCACCTGAGAAGCTGACCAACACACTGTATTCCCCTCTCTCATTAATTACTTTACCTACTTGAACGTGTTCCCAGGAATTGATAAGCAGAGACTTTCTACTTTTACTTGTGGAGGAGGATTTATTTTCAGTAATCATCAAATGTTTGAGTGCTTAAGTTCTGCTCTGACAGCCTTACCAAAAAAAAGGGTTTAGTAATTTCCACCTGAGCATTTTGTAACAAAAGACTGGAGAAAATAAGCACAGTAGAGTGTGTTCCTCTTCCATGGGGAATTTTACATATTTGAACCTTGTTCCAAGAGCCAATGCTGAGATATTTTGTAATCCACAGAGTATCCATGGTTCCTTTAAGAGGTGCAATTCTAGTGCTTCGTGTGCAGATTTTCTTCTAGAAAAAGATTTCTGGTTCAGCTGTGCTGTTGCCTATGTCTCAAAGTCATCCTTTTGTGTTTTATGCAGACAACAGTGCCTCAGTGCTCCTGGCTCATAGGTAGCTTTCTCTGCTGTTCCACAATGAACAGGAGAAAGCTGATGCAGCTGTGGTTTGAAGATGTTTGAGGAATACACACTTGTACTGGAAAAATAATAAATACAATTTTCTGATTTTTTTCAAAAAAGAAATAAAAAACCCCCAAACAACTAAGCAAAGCTTTGTTATCTGTTTCTTATTATGTTAAAACATGTTTTTTCTAGACAGGGAAAATTTTCTTGCTTCTTTCCTGAGTTAAAGACACCTTGTGTCTTCTGTACTCCTTATATTCTCAGTGGGTCTATTTCCCTTTAAGCTCACATATGAAATAAACCAAATTGGCTTAAAATTGGTATCACGTGGAAATGCTGATTGTAGAGGGCTTAGCAGGGACAGGAGAATTCAAGGGAGCTGATTCCTTGCCTGAGCTCTTTTTTATTGCTCTGCAAGAGCTGTTCAGGTGGAGGACATCTCTTTTACCGACAGAACTGTTATTCATCATACTGCTATGTATTGGGCTAAGAAGAAGAGAAGAACCCTCTTCAGGTAAAGCTGCCCCCCTTCCCCATTTTCCAATGCACTCTAGCCTCAGTGTGACTGCAGCTCTTTCCAGAGCAGCACAGCTGCCAGGGATTTGAAAGAAGGTATGCTATCATCAAACAGATGATAATGAAATTTTGTTTCCTGCCTGGACTGCATAAAAAATCATCTAGATAAGCCATACTTGGGTTTGTTTTCAGAATTTAAGGGCTTTGAGACACTGAGTGGGATGGTGTACAGCTGTTTCTGTCTGGGAGGTGTTTCTGTTAAGTTTTATTTTCAGATCCTAGATAGTTTAGGGAACCATTAGGCTAACTTGTTCTAGAAGGAAAGAAAGGCAGGCAAGCCTTCACTACCTGTTGGGGAGGATGAAGCAGGGAAACCTTATGAATGTGATTGTTTGGCAGAAGATTCTGAAAATATGAAGCCTAGAATCGAAGTAGAAATGAAAGCCTGTTTTGAGTCATAAGATGCTGAGTGCTAGTTACTATATAACCAAAGAACAATAGCCTAGCCAGATAAAGAAGAGTCCCTGTTGATGAAATGATGTCCTTCTGCTGATAGAGAATCCAAAGGTCAAGAAGCAAGGGAAGAATTTGTAAAGCTTTTAGAGTTTGAAATGCAACACTGTATGTTAATGTAGTAATTCTCATAGACTGTATGTAAATCCTTTAGTGGGTGTATCTCGTAGTGATTGGTTACTGGGAATTAGAATATTCACTATAGGAAAGCATATAATGTATTGTAACAAGAACTTTGCTCTCTTAGTTCCTCCCTGCTCCTACCCCTCTCTTGTTTTCCCTACTCTTACCCTCTTAGCTTTTCCCTCCCTTACCCTCTTGGCTTTCCCTGCTCTCTCCTTCTTGTTTTTCCCTTTCCCCCTCTTACCCCTTTCTTGTCCTCCCCCTCTCTCCTAAGCCTCCCTGGTTCTCCCCACTCTCCCTCTGTTGCTCTTGTTTCTTCCCTCCCCATCTCTAACCTCCCCTCTCCTGCTCTCCCCGCACTCCCTCCCCTCCCCCCGATCTCGTGGACGCCGAGGCTGGTGGCGGACACGGGTCTCTCCCTCTCTTTACCCTTATAATAAAATACTTATACCTGAACAGCTTGACCCAGGAGAAGTCTCTCACCATGAGCGAGTGTTTTGTACATCAATAACTACCCATTACTGCTTCAGAATAACAGAGAGAAGGAGGGGAACAACAAAGGCTGAACTCCCTTCAGCCAGTGGTAGAGAGGGTTTAATTGCTTTGTTTCGTTAGAGCACTGAATGCTCATTTCTACAGGGGTATTGAGAAACCGCTCAGACTATTCAGCCAACTCTTCACAGAAGTATGGCGAACATCATTTATTTCCATCTTTAGCACATTTTTATAGGGTCTGACAGGGTCTGCAAGTTAAGTGGTAACTTAACCAAGTTACTACTGGCTAAAACATATTGTTTTACATTCCTTTCTCAATACACAAGGCTATTGTTTTTCTCTATTCTTGCTGCTCCAGGAGAGTTTCAAGGACACTGCCTTTGATATTGTAGCCTGGATTAAAGGCTGGCTTGTGCAGAGAGGCTTTTACTGAAATGTCATGCTTTTACTTTCTTAAAATGTTTCACTACAATTCCTCCTTTCTCTTTTTGCACAAGCCAGGCTTTAGACACTATTTGTTTCACACTTTTATAGATACAAGATGACATACAGCTTAAAACAACTATCCCTATTAATACCATAAGTAAAATTCATCCCCCTTCCAGCACAAGAGACTTTAACCATCCAGTAATGCCCCAGTTGGCTAACCAACTTCCAATGGGGTCACTATCTTCTTTCAGGGCATGTAACCCGTTCTGTGGCTGTTTTAGTTGTTTGTGGATTGAAACTGAATGGTCAGTAAGGTTCAAACAGCACATACCTTCAAACTCTTCACAACCATGTCTTTGTGCCAAGAGCAAGAAATCAACTGCAGCTCGATTTTGCAATACGGCGTGATGTACACTACTTACATCAGCTGAAAGTTCACTTAACATTGTTGATGTCAAATTTAGTTCTTTCTTGGTCTAACAAGCTTGCCTTTTTAGAGTTGACAAGCCTTTTGAAGCAGCTGCTTCTGGAGTAAAAAAGGAGGCTAGCCATATTCTACCATGAGTCCAAAAGTCTGGGTCTCTAACATCATCACATTGCAATTCATTTGATATTTTTTATTTTACCAGCTATATTCAGCAATTGGTGTAAATTTGGATGGAACAAAGTAAGTTTCTGAGAGTAACAGAAACTTCCATGTGGGCTAGCAGGAATTCCATTCCATGCTTTATTTCCACAGATTAAGAATATTGCACTAAGTAATTGCCTTGGTAACTGTCCTGTGAGATTGCACCATGAATAAAAGGCTTTACCTCTGGTGTTAATGATAAGATCAACTATAAGGTTAACTGTAGCCCAGTGTTGCATCACTTTGTTGGAGTGGCTTTTTGTTGGGGGCTCAAATATTACTCATCCACCTGAGGTATTGGTGGAGCCTAAAAAGTCTAATTTTTCTGGAGGCTCTATGGAAACACTGAGAACTTCAATAATTTTTACTTGCCAGCAGGCTTCAAGTTGTGTGGATGTGAAGCCAGCAGTGCGATTGCACTCTCGTAGCATTGCCAATTGATTCAGTGGAGTTTCATTACTAACTAAACCTTTAAATGCTTGAGGATCCCATTCAGGGACTCCTATGAGATAGGTGTGAAAAGGATCTCCAGGTGTGGCTAGGCTTAAGCACATTGATTTTTGGCCTGCTAAGTGTGCCAGTGTGACCCATATGTTCTGTCGCTTTTGGATGTTAGTTAGCAGACCGTTGGTTGGGACTATACACAACGCAATTACTATAAGCAGTTTATTCCACACAAATGACACCATGCTTGCAGAATCACAGCTAATCAGGCTTTCGAAATTTGTTGAATTAATTCCTTTAAGGTTTAAAGTTAAATGAACTTTCAAGTATGCTCACTTTAACTCTTAAAGGGGGAATACTTACACCTTATACTAATACCTTCTCTAAAATTATCAATAATTTACAAATAATAATTATCACACAAGCTAAAACTTTTTATCTTAAACTATTCTCTACTTTTAACACATGTGCTCTGGTATTCATGCAATCTAAGCGTGAAAGCAATTTGTTTAAAGGCTAAAAATACAGTTACAATTTTGCTTTTATATACAGTCAGATGGAGTCTCTATACTCTTTTAGATCTTCTACAAAATTCTTCTCACAAACAGACTATGATATAATGTGATTCAGTCTTGGAACATCCACTGCTCTTGTGATGTCAGCTGGCAGCCGATCAGTGACTGACTGAGGGCATTGATGTTTGGATAGTTCTTCACATCCTTCCAAATCTTAAAACAGAAAATAACTGAAAAAAAATTGGTAGAGACACAACATCATAATAACAACATAAAATTTCTGTTGGTAAACTATCTGTAGTTTTCAGACACAACTGTGTCCTGACAGCTCTACTTCTGATCTTGTCTGGAGTACTAAGGTTGTGTGGTGCCTTCTCCGTTCACTGGATCTCATGTTTTCAGAGGCAGACAGTCTGGTCAGATGAACAGGTGACCTTTTTGAACCTGTCAGCAAAACACAGGCACTTCTCCCCTTGAACTTAATAAATAATTTTGACTTAGCTGTGGTACACTTAATTGTAAATTCAGATTATATAATCTTTCTAAATTTTTGATGTAAATATTTCATTATTGTGGTCTAAGTTTCTAATGAACATATTACACTAATCAAATGCTTTTAGGGCATCAATTCTCCCCATTTTAAAAAAAATGAGATGTACTTCTGTCATGTACATCAGTATCAACACAAAACCATATACACAATGAAAAAAAACCTATAGCAGTTAAAAATCAATCAAATAATAAACATTATTAATAACATATATGATATAAAATTACTATTAACTACTAAAACACTGCACCAGCATCCCACAGTCTGCAAACAAACAATAAAATCAGTGAAGGATTGGATAACCACCTCCGGAAATGATTCTCCAAGCCCACTTCAATATTGATCCAGCTGTCATATTAATAGGGTCAAATTGCCAAGTCAAAAGGTGACTCAAATTCTGATTTAGTACAGAAGACATCTGGATCTGTTGGCAAATATTCTGTCCAGGTAAAGCCAAGGCTTGGCCAGTGCCTTAGGCTTTAAACGGGAAAGATGTTTCAAGTCATTTTCAAAACATGGTTCTTAATAATAATAGGTATGAGATGCTTAAAGCACAGAAAACTGTTAAAATGCATTTGTACAAAGCAGATGATCTGAAGCCTTAGGTAAAAGACCAATTAAACCGTTCAGCAGTTGATTTAACCTGAAGCCTCTCCCATGGCAGATGACCCTCAGCAATGATACATTTTCTTGGAATTCTGGAAATACTGAAAAATAATAAAGCTATAAAAAACAAAACTGCAGAGATTGCAACAAACAATAGAACTCCCGATGAAATCAAGTGTGTCACAGACTGCATTCACTTCTATCCACAAGCAGGTGTTCATCAGTGTTCTATCATAGCTGTTTCAGTTGTAGTCGTCTTTATCTCTCTAGGAAAATAACTATACTTTGCAGTTTGAACAAGTATCTCCAACAAAACATGAAACAATTTAAATTAAACAATATTTAAACCTGGTAAAAGTTAATTATGACAAAAGGAAATAACAAAACTTAACCTTAAAAAAATATCAAAGTTATAGAACTTAACTTTCAAACATTCAAACCTAAACATAATAAAACTTGACTTTGCTTAATTCTATTAACACTTAATCTATATCAAATAAAAACATAACTTGATCTTACTCTGTTATTACAAAAGGCAACTGAAAGTTTGGTATATACCTCTTAAACACAATATAACAGTAACACGGATTCACTATAAAGATTATAAAAATGTAACAAATACATCACAATTCTATGTCATCTGGCTTTGAGAATAACAATAATTACAAATGTTACTAAAATACTTACTCATAACAGGAATTTGCCTAGTATATGCTTAAGTTGGTTAGGATTTTAAAGTGCAGTTTTACTAGAGAAAAACCACAACAACACAGGATTTGGCAAGTTGCCATTCAGCTTTTGTAACACTTTTCAAAAATATCAAGTCCACTTCTTAATTAAAATCTGAAGTCCAAATTTATATGTATGCTATCATATGTGTTTTTTAAGACAAAAGGACTCACATTAAAATTATCTTATTAAAATTGTGGAAAAAACAAACAAACAAACAAATGGGTAATATATGTTTAACTTAACTTTGTTTTGTGCAGTAAAGTTTTCTTAGCTAACTATTTTTTAAACCATGAATATCTTCTGTAAATAACATCAGTTGGAAGGTTGTGTTATTAGTAGCTGAAAATCATTCAATATTTTAACATTAGGTTTCAAAACTAATTATTGCAAGGTAATTTTTACTTCTATTAATATTCACCTTAAACATTTCTTAAAAAGGATTTTTTAAAATTTTTTAAAGAAACACAATAATTTCTCTAGTAAAATGCAAAAAACTGCAACTGCATAAACTCATAATTACTTACAACACAAAATTAACTCTAAAAGGGTATATAAAAACATTTCAAAAACCAAATGAATCACGACTTTTTAACAAACTGGGTACTATCCCGGTGCTTTTTCTTAGAGAGGGAGCGGGGTAGTGAACTGCCCCCTCTGCTGCTGCTCTGCTGCTGTCATCTCTGAAAGGTTTGAGTGAAGTCTTTGTCATTCCCCACATACTCTTGCAGAGGGGAAAAATGGAGAACAAAAAAAAACCTCACAAAGTTAACTTTAACAAATGCAGTTCTTTCTCTCAATATTTCTCTCACTGTTCACAGATAGAGGGAAAAGGGCACGATTTTACAGAAACAGGTGATGTTATAAGAAAAGCCTCTCAGGGCCAGGTGGTAACAACAGTGATCATTGCAACTTATTAACTTTTAATTACAGTGATGAATTTCAAACTAGATATCATACAGTTATCAATTTTTTGGCTATTTTGTCTCTCTTTGAAGCTGTCTGAGCCACCTGTTTCTGTTCAACTGTTTCTGTAATTGCTGATATTTGTCCCATGTGGCTTTGGAACTTTTTCTGCAGTGCCTCTGCCCTGGGGGTGCCTTCGTTCTCTGCGCACACTTCAGTGCTCCCCCATGTCCCCCTGGTTCAGGTGGAAACCAATCTAAATCTGGCTTCTCTTCTTCCAAGGTAGTAAAGTTGGAACTTAAATAAGATTGGGGTGTTAAAGGTGTCTCCAAAGGTGGAGCAGATGGTTCAGGACGTATCATATCCTGCTGTTGCTGAACAGATTCTGTTCGTTGTTTCAGCGTTTTCTGTGGAGTTGCTTTCTCTTGATGACTCTCAATACGAGCTTGTAGTTGTTGTACAAGTTTCTCTATTTGTTGTTGGCACCCTAATAGATCTTTTTTCTATGCATCATTACAATTTACTGTTTTTTCTCCTGACGGCGGTTGCCCATTTTCTGAATGCATCAACGCGTCTTGGGGGAGAGGGATGTCCTGTGACTTTCCCTAGTGAACAGTAGATGGTGGCTGGCAATCTGGGGCTCTTATTTCTGCTGACATTTGGGGCTCTGCCTGGCTCAGGCTGGTGCCATCTCCTTCTGGAGACACCATCATTTCTACATCCGCATTCTGTGGAGTAACTTCCAGCTTGGGGTCTGCTGACGCAGTCTTGCCTGTCCTGGCACACTCCTGAGTTCTTAAAAGTTCCAAGACGGAGCTACATTGCTTCTTTGTGAGCCCCTTCACTGGCCGAATGTGCCCAACCCCAAAGAAAGCACCCAGATGGCTGATTTTCCCTGTGATCGCTTTTTTCCACAACAAATCTCCTGTCTTTCCATTCTTCTGCTGCAAAAGGCAGCAGCAGGACCTGGAGGTGCCCGCGCCTATTATCTCTAGCGCATAGAATGAGCTTTCCAAGGTCCATGTCCTTGACTGCTTCGCTTGGTTTAACAGTAATGTTTAGAAGCAGTAGCCATGCTGCTGCAAACCCATCCATGCTAGCAGCCCTGGGCAGGCAGAGGGGAGCAACCCTTCCTCAACTCTTCCACCCCGGTTTCCCCCAGCTGCCCACATCCGTGTCTCCATGCACATGGACTCGCCTACCCGGTACCGATCCACGTCTGCGTCTCCCCGTGCACAGACCGTCATATCCCTTTGATCACAAAAGGTTCCTGTTTGGAGCACCAGATATTGAGAAACCGCTCAGACTATTCAGCTGAATCTTTACAGAAGTATGGCAAACGTAATTTATTTCTATCTTTAACACAATTTTATAGGGTCCAACAGGGTCTGCAGGCTTAGCAAGTTACTACTGGTTAATACATACTGTTTTACATTCTTTTCTCAATACACAAGGCTATTGTTTTTCTCTATTCTCGCTGCTCCAGGAGAGTTTCAAGGACACTGCCTTTAATATTGTAGCCTGGATTAAAAACTGGCTTGTGCAGACAGACTTTTACTAAAATGTCTTGCTTTTACTTTGTTAAAATGTTTCTCTACACAGGGTGTGAGCTCTTTGAAACAAGATTAACTCTTACAAGGATAGGAACTGGTGATTTCTAGGCAGGTGCGCCTGTCTTGATGGTGATAGTAAAAGGTCTTAAAATCTTAGAAAATTCGGGGACTTAGGTTTGGAAAGCCCTGGGAAAAGCAGGCCCTGGGAAATGTTAGGCCTTGTGCTTGCTAAAGACCAGGTCAAGCTGCACCTGTGTAGTCAGTATATGATAAATGATACAATTGTTAGATGTGGTTAGATATAATTATTGTTTAGAGAACATGGGGAACCATGTTAGGGGGCTAAGGGGGGATCACGAGAAATTAATGCTTGGGTAAAAACAATGCATACAATAGAACAATGTAAGTTTAATAATTAATATGTAAGTTGCATAACGATAGAGTATAAAATACGTTCAACTCGAAAACTCAAATGGGGTCAGATTTGGGTATGCGTACCCCTGACACCCAGAGCTCTTTAAATAAAGCACCTTCATATAACCATTCGTGGTTGTGTTCCTGAATGCTAACAATGGGCCACTTGTGGTTTGGTTCTTTTCTCCCTTAGACTGAAGACTGATGCGGGAGAGGCAGTTTTTTCTTGTTCTGACTTGGTTGTTTATTCTTCTTTTATCTGCATTACATGCATACGAGGTACAAGGAGCTACATGCACTAAGATAGAAAGGTGCAAAATGGCTAACAAAGATCTTCTTCAAGGTCTTTTATATGTCTATTTTCCCAATCAACAAATGCCAAATAAATTATTTTTCTTAGTGACCCAATGACCCAACATTTGTGTGCTGCACTGCGGCATTCTTTATCCAATCACCTACTACTACCCAATCACCTCTAGAAGAAGATGTAGCAGAAAGAAGGACAAGAGACAACACCCTAAACTCTCCATCTTGTCTTCTGTTGTCTAAACTAGTTTAGACTCCAAACTTTAACTATTTCACCCAGTGATTTAATAAAACTCTCTAATTTACACACTTGCACTCCTAGTTTTTATATTTAAGTTTAACAGTTGTTTTAATGGTGTTATATGAAATTCAGTGCTTTCTTTGATGTCAGAGCCAGGTATCAGAGATAAGGGCACACTCTCTGTGCCTCTGACTCCAACATACACCTTACCAAGTAGAAAGAGGAAAGAAGGCAGCTTTGTTCTGGTGCTTGCTATTCCAACAGCAGCAGAGGCCTTGTGAGTCACAGACCACCAGTACAAAAAACCCTGGAAGCTGCTCTGGCAAAGTGCAGCCTGTGCCCTTTGGAATCACTTCCAGCCTCTTTGGCTCCAAGGCTGCTGCTGAGGTCTCATTAACTTAGTGCTGGGAAAATATTATTCATAGGGGTAGGGTATTTTTGAGGCCCTGGACAGAGCACTCAAAAGGGCAGTGATCTCCAGAGAGGTGGGCTGAAACTAAATGCACTTTATACTCCCAGACAACCTTCCCCTTTCTAAGTGGGACAGAAGGGCAGGATGAGGGTGAGGAGCACAAGAAATTCTTGATGGTTATGAAGACTTTATCAAGCCTAGAAGAGAACATTTGGACAAAACAGGGTTTTTGTCTGCTAAAAGATGCAGGAAAATTAAAAGAACACCTGCAGTAAGGACAGATTTGGTGCTAAACTCAGATTTTTTTGTTTGTGTCAGTGACAGCTCTTTTAGTATAACAGCCAAAGATGAAAAAGGTGTCAGGGATTAGATAAGAAGTGCAGTGATAATGAGAAAATACATTAATAGAAAACAACTGAAACATGCTAAACTCAGACAGGTTAATTTGTTGTGGCTGGATCCCTATATAGAAACACTGTTGAAATTTTTAACCCCTAATGGGCCAAGATCACTAATAAAAAGATCTTGAGTTCTGGCTCTACTGCTTTTGGGGGAAGGTAAAAATCCATAAAAAAGGAAGAAATAAAAATCATGCTAATCATTTGCTGGTGTATAAATGTTTTCTGACACAGAAGGACAATGCTATGGAGATGTCTTGGCCAGCAGTTTTTCTCTGAGAGTATTTTTGATGCCTCTACTCTCTAGTGTCTAGGAAAGGAAAAGCTAGAAGTCATACAACTCTCATACTCTGAGACTGCATTGACCTCTGCAGATGATAAACCAATACCTTGATCTCTCTGCTCTTTCTCAGAAGTGCAAATATTTCACTTTGCTCTGGAGACATTACATTAAATATGTGTCTTGGTTCTAGAAGACAGGTGTCTGCTAGGGAGAGCAGGAGCTTCTCTTGAGATGAAAGAATGTAGACCCTCTCTCTCCGAATTATTATAATTTTGAAATCAAGGGGGCTTTCAGGCAGAGATCTGGGGATAGGAATAACAGTTCTTTACTAGTATGACCAGGTAAATAAACAAACAATAACTACAGCAATAACAAGAAAACAGAACTAGGGAGGCCGGGATAGCTTTCTCGGCTGAGACGGGATGGAGGAGAGGCTTTGTTTTCACAAACCCCTCGGGCAGTCAGTCTCGGTGCTCCTGCAGGGCTCCGAGGAAACAGTCGGCTGGGACAGCAGGGACGAGCTGCGATCCTGGGCTGGTGAATGAGGTGTATCAGCAGCTCCACGGCGATGCCTGGCAGGACAGGGGGTGCGAGGCTACCAACTAAGAGGGGAGAAGGAAAAGAAGCAGCTCCGCGACCCAGCGCACGAACGTCTTTCTTCCTCGAAGCCGAGGAAAAAAGCCAGCTAAAAACTGTCCCCACCCTCCTTTTTCTATCCCCTTCCCCCGCCACCCTGAGCCCGGCCACTCTTTGTCTTTTGTGAGCACCCCTAAGTACCGGTAGTTACGTTGTCTCAGCACATAATGAGTAAAAATTCCCACCTAACCCTCAACACTATCCACCCCGAATTTTTTCCCATACCAAAATGTTACATCAAATATTAAACCTTTAAATTATACACTAACACATACTACTTTAACTATATACATATGTACATGCAGGTACAGATACAAGCACAGTATTATGGGTAGCTCACCCTAAAACTAGGTCCCCTTGGGGTATGCACCGGGTCTCTCCATTTTTTTGCATCACTCACCAAGTGCAACCCGGTCTTTGAGCAAAGACAACCCCACGGATTGGATTGTCTTTGCTGGAGGCAGAATTAACTCAAACAGTTTTTCCCAGCATACCTCTCATATGTACCACTGGAACCTTATCTCCATCTGTTGTTCTAAAGGGCTCAGATTGGGCTGGGCCTGCTCGGTTAGTGGAACCTCGGGTGTTCACTAACCATGTGGCTTTTGCTAAATTAATTTCCCAGTTCTTGAAAGTTCCCTCACCCAGTGCTTTCAAGCTGGTTTTAAGCAGGCCATTGCACCGTTCAACTTTTCCAGCAGTGGGTGCATGGTAGGGGATATGATACACTCACTCAATGCCATGTTCTTTAGCCCAGCTGTTTATAAGGCTGTTCTTGAAATGAGTCTCATTGTCTGACTCAATCCTCTCAGGGGTGCCGTGCCTCTAAAGGACCTGCTTTTCAAGTCTCAGGATGGTGTTCTGGGCAGTGGCATGAGGCACAGGGTAGGTTTCCAATCATCCAGTGGTGGCTTCTACCATCGTGAGCACGTAGCGCTTGCCTTGGCGGGTTTGGGGCAGTGTGATGTAGTCAATCTGCCAGGCTTCCCCATACTTGTATCTGGACCACCGCCCACCGTAGCAGAGGGGCTTTAACCGCTTGGCCTGCTTGATCGTGGCACACGTCTCACAGTCATGGATAACTTGAGAAATACTGTCTATGGTTAGATCCACCCCTCGGTCTCGTGCCCACTTATAGGTGGCATCTCTACCCTGATGACCTGAGGCGTCATGGGCCCATCGAGCTAGGAACAACTCTGTCTTGTGTTGCCAATCTAAGTCTGTCTTTGACACCTCTATCTTTGCAGCCTGATCCACCTGCTCATTGTTTCGGTGCTCTTCATTAGCCCTACTCTTGGGGACATGGGCATCTACATGACGGACCCTCACAGACAGTTTCTCGACCCTGGTGGCGATGTCTTTCCACTCATCGGCAGCCCAGATTGGCTTTCTTCTGCGTTGCTAGTTGGCCTTTTTCCACTTTTCCAGCTATCCCCACAGAGCATTGGCTACTATCTATGAATCTGTGTAGAGGTAGAGCTTTGGCCACTTCTCTCTTTCAGCAATGTCCAGGGCCAGTTGAACAGCTTTGAGTTCAGCAAGCTGGCTTGATCCACCTTCTCCTTCAGTGGCCTCTGCGACTTGTCGTGTGGGGCTCTATACGGCTGCTTTCCACTTCCGGTTCATCCTGTTATAAATGCAAAGGCAATTTTGGATTAAAATGAAAAATAAAAGATTTATTATAAAACAATTTTGATAAGAAACAGCAACAAGGAAAAAAAACCACAATAAAATAAGCAGCGCAGCGCTGGGTGGACAGGGTCTATACCAAAGGTATAGGTGTTCCCAAATCCACGTCTGAGCGCTCTCAGGATTGGGGTTTTATAGGATTTTTAAGTCCTCAGGCTAAAATTCCAAGCAGGCTACATTCACCAAGTGTTCTTGATTGCTCGGTGAATAGATTTCCTGGCTTGGAAAAATAGACCTAACCAGTGTCCGGACAGAGTCTCCTCATATGTAAAGAGACTCTGTATGTATTTTAATTTTGGGCTATCAAGGCTGAAGTGGTGTGATCCGGGGTTGGTGCCGATGGAAATCTCGGCGGAGTCTCCCCCTTTGTTTCCAGTGATTGTATCTCCAACACTGGTCTGGCAGGTGGGCGATCCAAGACTAGCGGCGGATACTTTTTCTGAGGCTCGTCTTTGTCGACTTTGATTGTTTCACAACCGAAGTCTGCAGAGACGTTGGTCAGGTCCGGAGTTGGGTTCCTCCCCCGAGCTAGTCCTTTTGTTATCTTTGATGGCTCCCATCCTGCCTATTTTTCGAGTTAATGTTCGTTATCTGGGTGTTGGCTACAATCCTTTGCTTTCGGAGAAGAACTCCCGGCCAGGCTTGGGAGGAGGGTTTCTTTCTTTTTACAAACACATCTTTGGTTTTTTATTATTTCAATATATACATCTTATTTATATCTTTATGAATTTTTATTTACACATAATTTATTACAATCCCTACGATGCGACAGGAACCATCAGTGAACAGAGCGTAGCGTGTTTCTTCTGCTGGCAGCTGGTTATACGGTGGAGCTTCTTCAGCCCGTATCACTTGTTCCTGCTCCTCTTCATCAGTGAGACCAAAGTTTTCACCTTCAGGCCAGTTTGTAATTATCTCCAAAATCCCAGGGCGATTTGGGTTTCTAATACGGGCGCGCTGCGTGATGAGGGCGATCCACTTGTTCCATGTAGCGTCGGTGGCGTGGTGAGTAGCAGGAACTTTTCTTTTAAACATCCACCCCAGCACTGGCAGTCGGGGTGCCAGGAGGAGTTGTGCTTCTGTGCCAATCACTTTTGAAGCGGCTTGGACTCCTTCATAGGCAGCTAAGATTTCTTTTTCTGTGGGAGTGTAGTTGGCTTCGGACTCTCTGTAGCTTCGGCTCCAGAATCCCAGTGGTCGGCCTCGAGTCTCCTCAGGCACTTTCTGCCAAAGGCTCCAGGACAAGCCATTGTTCCCGGCTGCAGAGTAGAGCACGTTCTTCACGTCTGGTCCTGTCTTGACTGGGCCAAGGGCTACTGCATGAGCAATCTCCTGTTTGATCTGAGCAAAGGCTTGCTGCTGTTTAGGGCCCCAGTGGAAATCATTCTTTTTTCGGGTAACCAGGTAGAGAGGGCTCAGGATCTGGCTGTACTCAGGAATGTGCATCTTCCAAAAACCTATGGCACCTAGGAAAGCTTGTGTTTCCTTCTTGTTGGCTGGTGGAGACATTGCAGTGTTCTTATTGACGACCTCAGTGGGAATCTGACGCCGCCCATCTTGCCACTTTACTCCCAGGAACTGGATCTCTCGAGCAGGTCCTTTGACTTTGTTCTTGATGGCAAAGCCGGCTTCTAGCAGAATCTGGATGATCTTTTCTCCTTTCTCAAATACTTCCACTGCTGTGTTCCCCTACACAATGATGTCATCAATGTACTGCAGATGTTCTGGAGCCTCACCCTTTTCTAGTGCAGCCTGGATCAGTCCATGGCAGATGGTGGGGCTGTGCTTCCACCCCTGGGGCAGTCGGTTCCAGGTGTACTGCACTCCCCTCCACGTGAAGGCAAACTGAGGCCTGCATTCTGCTGCCAAGGGAATGGAGAAAAATGCATTAGCAATGTCGATAGTGGCGTACGACTTCGCTGCTTTGGACTCCAGCTCATACTGGAGCTCCAGCATGTCCGGCACGGCAGCGCTCAGCGGTGGAGTCACTTCATTCAATGCACGATAGTCCACAGTCAATCTCCATTCTCTGTCAGACTTGCGCACAGGCCAGATGGGGCTGTTGAAGGGTGAGTGGGTTTTGCTGACCACTCCTTGGCTCTCCAGTTCTCGGATCATCTTGTGGATGGGGATCACAGCATCTCGATTTGTCCTATACTGTCGGCGGTGCACCGTCGAGGTGGCAATTGGCACTCGCTGTTCTTCCACCTTCAGGAGTCCTACTGCAGATGGGTTCTCTGATAGTCCAGGCAAGGTGTTCAATTGCTTAATGTCCTCTGCCTCTACAGCAGCTATTCCAAAAGCCCACCTGAGTCCCTTTGGGTCTTTGTAATAGCCATTTCGAAGGAAGTTCATGCCCAGAATACACGGGGCCTCTGGGCCAGTCACATTGGGATGTTTCTGCCACTCCTTCCCAGTCAGGCTCACCTCAGCTTCCAACAGAGTCAATTGTTGTGATCCCCCCGTCACCTCAGCAATGGAAACAGGTTCTGCCCCCACATGTCCTGATGGCATTAGGGTACACTGTGCACCAGTATCAACTAAAGCTTCGTATTTTTGTGGCTCTGATGTGCCAGGCCATCGGATCCACACCGTCCAAAAGACCCGGTTTTCCCGTGCCTCTTCCTGGCTAGAGGCAGGGCCCCTCTAGCACTGGTCATCCTCTCCTCCCTGGGCATACATGCTAGAGGTTCCTTCAAGGGGATCATCCTCTTTTCTGTAATATCTGGCAGTTTCGTCACGGGAGGCTGAGGCTACCTTCACTTTAGTGGAACCTTTCTGGTTACTGGTTCCCTGCCTGAGTTGACGCACTCGTGCTGCCAGGGCAGAAGTGGGTTTCCCATCCCACTTTCCCATGTCTTCTCCATGGTCACGTAGAAAGAACCACAGCTCAGTTCGTGAGGTGTACCCTCTCTCTCTAGCTGGGGGACGTGGGGCTTGGGGTTTTGGGCTTGTGACCCACACTGGTGCTATATGGGAACTGCTCTTCCTCATCTCTTCCCTCATTTCCCTCATCTCCTCTTTGAGTTCCTTAATCACAGCAGAAATCTTAGCCTGATGTGGGCCATGGACCATACTGTCGTAATTTCTAAGCCTGGTGGCAACAGAACCCACCGTCTCTCGGCTGTTATCGGCATTAATCGTTGCAATATAGGTGGTGTATTCACGTGGCCCTAGATTTGCCAGACTCCACAACATCTGCTCAGTGCACCTGACTTTGTCGGGGTCATTATCATGCTGTCCACCCCTTCTAAAAAGGACCTCTAATATCGCCACTTCTCTCAGCTGTTGGATCCCTTCCTCAATGGTTTTCCAGTCCCTTCTATGATAGTGCTCTTCCATTCTCTCTCTATGGACAAACCTCTCTCTTACACTCATCAAAAGCCGCTCCCAGAGGGAAAGGGGCCCTTGCTCCCTGACAAATATCTGATTCACACCTGAGTCCTGCGTCAAGGGTCCCACATTCCTTGCCTCACCACCATTCAGCTGCACGCCTGTACCCATAAGGTCCCAGACCCGAAGTAACCAGGTGGTATAAGGCTCACGCCCCCGCCTCACAATGTCTTTTTGTAACTTACGGAGACTGTCATATGTCAGAGACTCAGTGATGATTTCAACTTCTGGCTCCCCTGTGGGTTGTGAGGACTCTCCTTTCTTATCCTTATCAGCAGGGTGCTGTGATTTCATCTTAGACTTCCTCGTTTATACCGGGGCAACAGCTGCTGGCTGTGACTGCCCTTGTGGTTCAGCTGGAACCTGGATGGTTGTAACATCTGTGGGTTCTACTGCTGCACCATCAGACTCTCCCTCTTTGGGGCAGGGGGAGGGTTTCCCAGCAGCTGAGTAAATGCACTCCTTTAGCATCTGGCCCATCTCATGCATCTCCTTCACCAGCACCCCCACCCACCCTGGGTGGTTCATTTCTGAGGTGGGCTGTGGGGCAGGGGCAGGTTCTGGAGCAGCACTCCCTGGGGCAGGGGCAGGCTCTGGAGCAGCACTCCCTGTCTCTGGGGCAGGGGCAGGCTCTGGAGCAGCACCCCTAGTCTCTGGTGCAGGGGCAGGCTCTGGAGCAGCACTCCCTGTCTCTGGGGCAGGGGCAGGCTCTGGGGCAGCACCCCCTGTATCTGGGGCTGTGCCAGGCTCTGGAGCAGCACCCCCTCGCTCTGGGGCTGTGCCAGGTTCTGGAGCAGCACCTCCGGTCTCTTTCCCTTTGTCTCTGAAGGCTAAGTAGAACAGGCCTATCAGCAACACCAGCCACTGTATGATGTCATTAGCATCCAGAGAAGATTTTAACCCTTTGAAAACTGGCGGGGTAGGCCCAAGGAACTGGGTGAAAGGTTGGGAGAAAATTTCCCCAGCTGTCTTTTTCTCCCAGTAGGTACCATTATTAAAGTAACCTGAAAACTATCCAGTTAGTGTGTGACAGCTCTGAATCCATGAGCCCGCCGTCCAGAGGACCTTAAACATTCATGAATTCCTCACCTTATCAACCCACAAAACAAGCTGGATAATAGCTACAGTAGCCTTAGTTATAGGACCCATATTTAGGTAAGGTGCAGCAAATGGGAGAAATATAGCTGTGACCACATGGCCCACGAACCTGGGTAAGCTAAACAACATGGTTCTACCTAACAAGGTTTCTAAATCCAGCACAAAAAAGTTAGGTTATTTAAGAACTGTTATTCCTTTTTTGCCCTTTTTCTCTCAGTGCCCCACGATGGGTGGCCAAAATCTGTCTTGGTTCTAGAAGACAGGTGTCTGCTAGGGAGAGCAGGAGCTTCTCTTGAGATGAAAGAATGTAGACCCTCTCTCTCCGAATTATTATAATTTTGAAATCAAGGGGCTTTCAGGCAGAGATCTGGGGATAGGAATAACAGTTCTTTACTAGTATGACCAGGTAAACAAACAAACAATAACTACAACAATAACAAGAAAACAGAACTAGGGACGCCGGGACAGCTTTCTCGGCTGAGACGGGATGGAGGAGAGGCTTTGTTTTCACAAACCCCTCGGGCAGTCAGTCTCGGTGCTCCTGCAGGGCTCTGAGGAAACAGTCGGCTGGGACAGAAGGGACGAGCTGAGATCCTGGGCTGGTGGATGAGGTGTATCAGCAGCTCCACGGCGATGCCTGGCAGGACAGGGGGTGCGAGGCTACCAACTAAGAGGGGAGAAGGAAAAGAAGCAGCTCCGCGACTCAGCGCACGAACGTCTTTCTTCCTCGAAGACGAGGAAAAAAGCCAGCTAAAAACTGTCCCCACCCTCCTTTTTCTGCCCCCTTCCCCCGCCACCCTGGGCCCAGCCACTCTTTGTCTTTTGTGAGCACCCCTAAGTACCGGTAGTTACGTTGTCTCAGCACATAATGGGTAAAAATTCCCACCTAACCCTCAACAATACGAGATTTCTGTTTTAAAAACAGAAAATGGGGAAAAAGAGAGAAGTGATCTAGACAGAGTTTCAAGATTGAGTGTGAAGGAAAATAAAGGCTTTTGGCTGCAGTTTCCTACAACAAACTCCAGCAGGTATTCAATTGCTGCAGTCTCCTTCATGCTCACACACCCAGAGATGGATGTGGACACCCTCCCAAAAGAAGTGTTCTTGTGCTTATTGAAGAATGAAGCAGTGACACAAATGTAACAGAGAAAGGATGTCTGTTTTTTGTCTGAGAAAAATGTTGAAGATTTGCCCAGAAATAAAGCTGCCTTGAGATGTGGCCACTGCTACCCACCCAGGGCAGTAGTTGGGAAGGATGCTTCATCAGGAAACAAACCATCCTGCCATGACCTCATCTGAGGCAAATGACTGCTAAACTCAGGTTATTTATGTGCCAGCTTCTTCATCTGCAGAAAGAATCTGCCTTTCTAACTAATCTCAGTCAGGGCTGGTGGCAGTAATACTTGCTAATGCCCATTCTGTGCCATTGCACCCTAAATATCTAATTCTGTGAGTGTTTAGGAATGTAAAAGTGATTAATAAGATGAATGGAGCAGCACATTCCCTGTGACTAATTCTCATTTAAATGTGCAATATTGTGGCTAATAAGAATGCTGAGAAACTAGATCTAATTCTCTGATGAACTCACAGTTTTCCTGTAAATATAGATACTTCAGGAAGGGTGATTGCCTATCTGGTGGTAAGGAGCTTGTGAATAAAATGAGTGTTCCATTGTTGCAGCACTTGCCAAAGTAGAACAGAAGATCATATGCACTAAGAAGGGGAAAAAACAACTGAGTGGATGTGTCAGGAGCATTACTTGGTGAGCAACTGGAGTGATTAGCATGGAGTAGGAGACTGTCATGTTGAATTACAAAATTACTTTAAAAATAACTTGAACAAAACCAGAAAAAGGTCTCTATTTAGAGTTTTTCTTTAATGTGAATATTTGCAATGGATATTGGATTTGAAACCCAGTATAACTGAAAATATAAAAATTCAAGTGTCCCTCTGCAGTGTTCAAATTATTGCAGTGTGATTCAATTTGGAAATCACAGGAAGCTGTACAAAACATGTGTTGTCAGACAGGACTGTCAGGTTCTGGAGAACTGACAAAATTATTACATTGTGGCCAGAATTCATGCAAAGCCAAAATAAACTTTTGCTCCTTTGAGTGCAGAATAGTTGTTCTGGTTTTAATTTTCTTCCAGCAACAGAATCTGATCACATCCCAATGGTGAGCTGTCTGTCAGCAGGGAAAAGAGACTTTCACTGAGTGAAATTACAGAATGATAAAATCAACGGTGTGGGAACATCCATGAGGTGGCCTCCAGCGCGAGATGTCTCTCAGACAAGTCTCAAACAGAGCAAGTTGCCTGGAAATGCCTCCAGGTGAGTTTTGAGTGTCCCTAAGGGTGTAGATCCCACAGCCTCTCTCTGAGTATCTGTCCCTATGTGTGACTTCTCTTGTTATAATTTATTTGTTTCCACATCTACAGGTGCCGTTTCCTGTGCTCCCACCTGGCCTTGCTGGCTCTGTTTCTCAGAGCAGGGAGTGTTATGAAGGCTGAAGATAAAAGATAGCTGGTCTTTTGTGGTTTATCCCCTACCAAAAGAATTGTCAGATTTCTTGTTCTCGGATAAAAATGCCTGGCTAAATGTGTTTTGCTTTGCTTTTTATTGGTAGATAGCTTTTGTCTGGAAGTAAATGGATTAATTATAGTAGAAATATATGTATAAGAAAACAGTGCATGTGAAGACAAATAGACTCATGTGCATTTATTGTAACTCATAAAGGCCATGCAAGCCAAAAAATAAATATAGATCTGTGTGCCTCTTTGAGGATATTCACTGCAAAGTAAAATACTATGTAGTTCACCAGTCCTCTGATTAGATTCCTTTAAATAAGACTGTAATGTTCCTTGTAATGCCATCTGAAATTCTCCAGAGGAAATAAAATCAATAACTCAACCCAACTAAATGCCTGTCTCTAGTCTTATCTGCATACACTGATTAAGTTATTGTTATTGCTTAGCTGTATTAAAGTCCTGCCAATTAACATTTCTTTAAAGAAATGGAAGGCAAAGTGACAGGACTTGTTTTGCAGGTGTTGATGACATGTTGTCCCTGAAACTGGTTCCAGTGTTTCTGAACGAAAGGGAAAAATGCCCACCATTTGTAGTAGAGCAAAGACACTTTTGAAGAAGATTCTAAGCTTTGGTTAAAAAATAGAAAATAAATAATTTATTTAGGAATTTACACATAATACAGTCTTGATTTTGTTTTACGGGAAAACCTGAAACATATTGAAAATGCTTTTAATTTTTTTTTTTTTATTTTTACTGGTCTAGCCCAAAAAGATGGCAGCATAATGTAGGAAACATCCATACAGCTTTACTATATGCCTGTGATCCAATGACTAATGTCAACATTTTGTAATGAAAATTTCAAGCCTTGACTGGCTATTGATAAAGTTTTGAAATTCCTAATGGATTCTCAAAATATTTTGCAGCACATGGTGAAGGATCAAGATCTGTCTATTGAAAGGAGAATCAACAGATAAGCTGTGTTGTAAGCTCTGTAAAGGAATAATTTTCAGATTATTAATGAACTCTGGCCTTAAAGAGAGCCCCAGTAAGAACCTGCCTCTCGGATTAAAGCCAAATGCCCTCAAAATGAAATCAAAGATTTTCAGACATCCACACAAACCTGTGGTGAGAAAGCATGCAAAAGATCAAATGGCTTTTTAATGTCACATTTCAAACACATGGATAAAGGAAAAGAAATATAACTGGGTGGTTCAAGTTCCAAGAACTTCCCCAACAAACCAGACCAGGATAATTTTAAATAAGACTAGTTAAAATATTGCTCTTCCTGCAATCTTTTATTCTCACCACCACTTCCATTACAGGCTCACCACTGTGATGTCCGTACTTATTATCAGAACGAGGATGGGCTGAAGAATTTTGGAGTTTTCAAGCACAGAAAGTTGGCCTTGAGGAATGTCTCAGTTTTGGAAAACAGGTGTCTGCTAGGGAGGGCACGAGCCTCCCCTGGAATGAAAATGTAGGGCCCCTCCGTCCGAATTATTATAATTCTGAAATCAAGGGCTCTCAAGCAGTGATCTGGGTGTAGGAATAACAGTTCTTTACTAGTGTGTATAACAAGGCAAACAAACAACAATAACTACAGCATTAGCAAGAAAACAGAACCAGGGACCTTGTGACAGCCTTCTCAGCTGAGACGGGATGGGATGGAGGAGAGGCTTTGCTTCACAAACTCCCTCGGGCGGGCAGTCCCGGTGCTCCTGCGGGGCTCTGAGGAACACTCAGCTGGAACAGCAGGGATGAGCTGAGATCCTGGGCTGGTGGATGAGGTGGATCAGCAGCTCCGTGGCAGTGGCTAGCACTGCCACACGTCCCAGCAGGGCAGGGGGTGCGAGGCCACCAACAAAGAGGGAAGAAGGAGAAGAAGAAGAAGCAGCAGCTCCATCTGGGTGATGGCGAAATTCCTTTCTCCCCACCACAACAGCTCTGTGCGCACAAAGTGTCTTTCTCTGAAGCTGAAAAAGCCCGCCAAACTGTCCCCGCCCTCCCCTTTTCCTGCCCCCTTCCCCTTCTGGGCCCAGCCAACTCTTTGTGTTCTTCAATTATCCACCAAGTACCTGCAGTTAGGTTTTCCCCACAATTAATGGGTAAAAGTTCCACAGGTAACTAAAAGAACTAAAAGAAGGACACCTAACCCCCAACAAGGAAGCAGGAGAGATGACAGATATTTCTCTTGGGTCACCTAGAGGGATGCATTCTGTTAAGGAAAATAGGAATGAGCCAATTCCTGCATTGCATTCAGCACTGTAGTTTTGATATTTGGGTTAACAACCTTCAGATAATATCTGGGTGTATCTGCACCTCTGCCAAGTGGTAATCAGAGTAAAACCAGACTTTCACTGCTTACTCTGCATGCTGTTTGGGCTCCCACCTGGACAGAATGTCCTCTTCAGGCACAGGTGTAAATAGACAGCTGACTGTGCTGATCCCCGTGCTGACTGAGAGCAGCAGAAGGGAAATGACTGCTCTCTGGAAGAACTGGAGAAGTAACCAGAACTGCTGCCTCTTTATTGCTCTCTTCTGGGGTCCACGTAGTACTAAGTCACGCTTTGCTAATTAAATTATCTAAGGTCATATTTATTTTCCTTTATTAGCAGATGTTATAAATGCAAAGGCAATTTCGTGATACGAAATGAAAAAGAGAAATTTATTAATAAACAACAATAAGCGAAACAGCGATAAAAAACCCACAATAAAAAGATCAGCGCAGCGCTGGGTGGACAGGGTCTACACCAGAGGTATAGGTCTCCCAAATCCACATCTGAGCGTTCTCAGGATTGGGGTTTTATAGGATTTTTAAGTCCTCAGGCCAAAATTCCAAGCAGGCTCCATTCACCAAGTGTCCTTGATTGTCCAGTGAATGGATTTCCTGACATGGAATAATGACATTAACTAGTGTCCGGACAGAATCTCCTCATATGTAAAGGAGATTCTGTATGTGTTGCAATGTTAGGTTTTCATGGCAGGGTGGTGGAATCCGGGCTGGTGCCGATGGATATCTCGGCCGGGCTGTTCCCCTTTGTTTTTCCTGATTGCCTTTTCAACACCGGGATGTTCAGGTCTGGCGAAGCCTATCTTTTGGAGCTTGTCTTTTTCGTTGATCAGTTTCTTTTCCCACCGGGATCTGCAGGGCGTTGCTCGGGTCCGGAGGTAGATAATTTCCCGAGCCAGCTCCATTGTCTTTCTGATGGTCCGTGTCCTGTCTGTTTGTTCGAGTTGATGGGCCGGCCTGAGTTCGTTATCTGGGTGTTGCTGGCAATCAGCGGCTTTTTGGAGAAAGCCCCGTTCCGCTCTGAGGAGAGGCCTTTATACATTTTATATTTTTATGTCATTGCAAAACACATTTGTCTTATTGATATACTTCGAATTTTTAATACAACAATAATTTATTACACAGATAATGACTTTGGTGGTGGTTTAAGCTCCAGCTCCTTAACTGGCACACAGAGGCTCCTCAGCTTCCAGAAAAGTTTGAGTGTGATGGAAGAAATTCTTTGCGACATCCCAAGAGAGCTGGTGAGAGAACTTCACACAGCATGATTTTGCCAAGAATAAGATCTAAAGAAGGGAAAAATGTTAATTTTATAATTTTTTTAGTCAGTTTTGTGATAAACGAAGACAATAAATACTAAGGAGTAATAAACCAACAATTTCAGGAGCTCATTTTCCTTTGTGGGAGACCTTAGAGCAATACCATTGGTAACTCTGCTTCCTGGATTTTTAAATCAAAGTAGCATTTCCTACCAATGACCCAATTTCCTACCAAGGACTTCTGCCAATACTGGTTTGTTGGTCAGGTATCTGTCGGGGTAAAAATATGAGAAGTGTCTGCTTTATTTCCCATTAGTGGACTCTGTAATGTACCTGCAGCCTTTTTGTGGTACTTGTGATAGATTGGCATTTGAGAAAAAAAGTAGGAAACACCCATGGAAGTTAAGGCTGCTGGAGGCTGATGGGAGTTTTTCTCCTGGCCAATAGCTAGCCATTTCTGAGAATTGACAGTAGTTCTGACCATTAAAAAGTGAGATCAACCTGTGAACATCACCTTTTAAAACCTAAGCCCGGGAATTTCTCGCTCTCTTTGTTTCCGGTTTTGAGCGATAACAGAACTCCAGCTGGCTCCCCCACCAGCTATGTGGCCTGGGCGAAGGCTGGGCTGGGCCTGCTGCAGCACCCAGGCAGGGGATGAAGCCTGTGGGGTCCCCGGCCCCAGGCTGGGACTAGGCTCTGCTGCAGCCTCCCGGGAAGCCTCTGGAGTGACTGAAGCTTTTCCCAGGAGGGCCCTGGTTCTAGGTGCTGCTGATGTGAAATCTGGCACCATGAACACCTGCTGTGGCTTGAGCCAGATTTTAACCCTTTCACTAATCAGATGAGACCTGCAGATTTAATCCATTTTCCAGAGAGAGGGGAAGAGAGAGTGATCAACACGTAAAGAGACAACAAAAACTATCAAAGCCAGTGAGGGAAGGAATTAAACCTCAGATGGTAAGAGAATGAGAAGATACTTTAATAAGCTGAAATATTCTTTTGCTAAGGCCATGGAGATGGACAATCATGTTCTGAAGAAATCTCCTTTAATTCATGAAAGAGTATTATGGGGGGGATGGAGTATTTCAAAATGTGGATCTAAGCAAAAGTAATCCATTGATGAAGCTGAGTAAATCGTGAAGTAGCTGTGATCCTATGAGATGCTGGAACAGAAAAGGAGAAGTGAGAGTTGTTGAAAACTTGTGGTCCTCAAGAGAAAAAGAGAAAACTTCCGTTCTCAGAGATGATCACAGAGTCAGATGAAGAGAACTTTTGCCTTTGAATAACTCATCCTTAAAATGAGACCCCTTGAGTTCATGGCCCATGAACACACCTCAGAGTAGTGTGAAATGGGAGGAAAGGACTGATGGCAGAGTTTTCCAGGCAGCTGGCATCAGAGGAATAGAAAGGCCTGAGAAAACTGTTTTCTTGTGAAAAACTCTTCATAGATTGACAAAAGACAAGTTCTTTTTCTCTATAAAGACCGATGAAAAGACTATAGCAAAGTTGGGACTGCTTTAACCAGGTTTTGTCTCTATGTTGTCAATTAAACAAGGGAATGGTTGGGTGGTGGGGAAAAAGGGTTTCTGGAAGTTTTATTCTGGTTTCTTATTCTTGTAGTTTTGTTAATAAACTTTCTTTATTCCTTTTAAGTTTTAAGGTTGTTTTTCCCTTCTCCCAGTCCATGTCTCACAGCAAGAAATAAATAAGTTTTCTAGTGCTTTAAAACCACTACAGTACTGGATCTTGTAAATCTTTGTGCTATTTATATAGCTTATCAAAATCAGTAAATGACAAGAAATAAAATGCAACCAATTATAATGTTCAGGAGATCTGTTGTTGCATCATTTCATATCAAATGATCAATTTCATATGTTCTGCCTTTTCAAAGAGGCTTCTAACAGATGCATTTATCACAAATCACCTTCATATATCATTAATCAGCAAATGAAAGCAATTGTGTTTAGTAAACCAAACCAACCTTGGAGAATGGAATCAGATGAAAATTAACAACTCTCAAGATAATTGTCCTCTGTTAGTCCTTTCCTACACATAATTAATGTGGTCAAATCTTTTAACAATGCTGAGGACAACAAATATTTAAGTCTATCCTTAGCAGATTTGCCTTTTTTCTTCTCTTTTAGATGTTCCCCCATCTGGAGGCTTTCAGTTTTCCTGGCATTGAAAATCATATTGATCTTTAGCTGTCTTTTATTTACATATGTATTTAACCCATCCTTATTGCTTCCTTTTTATCAGTGGTTAAAAGACTGATTCTCCATAGCCTCCCAGGGTTTGTGTCCCAGATTGTGTCTAATTTTCCTGGCATCCCTGCATCATATTTGGGAACTGAAAATCAGAGTGGTCTTTCTTCTGTACTATTTGCAGGGTCAGTATTTTATATCTCTGTTTCTAAGATCAGATCTCTTTTCTTCAGTTGGTTTGAATAATTTCAGAAGAAATTTAAAATATGAAGCATGTAATATCCAGCTCTAAACCCCTGGATATTACAGCAGCACATTTACTAAGTTAGTTCCCTTTCAGCACAAAGGATATCCTTCGCTCTGATATTCCTCCTAGGTGATTTGGTAGCACCAGCTCGTTTGAACCTTTTAAAGCACAACATATTTGTCTTTACTGCATTTGACCAACTGGAAATAAGTGAGGTCCTTACTACCAAATCACTGATGTGACTGTCAGTGGACCTGATCACATCCTCTCTGAGCTACAGACATTCAACACAGAGCAGATAATCTGTGAGCTGAGGGTGCCAATATCTTAGGATTTAAAGAAAAATCCACTCGAAATGCAGTTTAGCTGAGTTGTCTCAGGCCATGCATGGTTGTGGGGGTAGAGGACTTGTTGGCTACATAACATTAGTGACTTAGATTTGCCAATTTTAGTTTCCCAGCTAATGCACCAAATAGTGTGGTGGGTTTAGCACTGGCCAAAATCGCCAGTGCACTTACTTATTTCTTTCTGGGAGATCTGTATTAGGAGAAAGGCAAAACAGGCTTAAAACTTAAAATCTATAAAGAAACTTTATTAACAGGACTACAAGCATAAGAAACATCAGAAGAAAACTTCCAGAACACCTTTCCTCCCCCTGCCCAACTTTTTTTCCTTTCCCAACTGACTATGTAGAGACAAAACCTGCCATGTTAAATCGGTACCAGCTGTACAATAGTCTTTCACCAATTCTTCTAGGGAAAGGAGTTTTCTCTTTTCATGCCACAGAGACTTCTCCACAAGAAACATGTTCTCTCATGGCTTTTCAATTCCACAAATAGCAGTTGCCTGGGTTAAATTCTGCTATGGTGACATTCCTCCCATTTCCACAGCCCTCCTAGAGGTGTGTCCATGGGCTGTGAAGTCATGGGGTATTATTTTAAGGATCAGTTGTTCAAAGGCAAAGGTTCCCTTCATCTGTCTCTGTGATCATCTCTGGGAAGAGAAGTTTTCTTCTTCTCTCCCTGGAGGCAAAGCATCTTCCTCATTCTCATCTTTCTCTCTCTTTCTTCAAGCTTCTCATGGGATCACAGCTGCTCCAACATCTGCTTGGCTTCATCAATGGATGCCTCTGTTCATATCTACAGTTTGAACGCTTCATCCCCCCATACTATCTTAAATTAAAGGAGATATTTCAATGTATCATTGCCCATCTCCATGGCCTTATCACATACCACATCTGGGCAAAACCCAGCCAGTGAGCCAAATTTCAAAGAGGATGACTGAAGAAGAGTCTTCCCCATTTTCAAAGCACAGCAAAGAAGCCATAAATATCACTTTGCACCTATAAGAGACAACTGATAACTCAGAAGGAAATGCTGAGCTTATTCACAGGGTAACAGAGAAAAGAATCTTCCAGATGAGTTAAAGTTTCAGAAACTTTATTTATTTACAATCCTACCTATAACCCTACTCTACAATCCTACTCTATAACCCTACTCTACAATCCTATTCTACAATCCTGCTCTAAGCTGGCATAGGAGTAAATGGTCCTGTTGTGATGATCACAGCATTTTCTTCTCCTTCCTCCTCTTCACTGAAATGATCAGTGGCACCTGGCTGGATGCAGGCTCAGCTGATATTACAAATGGATGCTGCTCAAAGGGAAAAAAAAAATCAACAAAACCCAATAAACCATGATTTTCCAAGCTCACTGCTTCACAGGCTCAATCAGGACTCCTCTGGTTCTTAGAAAGACCCAGAAAGGGGACCAACGGGGACCTCCATGCGCAGGACCTTGCCATCACAGGAAACCTGTCCCAGAATCCCATTCATCTACTGATTCTTCTTTCTTCATTTTCATAGGTCTATTGACCTACCAGGGCTCTAAATATGGTACTTTTTCTCCCAGGCTGAGAGAGCTGGAGTTATTCAGCCTGAAGAAGAACAGGTCCCAGGGAGACTTTATTGCCACTTTCCAAAACTTCAAAGTGGCTCCTGAGGGTGTGTGGGACATCTTTTTTAATAGGTCCAGTTACAATAGGATGTAGGCTATTATGTTTAAAGAAAAAGGGGATTGAACAAAGTAGGTCTAAGAAAGAACTTGTTTCTTTGGAGTATGGTGCAGCATTAGCACAGGTTGCCCCAAGAGCTTGTAGGTGCCCTGTCCCTGGAAACATTCCAGGCAGGTGGGAGAGGGCTCTGAACATCCTGATCCCTATAAAGGTGTCCTTGCTCATCTCAGGGCACATGGACGAGATGACAGGTCCCTGCCAGCCCAGCCCAGTCTAGGATTCCTCACCATTCTCCCTTGAAGAGCACCAAGATTGGAGGTGACGAGGAGGGGGAGCTCTTCTGATGCTTTGGATTTCCATGGAGGAGGAGCCCATCCCTTGGACACTATTTCATCTGCAGCCCCTTGGCATTTCACCTGCAGGAGCTCCTTGGCAGATGTCGTAGTTTTAAAGCATTAGCTAAAAAATCACTAGAAAACTTACTCTTGGTATGAGATATGGATTAGAAGGGCAAAACAGGCCTGTCCTAGGGCAACTTTATGATAGTGGTATCCCCAGTCACCTAGTTTATATTACATATTAAGTTCTGCACCTTTAAGACTGGCTCCGAGAGCGAAGCACGGGAAGAAGGAGCACGTAGTTTGTGTTGAAAGAAAACATCACTCCCCCACATCCTGCTGCTGGACTGTGGTGTCTGAAGCATGGACAGACAGCGGGAGAGAATTTCTCTTTGACTTTTAGTTAGTTTTAGCTAGCTTAAGGCAGAGGAGTTCCCTGGACTTTTTTTTCCTTTTTTCTTGGATCTGTGCAAACTTGCTTTAGACTGAAAAACACCCAGACAAACCCTGGGAGCTCATGCCTGTGGCCCACTGGGGCCTGGGCCTCGGCACTTTCCTTGGCACTGGAGGGACTGATAAGAACCTGAGCGGGACGAGCTACACGACATGGAAAGGACTTTTCTTCCTGGATTTTCCATCCCATCGAACAGTGAGAGGTTTTATTGTTTAATATTATTCAATTTCTGTTAAAAAAAACAGTTTTTTCCACTTCTCTCCAATGAAATTTGTTTTTTCCAAACCAGTTGGGGGGAGGGGTAGTTTGAATTTTGCTTCCAGGGGGAACCCCATTTGGAGGTTCTCTCCCAAATTTTCCCTAAACTAGGACAAGACTTAAAACTTAAAAGGAATAAAGAAAGTTTATTAACAAAACTACAAGAATAAGAAACCAGAATAAAACTTCCAGAAACCCTTTTTCCCCACCACCCAACCATTCCCTTGTTTAATTGACAACATAGAGACAAAACCTGGTTAAAGCAGTCCCAACTTTGCTATAGTCTTTTCATCGGTCTTTATAGAGAAAAAGAACTTGTCTTTTGTCAATCTATGAAGAGTTTTTCACAAGAAAACAGTTTTCTCAGGCCTTTCTATTCCTCTGATGCCAGCTGCCTGGAAAACTCTGCCATCAGTCCTTTCCTCCCATTTCACACTACTCTGAGGTGTGTTCATGGGCCATGAACTCAAGGGGTCTCATTTTAAGGATGAGTTATTCAAAGGCAAAAGTTCTCTTCATCTGACTCTGTGATCATCTCTGAGAACGGAAGTTTTCTCTTTTTCTCTTGAGGACCACAAGTTTTCAACAACTCTCACTTCTCCTTTTCTGTTCCAGCATCTCATAGGATCACAACTGTTGCAGTCCGCAACCTCAGGGTCTCGTCCAGGAAGCCGCAGGATTCTGGGGACCAGCATGGAACACCAACCAAGACGGGCTCCCATTCATGAAACCATTTATTCAGCATGGGATCAAACTCAGATCCAGAACAGAGAGCCCCAAACAGAGGCTGAGCAGGGATTTTTGAGGGACAGAACCCACAAGGGTTTCCACTTTTAAGGGTGGAGTTCAGGGTCAGGGACCAGTAGAAGACCACCAAGGGAGAACCCCCCAGGGACTCAAACCCAATCAGAATACCTGGGCCACCCTTCACAAGGGGTTTGGGGTGTGACAGTGTTAACTCTTTGTCTCCCCTGAGGCCGCTGCTACGCACAGCTACTTCACCATTTACTCAGCTTCATCAATGGATTACTTTTGCTTAGATCCACATTTTGAAATACTCCATCCCCCCCATAATACTCTTTCATGAATTAAAGGAGATTTCTTCAGAACATGATTGTCCATCTCCATGGCCTTAGCAAAAGAATATTTCAGCTTATTAAAGTATCTTCTCATTCTCTTACCATCTGAGGTTTAATTCCTTCCCTCACTGGCTTTGATAGTTTATGTTGTCTCTTTACGTGTTGATCACTCTCTCTTCCCCTCTCTCTGGAAAATGGATTAAATCTGCAGGTCTCATCTGATTAGTGAAAGGGTTAAAATCTGGCTCAAGCCACAGCAGGTATTCATAGTGCCGGGTTTCAGCTCAGCGGTGCTTAGAGCTGCCCCCTCCCCCACCTGGGAAAAGCTTCAGCCATTCTGGAGGCTTCCCGGGAGGCTGCAGCAGAGCCCAGTCCCAGCCTGGGGGGGAAGCTCTACAGGCTTCATCCCCCACCCAGGAACCATGGCAGGCTGAGCCCAGCCCAGCCCTGGAATTCTGTTACCTTTCAAAACTAGAAACCAAAGACAGCAAAAATTTCCTGTGCATAGATGTTAATGGGTGGTGTTCAAAGGTTGATCTCACTTTTTAATGGTCAGAACTACTGTCAGTTCTGAGAAATGGCCAGTTATTGGCCAGAAGAAAAACTCCCATCAGCCTCCAGCAGCCTTAACTTCTTTAGATGTTTTCTTAATTTTTTTCTCAAATGCCAATCTATCACAGTAGAACAGCATTGCAACTCATCTGCTTGCAGGCAGCAGCTCAAGAAGTCACGCGGCAAAGGTGAGAATAGGTTGGGCTGCCACACCTTGGTCTCCCTCTTATGTCTATCAGGAGTTGAGGCTGGAGAAAAAGGAAACACTAGGCTCCACCTGTTAGCATTCAGGAACACATAATCAAGGAATGATTATATTAATTATATATATATTAAATTATATACATATTATATATTATATATAAAATTATATATAATATATTATATATATATTTTATTAAAGAGCTCTGGGTATCAGGGGTACACATACCCAAATCTGGCCCAATGTGGGTTTGAGCTGAACATGTTTATATACTCTATTGTTATATAACTTACATATTTTTTATGTATATGTATGTATATAGGACTGACATTGTTCTATTGTATGCATTGATTTTACCCAAGCATGGATTTCTCATGATCCCCCTCACACCCCTAATATAGTTTCTCATGATTCTTTAAACAATAATTATATCTAATCACATCTAACAATTATATCATTAATCATATACTGACTACACAAGTGCAGTTTCTCTTGATCTTAGCAAGCACAAGGCCTAACATTTCCCAGGGCCTACTTTTAACACTTTTCCCAGGGTTTGCCAAGCCTAAATTTCTAACTCCCCAAATTTTCTATTATTTTAAAATCTTTTACTGCCATTCCTCCCTTTGGAAGCATTTTCACTTCTCTATAAGAGCAAATGTTTTCACTTGATACAGTCCTTTGTTTCTGAATTTATACTTGATGTTCTTCAAATCCATGATTGATGTAAACGTCCTGGGTGCTGTCACAAACTGGAGAACCTGAAGATGTTGGGTGTGGATCTTGTGTCAGTGTTTTTATTATTTTCTGGTTCCAGAATATTTTCTTCGGTATTTCTCCCTTTAAGATGCTGTAAACTAACCAAATTGCTAAGAATACAATTAGTAAGTTTATCACACTCTCAATGATAGATTCAATCCATGAACTCACATTCCACCCTAACCCTTTGAAGATTTTGTCTAACCAACTTGTAGTCAAATCCTTTTGCACTTCCTATGCTCCATGCTCTATTTGTTTCAACTGATTGATGTCATATCCTACATCTGCAGTTACATTTGGGATATGGACGCAGCAATGATCAATCCATCTCTTTGAAAACCCACACACTCCATGCTCTTTCAAGAGTAGCAAATCTAAAGCCAATTGATTTTGTAAAGTCATTTTTGCGGTGGCTTGTAATGGATGTTTAGTTCTTTAAATCCTTCCCGGGTGATTCTTGCCAGTCTATCTACCTGACCTGTAAGCTTGTACACCATTTCTCTATTCTGATAGTTCGCTCTAGGACTAAGCAAAGACTCTAGGGCCCACCCAAATTTCACTCCACTAGAGGGTTCTTGCCAAGTGTTATCCTGATTTTCATTGTCTAGAACTTTTTGCCGTGTTCTTATCTGCAGAACTTCATGTTTTCCATTAAATAGGGACTTTTTCCAAACTGGACATAAAGCAGGGAAGCCCAAAGTAATTTCTTTTACTTTCACGTCTACAGGCAGATGTGTTGTCCAGGTGCCATCACTTGTTGCCCATACAAATGGTCCTGGACTTCGAATTGTACTCCTGGTACATCCTATGACTATTTTGTAATCCACTTTACCTTGTTTAGGTTTGATCCCTCTGCAGGCACAACCAATTTGTACGGCTATTACCAGGGGTGGCGTCTGTTTTATACCAATATCATCAGAAGTGCACTCATAAGTTTTATTACATGTCCACCAACTTACTTTGTCTGCCTTTGTTCTGCTGCTAGTGGCAGTACTCATTACTGGTGGATCTGTTTCATTCTCAGAGCCTTCCCATTTAATACACTGTCATGGTGTGACTTTACCTTTAAGGTGGTTTTGGGAGCTAAGGAAGTTGAAGTTGCTGGTGACTGATGGGATTCTTTTCTCCTGACCAATTATCGGTCATTACTGGGAATTGACAGCAGTTTTGACCATTGAAAAGTGGGATCAACTTGTGAACCCTACCTTAAGATGTAAAGCCAGAGCTCTCTTGTTCTCTTTGTTTTCTGGCTGTGAAAGGTAACAGAGCTTCGGCTGGCTTCCCATTCCGTGCCCGGCCATGCGGCCCGGGCAGGGGCTGGGCTGGGCCCAGCAGCTCCTGGCCGGGAGATGGGGCCTGCGGGGCTTGCCCCGGGCTCTGGCCGGGCCAGGCCGGTCCCTGGCTCTGCTGCAGTTTTTGCTGTGACTGAATTCACCAGAGACTGCCGAGTAAAGAAAGGAAAAAGCTCTTGACCTGCGGCAATCTGAGACAGCGACTACACTCTCCAGAGCAGCCATGAAGAATCTTCTATCTCAGACAGCTCCAGCTCCTGCTCTGGCAGAGATCAGAGAACCATCTACAAAAGCCTGGGCAAGATTTTAACCCTTTCATTACCCAGATGAGACTTGCAGATTAATCTTTTTTTATCCAGAGAAAGAAAAAGAGAGTAATCAACATGTAAAGAGACTTTATAAAACTATCAGAGACAGTAAAGAAAAGAATTAAGTTTCAGAAAAGGTAGAGAATAAGGAGATGCTTTATGAGCTGAAATACCTTTCTGTTGAGGCTATGGAAATGGACAATAAGGTCTTGAAAAAACTCCTTTAATTCATGACAGAGTATAGAGGGAGGAATAGAGTGTTCAAAGTGTAAATTTTGAGTAAAAAGTAGAGTGATTGTGATACAATGAGGTGCTGGAATAGAGTGAAGCGAAGATTTGAAGCCTTGGGGGGCAATGAGAAAACTGATTTCTAGTAAAGCTCACAGAGACAGATGAAGAAGACTTTTGCCTTTGAATAACTCATCCTTAAAATGACATCCCTAAACTCATGGCCCATACACACCTCAGAGTGATGTGAAATGGGAGGAGTGAGCTCTGATAACAGCACTTCTGGGCAGCTGACATCAGGGCAATAGAAAACTATAGCACAAATAGTTTTCTTGTGAGAAACTCCATAGATTAACAGAAAGAGACTTCTGTTTCTCTACAAAGACTGATGAAAAGACTGTAGCAGGAATTGGGATTGTTTTAAACACCGAAGTTCCAAAGTTTTTGTCTCTGTTGTCATGTGAACAAGAGAATGGTGAGTAGTAGGGGATAAAAAGGGTTTTCTGGAAGTTTACTCTGGTGTTCTTATTCTTGTAGTTTGTTAATAAACTTTCTTTATTCCTTTTAAGTTTTAAGCCTGTTTTGCTCTTGTTCTAATCCATATCTCACAGCAAAAAATAAGTAATCTTTTTTAGTTACTGGTTTAAAACCACGACATTTACCAAAGGGTGTTTGCCATATATTGGAATTTTTGAAGTATACTCATGGACCATGCACTGTCCCAAGGCTCAATTTGACCTTTTCTGTCTCCTTCAGACACTTGAGTCTTGTTGATGATATATCTCAGAGTGCCTCTGTCCATGTACTCCATCACTAGCCAAAGGTGCTTACCTACAAGGTAGCTGAAAGAAAGAAACAAGGGTATGGAGATAAACATGCATGGCTATGTTGCTGTTGGGAAAAGACAACAGTTGATTCTTGTTTCCAGGTCCATTTGAGACAAGGACAGAATAAAAAGGAATAGGCATTCCCTCCCAGCCCTGAACTGTTCACAATCTGTGCAGTCTCAAGGAGAACGGCATATTTGCAAAAACGGAGATGTCTTAGATGGCCAGCAAGCGAAAAATGCAGTTAAGTAACAGTCCAGATAAAAAAATGTCATACATGGTATCTCTGGAAATAAGCACCTAGTCTTCCTGGCATGCACAGCAATGGAAAACAGGGGACACAATCCAAGGGAAATCATCTCTAGGATGGTTTATCAGCACTTAAAAGGTGCTCATAAAAACTTGAAAATTAAGCCCCAAAACAATGTGGAGAAATGAATTTACAGGGTATTTAATTAATAAGATAGGGTTGGTCCATGGTTTTGGAGATATAACTGTGGCTGAACTCACCTGCTTCAAATATTTTCCAGTTCAATGTATTTCATCATGGGATTTTCCATGATCACCATTTTCTCTGAGAGAAAGAAAATACAAGATGCTCACTTTCAAGCAGAGAGACCACCTTCCAAGAGATACAAAAGGCAGCCCCACTGTTGGGAGCTCTGGACACTATGTGGTCAGCTGGGCAACAACAAGAACAGGAACAACAACAACTAGGAGACAGGCAGCTGCACAGCACAAGTGGCCAGCACAGAGACTGATTTTGTACAGTCCTTTGAAAAGTCTTCATGACAGGAAACTAAGCACAGGGAGATTACCTTCAGAGGAAACAGAGACCAGAAGAGAACAGGAAGCAAGGCAAGTTTGTCATCTGTAAACATTAAGGAGAGCTGGACCTAACAGAGCCTTTCTTTTCTTGGGAATAAACACTTCAATATTGGTTTCATTCAACAAATGGTTCCATACTTCCTAAGATTAAATGCATCTTGACACCTAGAACCAATTCTAACAAACAGATGCCAATTTCATAAGAGGAAGAATATTGCCAAGCGTTCCCATCTTCTCCACCTTGCAACAGTTTTCCAAAAGAATTAATGCCTTTCCATGTTGCCCTGAAAACTCAGTTTTTTGATCTTGTTGACATAGTTTCTAAAAACTTTCCCAGGACAGTGACTGTAAACATAGATATGTATACATTCTTTCTGATACATGTCTTTTGATGGACGTCTCGCATGACCAGCATGATTGGAAAGGTGGTAACCTAACTATCCAATTCCTGGTCATTGCCGAGAATCTATAAATACTGAAGTTGTAAGAATAAAACTATTTTTTTCCCTGTTATATGGGAGCCGTGTCTGTGTGAGTCATTGCGTGTCCTACAGCGACATTTCCATTTGTAAACCAGAGCAGCTCATACTATAACCAATCCAGACGAGGCTTTCAGCATCAGGACCCTCACCCTTTATGAGCAGGCTGAGCTTGATGACGCCCTTGCCCGTGGCCCATGTGAAGAACCACACTTCTTTCCTTCACCCTGACAGAGCGGATCAGTCGCTGCCATTGGACTCGGCCTCTCAGAACCGCATGCGTCCCCCCCACCTTCCCAACTGGGCACAGCAGGCAAGGGCAGCGAGGACAGCAGTGCTGCTCAGGCGCCGCTGTGACACGCACAGCTGCCCAGAGGAGATGCTGTCCCTCTCAGGAGTCCAGGCCGTGCCTTGCAGAAGACGGCCCAGACGAGGGGCTGCTGCCTCAGGGCAGCTTGGTGCTGCAGCGGCCGGCCGGGAGGCAGTGGGAATCTCCCAGCTAAGGAAGGCTCCAGCCCCTGCAGTCACAGCAGCCCTCAGGGCCAGGGCACACAGCAAGGCTGCCAAAGGCCAAGCATGAGCACTGACAAGCAATGGCAAGAAGCCACAGCCAGCCTGAGCCCCTGACAAGCTGCTGCCCCCATTCAGGACACAATGGGATTGGCTTTGGGATCAGACACACCAAGGTGTGGATCAATGCCCTTTTTGTCCCAACAGGTGAAGGTACACACAGAATCAACTGGGCTCTGTTCTCAGCCCTACCAGGTCTTATATGAGGGCACAACAATAGCAGCTGTTATGGGCAAGAAGCACATTAAATGAGTTGTGCTGCAGAATCACAAAGGGCTTCATGTGTTTTCCTAGAGACTGATTTGAGCAAGGGTTGGGCCAAAGGGTAGGACTCAAGCAACTGATCCAGGAACAATTCCTGCTTCTTCCTTCTGCAGAAGAGGAAGCCTAGGCAAACTCCAGCCAGTCCACACTGCCCTCAGAGGCAGCAGGAACACCCAGAGCGCTCTCTTGCTGCCTTGAAGTACAGCAGTACCTGTGGGGAGTTTTAAATGTCTCTGTGACACCAAACTGAGGAGGATCATTTGGTACAGCTATGCCAGCATGTGCACACAGTACACTGTCCCTCAGACAAGAAATACACCAGACGTAGTCAGTTGCTCCGGGAAGTCACCCTTGCTCTCCTGTGGCTGAGCAGCACCTGTGTCAGTGCTGGAGATGGACAAACTGTTCAGGCTGCACTTCTCAGGTTGGGGAACCAAGGCTCTTTTAGATGACGCTGCTGCTGCTGCAGCAGATTCAATAGAAGAGCCCGTGTAGATCTGACAGAAGTCATGAGTTTGTGTCAGAAAGGTGACTGGCAGAGATTACCCCTAGTTTCCTTTTCAAATGCAAGCCCTTAGGAAGTTGCCACATGCAAAGCTCATAATCTGGATTTTTTTGGATGCCCACTTCTGAAACCAAATGGTTAAAACCAAAGGTTGGTTTTAATTGAGTTCATGGTCAGTTTCATATTCCATTTTCATGGTTTTTCTGAAGGATGACTGCAACAATGACCATTCCACTTCCTCCCAAGGATTCCTTTCTCCCTCCAAGGGCTGTAGACACATTTGCAGCTCCAAGTTCAAATGTTGTACCTCCTGCCACTGAGTCCCCTTTTCCTCCACCATCTTTGAGACATGCTGAACCTTCAGCATCTCTGGTTGGGACAGGTCTTGTGCGTCATGCTGATCCTGGGGCTCTTCATCACCAGTCATTTGCTGGAAGCCTTCGCAGGCTGCCAGGTGAGATGTCAACACTTCCACCTCAAGTCAAACAGAACAAAGCAGAGGCTCTCTTGTCCCTCTCTGCCAAGGCTCATTGACTGTGAGGAAAGGGAAAGAGCAGGAGAGGAGCAGATTCACCACAGGATACAGACAGCTTGTGGCTTGTATTCAAAATCTATCTGGGTGACTATGTTTACTTCCAAAAACACCTGAAGAAACAAGGAGAGCAGCAATAGGCCAGCAGGAATCCATTCAGATGAGTGCTGGCAAAAGGGGCAAAAGACTAGTCCCACTGTCCAGAGTAGCAGTTGGGATTCAGCACACCAGGAAATGTCATTCAAAGCAGCTGTGACAGACACTACAGCAGGATGGCACTCAGAGGCATCACCCCACCCCCCTGCTGCTCTGCGTAGGAACGGCAAGAAGGGCAGAAACCACCAGTCTGGTGACTGTATCGCTGTTCTACTCACTCGCTTTCGCAGAACTCCTTCTTCTGAATCAAGTGATTAATTTTCTCTTTGATGATTTTCATTTCTTCCTCCAGCCTCTTCTCCACTGCCTTGCTCCTAGCCTCAGTTTCTGCAGCTCTGCCTGCAGCTCTTCCTTGATGTTCTCTAAAAAACAAGAGAGAAAAAGCTTCATGAGTGGAGTGGCTGCCACTCACTCACCTGGTTTGGTTGATCGCCTCTCTGCCAATGGAGATTCAACTCTTCTTGGATACTTCTCATCTCTTCCATGTGCCTCCTCTTCACTGCCATGATGGCATTCTGACCTTTGGGCAGCTCTGCTTGTGGCTCTGCCTTGATGCTCTGTACACACAAATGCAGAGCAAGGGACTGGGAGCTGCCATCAGGCTCAGCTTTTCCCTCTTTCAGCCTCAAAATCACACTCATTCAGTCACTTCTTTCTGCTTCCCTACCCACCTCTGCTTCCATTGTAACCCTCCTGTTCCAATGCTGATCTCTGCAGATCATAAGGCTCTGTGCTCTCAGTGCCTCTAGGACTCCTGGCCTCCTCAGTCCCGAGAGCTGTGTTTCATGCCCCTCTTCTTGCTATTCACTCTGTTACCTGGTGAGTCAGGCTTACCTGGCCATTCTCCAGTGGCTCTTCCACCTGCTGCCCCAGCTGTTCTTCCTGCTCTGGGGCTAGGAACAGTCTAGGCTACCTCAGTCTGGTATGGCATCTCTGATAAAGCAATCTGCTCCTGCTCTTTCTCTAGAAGGACCTGCACAGAAAGCATGAGAACATGGGCTTCAACTTCACATATAACATTTGTGGGCCAAGACTCAAAGACTGATGGGTTCCCAAAGCACTGTGCTGCTGCTCTCCTGGCTTGTTCTCTGCCCATTGGGAGACCCAGATTCCAAAGTAACACAGTACAATCAGAGTCCATCTGGGTCTGAATCTCCAACAGACTCTTGGGCAGCTGACAAGAAATGTGTGGGATTTCTCAAGGGTCTAGTGAGGGCCTCTCTCCCCATCTGCTGTGTCCTATTTGTCTTTCCATTGTGACTGACACCCAGGCCAGTCCCAAAGCTCCATCCTGGCTCAACAGGTGGCTTCCTGTGCAAGCTCACCCCTTGTGAGAGACACTTCTGGAGTTCATGTTCTCTTCAGACCTGCACTGCCACTTCTGCCTTTTTGAGATTTACACTCTCGTTAGAAATCCTGGTCATTCAGGAGATAAGGATGTGTGCAATTTGGTCACAGAGTCGCTATAGCCACCTCAGTATATGGAATGGGACCAAGGTGTTTATTCTCTGTCTTTTGTCAGCTGAGAATTCTGAGCAGCAATAACAGAGATCCTCAAAAGGCCCCATCAACAAATTAATTGACACATCCCTAGGGATGCCAATGAGGGAAACCATGTGTCATGTAATGCATGTATGACCAAAGTCACCAAACTCCACCTAGAGCTTGGGATTGTTCCACCACCTTAGGACATGCAGAAAATTTGTAGGATAAAAAGGAGGTTTCAGGGCAGAAGACACTGGAGGAGGAAAACAGCTCTGAGGGGAAAAAACAACCATATCTGTAGGGGGAATCATCTCTGCCTGCTCAGGATCAGTCAATGGAACCTGTCTCTCCTCCTCTTCTGAAGGGATGCCTTTAGGTGAGCTTTGCACCACCAACTGCTTTGGAGCAGAGATGGGAAGATTCAAATAGAATATTTGATATCTATCAGATACATAGATAGACAGATTGACAGACAGATAGACAGACAGACGAATAGACAGATAGATAGATAGATAGATAGATAGATAGATAGATAGATAGATAGATAGATAGACAGATAGATAGATCGATCTCACTATTATAAACTCTCTTACTATATTTTCTGTCACTTGGTAGCCAGTGCCCCAGTCAGCAGCAACCCTGAACTTACTCTCCTGTTGCATCAATAAGCCAGACTCTTGGGGAATCTGGAGGGTGCTGGTCGTTATGGAACGTGATCAGACCCAGAGCACTGCTCTGGGAACTGCAGTCTTTGTGCATCTGTGCTCAGGTAAGTTCTCCTCTTGGAGTCAACCACAGTGACGGTGCTCATGTGGCTGTTATCAGAAATGAAGCCCAGCCCCTCCCAGCCTCTCTGATCTCTGAGGACCAGCTGGAATGCAAGGGTATTGATTTCTTGCTCAATTCCCAAACACAACACCTATTGATCAACCATGGGCTTCCAAAAGGCACAGATGTTGTTAACCTGAAAGTGATGTGCAAGCCCTGCTGTCTGGCCTGGCACCAGAACAGCTTCTCCTTCCCCAACGTCCCTGCCCCTAACTACGTGTTCTCATGCAAATATACTGCATCTTTCAGAACTGCCAATTTCCAAACTAAAATTCTAGCAGAGTCTCTTCCAGTGCTGCAGGTGGGCAGGAAGAGTTGAGCAAAAGCTGGAGAAAATCACTGGAGAAAGAGAAATTACACAGGGTTCTTCCTTCTATCAAACAAAGAAACAAATAAATAAACCAAAAGATGAAAGTGTCACTTACACCAGTGTCTAAAGTACTTGGATGCAGGGAGGGGACGTTTGGCAGGGAAAAAGCCCTTGTGGTGAGCACTGCCATGTAGGGATTTGTGGAAGTCTGCCTGAAGGTCCCTCATCAGCCTGTCTTTCCCCATGCTAAAGCTCCCTCAGCACCTCCTCACTGGACTTGTCCTCCACAGCCTTCCCCACTGCCCTTGTCCTTCTCTGGACACGTTCCAGCCCTGTAACAACTTTCTGCTTCAGAGGGGCCCAGAACTGGACACAGCACTCCAGCTGCGACCACGGTGCTGCCCAGCACAGGGGAACGCTCACTGCCCTGCTCCTGCTGCCCCACTATTGCTGACACAGTCCAGCATGCCCTTGGCTTTCTTGGCCACCTGGGCCCACGCTGGCTCAGGTTCAGCTGCTCTTGAGCGGCACCCCTGGGTGCTTTGGTCCCAGGCAGCTGCCCAGGCACCAAGTTGCACATTTGACTTAAAATACAGCATCCAGAATTTGGAGATGCCTTTCCTGTTCTTAGCAACACAAGACAGCACTCAAGGACTTAAGGCCTCCCAGCCTCCGGGCTCAGGTGGAGTTTTCAAAGTTGCAGACTTCAGAACAAAAAGTCTCAACAGACATAGGTAGGCTCTGGCTTTTGTCTAGACGAAGGGTTCAGAACTTTGTAGTTTGTGTCTTATGCCACACAACAGAAGAGTGGCCCCACATGGATTCATGGAGAATGAAATCATCTCTTTGCAGCTTATCAAAAGCCAAAATACACACGGGCTCAGAGTGCCTGTCAGCTCTGCTACTGACTGCTCTGCCTGAAGAGGCAAAACAACCTGGCAACAAAGGCATCAAAATCCCTGATTTCAGGCAGTAACTTCACATCCCAGTGTATTTCTGAAATACTCCCAGGTAAGCACACCCAAGAAGCTAAGGGGGATAAATCACTGCAAAGAGCTTGTGTGGTCAGATCAATGTCTTTTGTGCCTGCAGCTACTTGGCCAGTCTGTGGGGGACAGGTCTCTCCAGACCACAGAGAATCTGTCCTCTACAGAATCTGAAATGGCTAAGCACAGTGTCTTTGAAATGCTCCCTCCTCTGGAGACAGGGAGCCTTCATGTTTCAGGCTGGCCCCTATCAGAATGCCAGCAACTGGGGGCATAAACATGACAGATCGTAACTCCTTTTTCCCACTGTCACTGGCTGGGGTGAATTGCTAGGTGCTGGGACTCAGAATGTTCAGGCTGTGGTGTGACCACAGCTGGAGGCTTGTGGTAATTTTGCTCCTCTTTGGCCTCTTCTCCAGGAGCAGAGGGAGCCAGAAGAGAGTCTGCTGTTGGTTCTGTGCTCTGTGGACAGATAGTAGTGTTAGGGACAGACAGCTACCTATCATTTATAACATTTCTATTCAGCTCTACTAAGAACAAATCATCAGCTTTGATAGCAATGGGATTCTAAGTCACTCCAACTAAACTAAAATGGGTTAATTCACTGTACTGCAAATTGTTCTGAATTAGACATTCCACCCTGGCTACTATCAAGAAGCAATGTCCTCTCTGCAAAACTGGTCCTTTAGTTCTTTTAAAGCTCTGAAATGGAAAATGAGGAAATAGCCAGTGATGCCTTTGCTATCACTGCTGCAGACATGGAAATGGATTTCCTTTCAGCCTACTCAGCTGGCCATCTGCACTCTACTGCCAGAAGCCAAGCTCACAGGTTGCTCCACAATTCTTAAACACCAGGAACATCAAATGTTCCTTTCTCACTCATCTCAGGATCTGCACCCCTGAATACACACCTCAGGTGACCTGCAGTGAGCAAGGGAAAATGTACCTGATGGTGTAAGAAAACTGCCTGGGCTGGCGAATTCCACAGAATAAGTAAACCCAAATAGAGGGTATTTTCGTTCGACAGCATCCCTCAGGAGACACAGTTCTTTTACACATGCAGCAAGGGCAATATTCTTGGTTGTGCCTGCACTTTGGCCTGTTTTGCCAGTAAGTGAACACAAACTTGGTCAAGATAATGCAAATTGTTCTTTAACACTCAATGTTCCTGCCCTGTCCAACAGATAAAGCAGCTTTTGCTCTTTCCTCTTTCAGATACTTTTTTTAAAAAAAGTTGCATGCAGTAAATGTCATTAACTTGCTGAAAACAGTTGTCTAGAAAATCTTCCCCCAAATCCCCCTGAGCTGTGGCAGTTCTATTGTGCAGCACAGCAGCAGCTCCAGCGTTCAGGAGCAGACACTCACTGCTTTGGAGTTTGCACTTCATTGCAAAGGGTATTGCTATTCTAGCACTCAGAAAAGGGTGAACTTAGACAGTCAAATCCTTTCATGAAAAAATTCAGAAAAAAAGAAGCTTTCCCTCAATTCTGGGGAGAACCACAAAGTCTTTAGAAAGCCTTCTGAGAAGGTACATTTTCAAAGGTGTCCTGCTTGACCCAGCAAACTGAGGAAATGACAGACTCTACTTTCACAGATTCTCCTGTGAAGGGAATGGAACCCCTTCAGGTTGCGCTGCAAATGCTGCCTGCACACCCCTGGCTACAGATACCCCATTTTTTGCTGAACATGTTGACAGGACCTTTACCAAACCAGTGGCATCCTAATGGTTTTCCTGTTTCGAAATCAACCCAGTCATTAAGAAAGATCAGGAAGACATACAAAATCCAGGTTTGGTTACACCTGGGGAAAGCCTCTACTTACATGCCAGGTTAGTCAGGTAATAGCCAGAATAGCCAATGCCATAAACAGTGCAAACTGCAGCAGCAAGTTGCTCCATCATTGGAGCACTGCTGTACCAGTTTGCAGACTGTGCTCAAACACAAGAAAAAACAAGGCTCCTGCCAGTGTGCAGCTGACAAACGCTTCAACGAGGAGGATGCTCCTGCACTGAGCAAGCCCAAGAGCTGCTCTGACACTGAGGCCTTCCGTGCACCAAGGCAACCTTCTGATATCACCACGACAATGTGGCAACCATGCCCTGACATCACAAAGCAAATGTTCTGCACTGGTCTGTGAATTTATGCAAGCAACCCAACCTTCCCTACAGCAAACACAAAATTACCTGGGAGGTTCTCCTGTGTCACAAAGCTGCACAAACTCTCCTGGTGGACCAAACCCTGTTGTTCAAGGGATCCAAGATTAAAACCAAGAGTGCTCCAAGCACCTACAGCCTGTACCCCAAGTGGGCACTCAGATGGTACCAAAGACAAGGCAACCAGACCAAGAAAATAGCTCAAAGCATTGCACAGAACCAGGAAAGAAAGCACTGTTGGCATAACAGCTGAAATAATTCTTAACAAATCTCTCCACATATTTGCATTTATTGGACATGCCCAAGGCTCCTGTGTATGTATAGTTCTGCCTTTATTCCCATTTGGAAGCAGTAAAACTGGCAGGATCTGCCCACCAGCAGCAGCTGCTCCAAGCTAGGAAGGCAACTGGCAGTGCTGATTTCCAGAGGTTTCTGTCCCTGAGGTGAAGCCAAGGCAGGAGTGGGTTGAAAGGTGCAGGCACAGCTGCTGCTGCTCTGTGTCAGAGAGCCACGGCTGGGCAGGGCACAGTGCCTGCTGTGCTGCGGGCTCTTTCTCCTGCTAGGGCCAGGCACACCTGGGAACAAGTAATGATGACTTGTGGGAAAACCAAGGGTTTTGTGGGGGCTGCATTGCTCCGCACACTCAGGCCACTAGCAGCATAGAGTTTTGGCCCCCAAAAAGGTAAACCAGAGGGAAATTGCTGGAAAATGTTTAATTTTGACCATTCTTTAAGTTACCAAGCAGGGCTCGATCCCCACTGCCAGCTCAGTGTGAGAAAAGAGGCATTACTCATTTTCAGTGCTGGGTGCAAGGGAAATCACTTTGCTAATATGTGCTTACCCATTTGTATCCATGAAACTAAGACACAGTCATTGCTTTGCTCAAACTCATATGCTAATATCCTACTGCTCTCACCCCCGGGATGTCGTCTGAGTAGCTGCAGTCCACCAGAGGGAGAGTGGATTTACAAGGACAAAAGATAAAAAGCAAAGGAGGCTTCTTCTTCCCAGGACTGTGTCCCTCAGTTTAATCCCAGAACAGTTCCAGATGAGGAGAAGGACCAAGAAAAGCTTGCACTGAGCTTTTGATCAGAGGGAAAGGGGGGCGGGGAATGGCAGGTTACTGTCTCATTACGGACTTCATGGTTAGGTTCCTTTTCCCTTTGAACTGAAGATTGATGAGAGAGAGGCAGTTTTTTCTTATTTGTTCTCAGTTGTTTATCCTTTTCTTATCAGCATTACAAGGTACAAGGAGTTATGTGCACTCTGATAGAAAGGAGTAAAATGGCTAACAAAGGTCCTTTTCAAGGTCTTTTATATGTCCATTTACCCAATTAACAGATGCCAACTAAATTATTTTTCTTAGTGACCCAATGACCCAACACCTGTGTACTGCACTGCGGCATTCTTTATCCAATCATTTACTACTACCCAAAAACCCCTAGGAGAAGAACATGAAGAAGAAAGAAGAAGAACAAGAGACAACACCCTAAATCCTCCATCTTGTCTCCTGTTTTCTAAACTAACTTTTTCACCCAATGATTTAAGAAACTTTCTAATCTACACACTTACACTTTTTCCATCTAACTTTAACATTTGTTCTCATGTATCAGCATGAAAACATGCTCATGAATTTCATGTTATATGAAATTCAGTGTTTCTTTGGATCTTAGAACTAAGTATTAGAAACAAGGGCACACACTCTGTATCTCAGACTCCAACAGGTTACAGCCAATGGGGAGAAATCAGAGGGGAGATGTGAGGGGGGAAGAACCAACACAACCACAGATCAGACTGGGGATAACAGGGAGAAACTATGTAACATAATGCAATACAACGCTGACAGGGTAAACATTCCCACAAAGTATTTGACATATTTAAATCACTTTCCCGAAATTATTGATATTTAGAGTAGGGGGTCTGTTGAGGCTCTTTGCTGGTCATTTGGTGAACATCCCTTTTTTCAAATTCTCTTCCTATGGTCAAGAGCCTACTAAAGCCACCTTCCTTTCCTTGAATGCATTCCAGCTGTCTTCTTAGCAGGCCTACTCTCTTTATTCTCAAGGCTAGGATATCCACTTGTACACATTAATCACTGGTGTGAGGGAATGCAGGACTATGTACTGTCTGTCAAAGTTTAAGGAATTCACAATTTTTTGCAGGTAAACATTTTTCCAGAATCTCTTGTTCCTTCTCTGGGAACCAAACACAAGTATTTTGTGATCATTGAGCCCAAGACTGCCTCCAATCCTCCTGTCACCCAGCAGCCCTTCTCTCTTCACAAACAGCAGGTCCAGTGGTGTCTTCCCTCATTAGCTCAGTCACCAGCTGTGTCAGAAGTTCTCTGTCACACACTCCAGGAACATCCTGGGCTATTTGCTCTCTGCCACACTCTACTGCCAGCAGAAATCCTCAACCTCTTCCATACCCCTTGCAGAACCCTGTACCTATTATCCATGAGCACCTGGAAAGAGGGGGAAGAGAGGGCACAGAGGAGACACATCATCTGTGCTGGGCAGGAACCAAAACCCTCTTGAGTCACAGCTGCAGACCTGTATCTGCACAGGATGCTCTGGCTGCCCCCCTCCTCATGGGCTTTTGGCTGGAAATACAATTGCATTTTCTGCCTCGTGGAAATACCATGGCTATGCAAAAGTGGCCAGTGGTCTAAAGGCATTGCAGTGCGGAGTTGATGAAGGAAGGAGACCCCCAATTCCTAGCCATACCAAAATGTTATAAATTAAATTCAGCCAAATTTATCAATAACAATTTTATTGAAAAATTTGCAAAATCGAATTTTGGAAACAACCACAATCATGGTCAGCATAGAGCCTGGGATCGGCGCTGGGTGAACTGTGAATCAGCATCTCTCGCACTGATTCCCCCAAGTTCACAAATTGTCTTTTGGAGAGATGAGTTTTATACAGTTTTTTCAGCTTGAGGCTATGCAGCTTCAGTTTCTTTTTTCTTGTGTTGTTACATATTCATATTTTTCTGTTGGTTTGTTAATGAAGTTTCTGAGGAAGGGGGAGAGTCTGAGTAGTTTCATGGGAACTGGGTATTGAGATGTATGGTCCTGGAGAATCAGATCAGGTCGGTATCAGGCGTTAATCACCAGGTTGTTAGAGCGCTCATCTTGCTCCTGTGGATCCACCTCTTCTTGGTGTTATCTTAATTGCTGGGTCATTCTCTTGCAAATTCCTGGTTTTCCAGCATCTGCTTTTGCAATCTCAAGTTGCTTGTGTTTTTTATATAAAACATGCTTTTATACTTGATTTTATATGCGTACAATAAGAAGCAAATTATACCAACATATATTACAACCATAATTGGGACTTACCATCTTGAAAAAACAACAGAAAATTCAGAAATTAAATGTAGAGCTTATTCACAGAGTGACAAGGAAGGGAATCTACTAAAGGAGCTGAGGTTTGATAGAGTTTTTATTCTGAGTCCTACTCAGGCTATTGAGAGGGGGAGGACAAGAGAGGGGTAGGAGAGGGGAAAGGCTAAGAGCTGAGAGAGGGGTAAGAAATAAGAGCTAAGAGAGGGGTAGGAAATAAGAGAGGGGTAGGGAAAGGGAAGGGCTAGGAGAGGCTAAGAGGAACTAAGAGGTGGGAGTGGGGTAAAAAGTAAGAGCGAAGTTCTTGTCACAATACAATATATCTTTTTCTATAGTGAATATTCTAATTCCCAGTAACCAATCACTACAAGATACACCCACTAAAGATTTTACATACAGTCTATGAGCAGCACCATATTAACATACAGTGTTGCATTTTAAACTCTAAAAGCTTTACAAATTCTTCCCTTGCTTCTTGACCTTTGGATTCTCTATCAGCAGAAGGACATTGTGTCATCAGCAGGGATTCTCCTTTAGCTGGCTAGGCTATTGTTCTTTGGTTATATAGTAACTATATAGCATCATGACTCAAAGCACTTCCATTTCTACTTCAATTCTAGGCTTCATATTTTCAGAATCTTCTGCCAAACAATCACATTCATAAGGTTTCCCTGTTTCACCCTCCCCAACACTCTACCCAATGTCTGTGTACCTTCATCACTACATCAATCCATGCTCCTTCTAAGGCTGCAGACTGAACCCTTCAGTATCTGCAGAAGTTTCAATTTTTTAGTTTCCAACAGACAGCTTCTGTCATTCTTCTACAGAGTGGGCATGCTTGATATCTCTTTGCCCACAGCAGGATGTGGCCCAGGCAGAACTGGTGGTGACAAGGCAGAGCAGAATTCACATCCTTCCTTGTGTCCCAGAAGATGAGGCAGCTCCACTCTGTCTCCGTGGCCATGTCTGCCTGTCACAGCAGAAAGGGACCATGAGCTGCTCCCATTAACAGTCTTGCTTGGCAAGAGTTCAAGCTCAAGCCAGACTGGTCCAGGCTCTGCCAGTGCCCAAATATAAGCAGAAAGGGATGTTGTATCACAATCTGTTCCTTGGTGAAGAAGCTCCATAGCAGCCTCTAGAGGCACCTCAGACACTTAACAACCCAGGTATGAACAGGCCACAGTTCATGGCTGGGAGAGCATTCGTAGGCATATCCATGGACAAATTTCCCAGAAACTCTCCACAGGTCTGGCATCTGCCCATCAGCTGTCAGAAACTTCAGCAGAACAAGCCAAGCAGCTTCCAGCCACTTTTCCTATCATGTTGCCTGGGTAGCTGGGTTGCTTGCTGCAAAAATACTCTTTCTCTCCTCTTCCCCAAAGTCCTGTGGATACTTGCAGCCAAAAAAAAAGCTCCTGGCCCTCTGTGTGATATGATAATACAGTTTTTATATTTCCATGCTGGGATAAAAGAAAGCTGTCCTGTGGATTAGGAGAGGCCAGGACCCTCTTGGCCTTCCTGAAGGCTCAGGTGGTCCCAGCAGACAGAGCTCCTGGGATCAGCTCTGCTCACAGCTTGCAAGGCATGGCCAGCCATGGACCCAGAGGGAATGTTATCTCCTATACACCCTGTGGAGCTGGTCTTGTAGCAGATGCAATGGGCCATTTCTTTGTGCAGTTCTTAAGCTGTGCAGTGTTTGAACTGCCAGGGTTGAGACAGACGGGCTGATGTTATTTTCCATGCCTAGAAGAGCTGGAACATGGAACAACAGTGATGAGGTCAGACTGCAGATCTGCAGAGTCCCCAGGAACCCTCTTGTCAGGGGCATCCCATCTAGCTCTTCCCATGCCCAAGAGGAAGCAGGGGCCAATGGGATCAACTGAAAGGTGCTAGCTACAAATATTCTATACACCACTTTTTTTCTGTGCTCTGCCTGCATGGCCCCTCGTTTGTGCAGGGAGAAGAGCTCTTAAAAGATGGGGCAGGAACTGAAGCTTCCTGGCTCTCTACCCCTCCCTGATCAGTTGCAGCTGACACCCCACTGCCCTCACTCACCATCACAGGTGATCTGGAACTCTTCCTGCCGTCATCCCCTCATGAGCTGCCCGATGAGCCCTGGGAACACAGAGCCTGTCATGGACCCAGTGACTCAGCTCCCCCACACCAGTGCTGCCAGCCCAGCCACACACCCTCCTCCCCTGGCAGGGCTGAGCCCAGGGCCTTCAAAGACTGAAACCCCAGGATGAGAGAGGGTGGCAGTGGCCCCAACTCTGATCCTGAACTGGGGAGCCAGGGCTCCAAAGCCACTGGGCTAAATCCTGTTGCCAGTGCAGCTGCTAGAGCTGGGGCAGAGCTGCAGTGGGAAAGGATGGGCCCTGGGGCCATGTCTCACTGATGAACTTGATGACTGTCTCTTGCATGGACTCCTGTGAGCTCTGCAGGTATGTCAGGGACTGGCGCCGGTACTCACCTGTTGTGTTTCTGTTTTCTGACAGCTGGAGACAGTGGAAGGACAGGAAGGGAAGGGTTGGTACAAGCTCTCTGCCTTGGCCAGTATGTCCCTGTGCCCAGGATTGGGGTCTCCTGCTCAGACACTCCAGCAGCTGGCTGGTGCCAGAGTTGAGGGGAGCAGAGGGCTTGGTACTCCACAGTGAGCCTTGGTGCCAATCCGCTACCAAAGAACAGCTGGGCCAGGGCTCCACTGACACCCTGGATTGTCGGGGGAAGGAGTCTGGAAATGAGTTTATGAGCCCACAGGCTGACAGGAAGAAGCAGCTTGTGGGGCACAGGCTGGTGGCAATGGGTGCAGGAGTGGGCAGGGGCACAGCTACCAGCCCGACAGGCTTTGGGTACTGGGGGTAGAGGGCTTGTTCAGGCTATGTTTCAGGTTTTGGAACCATCCCTACCAGGCACTCACTACATCTCCATGGCTGCTCCCTCTCCAGAAATCGCTTGAACTTCCTCTTGTTCAGAAACTTGGTCACTTGAAGCAGGGTTTTCAGGGAGGCCTAGAGAGCAGCAGAGACCAGGAGATAGTACCACAGCCCAGGACACAGGACCTGTGTCCCTGAAGGCAAAGCCAGGAGGCTGGAGAGCTGCAGTCTGTGAGTTGCCAGGGCAAGAGGCAGCTTGGAATCCTCACCTCTGCCACACACCAGTTCTCATCATACAGGTGGGAGAAGAGTGGGAGCAGACTCTGGTGCACACAGATCCTCAGGGGTTTTTTTCTCTCTTTCTGTAGGTAGACTATCATCTCTTGAAAGAGGCAAATGGAAAGAAGTTGCACATGGCTGGTGTCCTTGTGGAAAGAAAGTGGGCAAGACCTTAGCAATGGCTATTCCAGGCCCACCTGGGCAGGGGCCTAAAAATCCACAGGGGACAAAGTTTCCTGGCAGCAGACAGCACCATGATTAGAGGGTACAATCTCACACTGTAAGTGTAAGTGCAAGTGAGTGGCCGGAGCTCCTCCACCAGCTGCAGAGCAATGGGGATGGCAATTGCCACGTTGTTGTCCAGGAGCACCTTGCTAAGCACAGAGAGGGTCAGCCCAACCAGCTCCCCATCTGCATCCTTCAGTAGTTCCACAAGGCTTTCAGGAAGGCTCTGCAACCTTCTGGCCTGTGTGGAACACAAGGCTGTACTGCAAAGCTATGGAAGGCTGCTCCAACAAAACTGCTCTGGTGGCTCAACCCCACGCTGCAGCCTTGGGGCCCAGAAGCCAGAGGTCTGCCCCAAAACACTTGGCAGCTGAATAGGGAGGCAGAAGTATTGGGAGCAGCTGGCACAGTCCTCAAAGCCCAGCCACATTCTAGGTCCTGCATCACCCAGCATTCCCTACAAAGCCAAGCCAGCACAAGTTCAGCCAGCTCTTCTCACCTTCCAGGGACTCTTGCAGAGCACGAAGAGGCCTCTGAGCACCAAGTGACACATTTCTTTGCAGTCACTCTGCAGATGACTTGACACGTGCTGCAGGATCGTATCAACCATTTCCTCTGTTTCGAGGCATTGGAGGAACTGAAGGACTTAAGTTGCATCAGTGATGGGGTGCCCGGGTGGCAAGACCCCAGCACCACACAGGGCAGGAACAGGGTCCCCAGATGCCCAGCCCAAAGGCAGCAGAAGCTGTGCAGAGCCCCTGGGCTCCCTGCCCTGCACAGATTTCTTGCCCACTTTGCTGTGCCCTCCAGCCCTCAGCAGACCCTTTGACTTTGAAGAGCCATGATGGAAGAGTGAGGGCTGGCACGAGGGTGGCAGGAAACAGAGGTGGAGGTAAGGGTCACTCCAGCAGTGAGAGGCCAAGGGCACACAGCAGAGCCTCTGCTTTGCCCCAGTTCCACTGATAGGGCTCCCCTCACAGGTGCAGCTGCAGGAGACAGTGTCAGGAGACATCTCTGCGAGGCAGAGCTCGCAATCAGGATCACCTCAACAAGGAATGCCATGGCAGGAACCCGCCAGCGTGACTTCTCCCTGCTAAGTAGCATGACCAGGTAGTGTGCAATCATTTCAAGGAAGGACCTGGAGTCACGGTGTATTTCTCTGGCACAAAGAAGAAGGCAACATCAACCCTAAGCAAGGTGACCAAGCCTCTCCCGACACTGACTCACACAGGCCTGGTCTTTCCATGCCACCACTTGTCAAGAGAAAAGCAGTATCTGGTGATATCAGCAGGCTGCTTCTAGGTAAGACACTAAAAAGCTTCCAGGGAATCATGTCCCCCAGGCTCTGTCACTAGCCCTCAGTGCAACCTGCCCTGTCCCAGCAGGCTGCCCTGAGCGTAGCTGCGTGCACAGCCTCTGCTGCTCTGTGCCACCACCCCAGGGGCCCCAGGAAGCAGTGTTGAGTTCGGCGGGAGAAATGCAGCACTCAATATGAATGATCAGCAAGTCTCATTTATTGGTAATTCTAAAACCACTTATATAGCATCAATAATTAGGCTCATACATAGTGCAAAAGCAAGCTCATTATTGGATATTTCATTTAAGGTCAACTCCACCTAATTCTACATTCCTGTGATCGCTCATCTATGCTGAATTCACATTCTTCTGACTACAGTGTTCTGTTCTCAGTTAACAGTTATCATCAAGGCCTTCCTGACTTTTGCAACATCTCACACCAACTGTACTCCATTGTCTATTTCTTTCCCAGCTAACTGCTGCATGGGAAAGTGACCTTTGCTCTCTAGCCATTCCTCTATAATTCCCCTGTTTTCTTTTTGCACTAACAAAACTGTAGAAGTAGCCTTCTTTACCATGTTTTGTAAGCATTGCAGTATGCAAGGAATAAACAGTAACACAATGACAATGATCAATATAACAACAATTGCCATTTGTACCAAATTTTTTAACCATCCTGTGAGACCTAGGGATTGAAACCATTTCTCTAATGGATTTGTTTCCATGGTTAACTTTTTCATATTGTTCTGTAGTTGTTGAAGACGAGCATGAATAGATACTGAATGGTCAGAAAGATTCATGCAACACATCCCATCAAAGTCTTCACAGCCATGGCCCTGTGCTAATAGCAAAAAATCAATAGCAGCTCTATTCTGCAATACAGCATGCCTAACACTGTTCATATCCAAAAGCAAATCAGACAAAACCTTTGATGTAATATTAAACTGTTTTCCTGTCCAGCATGCCAGTCGTCGTAACTGTGTTAAGGCTTGAGCACTAGATACTCCAGGTGTAAAAATAGATGAAACAATCACTGTAGGACGCTCCCAAAGTTCAACCTTATCTTTGCATTCTGGCCCTAATTGAAACACACTTCTCTTTGTTCGTAACCTGGTTCTATTGGCTCCTAATAGCTGCTGTATAGTGGGTGCAAACAATGTCAATTTCCCAAAATAACAAGGTCCTCCATAAAGGTTTGCTGGCAGTCCTTGCCATGCACGATCTCCACAAATTAGAAAAATACCAGGTGGTAATTGTAGAGGTGTACTGCTAGAATTTACTTTGTGAGACCAATTGCCACAGTATGCATCCTTATTCTGCAAGTATAGCAAATTTTGTGGAGAAACATTTGTACCATTTTGCCCATGAGACCTTTTTGCATGATTGTTCCTAGCCCGATTGACAAAAATTAAACAATAATTGCTAGGGGCTGAACCTAGCAGTCTTAACTCTTGTGGTTCTGACCCAGTAACATTTAAACCTGTAGCAATGTACCAATTTTGAGCACCAATGGGATTTGCTGAAATTAAACCTGTGTCACAGATATTAATCATGAATTTGCCTGATGGAATTTCACATAATGTTTTGTTTGCTTCCTTGGGTGTTTTCCAATATTTTGTCCAGTTTTTAAACACTGTGGCATTGAGTGAATCATCTAAAGGTGCGCCCACTAAACAAGTTCGAAAAGGATCCGAAGGGGTAGCCATTGAAAGGCAAAAATTATCCTGTCCAGTTTGATTAGCCCAGGTTACCCACATATTTTGTCTCTCATCCATGTCAATCAAAAACCCTTCATTTCCCTTTATCATTGTAAACCACAACAACTTGATCAGAGATAGTTCTTTAAGGACTTTAAAAGGATTGCGGCAGTTCAGCCAGCATCTTGGCTGGATCCCATGTGAGATCTTGTTTCCCTTTTCTTTTACCCCTCTGCCTCGCCCGTCGATTCGGTTGCTTCGAACCACGGGGTGTTCCATCTTCTCGGCAGCAAGGATAACTTTCAGGGAAAGACCCCTTTTCTCGAGACTGCCGTTTTAAGAATTGCTCCCAATTTTTATTTTTTACTCCTGGAATATCACACCTAACTTGTGTCAGTGTCTTGCGACAACGTATTGCAATTATTTCAATAATATATGGTAAAGGGGTGTTAGGATGATAACAATAGTTTTCTGGATTTATACCAAAAGCAAAAATCTCCCACCATCTATCAGATCCTTTTTCAAATTGTCCTGTTTGCACACCTTCCTGTAATGCAATCTCAGTTAAATTTCTTTCAAAATTGTAACACTCTGTACAAATCCCTCTTGGAGATCGACCCCACTTAGAATGTATCCACCACTTCTCTTTACACACTTTACAAATGTAACATACAAAAGGATAACATTCACAATCTGGTACTGTACACAAAATTTTCATATGAGAGTTCATCAGATCCCGTCTCTATGTTGATGGTAGAGAGCGAGAAGTATCTGCTAAATTTTCTGGATCAGCTGAAGGTAAATCACTGGGATCAGCAGGTTTAGTCCATCGGCTCGGCACCCAGACAGGCCCTGTGGGGGTAGACACACAAAGATAACCACGTCCCCAATAAAGTACCTTACTAGGACCTCCCCACAGTCCTGTTTTAGGATCTCTATAGTGAACCCATATTGGACTTTGAGTTTTCTCTGCTCCAGGTGCAGTATGACGTATTGCTGCAGGCAAATCACTGTTTCCAAAAATACAGAGAAAATTTAAAACAAATAAACAACGCAATAATCGTTCTTGTGGATCTCTGATCTCCCTAAATTTATTCAGATATTGTTTTAGGGTACCATTTGCTCTTTCTACTATTGCCTGACTTGTGGGGGAATGTGGAATCCCTGTTATGTGTTTGATTCCCCATGATTGCATCACCTGCTTAATTCTACTACTACAATAAGCAGGTCCATTGTCTGTTTTAATAGAATGTGGAACTCCCATGACTGCAAAACAACTTACTAAATGTCGCTCAACATTCCGTGCTTTCTCACCAGATTGAGCTGTAGCCCAGATGTAATGACTATAAGTATCAATGGTGACATGCACATATTTAACTCTCCCAAACTCTGCAACATGAGTAACATCCATTTGCCACAACTCATTAGCCTGTAATCCTCTAGGGTTTACCCCAAGACCCAATCCACTGCCTTGATTATGAAAACTACAAATAGGACATGCTTTGACAATAGCCCGAGCCTCCTCTAAAGGTATCTGAAACTCTCGATGGAGTCCTTTTGCATTTTGATGAAAGATGGCATGAGCTTCTCTAGCTAACATCTGTGGTGGGACAGGGCTATTTTGTGACAGTGAAACCAATCGATCTGCCCTAGCATTTCCTTCTCCTAAACCCACATCCCATTTGTGGCTACGAATATGGATAATAGCAAAGGCAGTAGTCCTCAACTTTATGGCTCTCTGAAGCTGCAAAAACAGTTCATATAAACGAGAGTTTTTTACTTCCTTAATGTCTGCATTTTCAATACGTTCACTCACTCCTGCCACATATAAAGAATCAGTTACCACATTAACAGGACCCTTAAACTGTACCAAAACCCAAACAACAGCAACTAATTCCAGAGTTTGTAATGTGTCCTCCTTTTGAGCTGGAATAATATGATGATTCCATTGTCCTTCTGAATCTTGCCATGTAGCAGCAGCTGTACGAGATTTCTTTCCAGCATCAGTGAACACAGTTGATGCCTCTGGTAATGGCACAAATGATCGTTTGGGCTTTTCAATCCAATTCTGCTGACCTATCCATCGCAGTGGTATTCGAGGCACTTCCTCAGTACTGACTACACTGCTGTTGTTAAGCAATGCTTCTTGCAATGTGGAGCTGTGAATTAAATACCAATCTAAAGTGTCCTTTTTTTATTGGTATCTGAATTTCAGCTGGATCTGCACCCATAAGTTTCCACAATCGCTTCCGTCCTTGTTTTATCAAGTTTGCTAAAATTTCAATTTTTTGAATTAAAGTATGTCTCTGTTGTAGTGGTGGCAACAACCACTCTAATACCCATATCTCCCCTGTTTTCTTTTGATGCTGTGTCAGGGCACCGATGAGATGTTGAGGTCCAAACCATACAGTAAGATTAATGTCCAAGTCCGGATCTCGCCTACGAACAACACCTGTCTGAATACAGTCCATTATTTTATTGAGAGCTTCTTGTTGTTCACTGGTGACCTGTATGGGTGCTGTAGGATCAGTACCTTTTAACAAAGGTCGTAGGGATTGCAAAAGTTCATTAGGAATACCCACAACAGGTTTAAGCCATTGTAAATCTCCCAGCAATCGCTGAGCATCATGAACAGTATGAAGTGACATGTTTAATGAAAGTTTCTGAGGAGCAACAGACTGTTCAGTTAAAGTCCACCCGAGATATTTCCATGGGGATGACTGCTGTATTTTCTCAGGTGCAACAACTAGTCCATTCTGAAGTAATTGTGTTTGAATGTCTTTAACTTGTTTATCTGCAAAAGGTTGTGGCTGAGCAAAAAGAATATCGTCCATATAATGATAAATAATAGTTGTAGGCCACCGAGCACGTAGTGGTTGCAAAGCAGTATCAACATAAAGCTGACACAAAGTAGGAGAATTACGCATACCCTGTGGTAAAACTGTCCATTCAAATCTCTTGTCTGGTTCTGCTCGATTTAATGAAGGCAAAGTAAAAGCAAATCTGCAAGTATCCTGTTCATGCAGTGCGATAGTGAAAAAACAATCTTTTAAATCAATTATTAACAAGGGCCAATCTTTTGGTAACATTGCAGGATTGGGCAAACCAGGTTGTAGCGCCCCCATTGGTTCCATTTGTTCATTGACTGCACGTAAGTCATGCAGCAATCGATATTTCCCAGATTTCTTTTTTATAACAAAAATAGGAGTATTCCAAGGACTTGTTGACAACTTTAAATGTCCTTGTTGATATTGTTCCAGCACTAATTGATGAGCTTGTTGCAGACTTTCCCTTTTTAAAGGCCACTGTTCAACCCATACTGGTTCCTGGATTATCCATTTGAGTGGGATTGGGAAAGTCCAAACAATGGCCTCTATTCTAAAGGGTGTTCATTGGTCAAAATAACACCAAGCTGTGACAAAATATCTCGTCCAATTAGACATTGAACCTTGTCTGGCAATGGAACAATTGACAAAACAGAACTGATGACCTTCCCATCTAATTGAATCTGAATTTGTGGAGACTTCTTTGCTAGAGTTAAGCCTCCAACTCCTGTAACAGTAACCATACTAGGCAGCAAAGGCCATTCCTGGGGCCAATATTGTGGAGCAACAATACTTGAGTCCGCCCCAGTATCCAACAGTCCTTCCAATTGATGGGATTCTCCGTTATAATTAAGAACAACTGTTCGCTTGGGTCTGGTGTTTAAGTCCAGAGTAAGTAATGTAAGTCCTCCTGTAGAACCAAATCCACCTGTACCCCGTGATTGATTTTTCAATGGTGTCAACTGATGGGTAAATTGTGGCAGCGGCACCAATTGTGCAACTCGCTGTCCTTTATCAATTCTGGTTGGTGGTGCCAGTGTATATGCAATGATATATATTTCACCAGAATAGTCCACATCAATTACTCCAGGTAAAATAAATAGTCCCAATAAACTAGCAGATGAACGTCCCAACACAATTGCACCCATAGCTTTTCCATTTATTATCACTGGTCCAATAATTCCTGTGGGAATCTTGTAGGGTTGTGATGTCAATAAATCCACAGTTACTGAGGCTGCCAGGTCCAAGCCGAGGCTCCCTGCTGTGGCAGGCTGGAAGGAAGTTGCACTGATGTTCCGGCGGCTACTATTTGTGTCCTGGCGCGGCGGCTCCTCGCGCTGGCTTTCCCGTTTCCCGATCTCCGGCGGCAAATATTATCAGCATGGGTATTGGACCGACACTGATTGCACCAAACAGATGGTACAGAGCATTCCTTCCGTACATGTCCAAGGTTGCCACAGCGAAAACATTTGAGTCGAGAGGCTGGAATTCTGCCATTGTTGATTGTGGCCGCTTGTAGGGGTGCAAGAGCTGCTAAAACCTGACTCTGATTAGATGCAACCTGCTTTTCTATAGATGCAGCCTGTTTTTCTAACCCCTTTCCTAGTTCTTTAATTGCCTGGACCAACATTGCCTGTGAGCCCACCGGTATAATTAGACATCCTCTCTAATGCCTCTTCAATAGTCCAGTTAGCATTTAAGGAACTCAAAACTGACCTGGTTGCTGGATTACAATTTTGTAATGCACATTGTTTTAACAATGCTCCCCTCATATATTCAGGAACACCTGCCCTCTCTATAGCTGAAGCTGCTTTATCAATAAATGCTCCAAATGGCTCATCTCGCCCTTGTTTAATACCCATATAAGATGGAATACCTCCTGGCTCCTTAATCCTATCAAATGCAGCTCGTGCTAACCGCATTCCTTCTCTCAACTTATCTGGTCCCAAAATTGCTTGTGCTTCCACTTGACTATATACTCCTAAGCCCATAAGTTCTTCCAAAGTCAGCCCATGCAATGGATCACCTGCCTGTCTTTGCACATTTACACTTTCTTGACAATAAGCTTGCCAGTGTGCATTAAACAACAACTGCTGATGCTGACTAAGAATCAATTTCATAATACTCTTACAATCTGAAGGCAACAAAATCTGTGTACCCCACAAATAATCAATCATCTGTCTAACCGGTTCACTGGTCACTCCAAACTGACTGACTGTAGACCGCAACTGTGATAACCATTTCCAATCTAAAGCTGTAATTTGAGCTTGTATTCCTCCCCCTTGCATTGGTGCAAAGGTTACGGGACATGCTACTTCCAATACAGCGTCTGCTATTTCCTGATCTCCTTCTTGCAAAATATTCCGTGCTAACACAGCCCATGTCTCTCTTCTTTCCCGTGCAATAGCCTCACCTAATTCACTCCTTTCCCCAGGGGCAGATTTATTTCCCATAGGGGAGGATGGTAACGGTGCAGAAGGCTCCGTTCCAGAATCAAGGTTAGTAGGTGAAGGAATTTGAGATGACACAAAAGAATTAGCAGCTGCAGCAGAGGTCAGTGACTGCGCAGGAGGGTTTAAAATTATTGTATTTGTGGCGGGCGGCAATGAACACTCATTAATTCCCTGTAAAAGCCTGTTTTTTGACATAACTGCAGATGCCTGCATGGCAGCTGCCTGTTCAGCCTGATACTGCAAGAGAGCATTATGAACTATCCGCCACAGTTTTCCCAATTTTTTAGCAGTTTTATCATCATCTAAAGTAGCCTCCCACAATTTATCTCCAAACTTTCGCCACTCACTTAATTCATGAACTGTATGGGGATTCTGAAAACAACCCTGAGCATACCCATAAGCAAGAAGTTCAGGAAGCTCCTTGCGCAAAGCAAGATTTTTAACCTGTCGCTTTTCTAAAAAGCAGGTAAATAAATCATATGCTGCTTGCCTTTCCATCTTACCGTCAGCGTGCGCTGTTGCAGCCCCTACAAGGTTTCGGCAGCACGTTACGGCAGGACTCTTCTATAAGGTCGCCTGGGCGCGGCAACGTTGCTGTTTTTTCAGGACTCTCCTCCGAGGTTGCCTGGATCGCAGCACAGCTGTTGCTTTTTCGCCGTCCTTGCTGCAAAGGACCCGTCCCCTGTCGTCGACTCCCGTGGCCGACTCCGATTCCTTTTCAGGGTCCCAAAAGTTTCCAAAGGTTCCAAAGGTCCTGAGGGTTCCAAGTGTCCCAAAGGTTCCTAGGGTTCCAAAGGTCCCAAATGTCCCTGCTGTTCGGGCGCCATTTGTTGAGTTCGGCGGGAGAAATGCAGCACTCAATATGAATGATCAGCAAGTCTCATTTATTGGTAATTCTAAAACCACTTATATAGCATCAATAATTAGGCTCATACATAGTGCAAAAGCAAGCTCATTATTGGATATTTCATTTAAGGTCAACTCCACCTAATTCTACATTCCTGTGATCGCTCATCTATGCTGAATTCACATTCTTCTGACTACAGTGTTCTGTTCTCAGTTAACAGTTATCATCAAGGCCTTCCTGACTTTTGCAACATCTCACACCAACTGTACTCCATTGTCTATTTCTTTCCCAGCTAACTGCTGCATGGGAAAGTGACCTTTGCTCTCTAGCCATTCCTCTATAAAGCAGTGCTGACACTCTGGGAGGTGGCTGCTCCTGTGCATCTGTTTCTCGCAGCCTTTATGTATGCTGGGCCATCCCTTGGTGATGGTGTGGGCTGCCCCATCTGTAGAGGAGAAATTACAGGGACACCAAGGAGAAGGAGGCTCTCACCTGGCCAATAGACCCACTGCATAGTGGTGGGTGTCATTGCTGAGGAGTGTCTCCCAGCCTCTCTTATATTCAACTGCCAACACCACATCCTCAAGCCACAGACGGCAGAGCAGTGCTTTCACTGTCAGCACTACAAACCTGTGTGCAAAGCAAAGCTCAGGTCATGCAGAGAGTCCTGACACAAGGTCCAGGGGCATAGGAGAGACAGAAAGACTGGGATGGTACACCTTTTGGGGTTGGTGAGAAAGTGCTGTCTCCTCTTCCATCTCCTCCAGAGTATATTGATGCCTTCTGGTATCTCCTCTGTGCTGCAGAAAACTTGGACCAGCAGAGCCATGAAGAGAGAGGGGGCCACTATTGATGCCTCTGGGGACAAGGGCAGATGGATGATCTCCCACAGTGCCTTGATTGCCTGTGAAAAAACAAAAAAACCCAGAGACCATGCTTGAGCATTGCTCTGGGCCACAGAAGCACCACCCTGGCTGCCCCTGAACCTGCCCCTAGCCCAAGCTTACAGTGCACCTGAGGCAGTGAGATGTAGAGGTGAGGGAGGATGGACAGCTGACTGAACTGTGCCCCTGGGGGCAAGAAAAGACCTGAGGAGGAACTCACAGCCAGGGAGAAGACTTGCTTTCATTCCCCATCAGAGATGCCTGTGCTGTGCTCTGGCCAGTCCTCCAGAATGCAGGGCAACTCCAACAGCACCATCTTTGCAGTCCTGCTTGAGGAGACGAGCACTTTCCACATGGTCAGAGCAGCTCTGCAGGCCCAGAGCTCTCTGTCAGTGCGGTCACAGCCACAATACCATGACCTAGGCAGCCACAAGCTGGTCCCCAGCCCTGTCTCTGCCCATAGCCTCTCACTGGCAGCACCCAGGGATCCTGTCCCTGCCAGTGGGCAGGTGGCCAAGAGACAGAATCTTGAGGGTCAGTGGGAGGGAGCATGGAAGCTGGCTCTGGGACTGACATGCCACTGCTGAGAAATGAAGCAGCTGGAGGGTCCTGGAACTCTCCATCAATCTGGCAGCTTACATGGCATGCAGTCTGCAGCGTGATGGGCTCTAAAGGCCCCATACCTTTCACATGATAGGGCGGAGCACAGGAGGGTCACAACCACATCACTGGGGTGTGCATGGGTCAGCTCTAGAAGTGACTTGTCCAGTCTGTGCTCAGAAGACACATCCTTGTTGGACACAAGCCACCGGTGGATAAACTTCACAATGGTTGGCACCTGGAGGAGATATGGAGAAGGAGACTGATTTGCTGCCAGAGTGAGCCATATGCACAGCTTCTGAAGAGAATTGCTTTGCTCCCTACCATGCTGTGCTGGCCTAAGGAGCTTTTGGGTGCCTGTGTGACCTGTCTTGTGAGAGCATCCAATCCCCAGAGGCTCAAGACCTGGCCATAGCTACTTACATGCTTTGGATTAGAGGTTTCTGTCTGTGCAAGCAAATCCAGCACAGCAGCACAAGCCTCAGCAGTATAGGAGCCACTGCGTACCATGCTGTCAATGGCTGCAATGGTGATCTCTTCCCGTTCATTGTTTTTTACAAATTTCCAAAAATCTGCAGAAGGAAAGGCCAAGAAGAGAGAGTTGTCCATCAAGCACCACAGAGGTGGTGCTCAGCTGTGCCGCAATAGTGTGTCCAGCCCAGGCAGGGATGGCTGTGTGTACCTGAGCTCTACGCCTGAAATGCTTTTGGGACCTCTTCTGGTCTTCTGTCAGGTCCTCAACTGGGTCTGGCAAAGACCAGGCAAAGTCAAAGCAGAGAGGCTGTGGGAAAGACTGGAGAATGCAGCTGAGCCTCCCTGGAACCATGCTCCCCAGGCAGGCCCAGCACAGGGAGGCTCAGCGAATGGAGCACATCAGCCCCATCCCCTCTTCCCCTCTTTCCCTGGGGATGTCCACAGGGGATAGGATGGGGCCAAGCTGGCTGCTGAGCCCTGAGACCCGGCTCTGCCACTCACTTGCCCACACAGGCTGGAACTTCTCCATCTCTTCAGGAGGCCATTTTGGGGCAGCCCCAGGGCGTTCCTCCTCCTTCACCCAGGCCTGCCCAGGAACACTGGAGGGTCCCTCTGCCATTCTGCTGCCTGGCCTTGAAGGCTCTGGACACAGGGGCAGGACATATCTACAGAAAACAAAGGTCAGCAAGGAGGAACGTGGCTGCTTGAGGGATTCTCACTGTGTCCTGTGCTGTTTCATCATGTGTCTGTCCTGTCACATCCTTCAGGCACTGTGGGTGTTGCTGCCAGCATCCATTTCATGGTGGGTCACAAAAGGCCCTGTGACACAATGCCATGTGACATCCCATCAGCAGCATCTATGTCACAGCATGTCACAAAGGGCCCTGAAACCACATGTGCCCCAGTGCCACTGCCCCATCCCCTCAGTGCCTCCCAGTAGCCCCATGGCTTAGTTCAGTTTTCAAGGTCTGCTGCTGGACTGAAACCTGACACTATGAACTTTTGCAGCTTTCTTAAAACTTTTAATTCTTTTACTACCTAGATAAACAAACAGATTACTCCTTTTTCTTAGAAAAGACAGAGAAAGAGAGACAATTAACGTGTAAGACATCATAAAACCACCAAAAACAGTGAAGAAAAGAGTTAAGTTTAAATAAGAAAGAGAGAAAAAAGAAGATGCTTGCTGCTGAAAAGTCTTTCTGTTACAGCTATGGAGATGGACAATAATAGTTTAGAAGACTCCTTTAATTCATGACTAGAGTATGGGAGGAATAGAGTATTCAAAGTGTGGACTTTAGAGAAAAGAAAGAGTGGTTGTGATACTGTGAGTTGCTGGAACTTACGAGTGAAGATTTTAAAGCCTTAAAGGAGCCAAGGAGATGGCTGTTTTCCAGGAAGGCTCACAGAAACAACTGAAGAAGATTTCTACCTTTGAATAACTTATCCTTAAAAATAGCATCCCTGGACTCATTTGACCCATGCACACCTTGGACTAGTGTGAGATGGGAGGAGTGAACTCTAAAAACTCCATAGATTGGCAGAAAGAGACTTCTGTTTCTCTACGGGGACTGATGAGAAGACTCTAGAAATTGAGACTGTTTTTGACCACCAAGATTGTAAAATTTTTTTTTTGTCTCTATGTTGTTATGTGTACAAAGAAATAGTCAAGTAGTGAGAAGAAAAAGAGTTTTCTGAAAGTTTATTCTAGTATTCTTATTCTAGTAGTTTGTTAATAAACTGTCTTTATTCCTTTTAAGTTTTAAGCCTGTTCTGCTCTTATTTTAATCCATATCTCTAGCAAGAAATAAGTAATTTTTTGTTACTAGTTTAAAACTACGACAACACCTTGGAGACTTGCCATTCTCTTTTTACTCTTTACAAACTAGGGTTACACAAAATGTCTAATTTATGTAAAGACATTTATATAATTTATATAATTTATGTAAATACATGTTAATGCTGAAGATGAATAGATCACATGCACACAGGTCGAGGTGTGGTAAAAAGAAGAGCAGAGTTTATTTTTCCTCCCAGGATTTATAGGGTTCTGACCATGGCCAGGGATTGGATGGTCAGGATAACACTTTCTCACTGCACTGGCCATGAGAGATGCCCATCACAAGACATGTAACAGAAAGAATGTACACATATCTATGTTTACAGTTACTGTCCTGGGAAAACTATGTTAGCAAGCTCAGAAGTTGAGTTTTCAGGGCAACATCTCACCCTTTTTGGTTTAACAAAAAGAAAATAAAAAGGAAAAATGAACAAAGAAACTAGCAACATTATAAACAATCAAAAAGGATAAGTAATAGGAAAATACAATACTCCATACAATCAGAAGGCTGTAATTTCTGTGATATCTCACCCTTTCGTTATTACAAAAAAAAACCAAAACAAACCAAACCAAAACCAGAAAAACAACAGAAACTCAAAAAATAAATGAAACAAATATCCAACATCAACACCTGCTTATGGATGGCTCCCAATTCAGTCATGGAGGCAGAATCCATGGCCAAATTGAAAGGTGCCTGGGAAAACTTATGAAATGCTATGACAGCAGCCTGTAATTCCATCAATTGGTCTGATCCAACCTCATGACTCTCCAAAAAAAAACCAAAAAACAAAACAGTCACATCAATGGAAAGATTAATGTAATAAACTTGATGAGCAGAAACTGCTTGCAGAACCTCCTCCAGCACCTACTGTGCCTCTGGGGTCAGTGTCAAAGGTGACCTTAAATCAGAGTCCCCCTTTAATAGACCAAATAAGGGAGACAGTTGTGACGCGGTCAGTCCCATATAGGGACACAACCATGTAAAAGTCCATTACTATCTGGACATCATTCATGCAGTGTCTGCACTGAATGCAAAAAAAATTATTGCACCTCCAGATGCGGGACTGTTTTTTCGTCCCAAAAATTATTTTTGACCCTAAAATAATTTCAGGGATGTTGTAGAGACGAGCAGCAGGAAACTGCTTGCAAACTCCAGAGTGGGCTAGAGCCCCATATCATTGGCAAATGCCGGCAAATTTTCACAAGCCTTATGGCAAAATCTCCATTGATATCTCTGTGTGGGCTCAGCATTAATGATAGCTGGCACCAGAAAGGCAAATTTCAGTCTGTCATCGGGATGCAAAGGAATTGTAAAAAAAACAATCCTTCAGATCCACAATGAGAACTGGCCAATCAGCAGGAAGCATGGCAGGTGAAAGCATGCTAGCCTGCAACATCCCCATGCTTTCCATCATAGCATTAACTTTCTCGAGGTATTGTAGCAGCCTCCATTTCCCAGATGACTTCTTGATACAGAAAACAGGAATGTCCCAGGGACTGGTTGAATCTCCAGATCACCGTGATCCAACTGTTCTTGCATCAAGTCACAGAGGGTGACTAGTCTATCATGAGAGAAGAGAACAGAAAATGCTGAACAAAGAGTCAGTCTCAAATTCTTCTTTGCGTTCAGTGTGTCAGCATCGGGTCCAAGGGTCACTCCGGGGGACCGTCAGCAAACCTGACAATCATGATGCCCATGCCAGTGTCAAAAACCCGTGGAAGCTAATCTCTGACAGCATCTCACCAAGGATGGACAGAGTGAAGACCCATTCAGGACGATCCCTGGCAGTCAGAACAGCAGTCCAGTGACCCAGGGAGGTCCAGGGAACCTGAAGCCACCATCTCCCCGCAGCTGGTTCTCAGCTCTGCAAACATAAAACTCAAAAGGCACAAGGTGAGCAAATCCGTGTCCCGCAGGTATAGGAACAGGAGAAGTGAGTGTGGAACCCATGGCAGAAATGCACCCCAGGAATTCCGAATCAACGTCCCCTAGGTGAACTATGATGCCCTGAGCAGTGGCATTCAACCACGCCACAAGAAGAGCACTCATGCCCTCACCCACCAGACCAAAGCATTCGGAAGCACATGGAATACCTGATACGCTCAGCTGCACCGTCATTTGACAGGGGAACAAAGTCCACAGGCCAGCTGAAGAAGCTCCAGCAGCCTGGGACCCCTGGCCCGTCAAGGCCACTGGCTTCGCCCCCGTGGCAGCACCACCAGAGCCAGTGGTAAACAGCGCAGGGCCTTGGTCTGCCGCAGCCGCAGGAGGTCACAGGGGAGGGCCGCCTCCAGCCGCAGGCTCGGGCGATGCCCAGGAACCCGAGGCAGGGTGGGTTGGAGCCAGATTGGCACAGCCCACTCCCGGCATGGGGGGGAACCGGGGTACCAGTAGAGGCACAGCTGGGGAAGCCACAGCACCATCCTGCTCTGCTGCCAGGGGCCGTCCCGGGATCGCAGGAGAAACCCGCACCCCAGAGCTGGCAGCCAGCCCAGCGTCTGCTCCACTTACAGCACCCGCCCCCACGCCCCACGAATCAGCGCTCGGAATCGCCCCTAACAGCGGTTCCTCAGGGGCGAAAGGTCCAAGAAGCAGTGCCAGCCGCTCCTGCACTGGAACAGCGTGTGCAGCTTCCAGCGCGGAGCCTGGGCCTGGCCTGTCCCCCACCACGGGGCAGGGCACAGCCCAGCCGCAGCAGGGACATGGGACAGACCCCGAGGCATCCCCCAGGGCTGGCACGGCCCCCCATTCAGGCAGCCCCTCATTGGTCTGTGCCGGGAGGGCACACGAAGGAGGCAACCCCACCCCGGGCTTCCACCGCCGGGGTGCCGGCCGAGGCAGGGTTACGCCCCCCGGTTCCGCCTCGCCCCCGACAGCCTGTTGGCAAGGATCCAACCCCACCCCAGGCTTACACCTCTGGGACGCCGGCTGAGGCGGGGTCACGCCCACTGGTCCCGCGGCGGCCCCGTTCAACCCGCCGGGGGCACCGGCGATCCCGGGGGAGCTGACCTCGGGACCCGACTTCAGAACACCGCTGCACCTTCGCCAGATTCCCAGCAGCCGGACCAGCTGGGGCTCATAACCGACCAGCAGAGCCTCGAGCAAATCGCCTAAAGCGTCCCAAGTCGACTGCGAAAAAATCGCTTCAACCACAGGGAAAAACCCCTTAATTCTCCCATACTCACACAATTGCCAAAAGTCAGCATCCGAAACTTCAATCCCTCTCTGATCAAACACCGCACGCCATAGTTCCATAACCAGGCCCTCCGTAGGAGAGAGCCCAAAACCATCCATACCCACAGGCTAGATAGTACCCTGTAACACACGTGCAAGACATGTCGAGGTCACCAGATGTTGCCACTGAAGATAAATAGATCACACGGACAGAGGTCGAGGTGTGGTGAAAAGAAGAGCAGAGTTTATTTTTCCTCCCAGGATTTATAGGGTTCTGACCACGGGCAGGGATTGGATGGTCAGGATAACACTTTCTCACTGCACTGGCCATGAGAGATGCCCATCACAAGACGTGTAACAGAAAGAATGTACACATATCTGTGTTTATAGTTACTGTCCTGGGAAAACTATGTTAGCAAGCTCAGAAGCTGAGTTTTCAGGGTGACAAATACATATTAATTTCTTAACCTCACCTGTTCCTGCTTCATATTAAAATTAGTTCCATGCCTCTTTGTGACTGCGCACTGCTCCTTGTTGGTTACTCTGGTGGTTGTCTGGGGGTCTTTGGGATGAAGTAAGCAGTCTTCCTCTTAGTTGAACTTTTTACTTTGTCTTCCTGTGTAGTGTCAGGTGTAGGTGGTCAGGCGATGCTACCTTCCCAAAAGCGCCTCCAGAGGAGACAGCATCTGGGCAGGCCATAATCGTAATCTCACACACACACACACACACACACACACACACACACACACACACACACACACACACTCAGACCTGCCACAGATAGCAATTGCTGACAGAGAGGCAGAAGGGTCTCTGTATGGAGTTCCAGTGGGGTTTATTCCAACCATGCATCAAAGGAGTGCAGGAAAAAAGACAGGGAGTAATGGAGGGTCCAGGAATATACGGGGACTTGAAGGGGTGGATCCGAGGGTCAGGGTCCAATAAGAACAGGGGAAAGTGGTGCAGAGGCAGGGTCAGGGAGAGATCCAATGGGATTACAGGGGAAGAGGACTGCACCAAACTGGGGCCAACAGGGGGACAGGGAAGGGAGAACTTTCTAAGGAAGAGACCTACAAGGTAAAAAGGGGAGGGACAGCCAACAGGCTAACTGGGTATATGAACTGGGGTACAACAAAATGGAGGTGCAAAGCACTATGGGAAAAGTCCTTATAGTTTTAAAATGAGGAAAACCTTACACCCTGGAGACCTCCTTCCACACCATCATAGCTTTTGGCTCTGGGGCCTTCACATCCTTGTGCATATTCTTTTTAGTCTTTTGACCATCTTTTGGACTTTGATACTATTTTTCTCAGTTTAAGGATCTAAAGCATCCCCTTGTGATGCTTTTGTCTTTGCATCTAGTTTGCACATTCTAGCTATTTATCATATCTTGTAGTCTTGTCCTCTTCTTGCTCTTGTGGGAGCAGTAAGCATTTTATACAGTTTTGTCAGCCCCTCCCTTCTTTTAGTCAAAGCATTTTTTCATGCTTGATTCTTAATTTCTCTGTTTCAAGACCTTGGAGAAGATTTGAAGCTTTAGAGCAAAAATGTGAAAGAGCCATGAAGAATAGAAGTTTGTCGTTTAAGCAGAGATATGTTTTAAGCAAGCAGAAATATGCCTCATGTAAGCAAATAAATATGTTAAGCAAGACAGTAGAAAACTTTAAAGTTTAACAATAGAACTTGTTATAAAGTTAGTTAGAAATTAAAGACGTAGCACTGTAAGTTTCTGTAGTATTATATGATTGGATGAAAAAAGATGCATTGCAGTAGAATCTTGTAAGATGAAGCAATTAATGATTGGATTATGAAGATGCTAGCGAGCTTTGTACAAGTTGCTGATTGTCTAAGACATTTATAAAAGGCCTTGTAACTAGAATTAAGATGGCTTTTGATGTGATGGCATTCAATGTAGCAACCTTACTGTCTCACCCTTCCATGAGACTGATTTTGCAATGAAACACCTTTTACAGGGTCTCTTAGTTGACCCCATCTACTCTATATCCCAATAAGACCACACCTGTAAGAAGGAAGAAAATGATAAAGATTCTCTTTCCCACTCTGTAGCCAAGGAATCTAAGAAATATATGCTAAATTCAATGAGTAATTATTTGTTTTCCAGGAATTGGTTTGCCAGGAATTTCTCACTTTTATTAACCATAAAGTCCAAATACAGACTCCAGGTAAATTAGTCAGAATAACTGTTGGGGGTTAGGTGTCCTTCTTTTAGTTCTGGCTTACTGGTGGAATTTTTACCCATTAGCTGTGGGGAAAACCTGACTTGGTGGGTACTTGAGAAACACAAAGAGTTTGGCTGAGCCCAGGGGGAAAGGGGACAGGAAAAGGGGAGGGCGGGGATAGTTTGGCCAGCTTCTTCAGCTTCAGAGAAGGACACTTTGGGGAAGAGAGCTGTTGCTGCGGAGAGAAGGGAATTTGGCCATCACCCAGATGGAGCTGCTGCTTCTTCTTCTCCTGCTTCCCTCTTTGTTGATGGCCTTGCATCCTCTGTCCTGCTGGGATGTGTGGCAGTGCCAGCCACCACTGCGGAGCTGCTGATACACCTCAGCCACCAGCCCAGGATCTCTGCTCATCCCTGCTGTTCCAGCTGAGTGTTCCTCAGAGCCCTGTGGGAGCACCGGGACTGTCCGCCTGAGGGGGTTTGTGAAGCAAAGCCTCTCCTCCATCTTTTTCCATCTCGGCCGAGAAGGCTGTCATGGGGTCCCTGGTTCTGTTTTGTTGTTAACTTTGTAGTTGTTGTTGTTTGTTTGTATTGTTAAACATACTAGTAAAGAACTGTTATTCTGATCCCCAGATCTTTGCCTGAGAGCCTTTGATTTCAGAATTATAATAATTACGAGGGAGGGAGTCTACATTTTCATTCCAGGGGAGGCTCCTGCCCTCCCTAGCAGACACCTGTCTTCCAAAACCGAGACAAAAATATACCTTTTTTCAGTTTTCTCGGTTGCTGTGGTTAGACCAAGTAACCTAAAGCATTGGCAGGAAGACCCCTTGCCACAAGTATAGTGTAGAAATAAACAGGAAAGGATGGATTAAGGACTAGCAGTTAGTTCCCAGAAGATCAGGAACAGTTTGGGAGCTGCATGCCCACCACACCTACATCACCTTAAGGGATACTGCTATCACAGGTGTTGGATGAAAAACTGTCTAAGCACCTGAGATGAAAAGGTGAAAGTGGTGTGTCTTGGTTTGAAAGACAGGTGTCTGCTAGGGCGGCCAGGAGCCTCCCTTGGAATGAAAAATGTAGACCCCCTCCCTCCAAATTATTATGATTTTGAAATTAAGGGGCTTTCAGGTAAAGATCTAGGGACAGGAAGAACAGTTCTTGACTGGTATGTACAACAAGGCAAACAAACAACGCTAACTACAGTGTTAACAGCAAAACAGAAGCAGGGACCTCGTGACAGCCCTCTCAGCTGAGACGGGAAAGGATGGAAGAGAGGCTTTGCTTCACAAAGCCCCTGCAGGCCATTCATCCCGGTACCCCAGCAGGGCTCTTAGGAACACATAGCTGGAACAGCAGGAATGAGCAGAGATCCCAGGCCGGTGGCTGAGGTGTATCAGTAGCTCCGCGGTGGTGGCTGGCACCGCCGCACATCCTGGCAGGACAGGGGGTGCAAGGCCCACAGAAGAAGCAGCAGCTCCATCTGGGTTATGGCAAATTCCTTCCCCCAAGCAACAACAGCACCGAGTGTGTCCTGCTCTGCAGCTGAAGAAATCAGCCAGCCCCCACCTGCCCCCGCCCTCCCTTTTTACCTGCCCCCCTTCCCCCTTGGGCCGCGCCAAACCTTTGTCTTCTCAAACACCCAATAAGTATGAACAGTCAGGTTTCCCTGCAGCTAGTTAATGGGGAAAACACTATAGGTGAGAAGGAACAAAAGGAAGGACACCTAACCAGACACCTAACCCCCAGTACAGTCACATAGCTGGGTGCATATCAGAAAGTGAAAATTGTGTCTTCCTATACTGCAAGGAGATCTTGCTAGCAGTAGTGCTCCAGGAGAGCTGCAGCTGAAACATACACTAATTTATTGCAGATATACTGAAAATATTAATAATTTCTAAGAGCTTCTCAAAAATAAGTCAGTATAGACTGCTTTAATGTTACCCCTGCTGCATGTAATACCAGGAGACTAGTGAAAAAAGATATATTTACATAAAGCAGATTTCACTTTCAGAATTGTCTGTTCTTTAACTTGGAACTGGTAAGTATCCACTAGTAGGAAAAACACTATTGCATTGTCCAAGTGGTAAAAATTGTGATTCAAAAGTTGCAGTGTCTTGTAGGAAAAAGGAAAGATATGGAACAATAATGCCTAAAGTGATCAGACCTGTACATTGAGATATGTTCTTTACAAATTAGTTTTAAAAGGGGAAGAAGTAATTTTTAGAAAAAAAATTTCATTGAAAACCATATAGCACAGTTTTAAGAATTTTTCTTTCCTAAAAATTAACAACCTTTTCTGTTGTTAATTTTTAAACCAATTTTTGGCCCAAACACTGAAATGTAATATCCATTATTTACCTTGAGGTGTTTGTAACTGACATTAAATTCTACCAGTACCATAGAAAACTGGGGAAGACTCATGCTGCCACACACAAGAGAAGCACGTTTCTTTTGAAGTTTCAGTATCCTTTAAACACAGCCAAGGGCAGCTCCTCATTCTTAGCCACAGAGTACTGTGGAAAAGTCAATGTAACCATAACTCTACTATGGGGGTGACTAAACAGTCCAATGGACCATCCACTTTTCAACCACCTGCTTCCTCATCTCTAGTAGGGCACAGGGCCAGTATTCGTGTGTTCCTCATGACTCACAGAGATGACAAAGGAGGTCTTCAAAAGAGCCTTTTCTGGATGGAGCAGCACAAAGAAGGACATGTGGGAAATAAGGGCCATGGAACATGAAGAAAAATGTCCCTTCTTTTCTCAACTCCTGTCTTCTCTTTGTAATAAATGGAATTGATTTGTGCTAACTAAACTGTAACTTTTATTAAAGCTATTACTAGAAGCAGTCAAAAGAATCAGTGTTCTGAGACAGACGCACGCTTTACAGATGTTACATGTTAAAACTGAGGTACAGGATGTAGCTTGGAAGATAAGCGATATCCCAAGATGAAAACAGCCTTGATAGGGACAAAATTAGAACCACTTTAGGCATTGGGCCTAAAAATCAGTAAATATAAGTCTAATTAGTAGACTTACATAACACAACGCTTAGTACAAACAGGCAAACCTGTAAGGTTATCCAAAGGACAACAAGGAAGAGGAGAAGCCTTCACCAAAAGACCACCAAAAGAAGACTGAAGACCCCCCTAACAACAAGTGAAGCATGTGCAGTGAAGAATAGTGAGGTAAAATAAAAAAAAATGGAAATAGGAGGAAACTTACGGGAAACATTAATGAACATGTATAAGCATACAGTATATAAGTTTAGCTTGAAGTGCTTTGTTTTGTACATGAGGTGTGGTAACAAGTCCTTCCCATACCCCGGTTGGTTTTGCTTATGCTTTCACCATATTAATTACTGGCAAATGATATATATAAATTTTAATTTTTTACTAAATTGTATTATTTTACTAAACTGTATTCTTTTATACCAAATTACTATACGATTTACTAAATTCTATTAATTTTAAATTAAACTGTTAATTAACTCAAAGGACCTAGTTGTCAAAATTCTAATTTCATTTATAACATCCTTTTTGCCTATTCATTAGAAGTTTCCTTGTAATTCAGTTCCTGGGATGATTTTTGTGAGGATTGTTACACTGTGTTTAATGGAAAATCCCATCCCACCGAGGTGGATCGTTCGTAATTCAGGTTCTGTTTTAAGCTATTTAAGATGAATTGGGAAGAGATTTTCTAGGCAACGGGTTTCAATTTTTCTGAGAAAAATGGAACAAGGAGGAGGCAACAGTGACTGTAACTGCTGCAGGCTGGGGGTAAAGGAAGGGCCATTGACAACAGGTGCTGAGATGCTCCAAAATCCAGGAGAACTGGGAATCAGCAAGTTCTCACTATAATGATGGAATCCCTTTGTGTGAAGTTCCCTGGAAGAACTCCCCAGAGGAGTTGCTGCTAGAAGCCAGCAGGATCTGCTCATTTTCTTGGGTGTATTTCCAGGTCGCAGGCTGTGATGGCCCCTGCTCCCACAAAGCCCTTGCCCCTGGAGGCTGCAGGGTAAAAGGTTACACAGAGCTAGAATAATCATCTTTGTAATCTATTTTTCACTAAATACTGATAGGGTTAAGGACACAATGCCCAGGATTCATCTTTTAAGTCAGCTCTCACTCAGGCCTGCTGCTCAAGCCTCAGCACATCAGACACTGAATTTAGAGAACCTTTTGATAAAGACTGTCACCCCTTTACTTTTAACCCAATACTTCTAATCCTGATAAATTCAAATTCTTTCTGTACATTCTGGCAAACAGACCATCTAAAATCTTCACAGTTTCGCAGTGTTTAAATTTTATCCACTGAGAGAAACTCAGTCACTTTCACTTGAATTCTGGCCCTCCTGTTGTGTCAGGAATAAGGTACTGGGGATAGAGCCAAAAAGACAAATGTTCCAGTTGAGCATATTTTGAAAGCAGAGCAAGGAAGAAATTAAGTGTCTCTACTGTAGAAGTTTCAAGCTTGTGAGAAATGTTTCCAGGAACTGGACAAAGGATGGGAGAATAGACAGATAGTACCAGAGGCAAGAGAACCAGAAAAATAAACCAAACAACAGCTTTAATAAGAATGTGTGCGTAACAAGATTAATATTTGTGGTAAATTTGAAGCAAAGGAGCCGCTAGAAGTCCTTTTCTGAGGACAATGACAGCAATACCTCAGCCTAGGGGAAGGTAAGTACATTAACCAGAGCTCATCAGTGACATGCTATTTTCTAAGGGTCTCCAAGATCTCTCCTTTCTCTTCTTCTAGATATTTAGATGTTTTGTTAGAGGCTAGGGAGGATGTTTCTTAGTGCACCAGCCCTCAGGAGTTCTTGCCCTGACTCAAGAAGGCAGGTACACAAGGAGCTGCTCCGCTCAGTCTACAGATTCAGTTCCTTGGCTTCTATTTGGTCTGCTAATTGGGAAACTCTTCCCTCCTAGGAGCAGTGCCATCCCTGTGATGGCTAATTAAATGTGATTTAATTAGCATCCAAAGCAGAGCCCTCACATAAAACTCTCACAAATCTCTGCTGCAGCTCAGCTTCCATCCCACCAAGGCAGCACCTCAGTTGCAGGTTCTCATCTTGGCAGTGTGAAAGTGACAGATGGGAAATTTCCTCCCAGGCACAAAGAGCACACAAAAACTGAGGGCAAGACCAAAGGGACAGGGCCAAGAAAGGAAGCAAGATCCAGAGTGCATTTCTTTTGAGATCCTGAATGCACCTCCAGAAGACACTACAGCTCAGGTGGCAGAAGCTGACAGAGAGAGGGAGGCAGCTTACACAAGCAGAGGCTCTGTGAGGGCCTCAGCCGATGTAGATCCTGTGGAAGTCATTGGCCCCAAAGGCAGCGTTGCACTTGGGGCACTTGCGCTGCCGGGTGTCATAGCGTGTCTTCACGCACTCGAAACAGAAGACATGGAAGCACTTGGTGAGCACCGCGTCCTTCTTACGCATGTTGCAGCACGGGCACGTCAGGCGGGCCTGAAACACACACACAAACAGAGCTGTGAGAGGCCCTGCAGCCCAGCTGCTGTGCTCAGAGATGTCTCAAGGTGAAGGTGCTTCCATTTCTTGTGGGGGCCAAAGAATTGGCCAGCAAAAGAATGCTGAACCTCCCCTGGAGAGCTTATCCTTAGGTAAGGCACCTTCTGTTGTAGTGAGAAAAGTGTTCCTCCCAGAGACCTTTGCAGGTTACATATTAATCTGTTGTATCCCAGTATCCCATAGGTTTTTTCCCCCATCACCCTACCCTGTTACTTGTATCCCAGTTTCCCCTGCCCCTACTTTTCCCTATATAAACCACAGTTTTTCCCTTGTTGAGATAGAGCTGCTGTCACTGGCTCCCTTAGCAGAGGGCCCTTTTCTTAATAAAGGCCTATACTCTGTGGAACGCCACATAGTGCTCTGACTCCCTCTCTGTGTCGCCAGAGAGCTGCCGCTAAGCCTGAGCAGAACATCACCTGCCGGGCTAGGAACGTGCCTGTGCCCCTTTCTTAAGGTGCTTTGTTGTGACGTGCCTCAGGGAGGTCAACAGTTAGCTTCAGATAAGCATTGTGAAAGGAGAGGCATGGCTGTGGGCAATGTGAGTGGGTTTTGACCCCCTGTGTTGGGGGATGGGTATGTGAGCCCTGGATGGAGCTGTCCTGCCCCAGGCCCCTTGTGGGGGGTGGCCCAGGAGTTCTGATTTGGTTTGAGTCCCTGGGGGTTTCTCCCTTGCTGTGTTTCTAGTGGTCCCTGACCCTGATCTCCACCCTCAAAGGTGGAGATCCTCAAGAGTTCTGTCCCTCAAAAACCCCTGCTCAGCCTCTGTTCGGGGCTCTCTGTTCCAGATCTGAGTTTGTTCCCCTGCTGAATAAATGGTTTCATGAACAGTAGCCCATCTTGTTGATGTTCCATGCTGGTCCCCAGAATCCTGCAGCTTCCCTGGACGAGATCCTGAGGTTGCGGACTGCAACAGTGCTTCTTCAGGGAGGTTGCGGCATCCCTACCTACCATCTTTCCCACTGTGGCAATTTCTCAGAAGGATAATGTTTTTTCTTCAGTGCCAAAGTACAGATAAGAGATGTCAGATACTGAAAGTCTGCCCACACACCTTCTGCCTAAAGAGAAAAGGGAACCTGATAGACACAGATACTCACCTTGTAATCCTTGATTTCCTCCATCAGGATCTCATCACAGTTGGGAACCATGTCAGGCTTCTTTGTGGTCTCCAGCTTTCTGCGCAACCTAGAAATATCTTCCTGCATAAAAACAGGAGACCAAATGAAGGAGCAGTACATTTTCTGTCACAGCTTCTTAGGGATCAAAGAAAATGTCACCTGGTTAAGTAATGCCACCCATAGTTTCATCCCCTATAATCCAAGCAACAACATGATCATCTGCTGCCACAAGTATTGTCAGTTACCAGCAGAAAAAATCTGAAAGAGCCACGACCTGGTGAAGCCAAAGATAAAGTGAAACTGGACACGAAGAGCAGTTAAGCTGAAACCCTCTGCAAGCTCAGTGTTCAAGGAGAAGGACAATAAAGCAGACAGACCCTGAAGGATTGTGCATAGGATATATACCTCAGCCCTTTTGAAGTTGAACATCTCTTTCTCTCTAGTTACTCTGTTTTCCACAATCTCCTCCTGAAAATCATGTAACTTCTTCTGAGCTAGCTCTAGCTGGGCCTTCAGATCATCTGCAAGCTGCGCTGCATCCATGGCCTGAGAAAGAAAACCAGTATAGAAGGACCAAGCACAGAAGAACAGCTCTCATGATTCCTAGTCCCTTGTTATTACTTTATTCTTAACATGTTCTAATCATTTAGCTTCAAGATTCCTTTGGTCAAGAGCCAAACCTTGGCATACTGCAAAGCACATCACCTAGAAAACCACTAATGATCATCCAGTTCTCTCCTAAATGTATTTTCAGCCTTCCAGCTTCCATGTTTTCTCTATTAAATTGTTTAGAGGCAGTTCTATAGCTGAACTAGACAGAACTGTGAGATACCCATTTCTAACAATCTTCTCTCTTCACTAGTTCTCTGCTAACTTGATAACCAAGTGCCCTTAATACCATGAATTGTCGTATTAAGCACAGGTGACTGCTGAATTCTCCCCAGCTTCTCTTCACAGTGATATTCCTGCTTTCCTTTCTCCCTATTTTAATGTAATTTCTGTATTTCTGCTAAAACTTAGCAACAAAGGCAGCATCAACCATAAGACTTAGTCTTTACTGGTAACAAACCTACTTTTTTGATCTTAGGCATTTGTTAGAAGTGCTCCCATTCCCCAGCTCTATTTTCCTTTTGCTTACTTCATCTTTCCCACAGAAGATTTGACCCCAGTTAACTTCACCTGGCTTCTATCTCTTTCTTCACTACAGGTTTCACAGAAACATGTATGTCCTGCTTCTCCTTATCAAAGGAAAACATTAGCATGTAGTACTTTAATCATAGCTCTCTGCAGGACTCCTCAGCCTTCTGATATACTCATCCAAAACCAGGGAATACCAGGTTCTGTAATGCCAGTGAGAGCTCAGAGCCTTCTATGCCTCCCACAAGGCAGCAGCTCCACCTCACAACCCAAGAGGAAACAAAGGCATTGCTCACCTTGCGTTTGTTCATTTCCAGGGCCTGTGTTCGCAGACCCAACTCCTTCTCTCCTGTTCCAATACTGCTCTGCAGTAAGTGTTCCTTCTCCTCCAGCTTACGTACAACCTGCAGCTGGGCATCCACCTTGGAAAGGGAGACAGAAGGAACAAAGGCAATGAATGCATGCTCTGGTTGGGTCTTCAGAGCTGTCACTCAAGCTGCTACTCTCCCCTAAAACCACCCCTGCTTCCCCATCACCAAGGAGCACACCTTCAGCTTGCCTTTTCCTCCCTGAACAGCTGTGCCTATATCCAGAGAGCCATACCTAGATCTCTCTGGTCAACACTTAAAAACCTATCAGTCAAATATTTGCAATAAAGATGTCTTAATTTTTGGACAGTGGCTTAAAGACTTGCTGCAAGGCAGTGAAAAATTGCACAGTGGTTCAAAGGATGACAGGATACAGAGTCATAGAATGGCCTGGATTGGAAGGGATCTTAAAGATCATCTAGTCCCAGTCTCCCTGGGATGTCTTCCCCTAGGCCACATTTGTCAAAGCCTGCCCTTGAACACTTCAGGGATGTTCAAGGGCAGGCTTTGACAAATGCCTGGGATTTGTCAAATGGGGTATGGGGCATCCACAACTTCTTAGGGCAACTTCTAGCAGTCCTTCTAGTGAAGCACCATACTCTCAGTAAAGAATTTATTCCTAATATCTAATCTAAGCCTGCCCTCTTTCAGTTTAAAACCACTGCCTCTTGTCCTGTCATCATATGCTCATATAAAAAGTTCCTCCCCCTCCTTATTTCAAGCCCACTTCAAATACTGGATGCCTGCAATGAAGTCTCCCCTGAGACTTGTCTTCTCCATGCTGAACAAGCCCAGCTCTCTCAGCCTGCTCTTGTAGCAGCAGTGCTCATTTCTTCTCATCATCTTTACAGGCTCCTCTGGACTCCCTCCAGAGGTCCATGTGTCTTTCCTGTGCTGAGGCCCCCAGAGCTGCATGCAACCCTGCAGCTAGGGTCTCATGAGGGCAGAGTAGAGGGGCAGAATCCCCTCCCTCAGCCTGTTTCCCACTCTGCTTTGGATGCAGCCCAGGACGCAGTTGGCTTTCTGGGCTCCCAGCATGAGCTGCTGGGTCATGTCCAGCACATCCATCCACCAGAATCCTTTTCTGTCCCAATGTTCTCAGTGACTTCTCCTCCCAGTCTGTGCCCATGTCTGAGGCAGTTCAGACTGAACCATGGAGTTTCCAACTCCTCCTGCTTGTTACCAATATATACAGGTAAAGGTAGAATATACAGGTAGAAGTAGCATTACAACAGGAAAAGGACTTCCCACTTTTCCTCACCCATCTGTTCTCCATAGCAGTGAACCCGTAGGACATTTTAGTGCTCATACAGCAGTCTCAGCTTCTTACAAAGACAGCCCCCTTTGAAGCCTGCTATGCTCCTAGGCCGGTGAGAGGAACATTCCACCCTGGACTCATTTTGGTGAGGATAGTTAATTCTCTTCAGAGCATCTCACATGCTGCTCTGTTTTGTATTTTGGAGCAAAACACTGTCAGTAACACAGCACTGTTTTAGTTTTTGCTGAGCAGAACTTACACAGCATCAAGACCTTCTGTGTCTCATGCTGCTCACCAGCAGGTAGGCTGAGGGTGCCCAAGAAGTTGGGATGCCACACAACCAGGACAGCTGATCCAGCTGACCCAAGGGGTGTTCTGTACCCTACAATGCTGTGCTCAGCAGTAACAGCTGGGGGAAAGGAGGAAATGGAAGGATGTTCAGAGCTGCAGTGTTTACTAAATAATAATAAGGCATGATAAAGCCCTGCCTTCCTGGAGATGACTGAACTCCTGCCTGCCACAGGAAGTAATAAATTCATTTTTTGTTTCGCTTGTATAGACATCTTTGTTTTAACTGTTAATACTTTTATTTTATCTCACCTGTTTTCTCAGTTTGTCCTCTCTGATTCTTTCACCTTCCCCTCAGCAGGGGAGCAAGCAAATGCTTGTGTGCAGCTTCCTTAAACAGATAATCCACAACACTTCCACCTTCCCCACCAGCTCTCTTGTCTTCTCTCCTTTTTCCATATTACCTGTGTTTTCAGTGTCAGAACTTGGTCTGCCAGCTCCTCCTTTTCCTCTTTCAGCAGCTTATGGATCTGGTTGGACTTGATACGTTCTGACATCAGCTTAAAGTTGGCATCATCCTTCTCCCTCAGCTGCTGCATCAGGCGGATGTTCTGCTCTTGCATGTCTTCAAAGGCTTGGCCTGTCACATCCATTTCCGACAGCAGGGCCTCCTCCTCCTGCAAAAGAATCACAGGCGCTGGCCAAACTGTGACCTGGACCCCCTACAGTGAGCCTGAACATTATATTCAGAGACACCAAACCTAGCGAAGATGAAGGAAGATTCTTGGTGTCAGGGAACACCATCATCCCAACAACCACAAAAACATACTCCCTACAAGTCTGTGCCACAGCAGAGATACTCTGGATTTGAAAGTGCAGAGAAAAGATGGTCACCTGTCACTTGTCTGGCAGAATCAGTTTTGACACAGTCGTTGGCAGAGCTGGGAAGAAACCAACTCCCAATTCCCAGCAGCTGAACAGCTGTCAGATACACCAGGCCAAAAACTCTACATGCGCACAGCTTGACAGCTCCCAGATAACAGGCTGCCAAGCCTCTTAAACTCACTTTGACCACTTCAGCATTGACAATGTAGAGCATGTCTCTTCTGCAATAACAAGAATCTGAATTCTCAAAATGTACACATCAATTCATTGGCTTGCCTCTACCCTGCTGTTTCATTGGATTAAGCCTTTTTTAGCAGAAGGTGTGTACCAGTTCCATGCAAACATATTCACTAGATGAACTGATAAGATAATAACTCTTAAAACAAAACTCTAATCTCTTCCCCCAATGGCTGATTAAGCCAATTCTCCTCTGTGTGCTTCACCAAGGCCACATGTTTAATTGTTTATTTAATGCTAATTGTTATTAAACATTTCCTACCATGGCCTGCCTGTAATACCCCAGAGCTGAGGGTTGAGGGAGTTAATTTTTTGGTGGTTCTTTTGCTTGTTTTCTTTCCTTTTGTAAACAAGGACCAAACTCCCATCTCCGGCCAGATATAAATATACATCCAGATATAAATGATGATACATATATGTGGAGGCCAAAGAACCGGCCAACAGGGAGCCTGCTACACTCCCTTGGAGAACTCATCCATAATCCACAGACCCTGTTGTTACAGAGAGCAAAATTTCTCCCCCAGAGACTATGTTAACCCCTGGTTCACCATTGGTTCTTCCCTTTACTCTCTGCCCCTGTGCCTGCATCCCATTGGTTACTGGTACCTCCCCGCCCCTTGCCTTCCCTATATCTACCCTGGTTTTTCCCCAGTTCAGAGAGCTTCTGTGCTGGTTCCCTTCACAGAGGATCCTGCTCTAACAAAGGGTGATTTCCCTGTGGAATCACTAGCCAGAGCTCCAGTCCTTTCTTCCCTGTGTTGCCTGGGAGAAGCTTCTGCCGAGCCAGACACCTGCTGGGCCAGGAGAGGGACGTGCCTGTGTCTCTGAGAGCTGTCCTTAGGACGCTTATTCAGAAAGGTCACAGCACTCCTGCCATCCCAGCTGCTGTGGCACATATATACATATACAAATGATGACAAATATAAACATCCAGATATAAATTCCTTCTCTTCCTGGAGGCAACCTGAAGGCAGCTCCCTCACAGTTGCTCCACCCAAAAGAGAACTTATCAGAAACTTCTCACCTGCTTAGCCATAGCAAGTTTCTTCTGTAAATATTCAATCTGTTCCTCCACTGCTCGGATCTTGCGGAGGGCATCCTCATCAGCCATCTTTTTACTCTCCTTTTTTTCCTTGTCTTCCAATTCTTTTACCCTCTGCCTCAGTTCTTCGAGCTACAAGAACCAACCAGAAATGACATACACATAAGGATGTGCCCTGAGCATTGTTAAGAGCCTATTTTCCCCAAAAATCTCTGAAACACTCAGGACTGCCTTCAAAGCATGGCAAAAAAAAAACCCACGTCATTTTGACAGAGTATTACAGGCAGATGTGCCACTGAGATGGGCTGTAAGCCCAAGATCTTGACTTCCACACCTTTGAAAATTTCACAGCATCTTTTATCAGAGTAGGAACATCAGTCTCCTGCAATTGTACATGTATGGATATGTGGACAGAGAGCAACTGCTCCTTTAAGGATATCTGGTCAAGGATCTGTTTCCACACAAGAAGACGATAGGAAAAAGAGGAGGTAAAATAAAACATACAGAGACACAAACTTGGCAGAAAAATGGTAAGGGAGGCAGTGATGAGAATGAAACCTGGTCAGTCACATTAAATGATGAAAACACATAGGACTGTGAAAATGCTTATTCCATCAAGTGTGGAATATCTGAGTGTGGGAGAAAGAGAAAACCAGAAACAAAATACAGAGACACAAACCTGACAACAAAAACACAAAGAGAGGAAGAAAACCTCTCTAGTCACAACAGCTGATAGGATTCCAAGAAACCACAGGAACCACTTCCAGGAAGATCAGCTTGGACTTTGTAACTGATGACACTGTAAAGCAGGAATGGCTCCTGAACTGGGAGGGCTGTGGGAATCAAGAGCTGTTCAAATCCAGGGAAATGGAGATCAAGGATGAACAAACTGGGGTTCAACAGAGAAGGGTACAAAAGGAGCCAGTCCCATGGAACATATGGGCAGTCAGTACACATTTGTCTGGCTCAGCCTTGCACATGATCATCACAACCTGTCCTGTTCTTTCTTCTTTTTATTACAAATTTTCTTAAGTATCCCCACGTAACCTATCTTCTTTACCCCATGTATGTGTGCTACACAGAGTAAGTGCTGCCTATAGGTGAGACCTGCTTGTGAAGAAGGTAAAAGGGGCTTGGAACCACAGGGGTCCCAAACAGAGGGACATGCTGGTACTTACGGGATCTGCAAATGGGTCTGTGCTTATGAACTAGAGATTGGTGTGTGTGTGTGTGTGTGCCTGCACTAGCAACTACTCCCTGTTTATTCCAGACCATTCCAATCTCTAAGTGACAAAGCTGAGAAGACAAACAATCCTCAGTCCTGAGGAGAGAAACAACACAGTTCTGCTGCAGAGTATGTGAAAAGAAGCTTAACACATTAAAAAGAAAAAAGAAGAGTAATTAGAAATACCTCAGCTTTTGCCTTCTTCTCAGCTGCCATCAGCTGCACTTTGTCCCTCTGCTCTTTGGGGGCAGAGCGGTACATATCTAGCAACAGTTTCATCTCCTTCTGGCTCTCCTGGGCCTTCCTGGAGAAAGGGAGACAGACCACTGTGAGAACACAGCAGCAAAGCCACACAGCCAGCCACAATATTGCCTGGCAATATTCTCTCCATCACCCACATGGATATGGAGTCATCCTTTGCTCATCTTATGCTGGTAACATAAAACAGCAGCTGAGTACAGGCTGGAAAAGAAATATGTTCAGGCACATGGGTTGAAATGAGGTGGAGATGAAATATATATACTAACAAAAAGCTACAACCTATCCACCTCTGCTTTGAGAACCATCAGGGAGTGGGAACACTCCTGTGTGAACTTCTATGCTATTGTTATGACAGCAACAAATAAATGTTACTTGACCATGAAGTATCTGGTTTGGTAATTCATGCTCTAGGCTATTGTAGGAAAAACACTTCTACATTGACCACATCACAATCAGATACAGAAGGTGTCAAGTCACTCTCTTGGCTCCAAACTTCAATGACGCTGATCCCGTAAAAGCAAGAACATGCAAACACCCCAGGCTTGGGCACTGCTCCCACAGGAAAGGGAGAGACAACAACTCTTACTTGAGCTCAGCCTTCAGCTGCTTGATCACTTCAGCCTCCTTCTTTCTTCCCTCTTCATGCTTCCCTTTCTCCTTCTCTTTCAATTCTCTCTCCTTCTCTGATTCCTTCTGCTTCTGCTTTTCCCGCTCTCGTTCCTTTTCCTTCTCTTTCTCTTTTTCTCGTTCTCTCTCTTTCTCCTTCTCTCGTTCCCTCTCCCTTTCTCGTCTCTCCCGCTCCCGTTCCTCTTCGTCTCGCCTGGCCTTCATTTCATGAACATCTTCAGAAGCAGCCTTGGGAACAGACACTTGGGCAGAAGGATCATCAGGCTCCTGCTTGATCTCTGCAAGTTCCTCCTTTGTGTCTTCAGTGCTGGACTGGGTCTGGAGGAGAGCACTGCCACTGCGAGAGCGGATCTGGCATGGAACAGCAAGAGAGATGACCAAGAAAACAAACGTTTAAGTTCTTAGCCAGGAGTCTTCTTTACCCCCTTCTCCCTTGTCTTCCCAGACGTATGCTTCCATGCCCCTTTTCATGGAACACTACACAGCTACAAAGGAAGAGCATTCATTTGGTCAAAGGAAGCAGTGAAGTGCAGAGCTCCACAGAAAATTTCACTGCATCCTGCACACTGTATCAGAAAGATAAATACATGGGATCTGTTGATACAGCATTGATACAGCATTCCCCCTTCTCCTAAGCACTTCCCCTCTTTTCTGGCATTCCTGCTGTGTTACCTTGCTCAGGTCAGACTGGGCCTCTCTCAGTTTGCGCTTGTATCTCAACACCTCTCCCTTCAGCTGGTGGTTGTGATTCTGGAGGCTGCTGATGAGGTGACGCATCTCACGATTAATTGGGCCTGCAAAAACAGAAATACCTCTGTAACAAACCACACTTCTGTCCACCTTCTTGAGGACTTTCATGGAAATGAAGAACAAGCTAAATGACGATGACAAAGAACAAAGTAAGATTCTTACCATTCTGCCGCACAACAGAGCAACACAAAACACTTGCAGAAAAAAATTATGCCAGTTTTATATGCAACCATTAGTCCTTGCAAATTAACAGTCCTAAGTTTCCACTTAACATTATTTTTCTGCCCATGATCCCATGGGAAATGTGTCATGTTACAAAAGAAATCTGATTTAAATGCTACTATAGAAGTAATTTGCTTCCTCTGATACAATTTAAGAATTACTGCTTTGCTACCTAGATTGTCCTTACAGACCTGGAAATGAATCTGCCCTCACAAGTAATCTTTAATAATGCAAAATATCCTGTCATAAACCAAAATTTTATTTATTTATATGTTTATACCAAAGCGTATTTATTATGCAGCATCAAGAAGGTAGTCAGATAACATGGAACTGGCCTCCCAATAAAACAAGTGAAGAGCTTTATTTTTTGAGATGAAAAGATCTGCCAGAAAAAGTATTTAACAGTAACAAAGAATCAAGCCAGGTGTTCTAGTACACTGTAGCCCCTAATGGGCATTGGTGGGCAACAGCCCACCAATTTAGGCACAGTAGAACAACACCATACCTGCTTGCTCATTGGCAGCAAGTGTCTGTTCAAACTCTATCCTCAACATCTCATACTCTTTGCGGACTTGTGCCAGGGTGTCCTCCAGCTGAATCACCTCAGTGCGTAGCTTCTTGTGAAGGCTGACCTCATCCCTCTGAGAAACAAAAAGGAAGCAGAACTTGGTGCTTTGAACCTCGAGTATCTCTCACCTCATCAATATAAGGTACCACAAGAGCATGAATTATTGCCAGAAACATAAATTTCCTGAGCACCCGCAGAGGCACACAGATCCAGCAGTGACGGTCAGTGGCACAACAGAGTTCCCAGGCTGACGAAGCAGAGGTGTTACCTCAATCAGTTCAACCTGGCGCTGGTGTGTGGCACGGGTGCTGTGGAGCAGTGTGCGGGCCTCATCAAGGTGCACCTTCAGCTGGAGACTCTCGTTATACAAAACAGAAAACTGGGACTGCATGCAGCGATATTCCGGGGTCTCCTTCACAGCCTCTTCCACTGCTCGTCGCAGCTCAACCTAGTTGTGACACAAGAAAAGGCCACAAAAAGGAACATTATCCCCTTGCCTTTGGTTTCTGTCTCAAGACAGGAGAACAGTGAATCATGCTGCCACAAGACAAAAGGAGAACTTCAATAGCACTGCTGTGAAGTAGATCCAAGTGATATGCTTCCGTACTGATTTTAAAGTCTGTGGTCTCTGCATGCACTAGGCTGCTTCTTTTGCGCAACCATATCGTGGAAGTTTTTGACTCTTGGTCCTGAAATAGCTTCACTCAAACATATGAACTTAGAAAACATAAAAAATTGTAATCATCCAGATCAATAAAGACGGACACACAGAAAAGTATGAGAGAACAAAGAAAATGCATATGCAAGTAGGTGTTGTTAGCCTTCTACCAGTAAGACATAATGACTGACAGCAAGAGAAATGAAAAAAATCCCCAGAGGTACAGAACTGAATTCCTAGAAAAAGCTTAGCAATTGTGACTAGCGGTGGCGAACATACAGAACATGCATTCAGCTTAGAGGTAATTAGGGGAAAAAAGTTGTAAGCTAAAGAACGTTTCTCTCTAAACAAACTCATGTGGATAAACAGAATTCAGAGCTGCCTCAAGACAGTTTCAGATCTCTGAAATTTAGGCTCTCCAGACAGACATTTCTTATAACTGGCACTGACCACTAAGATGACATTTGGATTACTCTCTCCATCATACACTTCTCTACTACAGAGTCACAGCTTCTTGCATTTAAAACATCACCACCTTTAAAGCATCACAAACTCATAGGTTGTTTCCTACCTATCCATCCACCACACTGGGAAAGACAAATTCACTGACTCTTTCAAGAGCTTCTCTCCCCACATAAGTTCCCTGATTGTTTCTGTTCCCTGGCTCCACTTGCACAGGCCGTGGGCAAGGTGGAAGAGGGATCACTGCTTGTAAAGAGGTGAAAACAGTTTTAACCAGACATGGTCAAAACAGGCTGAAAGATCAGAACGGGGCACGGGCAGGAAACCATTACAATTTCCAATGGTGGCCACACGGGGTCACCAACACACTGAACAGCAAGTGGAGGCACAGACTCGCTGAATTGTACCTGGAGCAGTTTAACACAGCTAAAGAGCAGGCTCAGAACAGGCACTGATGACGAGCTTTTCTGCAGATACAGCACTGCAAAGCTGAGGGCAGCTCAGAACACCTTCATCCTCACATAGCTACAGATGTCTCACCTTGAGCTTTTCATTTTGTGTTGTTACTTCCTCAAGATCCTGACGTAGTTCCTCCAATTCATTAAGGCGATTCCCAGCAAGCTCTTTATTCTCTTCCAGCTCTGCATTCATCTCCTCAAACTGTTGGGATAAACTGCTTGTAAATCCCACTGTTAATGTTTCTCCTGAGTGTCCTAATGAATTATCTGTTCATGCAGTAACAGCAATTACGGACTGAGCAGTCAGGTAAAGTGACCAAGTCAAACAGAGTCTATTTCCACCAGGTGTTTCACAAGCAGGAAACTCATACACAGACAAACTGGCTTGCCCAGAGTCGCCCAGCTTTCTGGCACAGCATCTAAAATTATCTAACTTAAGTATCTAGATTCTGCTCAAATTGTGGCCCTTGTTCTCCTTGACTTTATTCTTCCCCTTGCCCACAACCAAGCTGACCTTACCTTGCGGGCATTAATGGTGATTGTTCCCCCATAGAGGCTGCTTCCAGCTCCATACACCTTGTAGCCTTTGGAATTTACCTGCAAAAAATGCAAGAGATTTCTTCGTGACCCAATGAAATACTGACAAGAGTGATGCAGCAGATCCAAGACCAAAGAAGATACACTGCAGGTTCTCAGCTCTCCCAGCCAAGTCCTAGAGAGGATGTCACACACCCATCCAACACCAGCCCCACCTCCCAGGTTTCCTGGCCAGCAAGGCAGAGCTTACTCGTTCCAGGACGTCAGCCAGGTGGCGGTTGAGCCTCTGCTCCCTCTTGCGGATCTTGTCAATATCCCACTGAAGGTCATCAATCATGGTCTCCAGGACAGACACGCGGGATTCTGCTGTCTCCACCCTCTCTTGCAGCTTGGAGAACTGCAATCAAAGGAGTGCTTCAGCCAACATGTTACATAGAATCAAGTTTCCCTGAGGCTGCTCAGGAGTCATTTTTCTCTTATCCACCACGCGCTTTTCATCTTTTGCTGTGGTGACAGACTATTCCACGAACTGTCCTTAATTTTACACTGCCCAAATCCCAAGACAGCAAGAAAAATATGACAATACTGAAAATTAAGGAAGAGCAGGAAGCTCCTAATATCTGGCAGAATACAGAGACAGCCACCTCAGCTTATTCAAAGACTTTTTAGATTTTAATATTTTCAATTCCTATTTCCATCTACTCTACAGAGCACCTAAGTGCTGAGGTCTAACACTGAGCAAGACCAGCATTAACACAATTTTTAAATGAACTGAAATCTCTCAAACAAATCCTGCTAATAATGTGAATCCCTTATTAAGTAGGATCATCTTGTAACTGTCAAACAACACAGAGAAACCAAGGAATTCAGACTGACAGGGATGCCAGCTAGACTGTTCCAGGTGTCTACACAGCCCCTTTAGCATCACTTGCCCCCCGTTCCTCTGCTCTCCCCTTTTCTTTTGAAGTTAAATCCATTCAACTCACTGACTTGCTTATTTCCTTTCCTTTAGTCATGTAACAAGCAAAACATTCTGATTTATACAGAAATCCTGTGTACACCTCTCTAAAACATTACTTTCATAACTTTTGAGCCATGCTGCTCCTGTGCCTCTCCAAGGAAATAAGCTGCTTTCCAAACTATGGTAACAAAAAATTACGCTACCAAGCAGAACCCCAGAGCAGATTTCTTTCTCTCTTGTTTTTATACCTCCTGAGACATGACTCTGTGCTTCTCCTGAAGAACATCAACCAGCTCCTGCAGCCGTCCATTCTCATGTGACAGGTAGGAATTCAGCTCCACTACTGCTTCTTCCATCAGTGAAATATCTGAAAGGTATACAAAGAAAAAGAAATTAATGGAAATCAAGGAACACTGATTTTAATTCCTGAACAGCAGAGAGAGAAATAAGAAAACATAAAAGAAGATTTCTGGTTTTAACATCAGTTTACCCTACCTCTCCCACAAGTGCTTCCTGAGGGCCTGGTCTCCATCTAGAGAGAGCTCTGACTTGCACTCCCTAAGCAAAATGCTCTGCAGTTTCACAGTGCTGCACACTCCTAGCATGGGGACCATCCCCTCACACCAGGGATTACTTCAGCTTTGTCTGTACCAGCAACCCAGAGCATGCCCTTGGAATCCAGGGACACCTGAATGCTGTCCAAATTCATGCATAAAACTCTACAACAGGGGATACCAAGTGACAACCACATCACCACAGTGACAAGGGAAACTAGAGCACCTGAGGACAGGCTCACACGGCAACAATGTCAAAGCTACTACAGTTTGTGACTGCTAGCCAGGCACAGCAACACCTCCCTACAGCAACACAAGACGGAGCACACAGAAGGCACACCAAGCATGAGCTGATATTCCATCCAAAGTTTTGTTCAAAAGATTAAAATGCTAACATTAAGCTAATGAAGTTTTTTCAATAGTCATCAGAGTGTAAAGAATCTGCTACATTAATTTTTAGAAGCTGGTCATTTGGCTTTCTCTGCAGAACTCTGCTACATTCAAAACTGACAGCTACACTAAGCACAGCATGCTATTAGATGGGCACCATTTTTCTCAGGAGTCAGTGGAAACTGAGCCGTTGGTTATTCCTACACGTTCTACTAAACTGCAAAGGAGAAGGAGTCCACCATCAGTTTGCAATGCTGATTTCACTTCTTTACTTGTAAGCCTTTTATGTAGTGGCTGAGGGCAGCTGGCTGATAAGGTTCAGCTGTGCCCTCTGACTTCTCAGGCACATGAACACAGTACCGGCAGAAACAGCTGCTTCTTAGCCCAGCATGCTGAGCAGAGCCCAACATGCTCAGCATTCAAGTACAGAGGTAGCTACAATACACTTCTGGCACATGGTCCTTTAGTAGAGGTTTTGGTAACAAGAGTTTGGAAAGCCAAACAGATTCATTCTGGAAAACAAATGCACATGAGAAGGACTAGACCTTAATGTCTACAATGCAGGATCAGGTCCAAGGAGGGGGAGGGGGGCAGATAAGCATTCTTGAATACCTGCTACCTTGGTCGTACCTCCACTATTCAGCTTGTGAGACAGCACATCCACCTTCTCCTGCAGCTTGTCATACATTGTCACAATCTGTGCAACAGCTCGGCGGGAGGACTCCACACGCTCCTGCAGCTGAGATTCTATCTCCTCACTGGTACTGCTGGCTAGAGTGGCCAGGAAGGAGAATGCTGGCTCCAGACCTTCCCCTGGTAACATAAAGAGATGAAAAGAAGTACATGTGTTCTAGAAGGTAGCACATCACTGATCTTTACAACCACAATAAAAGTCTCCATCAGCCTTTTGAAATGGACCTCAGCATTGTCCACAGCAGAAATCCATCTTTCCCACTGTCCCCAGACAGGTGCCTCACCTCGTTCTCTCTCATCTTTGCGCTCCTGATTACTGTCAGAGTCTGGTTCAGGTTCTGGCACCACCAGTGCTTTTCTTTCAGACAAGAAGTCTCCAAGACCTTGGTCCAGGTCAAAGCGTTTAAGGATGATGCGGATATTTTCATCAAACTGAATGATGGGACAGGCAATGCAAGAGAAAGAGTGGATGTGAACAAAGGAAGTACAGTGGTACAGCAGAGACAAGAAAACAGTGTATATTAAGGAACAAAAGCTGTTACCAACCTGATTCCAGTATCGGTTGATGATCAGCAGAGAGGCATCATCGGTGGCCTGCCGACACTCCAGCTTCTCAATGTGCTCCCGCAGCTCATCTTCGATGGCCTGGCGCTGGTCAAGCATCTCTGCAAGCTTCCGGTTCTTGGTCTGCAGGGTCCGGATGTCCAGCTCCTCCTGGGCACAGGCACACGGGACACAGGCCAGGTCACAGAAGGGCTCATACTGACCCCAGAGACATTTTTGCCTCCAGATGAAAAATAGCAAAAGGTGGAGAGGGGGTATGCAAGGAAAACATACCGTTGATGAAACACCACCAAGTTTAATGGTCTCCACTGTGGTGCCTGAATCTTCGACCCCTGCCTTTTTCTCTGGAGGTGCAGAAGGGCCAGGCTCTCCAGCTGCCCGTTTATTGCCAATTCCAGACATAGTGGCTGAAGTGTACAGACTCTCACCTTCTCCAAGTTCTTCCTGAACATTAAAGAACACTATTAAAAGAAATGCCAAATACACATCCACGTGGTCAATTTGTTTGGGGTTTTTAACGTGCTGACCCATCACGGTAACAAGATGCCCAGAACAGAGCAGATCATGGAAGTCAAAAGATTTTGAAAAATATCTGTTGGGAGGAATGGATTAAAAGTGGAAGACTGGTAAGGAGGACTGTAAATCACTCAAGTGACCTTGCAGCTGGGAATAACCCTTGATAAGCCAGTGATCCTCTGGCATTGGCTGAGTTTAAGGGTGCCCACATAGGGCATATATAAGGTCTCATACTGCACCTCTGCCCAAGTGTTGCTTTGGGGATCCCACAAGTAGCAAGGTAATGGAAACAAATCTACTCCTTGTGTTCTAACTGGGAGTTTGTGCCAGCCTGTACTGACTCACACATGCTGGTCCAACATTAAGCTGTAAAAGACACTAGCCTGATCAGTACTGCAAACATAAAGCTGATGGGGAAAATATCCCTTGGTCTGTAACGCTAAAATGGAAATACTGTACCTTATCACCCTCTTTGCAAAAAAATCTTCACCCAGGTTCAGTGGTTCAGTCACTGCTCTTCTGCATTAACAAAAATGAACCAGGTTAGACTTTAGCAGACAAATGAAACGGTATGTTTGTGGCACCAGTTCACTGCAAAACAACCAAACTGTTCTTATTCAATCTACACACAAAGCCAGTCCAAGCTGAGGGAATAAATGAGTCCTATACCTAGAAAGCTCACAAATCCTACGGAACTGAAAAGCAACTCAAGGCTTGTAAAGACCCATTCCAAGAGTTTTCCTGTGTACCAGGAGAGATGCAGACACGTTTGAAGAGAACCCATTCCTAACTCAATGCGGTCTGAAAAGCTCCGGACTAATAGAGAATCACAAACCAGCTGGGGCTGCAAGGGAGGACTGGAGTTCACCTGCCCTGTGCTCCTGCACAAGGCAAACCAAAGGAGGCTGCCAAGGGCCCTGTCCAGGCAGCCTGAGCATCTCCATGAACAGAAACTCAGCCATGGCTCTGGGCAGCCTCTCCAGTACTCCATCACCCTCAACATTAAAACAGGCTTTTCTCATGTCTGAACAGTATTTCCTGTAGTTCCCTAAAATATTATTTAGCAAAATTACAAGTGTAACCTCAAAGGCTTTCCAACACAAATGGAGTGGCTGGGGATGAAAAATTGAACCAATTACATCTTCACTAGACACAAGCTGCATTCTTCTGCCACAGTCACTGATGCTGAGCCAGCCTCTAGATTAAATGAAACCAGAAGTGAACGAAGTACAGACCATATCAGTAAAACCTGACTTGTTCCATCTAAGCCTATAACAGCATTTACAGTCAAACTAGGGGTTATGAACTGAACCTTCCAGTTCTTATCTCTTTTAATTGAGCAGTTCTGCTGAAAGCCACAAGGCCATTGCATTCTGAAGATGAAGCTCATACACTGCTTTGTCAAACCTCAGCATTTCGCAAGCATCTCAGCTTGGAATTGCCCTTCACCAGATGCAAAACAGTATAAAGATTATTTCTAAGTGAGTTACTGAAACAGCACATATGGGATCCTGTGAAGTATCGTTTAAGAAAAAACATTAAATTACATCTCAAATTAAAAAAACAAAGACAACTGCCACAGAACCATTTTATTTCTCTCAGCAGCAGCACTGACTTTAGCTGGAATTCCAGGAACATTGGAAGGGAACAGCTGTCACTAGAAACATCTCATGTATCCCATGTCACTCCAGCCACCACTGTCCACTGCCTTTCACACTTCTTGTCCACGGACAAAATACCCCTTCCACTGCCTCCTGGCACCACCCTCCTCAGCCCCAGCTCCCCTCTCACCACCTCCTCACACACTGTACACCAGACCCCAGCTCACTAACTTTCTATGACCACAGACCCTCTCTTTCACATAATCATTTAGAATGGGAAAAACCTCTGAGATTGAATCCAGCCTATGAACCAACGCGTTTTGTCAGCCACTCCATGGCACTGAATGCCACATCCAGCCAGGGACAGGGACTCCACCACCTCCCTGGGCAGCCCCTTCTAGTGGCTGACAATCCTTTCTGCTGCTCACACATGGAAGAGGTAGAGAGCTCTAAGCATGAATGTACATTTCTTTGAATGTCAGATTTATTTCCTTTTTGACACAGAACAGCTGATTTACTCTGCTAACGAACAAAGTTTTACTTACCCTTAATTTGCTTAAAGATGGACTTCTGATGACAAGTCCTATAGATTGAAACTGAAATTTGACTTTTTCTCACTTACTACCATTTTACAACTAAATCTAAAACCTTTACTACATCTGCCACCACTAGATGTTCCTTCTACAGTACATAAACTACACTACACACATATAAACCTGTATTTACGAACAGACACAGAACTACAGAAATAAAAGCACTGTGCAAACTTCAAAGCTGCTATTTGAGTTTATATTCCCCAGCACGAACTCCAGACAAACAACGTTACATCCACAAGCCTAATGGGGGCTTTTCCATGCCTTCAGGTCAGGTTCAGCAAGAATATCTTAGGCATGGAAGGAGAAAGGGGAAAACTGCCAACCCCTGCTCTACCTGGCCCTAGCAAGGCACGGTTGGGTTGCTGTGTACTGTTCTGGACTCCTCAGTACAAAGAAAAGGAGCTGCTGGAGAGGGTCCAGTGGCAGCCACACAGATGATGAGGGCTCTGGAGCATGTCTTATAAGGAAAGACTGTGATATCTAGGCCTGGTTAGTCTAGAGAAGACTGAGGGAATCTCATTAATACACACAGGTATCTCCAAGGTGAGTGCCAAGAGGGTGGTCCAGATTCTTTCAGTGCTACCCAGCATTGAATGAAGAATGAGGACTGGTGGCCATAAACTAAAACACAACAAGTTCCACCTAAACATGAGGGAGAACTTCTTTTCATTTATGGTGGCAGAGCACTGGAACAGCTGTCCATGGACGCCACAGACTCCCCCCCCCGGAAATATCTCAAATCCACCTGGATCTGTTCCTCTGTCACCTGATCCAGATGACTCCGTCTTGGCACGGGGGTTGCACTGGGTGATCTCAACCCAAATCAAACAGAATCAAGCTATTCTGTGATTCAGCTTCCCACGCCAGCCGTTCCCACACCTCCTCCGCTCTCCCACATCCCGCGAGGGTCCTGCCCCTGCCCCGTCATCTTCCCACAGCGCCAGGCGGACACGCCGTGGGCCTGTCCCTCCCTTCCTGGGTGTGCACTGTCTCCAGCCCCCCGCGACCCCTCCTTCCTCCGCACGCCCCCACCCCGGCTCGCCCCGGCCTCGGCACCCCTCACAGACCCGCCGCGACCGCCTCGCCGCCGCCGTCGCGCCCCGTCCCACCGGCAATGGCCTCCGCCGGCCGCCCCTTCCGGTCACCCTTTCGCCCTCACCCATCATGGAGGCGCCGCTTTCCCCTCGCACCCACAGCAAAGATGGCGGCCCGGGCGGAGTCGCTCCCGCCCACACGCGGCTCCGGCGGAGCAGCCGCCTCCCTGCCCGCCTCCGGAGCCGGGTCTCGGCCGGACGGGGCGGAAAGCGCGTTGGAGTTGCCGAACGTGGGCGAAATGTTCTGTGCCAGCCGCGGTGTGGCAACAGGGCCGGGGCCTTCGGTACTAGAGAGGCCACACCCTTGCTCCTCTCCAGTAGCGAGCATGTTTTGCTTTCGTCAGTGCTGTTTGTAGATTAACTCTGTGAATTGTTGTGCAGATACAACACAGTAGACGACGGAAAAATACATCTGTATTAATAGCTGAAATATTTTTGTGAAGAATACTTGAGATACTTTTGTGAAGAAAGTGGGGGACGCAAGCAATCCAGTGCCAGTGCAGAGGAACTGCAGAGAAAGTCCTGCAGCAATTTGCATTTACGTAGAGTCCACCGGGAGTGTGACAAGTAGGGCTACCTTTTCCTGAACCAAATTATATTTAGTTATGAATTTGAGTGACTGAAACAGAGTGTTTCTTAGAAAGGATGTACACATGTTTGTAGCTTAAGCAGAGGGGTGCCTGGTGTGAAGAATACCACCAAAAACCTAGAGATGAACTGAATAAAAAACGTGTGGTATGCGGAATAGAAAGGACCACTATAACTCGGAGAGTAGTTATAAGAGTAGGTATGAATTTATTCAGCGCTGAGGTGCATGGGGATATCTCCTCCAAAGGCATGCACACCTTGGAGACTTGTTTCTCCCTTTTTATTCTCTACAAATTAGGATTACACAGTACGCCTAATACATATTCATTTGCTAACCCCGCCTGTCCCCGCTTAGTATTAAAATTAGTTCCACGCCTATTTGCAGCTGCGCACTGCTCCTTGTTGGTCACTGGTGGTCTTCTGGGGGTCTTTGGGGCTGAAGTCAGCATTTTTCCTTCGGCTGAACTTTTTACCTTGTCTCTTTGCGCATGCTCCTTTCAGTTCTTTTGACCCCCCTCTTTCCATTTCCTCTGGCTTAGGGGTCCAAAAGAATCCAAGGAAACCCCTCATCCTATGGTGCATTTAGGCTTGTATCCTGTTTACGTATTCCAGCTCCTTACCTCATCCTATCGTCTTTATTCTCTTCCTGCTATTATAGGAACAGTCAGTATTTCACATGGGTTTTGTAGCCCCTTCTTTTATGCAAAGCAATTTTACAAATGATTCCTAATTCTTAATTTCTCTGTTTCATGTGCAAGGAACAGACTAGAGAGGAGACAATTTTGAGCTTGCAGTGGTGGTGTCTTCGGGGTGCATCCACAAAAGTATGCTTGGATAGAATGATTCTCCTTCTGTAAACAAGAAATGCACATCATTGTGACGAGGATTGTGCTGAGCATCACCCATTACCTATTCCAGACCTCTATTCCAAAAAAAAAGGACCTACAAAACCTCAATATTGTCTCTCCCTCAAGCTCTAAGAGTTGTAGCATCCATCAGTTTGCTATGAAAGCCAAAGACATGGGTGTGCAATGCATCCTCTTTGGTAAGGTGGGAGGTAGAGACATAGCATTCTGAACTATTCACATATTACCCAAATGTGTCTGCACATATGTAGGTAAATTTAGAGCTTTGGGACACCCAGGACAGTTCCAAAAGGGATCTTTGACCCAGAGGAACTGTGCTGCTTCCAAGAGGAAAGGTACATGGCAGATGGTGTGAGAGCTGATCTCTCTCACATCTGTTGGTGGACCTGAGATCGTGGTGAGCAGAAGGCTCTGCCCTGGAGGGCAGAGGGAAATCCTCTCTTTTGTGACAAGATGTGTGTGCCTGGAGTCTGCTGAGGAAATAGCAGAGCACAGATTCGTCCCAAATTGGGGAGCAGAACAGCTTTGGCCAATCAGCTCCAGGTGCTGTCAGTGGAAGATGAAGAAAGAGATTGCAGGTTGCACACGCAAGGAAAGAGGTTGGACAAATGGACCCAAGGACAAAAGAAGTAACCAGCCTAAGATAATAAGGTGGAAAAGCAACATCTCCAGGCAACTCAGAAAAGCAAAATAGTACCCAAAGCATTCACAGCAGACTAACTGTCCTAAAAGAGATAACCAGATTCCAAATTCAATGGAGCAAACCCTTGTCCATTAATAATTCTGTGGTAAAGGTGCATTTTTGTGTCAGCACACAGATCAGCCTTTCATTTCCTAGGTTGTTTACTGGAACTACAGCACTTACTTTGTTATAACGCAGTGCCAGGCACCACAGGAGAGCAGGTATCAAACACAGCCCTCAATGTGTCCTGTGGCAGCTGGCAAATCTGTTCAGTACCTACTAGATCAGATCATAGAGGTGAAGTAAAGGAAGGAAATGTCTCAGAAAGAAAAAGTAAGAGAAGAAATAGAAAATGTGTGTTATAAATGAGTAGCCAATTTGATTAATAAAAAAGGTATTTATTCTTTAATCAAAATACAATCATAAAAAGGCACAAGCAAAAATCAGTTTGATGCTGTACCAGGCAAACAGTGTCAGGTGGGACAGGGGGGGGTCTCTATAGCACCTCTCCACCGTGCTTCACAAACTGAGCCTGTCTCAGGGTGCTTTTTATATGTTTTCATGCTTTTTGGGGGTCTCTTGGAATACACTTCTTGCAGATAAATATTCATGCTATTTTGGGAGTATATATTGTAATCTTGCCGGGTTTCTTGGAAATACACTTCTTGCAGATAAATATTTATGAGTGCATTATAATCTTATCAGATGGAGGTTTCTTGGAAGTATACTTTTTGCAGACGAATATTCATGTTGGCCTTGCTGCATGTCCCTATAATCTCGCCTGGGAAGGTTTCCTGGAAATATTCTAGGATTTTTATCAGACAAGATTATAACTTTAGCACTAATTAATTCATGCTATGTATCACAGTCCCTCCCGTTTCTTTATTAATTCATTCATTTGTGCTTTTAGGAGAGATTTTGATACAGTTCACTTATTCTTTAATTTTATAATCAGTATTTACAAGACTTAACAATACTTTTAAAAGACTTTACAATACTTTTTCTATACTGCTAATCAGTGTATAAAATTAATATTTTTTTATAAGATTGGTTATACTAGTATTTGATTATTTTTATTTGGATGCTCAATTATATATCAGTGCAAGTGCCTGTTGTATCCTGAGTTATGTTTTGACTGCATAGTAGCATAATGTTACTTGTAAAATACTTTTTTTATGCTTCTTCATGTTATCTCTTAAAATTCATTTCAATCATGTGTGAGCTTCAAATCTGGCTAGAGCTTCAGCATCTCTGCTCTATTTTTTTTCAATTTCATTATCTTAGATATTTTGGATCTTCTCTTGGATTGACCAGTTTTCATTCTAGCTAACTCATGATCAATGGGCACTGCTGCTATTTCTCTGCTTTGGACAACAGAACGGATTAGTCAGATAAAACATGGTATGAGACAAGGCAGAAATAATAACTCTATTATTGAATATAATATTAAAAATTTTATTTTTTTTCTGCTAAATTTTCTTTCTAAACAATTGATTTTACTATGAAGCTTGAAGGATAGAATTTTAAATTGGGATGTGTGTTATTAATTTAACATTTTTTACTAGCTGAGCAACAACTTCTTTGTTATAATCAATTTCTAAATAACATTCAGACATGTTAAACTTTTCACAAACTCTACTTTCTTCAGTTTATAAACAATTTAATGTCACCCGATTTTGTACACTGCTGCTTGAGTTTGAGCTATTTGTCTGGTTATTAATTTAAACATATAAATGGGAGTTTTATATTTTTAACTGCCATGTTGCGTCTAAGTAGCAGGTCTATAACCTTATTCATTCTGGGAGCTGCTTGTCATATTTTTATTTTGGGTTCTCCCAAAGAGACTTTTTTTGAGCATACTTCTAGCTGCTCATACAAAGGTTTCTCGAAGGTGTTCCTTTTCTCAGTAAGAGAAAAAATTTAGGTTAAATAATTCTTACGGTACAGCTGCTTTTTGAATTTTAGGGCAACAGACTATATGCTCTTTCTTTACAAATTTAAAACATTCCATCTGGGGCTTTCTAATCCCTTAATATCTTGGGGGTTTTCCCAGAGTCCTTTTAATGTTTTTATTCTTTTAAAAGGGTTAGCATAATTCTCTTTACACTAAAACAATTTCTCTATTTCATTAAAGGTACAGTAGTATTGTTTTGCATGCTCCAATATTTATTTGGGCTTTGCAGCCACAACCAGGTAGTGCTCGAATTTGTGGTATATAGTCTTTTGCATGGAGTTTTACTTACTCTTTTAAAATGTCTTGATTTCCCTTTTCTAGCAATGCATTTTTGACTCACAACTGTGTTTACTAATTGTTTTTTAAATTCGTTTACACTTTTCTTTTGTTTGTAAGGCCCCACATCATTTTTTTAGTAAAAGAAAATATTCTTTTCTTTTGGGACAGGGCAAACCCAGCTGCGTTCCTCTTGGTGCAAGATTCCGGGCAACCCAAACTGATTATCTAACCATGTCACATGAAGCTCATTGATATTGGTCATAACATAGAATTCATGTGAGTGGCGGCTGCAAATGCAAATATTCGGTGTGGTGGCCAATATGTACAAGCTGGTAGCATTTGGAACAGTCTCTATGAGCTTGTAGAGGTATGAAGCACATTAGTATCTACTATTTAAGAGGCCTGGTATGATTTATTCTTCTACCTCTCCAACCTACTGGGCTGCTACCAGCAGTCGGGTAATGCATCTTCTCGGTAGCAAGAATAGAGATCAATCCAGTCTTGCCTTCTTGCAATTTATAATGTGCTGTTACTTTTTCTGTTGCCACTTTTTTCACCGGGTTTAACCTTGTCCTGACTTTTAGCTTTAATATAAAAACATTCAGGTACCCAATTGTTTAAATAACACTTTATTTTTTCAATTTTTACCAGTTGTTGGGAAAAATTGTTTATCTCAAAATGAAAAATTCCTTACTATTTTTCACTTTCTAATAGAAGATGCCTCATCTGAACTGCAATCTCAAGCGTTTTCTTGGTCTGCTTTTTTTCTGTTCCACACATTTACAACAGAGGAGGTTCTTTGGTTTCTTAGCCCATGTACAATGTCTATACTACAAATTTTCACATTTAAGACAGTAAAAACACACTCAAGGTTCACAATTACAATTAGGAAATTGACAAATTACTTCCCTAGAATATTATAAAAGATATTTAAAGAGTTGTCGTGATAAGCCAACTTTATCAAGGTTGTCTCTGGAGTTTTTACTGTAGGTCTCCTGGGGTAGAAGCAATTTTTTATATAGGTTCAGGTGGAGGTTGTATTGGTCCTTCAACTTGAGAGGTGTGTGTCTATATTTTTTCAGCATTCTACACAGCTGTTTCTGTAGTTAAAAGTATTCAATATGGCCTTTCTCACTCAGGGGCTAAGTTTTCTTCTTTCCTTTTTATCAGTACTCAATCTCTTACTGGATTTTGTGAACAGCAAAGTCCAAAGGCAGGGTCTGTACCAGCTGAGTTTTTTGTTGAAGAGATCTCACAAGAGACAGAGCCACATATTGTTCCAAATATACATCACTTATCTCTACTCCTCCCCCCCGCACCCCCCCCCCCCCAACTAAGCTGAGAATTACAAGGATAAATAATTCCAAACATCAATTCAAAGGGAGATAACTGAGTATCTCTCCTGGGTTTGGCTTTTATTTTTGCCAAAGCTAGTGGCAAGAGCCATACTAACGGTATCTTAGTTTTTATCACTAGGTTTAGAAGGTGTTTCTTCATTTTTTATTAATTCTTTCAACTTAGCCTGAACTTCGGAGGTGCCAGGGGGTGTGGAGGTTTCATTCTATTTTTAAAGCAGTCATAACTCTTTTGAGAATTTTTCAAGTAAAATGAGTTTCCCTGTTTCAAAAATGCTTTAATAACTGGTCTTGTAGTTGCTGAAATGCTTGGAAATGCTTCTGGCTACCTTGTTAACTGATATACTATCACTAGAAAAATGTAAATCTTTCCATTCAAGGCATTTCAGTAAAATCTACCTGGCATTTCTTGAAGGGACATACAGCTCAAGGCTTTTTCTTTGGCAAGTTTCTTTGTAACTCTGTTATTTGTTTCAGCACAAATCAAACAACTATCAATAGCTCACTTTGCTAGAGTGAAAGGATTCACAGCATCATACATTTTGAGGAAGCCAGTCCTTGGGCCTCAGCCACTATGAGAACTGTGGCTGCACAGTTCTGCAGATACTGGGGACTCCATGCTTCCCTATTTTTGTATCAAGTCCACCCTAGGGGTAGGGAGGTGACTAACAAATTAACCAAGGAAAGATAATAAAATATTTCTTAATGTTTTCTTATAACATCCACAGAGGAAGCTGCAGGATAAATGCTTAGGCCTGCATAGGGACACCACTGTCTTTACAAGGCAGCAGTTGCAGAGTCAGCTTTAGGATTAGAACTTGCCAATTCTGGCTTTTTACAATAAAACACACAAAAAAGGTGTGGGGGAGGGCATGGTCCCCTCTAAACTTTTGGCTTTGTATAAAACTTCATGCAGACGAATGAAATCTCTAAATTAATTTACTACAATTTTTACAATTCTCTCAGAGAAAGAGCTGAGCTTACAGAAGAAACTACAATTTTCACAACTCTTTTGAACAATCAAAAATTCTTTTGACAATTTTTCCCCTTCAGGGATAAAAATTAAAGAGGCTCGAGAGGCCTCTTTTTATGTTTTTACTAGGACACCTACTTTAAAAGTTAACAAAGGCTTCAGGTTGGTGGGTCTCTGGTATGATGAGAGCCTTTGACACCTTTAACAATCCATTTCTATTATTTTCTGGATTCCTCCTCCTGAGAGTCCAGTTCTTTTGCAGACATTGATGTTATGAATGGACCTTACCCGAGATCCATGTTTTGCACCACCAGTTCAAAGTTAAAAGGTGTTCCTTGTAACCCCTGTCCTATTTCCGCTTCGGTTGGGTCACTGCTGGGGCTGGCTGCTTCCCAACATGGCGACTGGAGTGTATGCAAATCAGCTACCAAAGAATGCCATCCCAGACAAGAAACCCGACGCATGGAGTATCAATGCACAAAATAAAAGGACCAAGAGCGACACCCTGGAGTCGGGAACGAGAGGCGCCATCCACCAGCTCCACTCTCCTCACCGTGACATACATGAGACTTGCCAGGAATGACACTCCTGGACCTTTGAGCCAGCGGGGACTCCGGGTATACCTGCAAGGACGGAGATCTCTGCCTACATTGCACTCCAGTAGGAAGAGCTGCATTCCTCCTCCTCCAAGTCACTTTGGGGAAGCAGTGACGGTGTGTGTGGGAAGCTAGGGCCCGACGTTCAGAAGATATCGGGATGTAACAGAAAGACAGAGTCACCCCCCTCCTCCATAGTGTATGGTAATTGCCCCGTAATTAGCCAATAGCACCTAGCTGTGATGAAAGCAGATGAAAGTAACACTGTAAACCTAGGTTATAAAGTGTCAAATTCTCCAGCAATAAATGCCATTTCTGCCATCCATCACATTGATGTTGTGTGTGGTTTGGACCAAGTGGCCAGGGAAGGCCACCGTGCTGTTCCTGAACCAGGGTGTCTGCCTTGCTGAAGGCAACAGGTGTGCGCATGACCCGTTGCGCTCTCACCCTAAGCTGATTCCAATAAAGGCAGTAAGAAACGAGAAGAAGGTCTCCTTGCCCTGTTTTTATCAGCTGGGGGCTCGTCTGGGAGCACCACGCCCACTGGAGACCCCCAACAGTACAGCCGCCTACTTCGTGGGACCCTCAGGAATTGCTGGTGTCCCCCGGATCCTGGGAATCAGCAAGGGATAAGCGACGTGAAGGAGCGCTGGAGTGGTGAGAACATCCAGTGGGGGGAATAGAGGCATGCGAGTGGGGTGTGAATGAGACAGGGGCCAGCAGCTCGGACCCCCGAAGTGAGTGTGGACCCCTCAGTACCGCGGTTCCGGACTCCCACAAGGGGGCCAGCTGGGAACAGGGGGAAGTGGGTGTAAGATGGAAGATTGAGGCCCCTCTGGATAGGGGATCTCCCCCTCCAGGTGTGCGGAAGAAACTTAGTGAGTGAGCGGCACGAAAGGGTAGGCCTTCCATAATTGGATAGGGGTATAGGGAGGGGCAAGCAGTGTGGCAAGCCCTGTTAGGTACCTAGCCCCAAAGACAGAGGAACAGGGAGAGGCAAGTGGAGTTGCAAGCCCCGCTGGGACCTTGCCTCAGGAAGAGGGTCTAGTGGACCCTAACTTGGATAGGAGTATAGGGAGGGGCAAGCGGTGTGGCAAGCCCTGTTAGGGACCTAGCCCCAAAGATAGAGGCATAAGGGAGGGGCAAGCGGAGTTGCAAGCCCGACTGGGACCTTGCCTCAGAGAGAGGGTCAAGTGGACTCCAGTAAGACTGACAAGCAAAGCTACAGGCCCCGTTAAGACTTTGCTTCTGGAAAATAGGGTGTTGGGAGTCCAAGTGTTAGGCAAGGCGTAAGGGTAGTAGAGAGGGTGAGTTGCTTGAAGTTCAAGATTTGTGTTGCCTGTCGTTAATTTTCAGTTCGAATAGAGGCACAGTTGAATTTCCTTTTTGGAAGATACTCCTTTGTATGGTGAAGGCCAGGAAAGTTTAGTTGCAGTTTGGATTTGTGTTGCCCGTCATTAAATCTTAGTTTGGGTAGGGGCACATTATCCATTTAGTTTGAGGCCTAGAAATATGGGAGGGTACGTGAGCAAGAGAACAAGTACTAAAAAAGATAAGGAAAAGAGAGCCAAGAATATCCCTTCCAATAGTCCCTTAGGGAAATTATTGGACAGATGGGAAGATTGGGAAGTAACGAAAGAGCTTAATAAAATAAGGATGATCCACTTCTGTGTGGAAGTGCGACCTAACTTAGACCTACCAGGACAATGGCCGTGGGTCGGGACTCAAGACCTGTGTATGTGCAGACAATTGAACGAATACCTAAAGACACAGGACGAGTCTGACCTGGAGGAGGTACGGTATGCTGCATGTTGGTTAGAAAATGCAGCAAGAGATAAGGAGACAAAGATCTGTAGGTTGCAGAATAGAGAGGAGAAGATTGAAAAAGAGGAGGGGAATGGCAAAAAGTGGGACCCCCTCAATTACTTGCCCCCTCTGAACTCTCCTACTATTCCCCAAGTCACACTTCCAGCTCCCTCTCAAGTCCTCCTGACCCCTCCTACAGCTATCCTTCCTTTATCACCCCCGCCTTTTCCAATGACTACCTCTCCTACAACCCCAGCATGTTATCCTTCCCCAGCTGCTATTCCTTTACCCCCTCCTAATTGGAATCCAAGCAAACCGTCATCACTGTCATCACCATCACCTTTGCAAACTTCTTGTGATCCCCCACATACTGTCACCTTACAGTCTGATGCTACCACTAACCCCCCAAGAGGGACTTACCTCTCAAGCAGATGATTCCAAGGCAGATGATGGACTGTTGTAGTTGATAGCTTGAAAAGTATTTTTTCCCATCTTTTAGTTGTGATTTCCCCCCCCTCCCCAGCTTCTCTTTCTCCTAATTGTTTACCTGGCATCAAGTTACCATGGTTACTGAAGTTTCTCTCCTCAGCCCCACGGCGAGAGGCCAGATAGAGTAAAGAGAAGACCGTGCTGGCATTTCCAGCTGCTTGAAGTTTCTTTAGCCCAGGAAAGCACGGGGTTGGGAGAAGAGAGACCCTTCTTTCCAACACGGAAGTTTCTAACTTTGTTTTTCCTGTCCCAGAATGCCTCTGAGCTATGGAAGCTGGGAGGGCATGCTTACCTTCCCTTCCCTTTCTTTCCCCCCTGTGTTGCCAGGAAACCAAGCCCCCCCCCCCCTCTCTCCCCCTCTGCCCCTCTGTGGAGAATACTCCTACACCTTTGTGGGCATTTGAAGAAGTTAGTGTCTGTTATTTCTTATCTTGGTGTGTGTAATCTTGATTTGTAGAAAGTTTGTAAGAGGTACTAACTGAGAAAAATAATTGGTTCTTTCTCTGATGTTCCCACCCTCTGAGAAACCCTGTTAAAAGAAACCCCCCAGACCCCAAATCCTGGGTCTCTCGTCCTTTGGATTCCCCTTCACAGAAATAAACTGTGGAATGCAAACCAGAGAGAGAGTCCCCCCCTGATTTCTTTACTCGCTCTATAGACTTGGATTCTTGAAGAAAATCAGTGAACCCCACAAACATATGCTGGCTCGAAACTCGAGTGAAGAGAAACCTCATCACTGAGCTAGCCGGGCCACTCGAGAAGATCGAGTCAATGGACCATATTGTAATACTTGGTCCAGGACCTGCAAGGTAGAAAAGTTCTTCCCTCTTAGGGAGGTTCCTATGGGTGGGGCAGCTGGTGGCATTGGGTTTGTGAATGTTCCCTTGACCACCTCAGAAGTCAGAAGTTTCAAAAAGGAAATAGGGAATTTAGTGGAGGACCCGGTGGGAATAGCTAATCAGGTTGACCAATTCCTAGGACCCAATACATATACATGGGGGGAACTTAATTCTATTTTTAACATACTGTTCTCCCCGGAGGAAGTCTGACTAGTAAGGGCGGCGGGAATATGCTGGGGCCCCCAGGAGATCAAAAAATACCCGTAGCAGACCCCAACTGGGATCCCAATGAGGAAGAAGGGAGGAGGAACATGAGGGAATATAGGTCCCTGATGATGAGAGGCATAAAGGAGTCAGTCCCCAGGGGGAATAACACTAAATTGTCATTTGATGGCTCACAGGAAAAGGATGAAACTCCAGCAGCATGGCTGAACCAATTAAAATGGAATTTCCAGCTGCATTCAAACATTGACCCAGATGGCCCAGAAGGCCAGATGCTTTTAAAAGTACAGTTTGTAACAAGGGCTTGGCCAGATATTAGGAGGAAATTAGAAAAGATGGAAGACTGGCAAGAAAAAGGTATTATTGAGCTCCTAAGGGAGGCCCTCAGAGTGTATCTATGAAGAGAAGAGGAAAAAACTAGAACAAAAGCTAAGACAATGGTAGCAGTTGCTAAAAAAGGTATAGGATCAGAGAGAGGGAGACTGGCACCAACCAGTCATGAGAGGACAGGGCCAGTAAAACCTTGGAGGAAGTATCCGGAAAGACCAGGAAGGCCAAGAGTAGGACGTTGTTTCTGCTGTGATGAGGCTGGGCATTTTAAGAAGGACTGTAAAAAGTTAGGGTTTGATGAAGCCATTGCCAAAGAACAGGACCTTTTGGAGAGAGTTTTAAAAGGTGATGATTAGGGGTGTTGAGGACTTTATATAGTGGAGAACCCCATGAAACATCTGACAGAGCCCTTGGCAAATTTTGAAGTGGGTCCATTGAGGGAAGATATGGAGTTTCTAATAGATACTGGGGCTGAAAGGTAACATAAACAAATTGCCATCAGGGGTCACCTTAAGTGAAAAGACTTGTGAAGGAGCAGAGGGGAAACCATTCAGAGCTCCTGTGATTGAAAATGTAGAGATATGGGGAAATTCTAAACAATGCAAAGTGAACTTTATTTACTTACCAAAGCTAGAGAGTAACTTATTGGGGAGGGACCTTCAAGTTCATTTTGGAGTGGGAGTAATTCCTGAGGATGGGAAGATGGTAGTAAAAATTATGGCACTTACCCAAAAAGAGATGAAAGAAATTAACCCAGAAGTATGGGCTGGGCAAGGAAAAAGGGGACTCTTAAGGATACCCCCAATAACAGTGGAAATGATGAAAGATACCCCACCAGTGAGGGTTAAACAATACCCTATCTCACTGGAGGGAAGAGAGGGGTTGACCCCGATAATCAGACAATTATTAGAAGAAGGAATTCTAGAACCCTGTATGTCCCCCCACAACACACCTATTTTGGCCGTAAGGAAGGCCGATGGAAGTTATCGGCTAGTGCAGGACCCATGGGAAGTCAACAAAAAGAGTGTCTCCAGGCACCCAGCTGTGCCAAATCCCTACACACGCCTCAGTAAGGTGCCGAGAGAACATCAATGGTTTACAATCATAGATTTGAAGGATGCCTTTTGGACATGTCCCGTTGCAGAGGAGAGTAGGGACTGGTTCGCCTTCGAGTTGGATGATCCCGCCACCAGGAGAAAACAACAACTTAAGTGGACACGTCTACCCCAGGGATTTTCAGAGTCCCCCAGCCTCTTTGGGCAATCATTAGAGAAATTGTTAGAACCATTTAACTCAGAAAAAGAAATACAAATTCTCCAGTACGTGGATGATCTATTAATCTCGGGGGAAAACCAAAGTCAAGTAAAGAATACCAGTATATGACTCCTGAATTTCTTAGGTGAACAAAGACTGAAAGTATCACAAAGTAAATTACAATTTGTAGAACCAGAGGTGAAATTCTTAGGCCCCTTGATTGGAAAAGGATATAAAAAATTAAGCCCGGAGAGGATTTCGGGGATCCTGTCCATTGAGTCTCCAAAAACTAAGAGAGATGTGAGGAAACTGCTAGGGCTAGTAGGATACTGCAGGTGGTGAATAGAACAATATTCAGAATGTGTAAGGATCCTATATGAAAAGTTAGTCAGCCCAGACCCCATACACTGGACAAAGAAGGATGAAGCACAGTTGCAAAGTTTAAAAAGTAAATTGTCCACAGCCCCAGTCCTGAGTCTACCAAACCTAAGCAAAGGGTTTGACTTATTCATAAATACAGAAGGTGGGACAGCATATGGGGTACTAACCCAGGAGTGGGGAAATTGCAAGAAACCTGTGCCATACTTATCTAAATTACTGGACCCAGCAGCAAGGGGATGGCCAGTGTGTCTACAAGCAATTGCAGCTACTGCCATCTTGCTGGAAGAGGCCCAAAGATTAATACTGCATGGGAAAATAAAAGTGCATACCCCACACAATTTGAGAACCGTGCTCAGCCAGCAAGGACAGCAGTGGCTGACTGATGCCCAAATTTTAAAATATGAAATCATTCTGATGAATACTGACAATTTAGAAATTGTCACCTCTAAGTGTTTAAACCCAGCCCAGTTCCTCTCTAGGGAACCCATAGAAAATTTGGAACATGATTGTATTGAGCTCATAGCATTACAAACAAAGGTGAGAGAAGATCTAGAAGATAGACCTTTAATGCATGGGGAAATCATATTCACAGATGGATCTTCAAGAATGACAGGTAGAGTGAGTGTCTCAGGGTATGTGGTAGTAAATCGGGAAACGATGGGAGTAATAGAAAAAGGGAAATTGCCACCAAGTTGGTCAGCACAAAGTTGTGAGCTTTATGCTCTTAAAAGAGGACTGGAATTGCTGGAAGAAAACTCAGGAACCATTTACACCGACTCAAGATTTGCATTTGGAGTGGTACACATATTTGGGAAGATCTGGGAGGAAAGAGGTTATATCAATTCAAAGGGGAAGAATATAATTCATGAGAGATTAGTTAAACTACTTTTGGAGGCCCTACGAAAACCAGCAGAAATAGCCATAGTTCATACAAAAGGACACCAAAAAGGTAATACTCTGGAGGCGAGAGGAAATAGGATAGCTGATCAGGTGGCAAAAGAAGCTGCATTGAGACTGGGGAGCCCAGTTAAGACTCTCCACTTAAAAGAGACACAGGAACAAAGAGAAGGAGGCATGGAAACTGTATATAGTGAGAAAGAGAAAAAAACAATTAAAGAATTGGGATTGCATCAAGAGGGGAGGGGGAGATGGCTGACTTCAGATGGGTGACAGTTTTTAAACCAACCCTCAGCCAGAAAGGTACTCACTGAATTACATGGACAAACACATTGGGGAGTGCAGGGATTATGTGATCACTTCCCGAGGGAAAATCTACGTGTGGGCGTGTATGGGTTAGCTAAGGCTATCACTAAGGGGTGTGTAATTTGTCAAGAAGTTAATCAGAGAGTAATGAGAAAAACAGAACTAGGGGGGAGGGAACTAGCTCAGAGACCATTTCAAAGTGTGCAGGTAGGTTTCACAGAGATGCCTCTGTTGCAAAGTTATAAACACCTCTTAGTCATAGCTGATCACCTAACCCACTGGGTGGAAGCTTTTCCTACGAGAAAAGAAACGGCCCAAGTGGTAGTCAAGATCATGCTAGAAGACATCATCCCACGATACGGACTAGTAAATTATATAGACTCAGACCGGGGTCCACATTTCACAGCAAAAGTGTTGCAGCAGGTCATGGAGGCGTTAGGGATAAAGTGGGAATTACATACTCCATGGCACCCTCAGAGTTCCGGCAGAGTGGAACGAATGAATAAAACTCTGAAAAATGTGCTCACCAAATTAATTGAGGAGACAAAAATGAATTGGTTAAAGTGCTTGCCTCTAGCTCTCCTATGAGTCAGGACCAGACCTCCAGCAGACATAGCAGTTTCCCCATATGAGATGTTGTTCGGGCTTCCCTTTCGCACTGCTTTCTTTGGGATTGGAAAATATTCAGATGGAGAAACAGCTACTCAAGGGTATCTAAAGACTATAAGAAGAACTTTAAAGAACTTACGTAAGAAAGGGTACCTCCCCCAAACTTCTCCATTAGATATGAGAGCGCACAACATCAATCCGGGAGATTGGGTACTGGTTAAGTCTTGGAATATTGCCCCACTGACTCCTAAGTATGAAGGCCCCTTTCAGGTCCTCCTCACGACAAACACTGCAGTGCGGATGCGAGAAAGAGGATGGACACACATCACTAGAGTGAAAGGACCAGTGACACCCCCTGACCCAGAACTGGACCATCCTAAACCCACAGCAAAATCCCCTCAGTGGACAGTATCTAAGGATCCAGAGACCTTAAGATTAACTTTCAGAAAGAGGACTTCCATTAAGAGAAGATCGTAGAAGACTTTAGCATCGAACTTAAGGCTAACACTTCTTACATTCCTAAGATTATAAAATTGTTAAAAAAAAAAATTGCTGTTACACTTCTAAATTGTGGAAGTTGCTGTTACACTTCTAAATTGTAACGCTGTTATAAGGTTGTCCTTAGGCTTCTAATTTATTAGGTTGTTACAAAGTTGCTGTAGTTCAGTGGGTGAGGCAGACTTTTCCACGGAAAGAGTATCTTAAAAACCCTCTAAGGCTTAAGCCAAAATCTCCTGCTAGGATCTCCCCTTTAGGAAAGTTGAGGAGAGGATTCAGAATAGAAGGAACTCCTCCTGAGTGCCCCTTTGAAGGAAGTCCCAGGAGGCAAGACTGGGTAGGCTGATCTCTAAAAATGGCCTATACCGGACTCCTAGGGAGTATGGTGTTGCTCTTGTTGATTTGGGTTTCTGAGGAAGATCCATCAGAACCATGCACCAAGTGCTGTCAACCACTTTACTACAAGGAGATGAGTTCCTTGTTGCAGATCCACACTAATCTGAAACTCAGATGTGTAAACTCTTCTCTAGCCATAACATGCCAAGAGGATGGGCGACAATATTGGATGGCTAAGAACACTGCCACATATCGGCAGAGATTACTGGGGGGTGTCCTGTGGGACAATGGCTGTGTTTTGAAAATGACTTAGGGCAAAATAAACCCGTCAACCTGGTGAAGGAAAAAGAAATAATTCACCCCAAAAATATGGAAGGGGAATTGGACCTTCCAAAAGGGAAAAACCAGTTTGTAGACCTGGTGGAAATAATAAGTCAAGAACTAAATGTAACCAACTGCTGGGTGTGTGGGAACACTCAAATGACCGACATATGGCCCTGGGAAGGTATTAGCTTAGGACCATTGGAACTACTCAAGTGGAAGCAAAGTAAGCCAGAACTCCCAACTCTAGGAATAAGAAAAATGGAACAATGGAACTTAAAGAACAAAGTAATAGGTGAAGAATGTATTTTAAGGAAAGGGGAAGGGTTTGATGCTCCAGTAGGGAACATGGCCTGTAAACGTTACCTGAAGGTTAAAAAGGCAGTAACTCAATGGGTGCCTAGAGCCCCTTTAAAATTTTGGTCCATAGAAAAGAAACCCCATGGTTGCATCTTTCACGAAGGACATTAATTACATGAATGTGCAGGCAGAGGAATAAACCCCTTCTGGGCGATAAGGGAATTGTCTAAGTTCTGGCAATCCCCTTCAGAAATCAGTAACAATTTCTGGGAGACACCAGAGCATCTGTTCTGGATTTGTGGAGACACTGCATACACAAAGCTTCCAGGCAATTGGGCAGGCAGTTGCACGATCAGAATAGTGAAGCCCACTTTCTTTCTATTACCAAAAGAGCTTGGGGCGAATCTAGGAATTCCACTATTTGATGATTTAAGAGGAAACCAAAGTCACAGAAAAGAGAAACCATCCAAATGGGGGGTGATCAAGAATGGAAAGGGAAAATCTGGACTCCGGAAGAAATAATCAAAACTTATGGACCCGCTACCTGGGCCCAGGACGGGTTCTGGGGTTACCGGACCCCAATTTATATGCTAAACAGAATCATTCGGCTGCAAGCTGTACTCGAAATAGTGTCTAATAAGACTGCCCTAGCCCTTGATCATATTAGTGATCAACTAACCCAAACCCAGTCCGTAATTTATCAAATTAGGCTAGTGGTCGATTATCTACTTGCTGATGAAGGGGGAATCTGTGGTAAATATAATAATTCTGAATGTTGTCTAGAAATAAATGACAAAAATGAAGTAATTAAGAATATATCCCAAGAAATCAGAAAGATTGCCTATGTAGGAACCCAACAGTGGACACCCCTAGTCAGCACAAATTGGCGGGATGAATTTTGGTCCTGGAAAGGAAAATGGTGGAAGAAAATAGCTTTTATCACCATATGTGCAGTTACTGGGCTAATCTTCCTGCCGTGTATGCTTTCTTGTGTAACCCGATTAATTACTGCCACAGTAAAAGCAAGCCTTATGATCATTAAGGATTAATGAATTAAACCAGTCAGAAAAAACAAGCTAAATAATGGCATTAAAAAGTCCTGAGAGCACAAAACAGGAAGGCGCTAAAGAAATCTAACTCAGACTCCAAAAATTAAAAGAAATTTACATCCAAGATCCCGAGACAGCAAATTGATGTGGGTTTACAACCCGATCAAAGAATTAGAGGGGGGATTGATATGAATGGGCCTTACCTGAAATCCATGTTTTGTACCACCAGTTCAAAGTTAAAGGTGTTCCTTGTAACCCCTGTTCTAAGTTCTAAGTTGAAGGTGTTCCTTGTAACCCCTGTTCTAAGTTCTATGTTAGAAGTGTTCCTTGTAACCCCTGTTCTAAGTTCTAAGTTAGAAGTGTTCCTTGTAACCCCTGTTCTAAGTTCTAAGTTGAAGGTGTTCCTTGTAACCCCTGTCCTATTTCCGCTTCGGTTGGGTCACTGCTGGGGCTGGCTGCTTCCCAACATGGCGACTGGAGTGTATGCAAATCAGCTACCAAAGAATGCCATCCCAGACAAGAAACCTGACGCATGGAGTATCAATGCACAAAATAAAAGGACCAAGAGCGACATCCTAGAGTCGGGAACGAGAGGCGCCATCCACCAGCTCCACTCTCCTCACCGTGACATACATGAGACTTGCCAGGAATGACACTCCTGGACCTTTGATCCAGCGGAGATTCTGGGTATACCCGTGCGGACGGAGATCATGGCTCTGCCTACATTGCACTCCAGTAGGAAGAACTGCATTCCTCCTCCTCCGAGTCGCTTTGGGGAAGCAGTGACGGTGTGCGCGCGCGACTCGTCGGGCCCCCACCCTAAGCTGATTCCACTAAAGGCATTAAAAAAGGAGAAGAAGATCTCCTTACGCTGTTTTTATCAATTGCTATTTTCAGTGTATCTCTGCCCTGCAGGCGCACAGGTTTCTCCTCAACCACGGTCTGGGTTGTGTCTCCCCTGACTGGGAGAGAGCACTGCTTTGCGACCAACCCCTTTTCTCCTGTTCCGGGGTACCCCTTGGGCCCTGCAGTTTTTCTCTCTTGGGCTAGAAAAACTCTGCCATCACCTTTGCCTTTCTTCTTTGTGCTCACTCTATTTACTACACACCATATACCAGAGCCAGTCCCTGTCTTGCTGCATTGTTTTAAACAGCTCTTCCTCCCTCTGGCACTCTCGGCGGGCACGGCTGGCAGCTCTACAGGCAGCCGGGGCGTCCTGCAACCTCATGGGGCCAGTGACCACTGCTGCCGCTAGCTGGGGGTGGCGGGGTCAGGCACTGCCCGGCGCTGATTCCCAGCAGCTCTACAGGAGTAGCTCCCAGCCCATGCTCTCGGTCCCGCACCTCCGTGCCTGGTCCTTGCTTCAACCATATTTCTTCACACTCCTTACATAAACTTCCTGTGCTTCTCTCAAAATTCTTGTAATATTTTCTCTTGTCAATCTTTCAACTTCTTGAGTTTCTTTTGTATATCTTTTTATGATTTTGCTACAAATTGTGTTTTTAATAATGCTTCTCATATCGGAGAATTAGGTTCTACTCTTGAATACATCTGCAGGCTTTTCTGTAATCTCTTGAGCTAATCTTGTCTTTCTCTTGACATTCTTTAAATACTTTGCTAATGTTCTACCTTCAGGAAACAGCTTCCCCAGACTTCTCTGGGTTTTGCTTTTTTTTTTTCCTACTTTATTTTACTAAATGTTTCAGTCTGATTCTCAATCACTTTTCCCCTCAGTGTCTAGGTCCTTAGTAGGATCTCGAAAAACGCACTTGTGGGGAGTTTGCTATTACTCTGCAGCTCTTGTTTTGTCTTACTCAGTCACACATACTGATTTTTAATTAGCTGGTACTCACTGTACTTGGTCAGCTCTGCTTCACCTCTGCAGAGTTTTTGATAGGTAATGTGCTTCCTTTTTTATTTTCCCTATTTCTCTCTCACCTGGACCTCCCGGTCCTAGGCTAAAAAGGGCTTACCTGCCTCCCGAGTTCCAGGGAGAGTATCTTTCCTTTTTAACCCCTTTGTGACCAATGTCCAAATTCCTTCTCCCAAAGTTCGGATTTTATGTACACAATGAGTTTCCAAAATCACTTCCCCCTTTCACTGACCTAACCCTTCATGGGATATAGGAACTACATTTCATCAGGAGCCCTCTCTTGCTCTGTGACTATGTCACATCTCATTCATATGCTCAGTTATGCCTACTCAACCAGTGGTACTTATGGTCTATTTCCTGCATGGGTCTCTGTGCACGTAGAATTACAAGTAGAATATACCACGGTTCCAAGGACCCCTCTGTTGGGTCCTCTGTGGACCCCTGGGAGCACTGAGCTTGTTTCTCTCTTTTGCTTATGGCTTTTACTTTAATTCAATATTGAAGTGCAATGGGGTTTGTTGGTCTCCCACACCATCAGATGCTTAAATAGCGGGGTGCCCCCTGATTGGAGAGGGAGAGGCATAAAAACTGAAGCTGCATCATGTTGGGGTTACCAATCTGTTATAAATGAGTAGCCAATTTGATTAATAAAAAAGGAATTTATTCTTTAATCAAAATACAATCGTAAAAAGGCACAAGCAAAAATCAGTTTGATGCTGTACCAGGCGAACAGCGTCAGGTGAGATGGGGGGGCTCTCTATAGCACCTCTCCACTGTGCTTCACAAACTGAGACTGTCTCAGGGTGCTTTTTATATGTTTTCAGGCTTTTTGGGGGTCCCTTGGAATACACTTCTTGCAGACAAATATTTATGAGTGTATACCGTTACAATCTTATCGGATGGAGGTTTCTTGGAAATATGCTTTTTGCAGACAAATATTCATGTTGGCCTTGCTGCATGTCACTATAATCTCACCAGGGAAGGTCTCCTGGAAATATACTAGGATATTTATCAGACAAGATTATAACTTTAGCATGAATTTATTCATCCTATGTATCACATGTGTATTAGTGGAACATACTTCCAAATAAAGGTATCAGATCTGTCATATGTGTGTACTAGTCTTTGACTTCAAAGCAAATGTAGCTGTCTTCCTAAAAACAATTACAATAGATAAATAAAACAATTAACGGCTTATATTGAGCTTCTAACCCCCTAAATTTCCTCATATACTGGCTACAGACAAGGTGTTAGCATTCAGGAACATACGTAATCATGGAATGATTATATGCAAATGCTTTATTGAAGAGCACTGTGTGTCAGGGGTACACATATGTTGATATATTTTATATATTAGTAAAGGCCTGTATGCACAAACCAGCCTTTGAAATAAGTCGTGATATTAAGGGCTAAAATCCTTGAAACTTGCCTGCAGAAGAGAGAGTAAAGCAAAACAATATCCTTGTGTGTAGGAGAAAAAATATGTGTACTAGCCAATAGTAGCTAGCTCTGCCTGCGGACCCTGTAGAACCCTACAAAAGGTGTGCTAAAGATAGAAATAAACGGTGTTCACGTTTACTTCTGTGAAGACTGATGAATAAGCTGTCGGTCTTTTAACACACATACCCAAGTCTGACCTGACTTGGTTTTGAGTTGAACATGTTTTTATTCTCTACCGTTATATAACTTACACATTAATTATTAAACTTACATTGTTCTATTGTAAGCATTTTACCCAAGCATGGATTTCTTGTGATCCCCCCCAGCCCCCTAACATTGTTCCTCATGTTCTTTAAACAATAATTATATCTAATCATATCTAACAATTGTATCATGATCATCTACTGATTACACAGGTGCAGTTTGACCTGATCTTTAGCAAGCGCAAGGCCTAACATTTCCCAGGGCCTACTTTTCCCTGGGCTTTCCTAACCTAACTTGCTTTCTAAGTCCCCGAATTTTCTAAGATTTCAAAACGTTTTACTATCAAAGGTAATTCTATCTTGCTCTGCTATGTTGATCACTGGGGCTTTGAAGCAAAAATGGAAACACCAGTGTATTAAATACATCCCTTTCTTAATGACTGATTTGTGCAAGTGGAACTTTCTTGTTTCCAAAGTGTGATAAGCACTTATCAGCTTCAGATAAGAAGATTAATTTTAAAAGCTGACCTTTGAAGCACTAAGCTCCAGTCCTTGCTCAAAATTTTGTCCTTTAGGTTTGTTCTGGTGTTCTCTCCTCTTTGCATGACTTTATCCTTACCTCATTGTGGCTAAGGATGTGCTGTAAAAGTAGGATAATTTTGGTTTTCCTTTCAAGTATTGTGAAGTAGCCTATGTTGTTGCTGCGGGCATGAAATGGAATGAAAGGTGATGCTGCAGGGTGCTGTGCTAGGTACACATTAATTAACATTGGAACTGTATTTGCTAAGATCATGTACTTTACCTAATGATATCCACACAGTGCAGTGTACCTCAGATGACACAGAAATGTATCACTCCACAGCATCCTTGATCTACCCAATAATTGCTGTTTATGTTATTTAGGATGTTATCATTCTCTCAACAGACAAGCCGACTAAAGAAAATGAACACACATAAAGCTGTAGCCAATGCACTTGAACCGAGTTCTTGCTTTTCCATTGAAAATAATGGCACTAGTTTTTTTCTATTGTTATTATTGTTGTTATTAATATTAAAATTGGATAGTTATTCTTATCTGAGTAGCATAGTAGGATACTTACGACACACATTTGGTAAGAGAGACACTGATCATATTTCACCCAGGTATAGGAAACTCCATTGTCACTTGACCAGAAAAGACTTGGATAGAAATGTTTCAGTTGCTTATGTATGCTGCACAAAAATTCTCACTTACTTTTGTTTTGTCATATTCCTTACTTTGTCAGGTCTCCCTCCTGTAGAGAAACACTTGATGCTAAATGGAGAATATATAGGTAAATTGAAAAAGCTCTCTCACTCCACTGACACCCAGAACATCCGGGCAGGTATTCTAAAAAAGACAGGATGAACAGTTCCAGTCAGTGAGAGACCCAGGATGGGAAGTCTCAGCAGGAATTATTAGTGATTGCCTTGCTGCCTCACTGCCCAGATGCCACAGTGATCAGGAGAAATGAAAAGCCCAGGAAAATGAGCACATGCTCTACTGTTTTCTTCCCTTTCTCTCACTCTCTTTTTTTTTTTTTCCTTTTTCATTTTTCTTCTTTTTTTTTTTTTTTTTTGTTCTGGCAGCACACCACCGTAATTTGCTGTTTGCACTCAAAGGATTCCTGTTTGCAAATGGTCCTGGAAATAGTGCTACGAAGAGTTTCCTAAAATGGAGCTTATGACCACTATCCATACTTATTTACTTGCAGTAGATGCATTTGAATTTTAAAGACAGGCTCTTCAGAATCCTGGTAAGCTTTTTACTGGTGCATTTAGAGACCAGAGAAAGAAAACAAGCTGTGTTTGAAAATATTAATTACTCAGCAGTGAAAATTACAGAGTTTGCAAAATCAATTCTAGAAATTAATCAACTCTTGCACCTTTATATTTGCCAATGTAGCTCTTGTCATAGCAGATTTTACTTCTAGATCATGGATTAGTCACAGATTTTTTATATCTTGCTAAAGTTTAAACCTTAAGACTTTGAAACAAAAAAATTATCTGAATGAATTAAAAATACGAACTAAGAGTTAAGTACTTGAGCCTCCATGTTACACCCATTATTAGGTGGAATGAAAAAAATTAACAAAACACAATTCAGCTAAACAGAATTAAAACCTCTTAAATTTCAAATAGTGCTTCCCCTTAGAGATTTGAAGCTGTTTTTAAATAATCATAATTTGATACAATTTTCCTGAGAGTCTTTATGTAGTTAAAACCTTGTATGAGTAGTACTCAGACTTTCCACCTAGACATTTCTCTCATGCCAGCATCTTTAGTTCCAGGAGTGCTCACCTAATCAGCACAAGCAACTCAAAATCAACTGGAGTGTGCACACCCTCGTGCCCCTCCTGTGGTAAAAAACTGTTGCTATATTTTATATATTAGTAAAGGCCTGTATGCACAAACCAGCCTTTGAAATAAGTCGTGATATTAAGGGCTAAAGTCCTTGAAACCTTCATGCAGAAGAGAGAGTAAAGCAAAACAATATCCCTGTGTGTAAGAGAAAAAATGTAAACTGTGTGTGTTAGCCAATAGTAGCTTGTTCTGCCTGCAGACCCTGTAGAACCCTATAAAAGGTGTGCTAAAGATAGAAATAAACGGCATTCACAATTACTTCTGTGAAGACTGGTGAAGAGCTGGCAGTCTCTCAATAAAAAACATGAGGCAGTAAGAGGAAAGCCAAGGAATCTGGAGGGGACATGGGACTTGAGGCAGGAGTGAAGATAATTTGACAGTGATACATAGGGCACAAATAACACAACTCAGAAGACACCAGGCTTCTCAGTTCAGCTCCCCCAAGACCAAGAATTTCTGCCCTGTCTGCATATTGTGTAAGTATCTTATCACCACCTGCCTGGCTTGTCCTGCCTCTGACACTCATGCTTATGAAAAGCAGGAGCTGTACCTGATCTCAGGCAAAGCAAAAGAAAATATTATTCCATTCCCCTGCACAAATGCTCAGTGCCATTTATAACTTTTAAAATTGTTTCTTTTTCTCTTTCTTGATTTTGCTGTGCTTCTTCTGCATTTCTCTTCACTCTTGGATTTTTCAGCTTCTCTGAGCTGAGCTCTTTGGGGATATTCCCTCATGGGATATCTCACTTATCTCAGTTCTCTGGGTCAGGACAAAAACTTCAAAGCTTGTTAGGATCTTGTTTTTCATGTTTATTAGGATGTTATCACAAAACTTGGCAGGTCTCTTCAGACTTTCTGCACAAGTTTAATTTACTGCAACCTGGCTCATTTTGGTTCTAATGGTACAAAATGGCCCTGAACTACACAGTTCTTTTATCTTTATACTTATTGTAATAGATTGCTATTGTTTGTTAATCAAATTTAATACAATGTGATTGCTGAAACATGTGATCGCTGGAATATGTGATTGCTGAAACTGCAAAAAGGCAAAACCACAGTATCCGGCTGTACAAACAAGAATAAGAACATCTTATTAGGAGATACATGCTATAAGTTGCATAACTGGTATAGGACCAACACTCACACACGGACTGAGGAAGACTACGAGCCTTCATCCTACGACCACCAGGAGGCAGAGGATGACCACCTAGCAACAAGCTGCACAAGCGCAGATGCAACCCAGGAAGAAGTAATGAAGACACATATACAGGAACTGTATATAAGAGGGAACCTTTTCAGCTGAAGTGCACGCTGTTGGTGGAGCGGAGACTCCCCAGCCTGCCCAGCACTGTTTTTGCTTGCTCTACCACTTGCTAAATTAATAAAATTGATATTCATGAATGATCATCTAAATTGGCTCTTTGATTTAGTCATGACAATTTATAACAGTTATTCTTATCTAATTAACAATAGACACGTATATTTTTTTTAATGACCCAATGACCCATCACCCATGTACTGCATTGCGGCATTTTCTATTTAATCACTTACTATTACTCAAAAACCTCTAGAAGAAGAAGATGAAGAAGAAAGAAGAAGGAAAAGAAACAACATTCTAAATCCTCCATCTTGTCTTGTGCTTTCTAAACTAGTTTAAACTCTAAACTTTGACTTTTTCACCCAGTGACTTAAGAAAACTTCTCTAATCTACACACTTATACTTTTAGCTTTTTTATCTAACTTTAACAGTTGTTTTCATGTAACGCTATGAAAACATGCCCATAAATTTCATGTTATATGAACTTCAGTGTTCTCCTGGATCTCAGAGCCAGGTATCAGAGACAAGTGCACACACTCTGTGTTTCAGACTCCAACACCATCAGAGATGTTACAGTGGATGGAAGAGGGGAAAGGTGCTTTGGCAAAGGTGCTTTTGAAAATACTGGGATCAGAATAGTTGGGCTGAACCTTCACTACCTCTATAAATTCTCATTCCAAGATTTTTTTCTGATCATAGTTTTTACAGTCTATCCTGTAGTTGTACAGGCTGAATAATTTCATAAGTAACTATTTCTTCTGAGCATTTCAGGTGGCAGTTAGGTTACTGCAGAAGCAGTTGAGTTCCTAAAATTCATCTCCACTTTCCAGACCCCTCCCAGCTGTGCTAACAATGCCATCTGGTGTGGGGAGCTGAAGAGATAAAGTGACCCAACTAAGACATAACCCACCAGAAGAAAAAGTTTATTTTTCAGCTACATCAATGTCCTTTATGGCCATGCACAGCAGGAGACATCACCATGATAAAAATGGATGAGTAGTCAGGAATAACAGGCTTCCACTGTTCTTCTGTGTCGTTCTGTGTCACGGCCCCAGAATCACGATCCCTTGCTTGTGACTCCTCTCCTGCAGTATTTTGGATCTAACAGAAACTGTTTTAAAGAAATGATTGTTTAAGGATGAAAGTCAAGAGTTCAAAGAGGGACCTGGGAAGACTAGCATAGAAATCACACAAAATTACAATGACCTAAATATTTATTCCGAAAGAAAAGGACTTCTGGACCATTCTTTGGGGTTTTTTTGTGGTTTTGAATTTTTTTTTGTTTTGTTGTTTTGTTTTTAATTGCTCCTTGTGATAAATTCTGCTGGCTAAAACATAATCTAAAATGCAAACCTGGGTGCAGTGTGTCAAGTGTTTCTGCTGATGCTACTCGATAGTCATTCTCCCACACACACACACTGACACAGAAGTGGAAAAAACCACATTTTTTGTTTTTAAAAATTCTGCAACACTTATTTTGTGAGGAACATAAAAACGGACCTCCTAGGAGTGTAGAATCTTTTTTCTACTTTCTGTACTCTCTTTTTTCTCTGCTCTGTTCTGGGATCTGCTGTGTTTTCAGTGCATTAACTTTTGAAGGCATGAGAGGATTTAAGTGGAAGACAGAGTAGAAGTCACTATCATTAAAAACAAAAAAAAGAGGCAGAGGTGGTCAGCAAAGAATGATTTGGAAATTATCTGAAAAAATGATGAAACTATGATTTCTTGATTATCTTGAGAGTGTAACATGCATCTTAGTAAACTGGTGGACCTTCCAGCATGCCTCACCTGTTTCAAGGAAGTCACTACAGGGACCCAACTGTGGTGCATGATTGTGTTGTTTATTTTGAGCATTACTGTTCCCCTGTAAGGAGGGTTCTTTCCCTCCTTCTCCCATGTTGTCTCTGCAACAAAATGTCCTAGGTGTGGGACAGCTTTTGCCTGGAAGAAGAATAAGGATCACAAGCATGCAAAGCTGATTTTCTTTGTTCATCATGCTTACCAGAGAGAATAGAAATTGCTACGTTAAAAAGATACATCACACTAGAAGCTTCTGATTACAGGGCTGGACACTAGCAAAATTCTAGCTGTGCTCAACAGAACACGGTGTTTTACTGAAAGGGCCTACGGGATTTTTTTTCTCGGTAGGCTTTTTTCTTTCCCTGAGATTCTTCTAAGATATAAGAAAGGTCTGAGCCTAAAAATAGTTTAGCCCAAATACATTCATTTGCATTTTCTGGAGCTGCAGGCACAAACCCAAGTAGTTCCTACAATGACAGACAGCAAAGTTTCCCTGAAGCATCTTTCAGGTAACCAGTTAATTAAGTATTATGGTCACAAGGCTGAAGTGTAAGTGCGTCTAAGAAAAGGGAACGGAAACACAGGAAAAAGCGCTGGGAGGAGAGAAAGAGGGAGGAAGGGAGGGAGGGAGGGGAAATGAACCTGTCGGAGGCAGTCTTGGGACAGTTTGATAAAATATTTGAATCCTGAACAGCCTGCTATTTATTTTTTTTTTTTTTTTTAGCTGATGAGCCTTCCTGCTTCAGCCAATACACCTGTGAAGACTTCGCTGCAGACTGAGACAGCAAAAGCTTTTACCTGTCACGGGTGACACGCACATTAAGAACCTGCTGGTGACTCTATGACACTTTCTGCTCGAGTTTGCGGGGCCCCGGTGACCTTCCTCTCTCGGGAGTGAGGCGAAGGGTCCGGAGCATCCAGCAGATCTCAGCGGGGGAGGGCAGTGCCCCAGAGGCGCGGGAGCTGGGGGGACACCCGGCAGAAGTGACATCGGGCAGAGGGGACACCGAGCAGAAGTGACACGGCGGCTGGAGAGGGCTGGGGGACAGCTGAGGCTGTCCCACCGCTTCCGAAGGAGGAAGGAACGAGGAGCTCCGGCTGCGCAGCCGCCCCCACCCCGGGGGGACTCCTGGGGCTCGGGATTTACTCCTGAACCTGCCTTCAGGAACCGCCCCCTTCCTGGCGTGCGGTGACCCGCTCCGGCCATCTCCCCTTCCTCTCCTTCCTTGAGCAGCTGTGTGCTGGCGGGGTCACATGTTTGGTCTTTGGTGCCTTTAATCCCACCCTCAGCGCCCGAGAGGGAGGAGAGAAATTCGCGGAAGAGAAGTGAGCCACACGCCGAGAGCAGGATCCCGGTGGGAGAGGAGCTGCGTGCGGGAGGGAGGCAGGAACGGCCGTGCGGGGCTGCCCAGCGGATCGGGTAAATCTGCCACACGGATCGGGTAAATCTCCCGCCGGGATCGGGCTGTCCCGGGGGGGTGCTTCCCCTTCCCGTGCTGGGAATAAAAGGGAGGTGCACGGAGGCTGCGGGAGCAGGGGAAAGGGAGAGCTACGAAGTTATGGCTGATGAGCGGCCACAGCTGCTTATCAGGGCTGGGCTTGGCTGCGTGGCTGCGGCACCCGAGCCAGCAGGGAAGTGGAAGCTCTCCAGGGATCTGGGCGATGTTTCTGTGCTTCCTCCGGCCGTGTGCCGAGTGTGCATGGTGACGAGCAGGAGGACAAATAGCCAGAGCCTGGCCGGGCCTCAAGAAACGGCCCTTCCGTTGGGGAAGTGGAATTCTTAAGGGAATGGGGAAAAGGCAGCCAACTTCTGCTCTGTGTTTGGTGCCACCCAGGGGAGCCCTCGCCCGAGGTAGAAGCGTGGCCAGGATCTCTCCGGTCTGAAATCCGGGCAAGGAGATGAGGACTGGGCACACTGAAATGCACTCGATGTCTGCTGTCCTGCAAGGAGGGCAGAGAGTGGAGGTGGGATCAGCTTTTCTTATCTAAAGCCCTTTCCTCTTAGACCATCACCACTGAGGTAACTGCTATTAATCCTGTGCTTTACGGGTTACCTTGTGCTACCTGGCAGCTCTCCTGAAGGGAATGAGGAGCACTTAAGCAACCCAATGGCCGAAGTCGCTGACATTTAGAATCAAAGGCTGTTGAGGAAATCTGCAGTTGTGCTGTGATGCAGCAAAACATGAAACTATGCTGATGTACACTACCGGTTCCTGGGCTGGCTTCTCTCCTACTGTCACTGAGAAAGTAATTTATGGACAACCACTAGGGCACATGAGGTTCAGCAAGTATTTGCAAACACAAAAGCCAGGAGAGACACCCTCCTGCACATGTGAAATCTGCTGCTTTCTTTCTTGTCTGTCCAACAAGGGCATTACAAATCATAACACAGATTATTTTTCAGCACCTGCACTTACCTCATTTTCTCCCTGTGGGGCTCAAGCAGATCACCACGACCCTCCAGAACCAGGGCATTCCATTCACCACTCCTTCCAACGCAGGATAAACAATCTGGTTCATATGTTGTGGGGGAGGGGAGGAAGAGGGTGTATATTCCTCAGGCACAAGTGCCAAATGTAGAAAAGTCAGCAGTTTAACAATAGTAGAGAGTGTCTTCAAAGAGGAATGCTTTTTATCAATATGACTAAACATTTTTCTTTCAAACAGATTTGAATCACAATACTCTGTGTACACTTTTAAATTTTGATTGTTACATAGACTGTCCCAACTGGAAATTTTCAGCTTTGTCATCAAAGGCCTTTGTTCACAAATTCTATTTCCTTATTCCTGTACTTTGTTCTTCACAGTCATAAACGAACAACATGCTACAATGTCTGCAGTGTTAGCAGCCATCACTGCATCTGTTTCCTTCTCTCTCCCTCTCCCCCCGTTCATATGATCACAACTCTGCTGGCACAGGTGAATTTTTAAGAGAATTCATCATTGTGGGGATAACAAAAAAGGTTTAATAATGATTAGTTGATGATCAAATGATACTTAATGACAAATAAATTGCAAATGGTGATGAAGGAATAATTCAATTATAATTTAACAATGATTTAACAATAATAATTAAGCTATAATGAAATGGTAATTGAACCATGTTTTAGTTTCTGATTTCAACAATGATTTAGACCATAATTAGATGCTGCTACGCTTCTACACCTAAAGCTATAGCTGGATATATAAATGCCATGAACATACAGTATACAAAATGTACAATTTTAATGCAAAATGTGTTACCTTACTATACACATCAGGTATAAGGGGGTCTCAGCCTCCAGGAGTGTCCTTGAGCAATGTCCCAGCTCACAGGGAGGTCTCTACCAGGCCACACAGGAGAGCTGTGTGGGCTCACAGGGGCCACAGGAATCTACAGCCTATAGTGACTGAGGTAGCCAACAGCTCTTTGGTATAGGTGCAGGGGTGCAGCTGTAGCAGCTCCAGTTTTGTCTAATCCTGGCTCAGGCTGGTACCTTTAGCTCCTGTAAAACATGGCCTAGACACCTGAATTCCTGGGAAGACATGCCTGGCACTGTCATAGAATGGGGCAAGCTTGGAAGGGACCACAGTGGGTCATCTGGTCCTATCTCCCTGCTCCAGCAGGGTCATTCCAGGGCCCATTGCAGGGGATTGTGTCCAGGTTCTGGAATATCTCCAGTGATGAAGACTCCACAGCCTCTCTGAGCAATCTCTTCAGTGCTCAGTCACTGCACAGGGAAATTCTTCCTCACATTCAGGTGGAGCTTCCCAGACATGGGTTCCTGCCTGTTCCTCTTGTCCCACTGCTGGGCCCCACAAGGGTCCATCCCCCTCCCTGCAGACACTGACAGACATGGATCAGGTCCCCTCTCAGCCATCTCTCATCAAGGTTAAGCAGCCCCAGCTCCCTCAGCCTTTCCTCATAGGAGAGATGCTCCAATCCTTTCATCATCTTCTGGAGCACAGGTAGCTTTTTCTCCAAAAGTCAAAGGGAAGGGGGTTTGAAATGTGGTTGACAGACCAACAAATGGTCACAGGGGTGGTGCCACAGGCAGGGGTCCAGCTTGGACCATAGGATGTACTTGGAGAAACCTCTTGGGACTGTTGGGGTCCTTCTGACACAGGGGGAATTTCAGTGCTGGGCTTGCCAAGTTGGTGAGGGTCTTAATTTAAAGCTGCTGTGAGAGGGGAACTTCAGGCCTTTCAATTTAAAGCCAAGTCTAGTAAGAGATGCCCAGAACATAGGGAGGGATCACAGGTCAACAGGAGGGCACCTGAATGGCAGCACAAAGGAATTCCAGCCACTCCAGCCACTACTTTGCCTTCATCAGAGTGCAACTTACCTGGCTCTGTGCAAAGGCATGGGGAATGAACACAGGCAGCTGGACTCATGCAGCTGCACACCTGCAGGACTGCTAGCTCCTTGGCATCATGGCAATGTGCTGGGATGGCTTCTGGGACTGTGTGGTAAAATGGAAAGATACAGAACCTTCAGCAAGGGCAGGTGGGGGAGATGAGGAGGGGTCACTCTCTATGTCAGTGACCAGTTGGAGTGAATGGAGCTCTGCCCAGGGATGGATGAGGAGCTGTCCAAGAGATGGCGAATCAGGATTAAGGGAGGACAGGGACAGGTGACTTTACTGTGGACTTTGCTATGGGCCACCCCATCAGGATGACTGAGTGGATGAGTCACTCTGTAGACAGATAGGAGCAACCTTGTGATCACAAGCCATGGTTCTCTTGGGGCATCTCACCCACCTGTCACACCTAACAGAATCACAGACAGCTCCTCCAAAGTCACTGCCTTAAATCTTTGTGTTACCTTGCAGAACTCTTCTCAGGCTACTCTCCACTGCCACTTTATCTGATCTACCTGACTGCTTGGTAGCAACAGAGGGAGCATTGCTTTCCCATGGGTTTGCCCTGCAGGGAGCCAGCCAGGTGAAATGACCTCCATTCAGGTTTATGTGACAGAGGAAAATTAATATACATGAGAAACAAGACAGAAGTTGGGGACATAACAGTAATCACTATATATTGAGTTTACAGCCTCTTTCATTGGTGGCATAGTCTTATTCTCTTAGTTCAAACAAATGGGGGAAGTGTCCTTCAGCTGCTACATCTGTGTCCCTCCTTTCTTAGTTCAGCAGCTTTCAAACTGTGTATCATGGATTCCTAGGGATTTATGAACAACCTGTAAAAGTTAACTATAGTCCAAAGAGAATAGCAAACCAACCTATGATGAAATTTAGATTCAAGTTTTAATTCTGCAGTTTCTGGTGTTACCTAACTGGACATGGTTACACCCTGCATATTTGTGCATTTTTACTGTTCCAATGGTGCTTAAATTCCATCTCCTTGGACAGAAGAGGTCTGTACGTTCACTGGCAGGCTCTGAGGAGTGGCACATCAAAACAGACAGCAGTGCCTTCAATTTCTATCTCATGCATCACATAACTTGCAAAAGGCCAATTCCTCTGCCCCTTCTCTTACACTTCAAGCTGTCATTAATCTGTTAACTGTGACAGTGTCACACCTTTAGTACACAGACCATAAGAAACAAAAGTTCTAAGGGAGCTGAGAGATTAAGTGTAGCAGCCCTGATTTTGCCTGGTTTATCTGATGATAAAATTATAGATTACACTCATAATCTATGGACAACGTAAGAACAATTGCTTTCAGCAGTGGTTGAGGAGGTGAGAGATGTATTTGGTACTTGCCAGTGTGATCAAAGGACAACTACTGGTCTCTTACTGTTAAGGTTCCTCTGAGTGTTTTTAGCAGCACAGCTCTTCCTGGGGTGGTTTGTATTTTCTAGGAAGCCCAACTCCCGGTTTGGCGCAGAAGTGCAATGATCAGATCTGTGGATTCTTGGCCTCTACTGGACACTGCTGTTGTCATGGGGACCTGCCACATTGCAGAAATATTATCTGGCACTTGACCTACTGAAAGCTATCAGAAAACAAGAGGAATTGCAGATGAGAAAAGCTGGCCATCTGACCCAGTAATAGGAATCAGGGGATGGCAGGGACCTCCTGTTTTGGAATTTGAGGATATCTGTACATTCCCTGTCAGTATGCCTGTATGTTACAGGAGATCCTTATGGCTCCTTGGGAAGCCCCCATTGGCTTCCTCAGATTTGAACAGGATGTTTTCCATAATACCACAAAGGTCCTGCCAGAGAGGGTTCATCAGCAGAGGAGCTAGTCCTGAGCTAGCAGTTCACCTGCATGGTGTTAGGCTGAGGCATAGAAAAGCTTTTAACACAAAAGTTTCAGGTTGGGTGCTGCTGTAGGGTCAACACGCAAGAGAAAGGTACCACTCGTGTGAGCACGATTTCTCCCACCACTGTTATGGCCCAGGTGGGACTGTGACAGCCCATGACATTTCCATAACATTTTCCAAGAGCCTGCCTTTGTCCCCCTCTTTCATCCCTTTGTAGAGAAATGACTCTATGGCTCTGACCACATGACTTAATCCAGCTGTTTTTATGTTAGGAAAGAACTGGCTTTTCCCACTGACACTGAGAAGAAGTATAGATAGGAAAAAAGGAGTAATTTAATATTGTAATTGTACAGGAATAGTTTTGTCTCATGGTGCAGGAAGTAGAAGGCAGATGGTCTCTCTTCTATCAGCTCTCCAGAAACTTAAAATTTGCAGCTTTGCAACATATAAGAAGCTTTGTTCCAGGAGCACCTCTCTGTGGAGAAGAGTTTAAAGCAGACAGAAAATCAGTTTTCTCTTTTAAAACAAAAGCACAGCAGACAGTGCTCTGCACCCCCAAGAGTACATTACTTATTTTTCTACTTTCCTCAGTGTGCAAAGAGATGAGTTTTCCTGAACAGTGTAATTCAGCCAGGTAATTAGGGGACTAATGAAGATATTATATAGATTTGGAATTAAGTGTTTTTGGAAGGAATCTTCATCATGAGAATCTAAGAAAAAAACCAAGCCAAATCTACAGTTTTATATCACCACAGCTTCTAGGTGTCTTTAAGCAATGGCTCAGTTCTACAAAGAACATGTAAATCTGGCCTTCACTGCAAGTATTTGTATGGTTGCAAAGCAGTTATTATTCAGGTTTAATAAAGTAGGGGTTTTTAAGGCACTGTAAAATCCAAATCTGATTCTTGCTTTTCTCCTCAGACTTTTTTCTTTTCTGTCTGAAATGCCACTTGCTTGAAAAACAAACAAGATGTTTTTCCCTCTAGAAAGGGAAAAAAATGAAAATTATGATACAAAGAGCTCCTGAAAACTGTCTCCTCTGAAATCTGAACCATCCTAGTGGCTAGAAAACAGCCTTAGCATAAATTCTGGGTTGGAATCCTGCAGAGCAAGCTTCACCTCTGCAGAAGTAAGAATTTTTAAATCCATATTTTGAACTCTCAGGTTCCCAGTGTTACAGACAAAAGGTGGGAAAGAGATCAGTCTCTTCCTTCTCTTTTAGATTCTTCAACTTGTTTTTCACATTAATTGCAATATTTGACCTTTAATACATTCCTGACCATTTTTAGCCTCTGTGGTTATTTCACTGCCTGGTGAAAACAGCCTTTTCCTCAGCAGACAGAGTGACAAAGAGAGTGACTGACTGTCAGTGTGACTGTGAACAGCTCAGGGAGCAAAGGAAGATGTGAAGAGTAGCAGTAGTCTCTGTGTGTGATTGGTGTTTTGTTGGGGCTCTCTGAGTTGCAGAGCCCGAATAAGAGCTTTAAGATCTTGAATTCTCTTACTGGGGAAGTGAAGCCAGGGTTAAATGATAACACTTGGAATTATGACACAGTGACCTGCATGGGTAGCTTCCAGTCCTGTGTGCTTTTCCAGTGGAAGCTGGAGCCAGGAGGTACCTCCAGAGAGGGTGGTAGTCACCTGACCCACCTCATCAGCTGTGCCCTGAGCTGGGAGCTGGGACACCAGCAGGTGGAGTCTCCATCCCACTTTCCCAGCACTGTCAGGCTTTGGACTCAGTGTGAGTCCACCTGCAAGGACCTGGGACATGAGCCTTGAACAACACGGGTTGCAGAAGAGCGAGATGTCAAGTAGAACTTACTTGATTTATCTCATAAGGTTCTGCTGGCCACTAGGGAGGACAGGACAACCAATTTTTCTCTCTTCAGATGGTGTGAGGGAAGGAGATCTCTTTCTGGGATGAGCATTATGATCATAGACTCATAGGATGGTTTGAGTTGGAAGGACCTTAAAAAACAGCTAGTTCCAGCCCCCCTGCCTGATGCCACTCACTAGACCAGTTTTCTCCAATACATATTAATGAAGAAATGCTCAAAGAGATATTACTTGTGCTTCAATATATATCCGAAGATCTCATTGCCAGCTCATAGGTTTTGTAGCTCAGAGTTTCAGCATAGCTGGAAGAGGGAAAGTAAACTTTATTTATAGAACTGAACTGCCTTGTAGTTTTCCTTTTCCCACTGTAGTCCTCACTTTAAAGTTTGGAGACTGGCTCAGAGACAGTGCCCACAATGATGCTTGAATCAAGACAAGGCTCAATAGTGTGAGCTGTACAATATGGTTCTGCATGTTTGTATTCTCTTAATGCTTGTGACAGGTTAGCTGGAAGGCCCAGGATTTTGGATAAATAAATGCATTAAATGCTAGATCTTTGCACTGGTGGATTTTAGGTCCTCACATCCTGAATCCTCAGGACTTGGATCTAGCAGCTGAAGTGCAGCCATCACCTTTAAGACCTTTACAAAGTTCATTCATGCAATTTAATGCAGAATTTGTGCAACAGGATTGTGTAACTAGACAGGAAAAGAAAGCTATATGGGGAGAAACTTCAGATTCTCATGCACCAGCATTTAAATCTGTTCTCAATTTAATTACACTAAATCTTGTCTTGAGCCCTAAGAGAGCACTGATGCCACAGTCTGTCTAAGGATGGTTTGAGATCTCACAGCATGAGCTGCCTGTTCTCTAACAAATATTTGGAATAACTCTTGTATATTTTGCATTAATCTTGTTAAAAGGCCTTTCATAGATGGTTGTCACATTCTCATATGGGAAGTGGAAAAGGTTCTTCTAATGGTGAAAACAGCAAATCTGTGACCTCCGTAAAGAAGGCAGTTCTCAAGTATCCCCAGAGCCAGATCTTGTTCCATGTCCTCCAAGTATTTTCTTGTACAAGATCCATTTTTCTGAGACAGAGGAGAAAAGCCAAGATTTTTTCCATCCACCCAGCTTTGCTTAGGCTGCTTCAGATGACAGTGCAGAAAAGGACAAAGACTAATGTTTTGGTCTAGAACCACCATTTGATGATCAGAACTTACTGAAGGCAGAAGGTTAAAACCTCAGTGAGGGGAACACGAGTAACTCAGTTCTTAGGGAGAGGGAATAGGAAATTAAAGGGAGAATGAAATGACAGATTAAAAGTGAGACTACTGACATAAGAGAATTCATCTGACCAGCCTAACTGCCCTGATTTTGCGTAAGCTTTTGTCAGCCAGGCTGTGAGGTGTTCAGGGCAGCCAGAGAAGCAGATATGGCAAAATCTAACTTCTGTGAAGATGGATGTTAGCTTAAAGTGAATGTGTATACCAAAAAATTACATATTTATGTGACTACTTCAGTTTAAAATTAAAGGCATATATTCTAAGTTGCATACTTTTAAATATGAGATACGAATCAATGGCTCAATTACAACATGTTCATGTTGCTATTCCCATGTATTTCACAGGTTCTAGAGAGGAGGAGACATCTGAGAAAAACAGATAGACACACACATTACCCTTAGCATACACAAGCCCTCAGTGAATAAATTGGTGTCTTTGTTAAATGGCTTCACACTCTGGGGAGGAGAGTGAAAAAACACACATTTGGAAGTGTGTGAGCAGTAGGAGGGAAGTATGTGCCTCCAAAGAGGTAAAAGTTTGTCTCTCCAATATGTGCTAGATTAGAATACCAGAGATCTGGCTTTGCTTCGTGGCTGTGATCTAAACATTACTATGTCAGTGTCACCATACAGGGGTACCTAAGTTCTGTGCCTTTAACAGAACGGGATTTCCACACATCCTACACCCACCTTGCCTGTTGTTGCATGTTTGAAGCACAGTAACAAACACACAAAGTCCTTTTGAGCTGGGTTAGATCAGAGCTCCTATGTGCTAAAAAGGCCTCGGGGTCCTTTGCTGGAAGCTAAGTTCAGCTCAGCTGTCCTCAACCTCCCAGGACTATTCTGTGATACACCTGTGTACACCTCAAGGGATTCCACAGAAGCCTTGTATGTTAGCTTACTCAGAGACTAGTCCCCAGCTTTCAGTTTCCTTTGTCAGTTCCTATTTCAGTAACCATCCTTTTTTCTTCCTTTCTAGGCTTGCACAACCTGTGCAGTTTTGTCAGCAATGGCCCCAGTGGTATCCTGCAGTCCAGAGAGAGGGACGCATTGAAGGACTGAGGGCATGAGCAGTACAGGAGTGCCCTCCTTCTGCAGCAGTTATGTTAAACCGAGCCTGGCAGCTCTGTGGGAAGTGGTGTCGTTGGTCCAGCCCTTTCATCCATCTCCTTACCCTGACTGTGGTGACTTTTGGTGTGCTGGCACCTTTGATCTGCCACCGGCTCCTCCACTCTTATTTCTACCTGCGGCGCTGGCACCTGTACCCCATGAGCCAGGAGTTCCTGGAGCAGAACCAGCAAGAGGGCCAGGATGCCCTCCATTATTTTGAGAAGATGCAGATGCCAAATGCCTCTGAGGCGTCTGGCAGTGAAGCCTTCCAGCCCTTGCTGCTGATCACCATTATCACTGTGCAGAGGCGGAATGATTTCCACTACGTCTTGCAAGTGGCCTCCCACTTCCACCGCCTCCTCCAGAAATGTGGGGCACGTTGCCAGAGCCACCGCATGCTCCTCTGTAATGTGGAGTCAGATCCCGGCATCCATCAGGATGTCAGGCTGCTGAGCAGCCTCTTTCCTATGGTCAGTCGTGACAGAACTGGAGAGAATCCTGATCCCAGCCTCAACCAGTTTGAGAAGGAGAAGCAGGACTATGTCTTCTGCCTTGAGCAGTCACTGTTGGTGTACAACCCCGAGTACATCCTCCTTGTGGAAGATGATGCTGTGCCAGAGGAGGAGATATTTTCTGTCTTGCAGCACCTCTTCTTGGCCCGGTTCTCCAAGCCCTACCTCAGAGACGCTCTCTACTTCAAGCTGTACCATCCAGAGAGGCTACAGCACTACTTCAACCCTGAGCCCATGAGGATCCTGGAGTGGCTGGGCCTGGGCATGTTCCTGGGGCCGGTGCTGACCTTTGCATACTGCTGGGCCGCAGGGCGAGCGGGCCCCAGCTGGTGCCTGGTGGTGTTCTTTGCCCTGTACAGCATGGCCCTGTCAGAGCTGGTGGGGCGGCACTATGGGCTGGAGCTGCGGCGCCTGCACCCCGCACTCTACAATGTGGTGCCGGCCAGCGAGTGCTGCACGCCCGCCATGCTCTTCCCTGCTGCCTCTGCCCGCCGGGCCTCAGAATACCTGCAGGGGCTGCGCTGCCACCAGGGCTTCGCCAAGGACACTGCCCTCTACTCGCTGCTGCGGGGCAAGGGCGAGAGCGCCTTCGTGGTGGAGCCCAACCTGGTGCGGCATGTGGGGATGTACTCCAGCCTCCGACTGAACAGCAACCCAAAACTGCTGTGAGCTGCTCCTGCCTTGCCACACAAAAAACACCCAGGACACTTGCCATGGGCAGAGGAACAGTGTGCTGATTTGCATTCTGTGCTGCTTGCACTGGGCATCCTGTGTCTCCACATGGACAAAGAATAACTCTCTCTAAAACTACAAGTTTTCTTAAAAAATCAGCCTATGTACATTCAGACCCTATTTAGTATGAATTTTGAACTAATCACCATGCACCACCTGGGAGAGGAGTGGAGGATTCCAGCGTACTCTCTCTTAGCCATTCCCAAAGAAAAGCTCTCACATCAACATGCACAGCTTTCCTGCCTACTCAACTGAACAGTGGTTACAAAAATCTTTGCCTTAGGGCAGCAGAAATTTTGGATAAAGTGAATGTTTCAAATTCAAGCTAATGAGGAGAGAAAGGCCTTATTTCCCTGTCCTTACTAAGGTCTGATCTCTGACCTGTCTCTGCTTCAAAGCTGTGGTTTTGAGCAGACCTTCAAAAGCAGAAGTGGTTTGCAGGAACTTTCCCACAAATTCTGCCTAGATTCTTCAAATTTATGAAGTCTCTTTAGTTGCTCTCTCCCTATCTACACCTCCACCATTCACACTTTTTTTGCTTCCACCTGAGGCTTTTTAAAGCAAAACCCCTGCTGCTTATTGAAGGTCACCTCTGGGAGTTGGGATAGGAAAACAGAATCACAGCCACTGGTGTCACACAGATGGGTCAGAAATGCACATTTTCATTGATTCATGACACACATTGTACACAATGATTGCTGTGTTGGTGAGGATCATCACTCATTGTACTGGATCCATTAAGAAAGGTTTTATCAACCACTGAGTGAATTTATCCATTCAACATGAATTTACCTTGACTTTCCCTCAGTACAGAGACAAAGGAAGACTAGATCTGTGCTAAATAGGTGCTGTTGTTGTGCAAGATCCTTGTTCATTCTGGGGCTGTAATTCACAGCTCAGCTGGAGTGGTTCATTCACTTCTCCTGGCAGAAAGCAAAATACCTGTGGGAAACAAAGACAGCTGTTCACAAGAACAAGCAACAGCAGCACAGCACATCAGAGGGCCACTCTGACAGTGATTGTGTGTCCTTGTTGTTAGGTATCTGGGATAGGTACTTTGTACCAGGGCAGTGGGCACAGTTAAATATAAAACCTTGCAGATGACAAGAGACCTCATACTGAATGAAAACAGGCAAAAATTTGGTATATCTGATGAAAGGCCCACTGGCTTCAATGAGCTTTGAATCAAATTCACTTTGAAGTGGCATTTGGTTGAATTATTTTTAAAACTACATTCCTTCCTTTGGAATGAACCAAGTAAATATTTTTTGTTGAGTTTAATCAGTGGGAGTTGTTTGGGTTTTTCTTTTTGGTAATGGAAGGGCTTTGCTTTGAATTTTCTTCTCCCAGCTCTCTTCCAGGTGATTTATGCCTTATTATCTTAGCAAGTCTGGTTATAGGTGAGAAATACCTAAAACTCCTGAGAGATGAAACCAAAGAAAATGGCAACCCTCAGCACACTGGGTATCAGTTACCCAGAACAAAGGCACAGTGCAGCTAGCTGAGAAACAGCATCACAGCAGTGCTTTGCTCTCCAGTGTTAAGGTATGTGGTGCAACAAGATCCCAGAGAGCGAACTGCATCGCTGAGCTCAGAGCACACTGTAGAAAATGCTGATGATTTAAGACAAAGGGATGGGTTCTTGTTTGGCAATCTGACAACTGGTTTATTGAAGAGCACAGCCTCAAATAGGTTCAGGGACGAGAACCAAGGATTGCGCTAAGGGCACAGGGTTAAATGAGGGGCAAAAGGGGCAGATATGAGGGTCAAGGTCCAACAGGGACGAGGGACAGTGGTGCAGGGAAGTGGCTAAAGACTAGGAGAACCAAGGGGATAACGGGTGGAACAATGCAGCAGAACAGAGCCAGTGGGGATAAAGGGAAGGAAGAACATTCTAGGAAGGGTACATTAATGGTAAACAGGGGCTGAACAAGGGTGACATCAATCCCCACACACTGTCAGAACACCAGAACCCAAAAGGCACCAATATGTGGCTGCAAAAGGCCCATGGAAGGGAGGCCTTTTCTTACTGTATTCTAGGGGGGCATCTCTCCCCTTTTGCCTCTGCCCCTCCAGGGCTGAGGTATTACCACCCTGGTGGCAGACCCCTGGTTCTTCACACTCCAGTAATCAGCTGGATACTTCTAGAACATCTTTGGAAATTAGAGTGAGTAAAAACTGCTTGTGGGTTCCATGCCATTCCAAAGGTAATGCCTTTAGGCCTCCTGGCAGAGGACACCGGAAGAATGGCACAGTCAAAACCACATTTTTCCCAGCTGCTGAAAGCCCTGGAGATGCCAGGGTAGTCGCACAGTGGCAGGTGGGCAAATCTCTCCTCTGGCTTCACTGCCATGGGGTTTGGGTGTCAGGATTTTAGTGTCACTGTATATTTACTCCACCAAGTGCCTGCACATACACCTGGTTTCTGTATCTTTAGCTGTGAATGTTTTGGTGCAGTGGGCTTGCTCTTCTCTCTTTTATATCTTTATACTGTATAAATCCAGGACAATGCTCTGTTCTTTCCATTCATACTCATTCTTGCCTTAGAAAATGTCACAGCAAGAAATGGGACAGGCAGTGGAAAAAGGAAGAGGGGAAAAGCAATCAAGCAAACAAGCAAGAAGCTGTATCCTGTAAATAAATGTTTTGATGTGGGGAAATGATTTATCCATTTGTCTCGAAGTTATTTTCCTGCTTGTCCAGTTTTACATGCAGTCGTGGGTTGGAGACAGAAATCATGACTCGAGTCCTCTCTTGATCATCTGACAAACTGCCTGTTTTATTGTTTGGAACCAAGTTATATAGTCAGTTCAAAACTCCTGGGTCTAGATAATTGATTGGTTGAGGTTTTAGCACTGCCCAGCTCCTTGACCAGTGATACATCTTCTTTCTGGACTGAAGATGACTGGCTGAGGTCCCTGCTTGGGTCTGAATCCAACTCATCCCTGCCCCATCTGATGATGTGTTTTACTTTTAGGCTGGTTGAATTTGGGGGTCTGGTATGGCCAAATTTATTTGGCAGCTATAATCTAGCTGCAACAGTGACAGTCCAGTAGTACTTAATTTGACATTTCAAAAGTCCAGGAGAGGTCAATCATTTCACTGAGCCTCATAGCTGAAAATTAAGAACATGAATTTAAGGCATCCCTTCTAAACTAGAAGACAATTTTCATGGCATAAGAGGTGACAGAATTTGACTGTGAGACCAAATAATGTGCAGAGGGCTCAGGGCTTGAACCTGTCATTGTGAGAATTTCAGATAAATCAGCTGAGAACAAACTCCTTTGTGCAAGAAACAGGTTAATAAATTCTTTATGTCCTTCTGGGACAATTTTCTGAAGTTCACAAGTCACTTTTACAGCAGAGGTGCTGCTTTGCTGACCATGCAGGGAGCTGTTCTGAGTTACTCAGTTACTTGGACAGTGCCCACCCTGCCAATGGGGCATCCCAGGAAAGGGCTCCTGCTCCTGCCTTCCAGTCTTCCACAAGCAGATTGAGTCTTGTTTCACTTTTCTGTGCTGCATGTTTTACTAGAAATTAGAAGTCAGAGAAGTGCACATCACCCTCAGAACAGAGAATGGGAAACTACCATGAATTCTTAATTCCTGTTGGATTTTGTTCTGCAGCTCAGGCTAAAAACACCCCAAACAGTTTCAAACACCCCAAAGCCTTTTCTCTCTTTTCTCTGAGGGGAGTGGAGCTGAGTTGCCCCATCTCAGACTACAGAAGTTCAAAGCACAGTATTAGCTCCCTGAAATATGGCCTTAAGAGCTTTGTTTCTTTCACTTTAAACAAACTTTGTGACTATTTTTGAAACAAACAGTAGGAATTTTCTTGGGTGTTAGCTCATTCCCAATGGTTTGGAGAATATTCTTCAATGCCGCAGCTGTTGCTTGCACAAGAGGAGACTTTCTTGATGGGCCATCAGCAGGACCCAAGGCTTTATTGTCCAGGACAGTTCCGGCAGAGTTACTGACTTAAAAAAAAAACCTAAATTTGTTTCCAAAGCATGTCCAACATAAGCAGGATGCCAGCAGAACACGGCATAATCTGACAGGTCTCTACTAGATTAGAAGTTTAAGAGTATTTTCTAACTCCAATAGGCATCAATGTCTTATGAGAAGGCACTACATTTGAAGAGAGAAAAGCCTTCCTTCCTATGGTGAGGAGCTGTGAATCACTAGATTGGGTATTTCAGCAGCAATACTGGATTATCCAGCAATTGTCTGGATATAGTCTGAATTGGTTTTTATTTTTAATAAAGTTATTTACAAGCAAACTTTCTACAAAATAAACAACCTCTCTGTAAAAACTCTATTAATAGTCTCATCTTTCTGCATCTCACTGTTTGTTTTCCTGATTGGCAGATCCATCTTTCCTTACCATATTTGACAGACAAAGATACTCCCATATTCATGAATTGGTACAGATACTATAATTTTGATCCAACACAACTCAAAGCAGGTCTTATTAGACCAGGTTTCTCAGGCCCTTCTCCAGTCAAAATTGAAGCATTTTAACAGAGACATGACGTAAAATCAAGCAATGAATGGTGGAATTTAACTTTGGCTTACTTTTGTATAGAGAGGGTACATATTTCACAAAATAAAAAAGGTAATTTTCTATGAGAGAGAGTTGCAGTTACAAAGTAACTTTGTAGTTATGAAATCATTGGGAGTCACAGTTTAATTTTGTGTATTTTCACACCAGCTTTACAGACATTGTATCCAAATTTAGCAGATGGCAGGGCCCATCATGTGGCTCTGAATAATATTCAGTAAAACACACACCTTCCAAAAATGCATAGAGAATTAGGTACTCCGTGGTCTGTGCTTCTTCACTGCATGTCTCCATTCTGGAATAACTTCATTTCCACTGATTATCTGTCCTGACAGCTTTGGGAGAATCCATCCCATTAGCCAGTTTATCCATGTACCTAAAGACTAAGGGTCAGCAACATCAATGTCCCTTCCCATGACTTTGTTCTTCATGGCACGCTAGAAACGCCATGGTGGTGGCTAGGAGGGTAGGAACAACAGTGATTTTTAAAAGCTGATGAAGAGTTACATTTTATTGTTCTGTTTGTAAGCCTCTGGGCAGCTGTGCCTACTTTCTCTTAGAATTTCTGCCTTGGTGTCCAGAGTTCTTGGATAGAAACCACATCTACATATGGTCTTTTCAGCAAGCTGGTCCAGGTTCAGACGTCTGTTGTGTGTATTTTGCAAACTTAATACAAATATTAACATGCAGCACCTAATTGTGCTTTTTTTGGGGGACCATGTGCTGCTCAGATAAACAGGTAATAAACAGTTAAATGTCTCCCTTTATAGAAGCCAAGTTGTTTGCCTTCTTGCTTTATTTAAAAACAAAATGTCAACAGAAAGGCACAGAGACCAATGTCATGACAGCATTTACGTTCATGACCTGTTACAGCTTTTCTCAAAGCACAGGAACGTTGCCACAGGCAGCTTGATTTAAAGTTGTATCCTATTGGGTATTTCAGCAGCACTATTGAAATTAGTGCAAAGATCTGTGTTTTGGTAACAGCAGTTTTGCATGCTTTCCTGTTTTTCATTCCAAGTCATGATGTTTGTTGCAGACATCCAGCTTTAAGTTGCACAGAATGCAGAACAAAGCAAACCCTTCCTTGTGCAATCTCCTTGGTGCTCTGAGTCTGTTCTTCCCAACACTGCCACCCCTCTCCCCTGACGTACTTGTCTGCAAACTCTGCTGACAAGCCAAAAATACAGGGGAGTTTCTTCCAGTGAGTTAAACAGCCAGGCTCTTGTTGCTGGGGGTGAGGGGTGTAGGTGACTGGGGAAAACAAACCACTTAATAAATAATACTTCTGATTAGATAGGGATGAACAAGCTGGACTTTGAGATGGTTAAGCAAGACTGCAGAGTACAAAAAACAGGAAACATCCAGCACAGTGTGGAGAGGTGGGTAGGAGGCAGATTCCACTCTGCTCAAGCCTGCTTAGATTAGACTTTAACCCCATCATGCAGGCAGCAGCCTCATGGGGCAACAGAGCCAGGTGTTTTTCATGTGGATGCATATTATTCTTGGACATTCTTCCAATTCACAGTGGTTTTTTCCATTCCATTTCAATCCATTTTACAGGTCTGACCACATCTAAAAGTAGTATTTAATTTACTTAAGTGCAGAGTGAAGCTATACATTTGTAATTTTTCTCATGGTGACCATATAATCTCTGAAGTTGCCTCATTAATTTCTTTTTCATCATTCTTTCTGAGGTGTACTACAATTGATTGTTCTTCCCATTTACCTATTTTTTTATTTAAAATGCTAGTTCATTTGAGTAGTTAAAGGCAAAACATTATCAGAATTATACTGCTAGAAATGGAAAATAAAAATCACAATCTGGAAAATTAGAAGCAATTAAGATATTTTTTATCTGTTGGCTTTAAAACAGGCTTTCTGTTAATTTTAATATATTGTATTCAATAAGACTTCATCTAAAACTTAAGTACGCAACTGTCAGATCCTTTGACACTAAGGCTGCATGTAACAGGGACAGCAATTAAATTAACTTCTACTGCAAATATCAAGTTTTTGCATTATCAAATTCCAAAAAGTAGACCCACAAATTAAGACCTAAGTAATAACCCCTGCCACACGTGAATTCAGTTTTCAATGGTTCTTAATATTTTTAAATGCATACTTCTGTCAACTGTATGGGAATCTCAGATGAAAAAGCTGACACCAGCAAAATCTCCAAGCCATTCAAACAGAAAATTAACTTACATTATGACACATTTCTTGTGCTTTAATCTAAGCAATCTCTTTTATAGCTAACTACCACTTTCTATTTCTATGCTATAAAAGGCACAATAATGAACATTTAAGCTCTGTAAATAGTTAGGCATCTTGTTTGCAGTGATGTTTTAAACACAGGTATAAAGTTTTTATATTGCAAGACTGTTTATATCAGCTCTCTCATGAACACATAAAAATCCATAATCTGTGCTGAAAACCCCTTATCACTGTATTTAGTTAGATAAGTATTTAAGCAGTTCTCAGACATCCAAAATTCAAAACCAGCTAGTAATCCTTTCTCTAATAAATTATACTCTTCACTAGAAAAGAGCATCAGCAATCACTGCAATAGTCAGCATAACCATTTTTAAGAATACAAAAAACAGAGTAGTTGCTCTTTAGTGCAACTGACCTCCCTTCTTGTTCACCCTATCCTTATCCTTGACTGGGATCTTTGTCCTACATCCTCCTTCCCATGCCAGAGGCAGACGGGGATGAGGAACTGTAGGGATGCAGAAGAGAAATTATTTTGCCTCTGAAACGGAACTCCTACTGGAAGCCCTGCCTTCATGGCCACTGGAAAGGTGTGAGAGTTGTCAGGTCTGAGTTAGAACACTACCTCCATGAGACAGAATTACTGCTTAAGAAATACACCAATTTTGCCATGGAACAGTTAGTGCAGGCAGTGATTTGGTACTTTTCATGGGCCAAGTTAGTTGTTTGGTAAATGCAAGTACACTGCATACCACTCATGATACAAGCTTTTTCCTCTTATTTAAGAAACAATACTACTATAACCTCATTTTAACAGGCACAAGTACTCCCAAAGTATGATTACATGGAAATATGTACTCTTTTCCAATGTCATTTTAATATCCCTGTAATTTCAGCACAATATGGTCAGTGTGATGGGTATGTATACTAAAACCTTACAGTGACATCATCTACAGAGACTACTCATTCCATACTCTTTCCTGAAAAGGCTCCCATTCCTCAATTAAGTGAAAAAATTAAGCATATTGTCCATTCTCCTTTTTATCTCCTCTGTCCTCAAAATCTCTATGAGAAGATTTTGTAATCCTGTGCTTGGAGTGCTGGAGCGAAGGGTTAGAAGGCCTGGAAAGGCACATAACAGCAATTATCCATCTAGAAGTACATTTATATATTTCCGAAGAGCTAAGAAGTCAAGGTGGGCTGAGGGGATTATTCAAAGTTTTATCTAAATGTCTGACACTGCTTTTTTCATGAAGACTCCCACAGATTTTTTTCTAATAGCCTGTCAGAACATAGCGCAGATGATGCTGGGAATAAAACACTTCCAAGAACTTCCCTCCTGTGTCAGCTTGTAGCCAAACCAGGAGCAACAGGACTCAAACTCTGACCTTGAGGAAGAAGACCACCATTATGACACCTTCATGGTCTCAAAAGAGTCTTAGATAAGGTATTTAATTAAAAATACTTTTAGTCTGTATTAGATGTTTATGTTGTGGTGAGAAACTTTAAAACACCATGGGGTTTATCTTTCTGCTAGGATGGGAGAAATGGAATGTAAAACAAACACTGTACAGCAGGGAAGGCTTTATGTCCATGTTATGTGCCACAGCTTGCTTCAGCAAAAAAACATGTATCAGGAAGGGCAGCATGAAAGAAAACAGAGGAACACAAGCACAAGGCCTTTAACTAGACTGCATTGTCAGCTCCTTCAGAGGTTTCTCTGTTGACTGTCAGGCCGGCAGTTCCCACAGTTTCCTACGAGCACTGACCTTGGCATGCAGATGCAAGACAGACTCAAGGAGGAAGTGCCCTAAGGAAGACAGTGTTGTGGAGAGAGGAGAAATCAGGTGTCTCACCTGTCCATGTAAAGACCAAAGGGTCACTGCAGGAGCCAAACAAATGGAGAAACTACGTCATTCTTCAGGCAAACACTGGGTCTCTGTTGTAAAAATGTGCCAATGTCCAAGGTTGTGGAGGGTGTTGTTCCTGAGGGTATGATGTTTGCCCAACAGTCCTTGTGCTATACTTCCCTCCAGGAGTACTAGCCTGCAGGATGGGGAGAAATAAAATAAAGCAAATAATCAAGTCTATAAGCCTGGACTTGGTGAATGTAGTGTGGATTCATATAAACTGCAATGCTAATACACCATTTATACAGCATCAGTATTTTTCACTGAAAAATTCTGCTAAGTAACAGAGAAGTCTGCATTTCACTACAATAGAGTAGGCATCTCAGTGGGATTTGGGGGGAAAATTTGGCTTGCAGCTGTGTACCTGCATGTGGGCATGTTTGGTCTGACAACCATTAATTTCACAGGTACGCTGTGTTACAGGACATCAGAACTTGCTCTTTCATTAAACCTGATACTGTAGCATCACATTTTGCCTTTTCCTATACCAATTGGAAAAGGAAAATGTTTCCATGCTAGAGTTAATGAAGACAAGCAGTGTAACACTTAGGAAGCCACTGAAATGGTACCAACTCATGCAAGTTAAAGATCTGTTTCATTGTTTCTATATTTTGTTTTCTGCTCTTTCTTCCTGCAGTTTCCTAAGTATAAGCTTTTAGAAGATCTAACTCTAAATTATAAAGTTGTGCCCAAGATACCTGTAAGCAATTTCCATAGTTTCTCTTGTTATTTTTGATATGTTTAAGAAAGAGGAGGAATCATTTGAAATAACTAGAAAACATCTCAGTTTTGCTGCATGAATGGCCTTTTATATAAGGGGGAGGGGAAAGGGGAGGAACAGCAGGAGCATGACCAGGTCCCTTTGGAGGTGTATGGTGGTGGTCTGATAGCCAATGACTGACCTTTAGCAGGGACACCTCCCCGGACAGCATGCGGGGGAGGAGGGACAATGAAGGAGTGGAGAGGAAGAAAGAAAAAAAAAGCCTCACCAAGAATTTTATAAAAGTTAGTGATTAGAAGGACAGGGTCTCTTTGCCTGCAAACACCTCACCAGAGGCTTGTAGCAGAAGAGACACTGCCCACAAACAAGTAAGTATTATAATTAAATTTCTCAACTGTAAAGCCGGTACATATATCAGCAGCTGAGACCTGGTATGTTTATTTACAGTGGGCTTGGAAAGATGTTTTTGGTTTTGTTTTAATTTTTTTGTTTCAGAAACAGCCTGTGAGAAATAAGCACTCAGCCATTCTGCAGTGGTCTTCTAAAGTGATCCATTTGCTGCTAACACTGGCTTTCTAACTTAGCTCAGAGTGAGTGAGTGAGTGAATCCTCTGCCTAAGGAGACTAGAACAATAATGTACCTGCATTGCTTTCTGTCGCTTTCTTTCATGTTTGTTTTTGCTTGCGGCGTACATAAATTTCTGTTTTGCAAGGAGGACAGAGAATGATTGAAGAAGACAGCTGGTCCTGACAGACATCAGTGCTGACAGAAGTGCAATTATGTGTATTTGTAGGGCAGTTTCTTCTGAAACAGTGCAATGGTGTGGATAAGATTATTTGGCAAAGGCATATAAGATCTGAAGTGCAGGAAAACAAAGCCTGTTCTTGCATCTGTAGGCTGTAACCTTTCAAGCTGTGAACAACGAGCTTCAGGAAATTGCTTGATCAACTCTAATCCTCTCTGAGTCTGTGATCCTTCATCACTTACTCAACTATCCTATGTGCTTACCCAAAACCATTTAGTCCATCTGAGACTGTCACCACTGCTTCCCCCAGCCTCCCCTGCTGGCAATACAAGACTTGAATTCTCATGCAAGTCTAGCAGCAATTTTTTATCTTCTCTGAGAAAAGTCCAGCCCTGAAAGAGAAGTAGCTTCTCCCTAATAACACTTGCTTCCAAGCAACCATTTGCCACCTCAGCCAAATCTAGCCATTCTGAGTGCTCTGCTCTGACTGCAGAGGACAGATCTCTGAACATAACCTCCTTTCATAGTTGCTAGGGAAATGAAAATGGGATACACTTGCTCAGGGCTTGAGTATAGCTCTGAGGCTAACATGGGAATCAGCACAGGGAACTTAAGATCTGCAGTTCCATCTGGGACAGGATGTTGAATCAAGGTCTCTAAACAGACCATGAGGATGGTAAAAAAACTCAGAGAGCAAAAAACAAGCAATCAACTTACAATCATATATACCCCAAAGGACCTATGGAGATGGTGACATTAGCATTGTCAATCAAAAACATCTGCCCCTTTTTCTAGGAGACAGAAATCTGAGTGTCTCTTTTTGTCCCATATTCTTGAGATTTTTTTAGAATGCAGAAATGAAACATTTTGCTAACCCAAAACTTTCATCTCAGTGCAAGGATGATCGGAGAAATGTTCTGTTCTTTCCTGAGAGCTCCTTCATATCTAGCAGAAGCACCACTTCCACCTTGACTCCTTAAAACAGGTACTCATGGAGAGCCATGGGGTAATTCAGGCTGAAAGGAACACAGGAAGTCTGTGGTCCAACCACCCCTTGCCCAAAGCAGCGTTAGACATGAGGCCAGACCGAGGTGCTCAGGGCCTTATTCAGGTGAGTCTTGGCAAGCTCCAAGGATGGAGACACTGCAGCCTTTTTTGTCAAATCTGTTACATTGCTTGGCTGTCCCAACAGTGAAAAAAAATTCTTCTTACCCAGTCTGAATCTCCTTAGTTTCATCTTGTGCCTGTTGTCTCTCACTGTCCCATCACAGCCGCTGTGAAAACCCTATCTCTGCCTCTTCGATCACACTCTGTAAGTAGTGAGGACAGCTGAGAGGTACCCCTGAAGCCATCACTTCTTGAGGCTGAACTAGACCCAGCTCTGCAGACTCGTCCTCACAGAGCAAGTGCTGCAGCCACTGATCTTCTTGGTGGTATCTGTTGAACTAACTCATTTCAGTATGTTTTTCCTGTACTGCAGGGGCCCAACACTGGAAGTAGTACCCAGATGTTAAATACAGAGTGCTGAGAAAAGGGGGATAATCCATTTCCTCCCCTAGCTTTCCAGGCCAGACCCCTGCTTATACAGGATGCTTGTGCCCTTGCTGCTGGCCCCTGTTCAGCTTGCTGCCTGACAGGGCCTTAGGCCATCCCCAAAGAGCTGTTCCCTCGTCCCACTCATCCAGGGGGAATGGCTGCCAGGGCTTTGAACCCCAGGCAGTGTCTGGGCATTTGTCTTAGCCAGACTGCACAGTGCTCCTGTTGGCCTCTTCCAACTCCCATGCCCAGGCTCCTCTGGATGACTGCTCATCAATCAGGTATATCAAGTAGTCCTGCCTACTGTGTGTCTTCTGCCACCTAGGCAAGAATGTACTCTGTCAGCAGGATGGGGCCAGGCTTGCCCAGCTGTTCATACCCATCTGTTTTCCCCATGCCCAAGGAACCAGACCTATTTAGAAATAGCTTTTTAACGGAGCTCCACAGAGAAGTGAGGTCAGTAACCACAGATAGCCACTGCAGTGAGAATATGAGGTGCCTAAGCCATTAAGTGTCTGCCTCCTCTAAGTATACAAGTGTAAAGAGGAGTAAATTCAGTCAGGCCAACACTGTGCCTACATGAGATAGGTTAAATTTTAAAATATTTTTCATTGTCCCTATGAGCTATATTTATTTGCTTATGTATTCAGCTGCTTCTTCTTCACACCCTGTTCTTTGGAAACAAATGTCTTGTATGCAGAGTTTGTATTGCTGACTCTCAAAGATAGTGTTGAAGGGCTGTGTTTACTAGTAATTGAATAGGAAAAAGCTATATATGTGGGATACAAACTGTAGCTTGAAATTTTGGTCCTTCACTTTTGGAACCAGTTTTATAAAAGCAGGAAATTAAGAGACCCAAGAGAAAAACTTAGAAGTTCTGATCCATTCTTTTTCCTTCTGCAAACTGGGACTCAGATGAGACTTTTTTAATGTAAGGTTAGAGTATGCTAGTCACATGAGGTTCTCGGAAAAAAAAGATGCCGATGATATACTGAAGTTTCTAAGATGTTTGGAAGTGAAATGTAACATTATTCCTTCTGCTATTCATCTTGTCTCTGCTCTTTGGTTCTCACTACTGATATTAACAGGATCAAGTGCTTGAGCTGCCATCATGCCCTTCTTTCTTTATGGTAGCTGAGAAAATATTGTAATATTTCAGTATTACAATATTTACTTTTATAACTGTGCAGTCCCCTATTCCCATATGCCCACCTCCTGCTGGCCACAGGCTAGGGGCTGAACAAAGAAATTTGTTTGCTTAAGGAGCTGTTGAAGCCTGAGAAACACTCCAGGTAGCTACAAAGCTGGAGGGATTGTGCAGTTTTATTCATTTGAGTTTTTTTTTAATTCTACTTTAAAAAAAAATTACGTAGGCAGATACTACATAGAGAATGTATTCTGTTCATACAGTTGGAAATCAGTGTAAAATCACTTGAGCTTGTGGCACTTAGCTCACAGCCTAAAATGGGTAAATAAAAATAAAGCTTCTTGAAACACCTTAGTGGTGGGACAACTCCCAATTATTGTTACTGAGATCACAATTCATTAGAAATTTTTTCTTCCTAGAAAAGTTGTCAATTTAAACAGATAAATAATATTAAGACAAATAGACTGTTCTTGGAAGACTGAAATAAGCTATGCAGCTCTGGCAGCCTGGGCACAACTGTTTTTCTCAGGACTTGATATGAGGTGACATTTTAAGAGGGCACATTAACGCTTCTATGGATGTGTGGGGAGCTTATTCTTTACAAGGTGGCTGTATGAAATGAAGTGTAGGGCTTTTCTACTTCTCTTCTGCCTGTTCCCCTGTTCAAAGCAGGACCTTGTAGCAGAGACACCCTTTCTTGAATGCAGACATGAAGATTCTCAGAAATTATGATTGTCATGAAAGAATCACAGAAAAATAAAATCCTAAATCAAGGGTGCTAGAACAGCCTGCAACTTTGAGCTGTTGTAAGGTTTACAATTGTTCTTTTGCCCTCATTTCTTCACCATTTCAGCTAGAAACACTTTTATTCATCACTCTAGCTCAGCAGAGTAGCTGGGAACCATACACCATGGTCTTAAAAGAGACTTTGGGCAAATCTCCACCTGCTCCTTCACACTCAATGAGATACTTGCATAGAAACTTAAACTAATTTGCTGTCTTCCAGTTCATCACTCTGAAACTATAATTTATTTTGTTTCAGTCTCACAGAATACTCACTTGGAACAGCATTATTCACTGAAAACTCATATTTCCATATTTTGAAAATTTGCCTTGCAGGCTGGTTTTGAGTGATGTCTCCTTGTTACCTTTAGGCAAACACTGGGAAAATGTAAGAGAGAGCAGACATTAATCTCATTGCTTATTGCATTGCTGGAAAGAAAGGGTACCCATCATAATATGACTGGAGCAACCATGTCTTGCAGTCCAGCCAGCTGGATTCAAGGTTACCCGGATACCTCCTGGTGCTGTAACACAGCTCCAAAATGCAACTCTAAAATCCCACACCTGATTTAAGCAATTCATTAGCTTTATCCTTGGACAAGATCATATTCTTGCCAGAGTACAATTTTCTAGTCTTCTCCATAGAGACTCTGAACTACTGGAGTGATTCATTATTGTTTTGCACTCCGACTTATTTAACAGTAGTGTGGTTTTAACTGAAGTTAAAATTAGATGCTCATCACCAAACCATCATTACAGTAATCATAATAACAAGCCAGTTTCTTAAGACATATCCAACACAGAAAGCAGGTGAGAGATAAGAAGAGCTGTAGGTGAACTTAAGCACCTATGCAGCATAAACCATAGATTTTCAAATTCTTCTGAGTGAGCTGAAAAGGTCAAGAGCTGGGAGTGATGATGGCACTGTGATCGCCACAGTAGAAGAATGGTTCCCAGAGTTCTGGGCACAGGTGGCATGCAGAGAGAGGGGTTCAGCTAAGCCTGTTTCACCAGGACCACAGCAAGAATGCATGTAAGCCCTCTGAAAAGCTGGGAAACTCTCCCTAATTTAACTAAGTCTTCATCCTGCACTCCTTCATCTTCCCTCTAAACCTAACATGACTCACTCTGTGGTAAGCTGCATGTGAAAAATTCCAGTCTCAGCTCACAAACAGGTAAAGTAGATATCTGGACACTGTATCTTACTGGTCTGTACTGGCAGACAATGACATTTGAATCTTGCATGATAACATTGCCAGTACCAAAGTATCCTCAGCTATAAACCAGGGACATGAATTTATAGCTGTTAACATATTCTGACAACATTGTTGCCAGAAGATTTTGGCACCATTTGTCATGCTCTGTACCCTATCATGAGTAGCAGACTCTATTGTTTCTCATCATTGTGCCCTTCACAGGAAGGATAAGACATGGATTCCCTGTCAACTTCCATGTCAGCATCTGTGTGCAGGGAAATAAGAAGTTGGACATGGCTGCCTACATATACAGGGAGAAATATTTTCTGGCCATTTCTGATGAAAGAAATTCTGATTAAAGAGTTCTCACTCTTCTCTTAGGCAGAGTTTGGGAATAGAAAATGCAAATGCTGTCCAGAGGCCTGCCCTTTTGGAGGGAAACATGATATTTTAGCTCTTTTATATTGTTTTTAATCAATTACCCTCTGGATTTACCCCCCACTGGTAAAAAAACATGCGTTGTTTTAGCTATCACATATGATAAACCAAAGGAAGATAGTTTTTCTGTTTCAGACTTAAAGTCATACACTCAGAAAAGTAACTTGGACTACTCAAATGATCAGAAAAAACTCTAATTTAATGCCATATAACCAAAAACTTTAATAAGACCAAGAATTTTGTCATATCAAGACAGAACCCAGATTTCAGGTGCTGGGTATTTGCAGCTGGTAAGCCTCTACCACAGCTAAAAAGATTGAAGTGAGGGGTGAATTCTCCTAAGGCCCCATATCTTCTGTAGAGGAAGCAATGAAAGCAGCCATAGGGAGGAGAATTACAAACCCAGGCAAAAGGTAGGGGATGGAAAGTCAACCAGACATAGCAGCAAATACTGCCAACAGATGCAGGAAATAGAAGAGGAGCAGTGTTAGGAAATGTGTAAAGGTAAGCAACGGAATAACTGGCATTCTACTGAGAGGAACCAAAAAGTCTGCAGAGACAGCAATTTGCTTACTTGTTACTTGGTGCATGTTTTTATGACAGACTGACCTTCTTTTATTTTCTGAGCAAATGCAGGTAAAATGCAGTCTTTCCCACTTTGGTTCTAGAAGGATGTGGTAGGATGTGTCTCCTGCATTTCTTTCTAGTTTTTCCAGACACACCAAGCCTAGAAGAACTCAAATTAATTTCTGGTCATATTGCCTGTGATAACATGGACCAGACAAGCACCAAGAGCCCTTCAGAGGAAACACCTGAGTAGTGCCATTGGTTCACAGTCTTCCCCAGAATTTCTTGTAATTACTTGTAACAGTAATTCTCTCCCACAGATAAGTCAACATGACCCACCAGTTCCCAGCGCTGTCTCCAGAGCAGAAGAAAGCTCTTGCAGACATTGCTCAGCGGATTGTGGCTTCAGGAAAGGGGATCCTAGCTGCAGATGAATCAGTGGGTGAGTTCTGGACATTAATCAGTTAGCAGTATGCAAGATGTTTTTTTCCTTTTAGTTTTGCTTCATATTTGAAATCACTGGAGTAGAAAACCACTTAGAAACTGTTGGCTGAGTAGAAAAAATTCAGCCAGGCAGTGCTGTAGCTGTAACAACAAAAGCTTACAAACTACAGGTTGAGAAGGGAAGCTCTGAACTGAAGACCCAATTCATTACCACTTATTGGGACCAGGAGGCCAGCCACGCCTAGAACCTCTCTGTCTGGCCCTTGTCCACCTCACTAGGTACCATGGGGAACAGGCTGCAGCGGATCAATGTGGAGAATACGGAGGAGAACCGCCGAGCATTTAGAGAGATCCTCTTTTCTTCGGACACTTCCATCAACCAGAGCATTGGGGGCGTGATCCTTTTCCATGAGACCCTCTATCAGAAAGACAGCAGTGGAAAGCCGTTCCCAGCACTCATCAAGGAAAAAGGCATTGTGGTGGGAATTAAGGTGAGCATCTGTAGGTACCAGGCTGGCATCATACTCCAAACCCCATTTCCAGACCAAATTATATTTAGGGCTGGTCTCTCCTGAAAAACTGTTCCTGCCACACCCCTGACCCTCCTCCCATTTTTGTAGTTGGTTTTAAAATTCCCTGCATAGCTTTTGTGCAACTAACTAGAGGCACATTTGCACAAGATGCTAGAACTTTTCATACACCAACTTCCACCTACTCACCATTCACTGCAAATAAATCTCTCCATGCAGTAATGTAAACCTGATCATTTCCACATCTGACAGAGTTCTTGAGCCATTCCCTGCAGGTATCTACATATACACTGCCCCTCCTCTTACCCAGTTCACTTCTTTTTCTTCCCTTTTGCTCCAACATTTCTTCCTTTGCACCCTGAGCATGTTAAGGTCCACACATTACTAACAGTTAGCCTTCAAAGGCAGACTAGACATGGGTAAGAAGGTAAGAATTAGACCAATTCCCACCTCTCTGTAACCCCTCCTGTTTTTCTGACATCCACAGCTGGATAAAGGCACAGCACCTCTAGCAGGAACAAATGGAGAAACCACCATACAAGGTAAGAAGAGATCTGAGGATCCTAAGCTAGGGCCCGAGCAGCAAAAGCTATAGGGTGACTCATCTGAGACATAGCCTTGGCTGGAGTTGTGGTACTTTCCAGAGCTCCGTGCTGAAGACCAGCTCTCAGTGAAGCATTGTTCTCCCTCTGCAGGGCTGGATGGGCTGGCTGAACGCTGTGCCCAGTACAAGAAAGATGGTGCTGACTTTGGCAAGTGGCGTGCAGTGCTGAAGATCACCAGCACAACACCCTCTCAACTTGCCATCCAGGAGAATGCCAATACATTGGCACGCTATGCCAGCATCTGCCAGCAGGTACCTCCCCTCCAGCAACTTTTTCTGAGATGCTTCTGCCCCTTCTTCCTGTTCCCTATGATAACACACTGGGTAGCTTGCAAGGAGAATTCCTGTGAGGATTTTGGGAAACACAAGGAGGAAGGGTAGCACAGCACAAAGGAGGACTACCAAAGTCAGGGCAAACAACAAGATTTTTCCTTCCATAACCCTAAAGAATCCCATCTTTCTCCTCCTAGCATGGCTTGGTGCCCATCGTGGAGCCAGAAATTCTGCCTGATGGAGACCATGATCTCCAGCGCTGTCAGTATGTCACTGAGAAGGTAAGAAGAGGTTCCTCCCTCTGTGCTCCTGCTCACAAATCAGCAGCTAAACTTTGTGTGCATTTTGTGCTCACAGATCTTAAAGAGATTTGACCAAAAATGTCCTTCATAACTGCATCACGAAAATTAGCTCCTCAGCACATAACAAACTAGTAGGAAATCCAGAAGTATTTTCCATGCTTTCAGATTTTCATTTCTGTGACAGAATAAGCATTCTCAATCTCAAAATGCTGTACCAGGACCAAACAAAATTACCTCAATTTCAGCAGGGACAAATCCCTTAAATATGGAGAGTTGTACCCTGGTCATCTCAAAAGCAGTGGGGTCTCCACAACTGCAACCCCAGAGATAATTATAATGAGAAAGCAAAATTCAGTTTGATCTTGCTACAGTACCAAAGAATAAAGCTGTCTTTTCACAGCAAGCTGAGGTGAAGATCTGAGCAGAGGTCTGTATTCAATCCTCCTGTTTTCAGGTTCTGGCTGCTGTCTACAAGGCTTTGAATGATCATCACGTGTACTTGGAGGGCACACTGCTGAAACCCAACATGGTGACGGCTGGGCATTCCTGCTCCAAGAAGTACACCCCTCAGGATGTAGCCATGGCAACTGTCACTACTCTCCTCCGCACGGTTCCTGCTGCTGTTCCTGGTGATTCCTGATTAATTACTATCTCTTCATTCCCAGTCTTTCTCCTACCTCTGACATGCCCTGCTCCTCTAGCAAGTAAGAGTCAGGGATTGAGGTGGCTGGAACACTCTTAAGTCTCAAAACCTCTTTCTTGCAGGAATCTGCTTCCTGTCTGGAGGTCAGAGTGAAGAGGAGGCTTCTCTCAACCTGAATGCCATGAATCAGTCCCCTCTGCCTAAGCCTTGGAAACTGACCTTTTCCTACGGGAGAGCACTGCAAGCTTCTGCCCTGGCTGCATGGTTAGGCAAAAATGAGAACAAGAAGGCTGCTCAAGAGGCCTTCCGCAAGCGGGCACAGGTACGAGGCTTTCCCCCAGCACAGAGAAGAGCTGCTCTCCAGGAAGGGACACATGTTGTCACCTTCCTAAGGCTGCTCTTGATCCCACCCCTCCTGGCTCCATGCTCACCAGAGGCCTTACTCTGTTATTTCTGCCTCACATGGTTACTCCTGCTGGTTGTTCTTTACACATCTGCCTGTTTGTTTCCCCCTCTTCCCCCCCCCCCCCCCCGCCTTTCTTTTTCAGATTAACAGTTTGGCTTGCAGGGGACAGTATGTCCTGTCTGGGAAGACTGACGCAGCTGCCACGCAGTCACTGTTCACTGCCAGCTATACCTACTGAAAGTATAGTAACCTTCCTTCCTCCTGTCTCTTCTCACACCATGGAAGATGTTCAGAAATGAAAGAAAAACACAGAAATCAAATTTCCCTTACCCTACACCAAACTGGAGATAGAATGGCTTAACTTCCTCTCCACCCTTCACTCCCACAATTTACCAAGGGGATATTCTTTTTCTCATTTGCACATTCCAAGGAAAGGGAATACTTTCCAAACAACAAACAACAGCTGCCAATGAATCGTGAACCTACCCTCCCTCAGTCTGAAACTCAGCCCCTGGAATAGCAGGCAGATTCAGTAGTTCCCTAGCAATTCAAATACCTACCCTTGCCCATTACCATATTTTGCAGCCACTATCCTGAATTATAAAACCTGACTGTGTATTCAATCATTGCAATTAAACAGTAATTGAAAACTAATCTCTGCCTCACAATTCTTTTTGTTTTGTGTAAACTTTACTGTATCTTTCACACATCTGTGGTTTTTGGTAGTCCTTGCAAAGATTAACACTAACAAAATGTTACAGCTGGTGAGCTTGGAAAACTCTGAGGATATCAAAGGGAAATAATCCAATAGTGACACAGCTGGAGACATTAATCCTGCTGACAGAAGTCTGGCAGACACTTAAACACTTAGGAGATGTACACAGCAAGCAGCGCTAGGGAATCAGGCTACAGATAAACAACAATACCTTCAGAAGCATGTCTCTGGAGACCAATTGTTGGTGAGATGAGGCTGCTACACGCTGTGTTAGGGTTGCACACGTTGAGTCATGGCTGTGCAAAACTGTCCTTACGAATCACCTTTACAGTGGCATTTTCCACAACAATTAACACAAAGCATACATGCAGGCATCTTGGCTAGCTTGTGTAGTTGAATAATGAGGCTGATGTTGCAGATCAACAGTTTTACCTTTGGCGTGTTGCTGTGTCCCTGTTAAACATGTAAGCTTTGTTAGCTAAAGCACAGTCAGATGGTTGTCATGAAAAAAAGTAATAAATGGCAAAAACAGCAGGCCCAAGGTTATGTAAGAATATCCTCCAGGATACACCAATCAACTTATGAGGCCTTGGAGCAGCCTCCTAAATATATGCCTAGCCCCAGATATTGCCAGGACCAGGCAACCCAGAGGACTCCACATCTTTTCAGGGTTTTCAGGGTCACCTCTCTCTCCTGGCTGCTCCTCCTGGCCACTGGCACTCACTGCTCCTGCCAAAAAATACAGGGAAAACAGGCAAAATCACTGCCCTGTAAACACCTTTTCATGGCCTCTGCATTAATAACCAGTGTGTCACACAGGCAATAAATAAACAGCCAAAATCCTTTATGTGGATCCAGTCATTGTATAATTAAGGCTTACATTTAGTCTCTCCCGACAATGCACAAAGAGCAAGTGATTTGCCACAAAACATTCCAGAGACTAATGCTAGTGTCAGGAATAACACCTCTTTCCTGCTTCAGCTGTGGTCCTCTGGTTCTCCACAGACCTGAGTTCAGTGAAACCTCTGCTCCTGATGAGCAGCATCCTATTGATCAAAGATCAATCTCAGAATCATTTGCATTATAAATGACCTTAATAGTTTTCAACCCATCCAGTTCCAAACTCCCTGCCACAGGCAGAGACAACTTCCACTGGACCAGGTTACTCTGAGCCTTGTCTAAACTTGGCCTTGAACATTTCCTGGGATGGGGCATTCCCAGCCTCTCTGGCCAACTTGTGTTAAGGTCTCACTGCCCTTACAGTAAAGAATTTTCCAAATATCTACTCTTCCCTTTCTTAGTAAAACCATCTGCCTTTGTCTGGTCACTATCAGTCTGTGTATAAAGTCTCTCTCCCTCTTTTTTATAAGCCACCCACCATCAGCACCAGAATTAGCAAAATTCTACCCTATTTGTGTATTTTAATAAACAAAGGAATTAATATTAATTGACTACAAGTTACCTTGTTTTCATAATAATTAGTATTCTGTTTGCAGTTGGGTAATAATCGTCTTGCTTCTCACGCTAATTAATCTCCCTGCTCAGTCATTCTTTTTAGTCAGTGGTTTCTTGAACTGGTGGCTGTGAGTCGATGGCCTTCATTTGCCCCTGCAGGAATCACCTTTTACCCTGCTGGAGCTGATTCAACACACCTGCTGCATCGGCTTTTTCAGTTAGCTCCTTGTCTTGGGGTTTCTGCCGAATGTCCTGTGGTCTGTAAATTCTGCATTATTTGTGTCCACTATCAGTGGTACATCCTCCTTCCAAAGCCTTGCTAACCTCCCCTAGGTCTGACATCCCTGAAGCCTGTGAAGACCTTAACCTTAACAAGGCAATTCTGCCAACAAGTAACTTGCCTTTCCAACACCTGGACATCACCTACAGCTTGTTGCCTGGTTAATTAAATCTCCCTTCCTGTCGATTAGGCCTGAAAGCACACAAAGACCAAATATCAAAGAACGCCTTTTCCTCAGGTAATTTTCGCACACTCAGCTTCCCAGCGAGGAGGCTGGCTTGAGGGGATGGACTGCATTTCCCACGAGGCTTTGCGGGAGCACAGCAGAAATGCGTCACCCGCAGTGGCCGCGGCAAGGCGCCCGGCTCGCCCCCGGCATGGCAGCGGTGCGGGTGGCGGCGTGGCGGAGGTCTGGGCTCTGCGCCGCGGGGCTCAGGGCGTTTTGGAGCGGCCGCAGGTACCCGCTGAGCACAGGATGGGGGGTGGCTTCTGGCCTTCTCCGCATGCTGGGCCTTCACTGGGCCGTGGCCTTCTGGGGGTCATTTAGCCCGACTGAACAAGTCCCTCAGGATTTGTCCAGGTGGCTTTGGGATGTCCTTAGGGAAGGAGACTCCACAGGTTCTCTGGGCAACCAGCGCCCACCGAGGTGCACTGCTGGCGGGCGGGTGCAGTGGTGCGGGGTTGGAGCCTTTAGAGCTGTTACTGCTTTTGTTAGGAGTGGGAAGAGAGAGATTTCATGGGAATGAAAAATAGTTCCTCTGTAACATTTGACGTGAAACCACATGTGTTGTTGCCTAGATTGTAGCATATGAGAAGGTAAAATTTTTAACTAAAAACTAGTGATGATTCTTTTTTTTACATGTGGGCTCCGATTTTCTTTTGTACTAGTGGTTATCTTGTTATGCTTTTTATTTACAGCAAGAAACTACAAAATGGAGCTGTAACAGAAAACAAGTAACTAATCTTGTTAAGATGCTGTTTTCACATAGACCAATGAATTAAGGTGGGGGGGTGATTGCTCTGCAGAGGCAACCTGTGTGGGGAGCAGCACGTGGGGAACACCTGTGCACTTCTGGATAACAGACCTGATGAGTCTATGGGAAGTGTGAACTGTCTGGATTGAGTCTGGTTTAAAACACCACGAATACAAAAATGCTCTGTCTCTGTCTTGAGTAGCTCAGAGGCTGAAAATGTTCCTGTTCTGGTGCCAGCAGAAAGGAGGAAAGAGAAGTGGAAGCAGACTGAGCAGTTCCTGAGAAGGAAGAGAGGAGTGAGCCCAGCCTGATCTGTCCCCCACCATGCAGCTGGAGTTACCTCCCCGCTGAGGACCTGCAGAGCTGCCTCGAGTCCCAGGTCAGGGAGGTCTTTGGGCCCTCTCTTCCTGAGGACTTGCACAGACTCCCCTGCAGGAGAACAGGCTGAAGCGTTGCCTGCTGGCCCGGCTGGCAGCAGAGCTGGGACATGCTGTCCCCAACTCCTAGTTGCACCGGATGTGCCGTGCTGGGGACGTGCTGGGTTTCTGTTCCACCCCCATGAAAGACAGGACCCAGACTGATGAACTCACAGCTGTAGAGCTGCCCCTGAACATGAAAATCATTTGGCAGCAGTGAGTCCCCCCGTGGAGCATTCCTGTGCCTGACTTGTGCTGCAGGCAGCAGCAGAGCCCTCTGGTTGGGGTGAGATCTGTGAATTTCACTAATAGAAGTTCATTGAAATCTTTTCACTTAGTAATGGTGAAGTCTCCAACAGCTCTATAAAATCGTCTGCTACTGAGACATCTTGTTGAATTCCCTAATGTCTTTTAAGGGCCATGTTTTTAAGTTCTTTAAGTGTTTTAAGTTCTAAGGGTGTTAGTTTTTCTTCCCATCTAAGATGCAGGTTTGCTTGTAATCAGAGGAGGGAAGCAGTGAAGTCAGGAGGACAAGAAAATAGCCTGAGAAATGCATGATATTCTATGAGTGTTTTCTATGAAACAAGTTGTTTCCAGTAAGGTTGAGAGTCCGTGATTTTTCTGGGAATAATCTAGAAATGTCCTGGTTGTACCACTCCATGCCCTGAACACTTGCTTCCCTGGTTTCTTTCAGCGTGCAGATGCATGAAGCACACTCAGGCACTGCTGCTTTTGTGTGTTACAGCACTCAGTTTCTTAACTGCGCAAACTTCTAAAGTGCAGCTTTCTTCTTAAAAGCTCTGAAGCAATTTTAAGAAATGCTTTCTTTTCTCCTTTTGACTCTTGGAGAGTTACAGAATAGTGTAGGTGTACACCTACATGTTCCACTGTGGGGTGAATGGGGGGATGTTTCACTGATCACCATGGAAGGCTGAATGTTCACTAATCTCTCCCCTGTGGCTATGGGAAACCACGATGTGACAAATGGCTAACTCTGTCATCTTGCTGGCTTCAAAGGCTATTTGGCAGCAATGAATTAAAGTTATTTTTTCATGCAATTATATCCTTCCATCAAAAGCAGAGATATCTGCATCTCTTGTTTCCTCTTTAACACATACTATGTAGGAAAACACATATACATTCAGTTGTAGTTGCACTTTGTGCTCATTCCCCTTTCTGTCACCCTGAAAACTCAGCTTCTGAGCTTGCTGACATAGTTCTCTAAAGACTTGTCCAGGACAGTAATTGTACACATAGGTATGTGTACATACTTTCTGATATACGTCTTTTGATGGACATCTCTCACGGCCAGTGCGGTTGGGAAAGTGTTATCCTGACCACAATCCCTGGCTGTGGTCAGAAACCTATAAATTCTGGGAGAAGAAATAAAGTGCTCTCTTCCTTTCATCACACCTCGAGCTGTGTTCGTGTTATCTATTCATCTCCAGCAGCAACATCTGGTGTCCCCTGATGTGTGTTGCAGATGACACTCTCTGACCCTGGGCCAAGGCTGCTTTTGGGGTTTCTCCTGCAGAGGCCCTGGTTGTGGGTGAGTGGCGTGCTGTCTTTGACCAGAAACAGACTGATGTTTCAGATGCTGACTTTCAGCAATTGTATACTTGGGGAAGAGCTGAAGGTTTTTCCCTGTGGTTGAGGCGGTTTCTTCAAAGCCATCTTGGGATACATTAGGCAATTGCCTGGTCTGGGCTATGGTGGTACCTTATGACCTGGTTGCTGCAGATCTGGCAGAAGTGTGATCGTGCTCTGAACAGCTGCGTGTCCACTTGTGCCCGATCAGTAGCTGCTTTCTCTGCCCTGGATGAGAGGTCTGGCTCTTACTCCAACTCTGGCTGTGGGCGTGGGGCAGGGCTCTCCATCTCCCCTGGTGATGTGGAGCTGGGGGGCAGCTGTGTCTCAGGTCCCAAGGTTGGCTCCCCCGGGATCGCCGGGGCCCCCAGCAGGTTGAACGGGGGCACTGTGGAGGTGGTGGGCGTAACCCCGCCTCGGCCGGTGCCCCGGAGGCATAAGCCTGGGGCAGGGTTGGATCCTTGCCAGCGGGCCATCGGGGGTGTTGCAGAACCAGTGGGTGTAACCCCGCCTCGTCCAGTACCCCAGCGGCATAAGCCTGGGGTGAGGTCGCCTCCTCTGTGCGTCCTCCCGGCGCAGACCGATGAGGGGCTGCCTGAAAGGGGGGTGGCGCCACCCCTGGGGGATGCATCAGGGATGGTCCTGTGTCCCTGTTGTGGCTGGGCTGTGCCCTGCCCCGCGGTGGGGGTGAGCCCAGGCTCCATGCTGGTGGCTGCGCATGCGCACACTGTTCCAGTGGAGGTGCAACTGGTGCTGCTTCTTGGACCTTGCGCCCCTGAGGAAGCGCTGTTAGGGGCGATTCCAAGCGTTGCTGCCCCCCGCACCGGATTCGTGGTGTGTGGGGATGGGTGCTGCGAGTGGTGCGGACGCTGGGCTGAGTTCTGCCGGCCCCATGATGCGGGTTTCCCCTCCTGCGAGCCTGGGATGTCCCCTGGCAGCGGAGCGGGACGGTGCCGCAGCTCCGCGGGTCCTGCCTCTACCAGCGCCATGCTCTCCCCCGGCGCTGGAGGCGGGCTGTGCCTAGCTGGCTCCACCTTGCCCCGCCTCGGGTTCCTGGGCATCGCCCGAGCCTGTGGCTGGGGAGGAGTTGCCCCTGCTGCCGCCTATGGTCATGGTGGATCAGGGTCCTGAGCTGGTTACTATTGGCTCGGGTGGTGATGCCACAGGGGCGAAGCTAGTGGCCTCCACAGACAAAGGGTCCCACGCTGCTGGAGCCTCTTCGGCTGGCCTGTGGACTTTCCCCCCGTCAGATGACTGTTCTTACTGCTGCAGCACTCAATTTGCCTTTTGCTCAACTTGTGCCTTTTGAGTCTTGTGTTCGCAGAGTGGAAGATCAGCTGCGGGGAGATGGCGGCTTCGGGTTCCCTGGGCCACCACATGTTCACTGGACTGCTGTTCTGACGGCCAAGGGTCATCCTGAACGGGTCTGCACCCTGTCCATCCTTGGTGAGATGCTGTCAGAGGTTAGCCTCCGCGGGCTTCTTGACACTGGTGCGGACATCACAATTGTCAGGTTTGCCGACTGGTCCCCGGAGTGACCCTTGGACTCGATGCTAACACATTCAACGCAAAGAAGAAATTGAGACAGACTCTTTGTTCAGCAGACTCTGTTGTCCTCCCTCATGATAGACTAGTCACCCTCTGTGAATTGCTGCAGGAACAGTTGGACCAGGGTCATCTGGAGCCTTTGACCAGTCCCTGGGACATTCCTGTTTTCTGTATCAAGAAGAAGTCTGGGAAATGGAGGTTGCTACAAGACCTCCAGAAAGTTACTGCTATGATGGAAAGCATGGGGATGTTGCAGGCTAGCATGCCTTCACCTGCCATGCTTCCTGCTGATTGGCTAGTCCTCATTGTGGATCGGAAGGATTGTTTCTTTACAATTCCTTTGCATCCCAATGACAGACCGAAATTTGCCTTTCTGGTGCCAGCTATCAATAATGCTGAGCCCACACAGAGATATCAACGGAGATTTTGCCACAAGGCATGTGAAATTCACTGGCCATTTGGCGATGGTATGGGGCTCTAGCCCTCTCTGGAGTTCACAGTTTCCTGCTGCTTGTCTCTATCCTTATATGGATGACGTCGTGGTGGCTGCACCCATCCAGGATGAATTGCAGCGGATAGAGCCTCAGCTGTTCCCTGCCTTGCCTTCTCATGGGTTGCAAGTGACTCCAGAAAAGGTTCAGAACAACCTCCCTAAAATTATTTGAGGGTCAAAAAAAAAAAAAAAAAAAAAAAAAAAAAAAAAAAAAAAAAAAATTTTGGAATGAACAGTCCAACATTAGGAGGTGCAATTTTTGCATTCAGTGCAGACACTGAATAATGTCCAGAAATTTGTTTTTACATGGTTGCATCCCTGTTTGGGACTGACCACAACACAACTGTCTCCCTTGTTTGGTATGTTAAAGGGGGACTCTGATTTAAAGTCACCTCCGACACTGACCCCAGAGGCACAACAGGTGCTAGAGGAGGTTCTGCGAGCAGTTTCTGCTCATCAGTTTATCGCATTGATCTTTCCATTGATGTCACTGTATTTCATTACCACTCTAGATTTGCATTCCACAGGTATCATTGGCCAATGAAATGATGAGCAGTCCAATCCCTTGCATGTCTTGGAAGAGGTTTTTCCTGCCCTGTCAGCCACAGAAAGTGGCAAACTTTACTGAATTTTCTTTGCAGCCCAAACATAGTTAGGGGCCTGTGCAAGGACCCACTGTCTTTACTGATGGTTCGGGGAGGACTGGAAAGGCCATTGCTACCTGGAAGGATGAATCTGAGTGGCTGGTTTTGGAGAGTCGTGAGGCTGCATCAGCCCAATTGGTAAAATTACGGGCTGCTCTCATAGCATTTCAGAAGTTTTCCCAGGCACCTTTCAATTTGGTCATGGATTCTGCCTCTGTGATCAATTGAGAGCCATCCACAAGCAGGTATTGATGTTTTCACTTTTTTTTTTTGTTTGTTTTTTGTAATAATGGAAGGGTGAGATACCACCCTGAAATTACAGCCTTCTGATTGTATGGAGCATTGTTTATTTTTCTATTATTTTTCCTTTTGATTGTTTAGAATGTTGCTAGCTTCTTTGTTCATTTTTCTTTTCTTTTTGTTAAAACCAGAAAGGGTGAGATGTTGCCCTGAAAACTCAGCTTCTGAGCTTGCTGACATAGTTCTCTAAAGACTTGTCCAGGACAGTAATTGTAAACATAGATATGTGTACATACTTTCTGATACACATCTTTTGATGGACATCTCTCACGGCCAGTGCAGTTGGGAAAGTGTTATCCTGACCACAATCCCTGGCTGTGGTCAGAAACCTATAAATTCTGGGAGAAGAAATAAAGTGCTCTCTTCCTTTCATCACACCTTGAGCTGTGTTCATGTTATCTATTCATCTCCAGCAGCAACCCCTTTCTGTGTCTTTCCCAGGACGTAACTTTCATAGCTCATGTAATGTGATCAGAACAGAGTGAAAAACAGGACTGGGAATTGGGGCAGGCAAGAAAGGAGCTTGGCAGCAACTTGTCCTGTGTTTTGCAGTGTCTGAGTTTAGTCAAATTGTCATTTCCCTGATCTCAGACATACCAGTCCCTTGGAGGTACAGACCTCATGTTTCTATCAGCACAGGAAGCTGCAGGGACTGGAATACAAGGGAAGATCATATGTGGATGTTTGAGATGCAGAAAACTGTTTGTAACAAACTGAAAGAGCAGAAATCTGAAATAACATCAAGTCTTGCACACAGCACCTATGCCCTGGTAGGACAAGATTTCTAGGTGTTTAATTACTTTATCCCTGGACTTTTAAAGGTTTGTCTCTTCCATTGAACTGAGTTATAAATAAATAAATAAATAAAACCCCTTTCTTTGTTTTAGGCCAAGATAGTAGTGAAGATCAGAAGAAAGTGTGAAAAGGCCAGCTTGGGAGGGTATTTCTTAACAAGATGATTCAGAACAGAATTTTGGAATTTTGATTATAGCTGTAGTGAGGGTCCAAAACACATAGCAAAGGTTCCTCATGGCCACAGAAAGCATGGCCCAAGTCTGATCCTTATATTCCTAAACCAGAAACAGGCATCAGCAGAGTCAGAAGAAGGAATAAATACCACAAGACCAGACACAGATATTCCAGATTTTCTGTGTCATATGCAAATGAAAAACTGGCTCACGTTTGCTTTTTTGATAATTTTTTTTTGCTTCTGTTTTGGAAAAAATATACAAAAAAAGCCAAGAAGAGCCAACATGGAAATGTGAGGTAAACATTCCAGTAAAAGTACAGAGGCTCCATTCTTTTAAGAAGACACACATTAGTTATCACCATGCTAGAAAAATGAGATGAAGGAAAATCCTAGAAACAGTGAAAAGTCATTTAATGAAGCCTTTGCCCCAGTTCTGACCATTTTAAATGGGCTTTTTTTTTTTTTTTTGTGGTTCTTCTCATTCCCAACCAATACTCAATTGTCTTTATAATGCTTAGACCAAGCTGTTAACTTGTAAAGTAGCAGTTTTGATATACATTCTGTATGGCAGAATTTACAAGGAAATGCAGATGGCTACTACAGACTTCCTTCCTTCCTTCCTTCCTTCCTTCCTTCCTTCCTTCCTTCCTTCCTTCCTTCCTTCCTTCCTTCCTTCCTTCCTTCCTTCCTTCCTTCCTTCCTTCCTTCCTTCCTTCCTTCCTTCCTTCCTTCCTTCCTTCCTTCCTTCCTTCCTTCCTTCCTTCCTTCCTTCCTTCCTTCCTTCCTTCCTTCCTCCCTTCCTCCCTTCCTCCCTTCCTCCCTTCCTCCCTTCCTCCCTTCCTCCCTTCCTCCCTCCCTCCCTCCCTCCCTCCCTCCCTCCCTCCCTCCCTCCCTCCCTCCCTCCCTCCCTCCCTCCCTCCCTCCCTCCCTCCCTCCCTCCCTCCCTCCCTCCCTCCCTCCCTCCCTTCCTCCCTCCCTGTCTTCCCTCCCTCCCTGTCTTCCCTCCCTCCCTGTCTTCCCTCCCTGTCTTCCCTCCCTGTCTTCCCTGTCTTCCCTGCCTGCCTTCCTGCCTGCCTCCCGTCTTCCCTGCCTGCCTTCCTGCCTGCCTCCCTTCCTTCCTCCCATCTTCCCTGCCTGCCTTCCTGCCTTCCCTGCCTCTGGTCAAAGCCCCTCAGGAAAAAAAAAATACATTTTGGGCAGCAAAACTGGCTTCTTGGCTATGCCAATCTGAATGTCAAGGAATGCTGCCCTGGTGAAGGAGTGGTGTCACTTTTCCTTTGCACCAGTGTCACTAGTTACCTCACAAATCTATGATGAAGTGATGAAACACTTAAAGCGCAGCCTCAGCCCCACAGTGGTGGCTGTATATCCCCATAGTCAGTTCCTGAAGCCAGGTTTCACTGGGAGCTTTAGCTGGGGTTCAGAGAGGAATGAGGATCTAGGGAGATTATATAGTCAGCTCACATGCTATCAGCTACTACTATAAATTTTGATGTTCAGTCGGTACTGCAGACCAAGGATGTTGTTTTAGTTATTCTTCAATAACTGGCACAATCACCCACACCAGAACAATCAGGCTTTGATTCAGTGAGGTGCTTAAGGACATGCTTCTAGTCTGGGAATGGGGTGGTAACTGAAGTCCATTGACTCCTAGGGAACACTTAAGTAACTCACTGGATCAAGGATGGGTTTTTGTTCCTTGTTGATAGTATCATTCAGGTTAGATTCCTGATTGCTGTTATTTTAATGTGAATTAAATATATGCAAATACTTCATATCCATGCTGAGTTTACTCAGATGAGAATCTGACCCAGCACTTCTTATGGTAAGAAAAGGTAAAAGTGAATTTTTTTTCCTCCAAGATAAATAAATTCAAAACTGAGAAGAAAAAAAATTGTGTACAAATATCACATAACAACATCAACAATTCCATAGATGTAGTTCCTCAGTGCACACTTTAAACAAGGTAAGGGGTTTTTTTTTTGTTATTTTTCCATTTTGCTTTTGAAGTCCGGCATAATAATATTAAAGCTGACAAAAAATCAGGGCAAGCTACATCACTTCCTCATACAAAAAAAGTACAAAACATTAGCCTCTAACTAGACATAACATAATACTGGTTATCACAGTTAGACATTTAGTAACTGTGTGTCTTGGAGAATTTACTGGAGGGTAGTAAAAAATAGCTTCAGCTGCCGATCTCCCATCTCAGGTTACTTCAGTCATAGAGGCAGAGTGATTCTGCAGAGGAAAAGGCAAACACATGAATGTTTGTATACAACAGTCTGGCACTGACATACCTTACTAGTGTGCAAAAGCAATGGGAAAAACCCTCGCTAAAAAAACTTGCATTGTAGATGTATAGTCAAAGATTATAATTTAAGAAAATTAGCTTGTTGATTTCTCGTGGACATCAACCGTTAAAGTCCAGTGTCTACCTGCACTTCACAGTCCAGTAGCTATAAACAGCTGACTGGAAAACATTTTTCTCACAGCTCATGAATATTTTCACCTGCTCAGCCATCCTGTCTACACAAAAAAATGTGGATATATAAGTAGGTAGCACTTAGTTTCTGGACTATAAACCTATTGAGAGGGCATCTAATGTACACAGTTCTGCAGATTTAGTGGAAAGTCTTCCAGTAAATCTTTGCCTAATCAAAACTGACTCTTCAATTAAGCAAAGTACTTTCAGAAACTAGAAACATTTTATTTTTAAATTCCTCTTTTCAGTTTATTTCACAAAGAGTTTAGCAAAAGTCGCTGTTGATCTTGCCACACATCATAAGTGACAGGCCATCTAATAAAGGAAGTACAATTTAAAGACCAAATAAATTACACCAGTGTATTTCAGACAACTCATAAACTAGTTTCTCCTTGTTCCCAGAATTTCTTGGGTTACATTTACTTGTCTGTTTTGAAAGGACTGAGTATGAAGCATTTATGCTAACACAAGCCAAAGTTAGTAGTTTAAACAAAAACACTATCAATATTGTTGTTCCCACCAGCTATTTTTTGCAGGCTAGAAAGAATGCTAATAATTTCTCTTCTGATGACTTAGAGATAGAAAAAAGTATATGATTTTTTTTTTATTATACAAGATACTGAACAGTAATAAGGATAAAAAACCTAACCTCTGTATTATTTTTGAGGACAGACTAGTTTATCCTCAGGAAAGGGTAAATCCTTCATATATCCCAAAAGTTTTCTGGAATGTAATTAGGCAGAATTAGTTTTACTTTTCTCTCAGTTTTCTATTCTTCTAAGCAAAAGTTTGTGAGGCATGTGAAATCCTACTTCTTTAGCTGTGGACATGTATAGGAGCAGAAGATCTACAGTTTTTGGTAGTTTCAGGGATAAATGACTTAAAACAAACTCTGCCATGATGCCGATTCACTCTTTTCAATGGGTTTAAAATGAGGCATGTGTAGTCAGGTACAAAACTACTTTTTACTCTGATGCAACAGAAAATATGCTTGGTGATGGTCTGGGTAAGAGGTTTACAGTACCTGTGCACTCAGTGTCTCCAGAGGACTTTCCACCCTGGGGAAAGCCATTAGTGGCATTCCTCTCGGGTCTTCAGGCTTCGGTTTAGAAGGAGTTGCATGACTGCCCTTAAAGTTATGGACAACACATATCCCCTGTGTAATGCAGAAAAAAACCGGAGTGAGTCCAGTGTGTTCCATCCCCAGGAAAACCTGGAGGGGGAATTACCATGTGGGGCACAATTGAAAGAAATTAACCTGGGTTTGGCTTCAAGGCATCATCTGTCTCATCCTTAGGCAGCAGTGTGTTTACTGACATGGCTGGGCATGATGGACTGCCTTGGTGATGAACCATTCTCAGCCTTTTTACATTTCACACTGGAGACAGCAGGGACCCCCATGTATGCCTTATCATCCCAGAACCACAGATTACCTGAATGATACCCTTTACTGGCCAAATACTCCCTTAAGAGTCTGACTTTGTCACTTCCAAACAGTGAACACAGCTCTGTGGATGTCTGAATCTCCCTCCTATCTGGATGGCACCACTTAGCACCATTCCTGCAAGCTTCCAGCAACACTGCTGTGGTGTTTATCCCACAAATCCCTCCCTTATGCATGACGAGACTCACAGCACCCACATGGTGATGGTGATGCCAGTAAGAGTAACCATGCACTGCAGTGGGTAGCTTTAGGACATGGAAAGGAAAACGTACACAGGAGCTGACACGTTTGCTGGTGGAGTGATTTCTGCAGCCAGCTCCTTGCTGGCTGTTCCCCTTCACTTCCAGAGACCTGAGCAAGAAGCAGGCTGCAGCCTGGGTGGGTCCTGTGCCAGCAGGATCTGTGGCAGGAATCTGACAGTACCCCTCAGGGAAGACCCCTACATCCACTCTGAAATTTAGGTTGTGACACTTTTAGGGTGCCAGAAGGTCTGCAAGGTCAAAATACAGCTGGGGACAGGCTGTCACTGCCACAAACAGGTACTGGGAGCACAGACACTGTCCTAACCTGATAGATGGGTCAACTGCCTCTTAAATTGCATGGGTGAGATTTAAGCTGCCCTTCCCAGTGGGAACCAGAAAATTTATTCACATTAGAATAGCCAAAAAGATTCAGGTCAAAGGCTGTAGACGTCTTTTTATCTGAAATTAACACAAGAACAAATAATGCTTGAAGGTTTGTTGTTGTTGCTTTTTTAAGTATGGAATACAAAAAAAATCAATGACAGGACAATCAAGATTTAAGGGATCTTTGAAACCTAATGCCTTCTGATTACAGGGATAAAGTGTCTGTTGTTGTGCAGTGGACAGTTTTGAAGCATATTTTGATTAAATGGAACCAGGCATATCTCTTGGTAATAGTGAGAATGACTTGGACTGCTTGCTGTGTGACCAAATCCTCAGCAAGAGGCCTCCCACTAAAACAAGATATTTAAACCACACAGCCTACAGGAGAGCCAGTCTCAGAGTCTGGAGAGATGCTCTTCCTAGATTCTGTGGGAAAGCCTTTGATATATTTTAGTTTGTTTGGCTATCCTGTGAGGGGGCAAAGGGAGGTAGTTTTATCTCCAAGGGAATTTATCCTGACCTTCCCTTCTACTGCACTTTCTTTATGGTCTGAAACAAAATGCAGAACCAGGGTCACAGCTCAGAGCCCCAGAAAACTCCCTGTACCTCACATTTTTACCTGTGTGTGGCACACAGAGGGGTTTTGCAACACAGAGAAGGAGTCTCAAGCACACCCTCCTTTTGCTACTGAAATCTACACCACCTTTTGCAGCATTTTCCAGAACAGATCAAGTAAGAACATGTAGAGCAATTCAAATAATTGAAACATAAAATGTACAAATGCTACCAAATTAGACTTATCAATTAGTATGAACCTGATTTCATATTAGGATTTTCTTTGATAATACTTTTAATTAGATGGGGCTAGAATTAAATCTTCCAGGCTATAAGTTATTAAATTTTTTTAGTTTAGTTTTTTTGTTTGGCTTTTTTTCTAAGCTGTGGTATTTTTAAAAGGAACACAGAAGGACTGATGGACTTACCAGAAACAAGGCTACAGCACTCCCCAGGATGAAGCCTGCAATCACATCTGAACAGTGGTTTCGATACTCAGACACTCGATTTAGCCCTGTGAGGAAGGCAGCACACAGGGTTCCCAGACACAGCACAGGCTTGGCTAGCCTGCTACTCTTTGTTTTAATTGTGCTTGTGATGTACATCTGTAAGAAAGGGCAAAACAAAAATTGTGCTTGTGATGTACCTCTGTAAGAAAGGGCAAACCAAACCACCAGAAATGCATCTTTCCCACCCAGACAAATCCTAAATCAGCAAGGATGTGACAAATGCCATGATTCATTAAAACAAAAAACAAAAAACAAAAAACAAAACAAAAAAAAAGGCATAGGGAAATAGACAAGAGATTTCACAGGAAGATTTCATAGGAAGAGATTTCAGGTAATTCAGAGAACTTTTAGGAGTACAAATCCAATATTCTTAAATGATGTGAAATATCCTCTTGCATTTACATACGGGACCTTTTCTGAGCAGTAATGCAATGGCTTAACTTTACTGATTTTGTGCAAGTACACTCTGAATACACACAACTAAATGTTTGCAAAGGGACTCAGGAATTCATGCTTATACTCCTGCAGAAACTGTAATGTGCAGAAGATGAAGTGCTTAGAATCTCTATAAATTAACTGCTCCAGTTGCCTAGATGGTGTTGAGTTTAATGAACAGAGAACACTGAGAGAAACCATTCCAGCCTTTTTCCCTACAAGATGAAAGGAAATACACAGTATGAGAGCAGTTTCTTTCAAACCAAAGTTGATTTTTGAGAATGTAGCTCCAGATCATGAAGTTCCACTGTTCTCCAAATATTTTTTAACAAACACTACATATTTCTGGCATGTGGATTTGTTTGGAAATTTTTTAATACATTCTGACAGAGTGAAAATGTGTGGGTCGCAGTTAGCAGTCTGTCATTAGTACCAGAACCACAAAACAACAAAGATGAAGCAAACTCAGCCTGATGACAAAGAAATTCATTAAAATTCTTTTCAGCCAACAAGTATGTAAGCCTGCATGATGTCCAAAGCTTTAATAATTTGGGATGTTCCTACTTGCTTTGTTTTTCACACCTGAACCTGACTGCAGCAGATGTTTCACGATAGCTAATGGTGAGCACTAGGTGGCAACCTTGTCCCAATGTTGGCTGGCAGGTTAAACTGCACCTATCACCAAAATTCACATTAAGGTTCTTTGGAAACAGTAGGAAAAAAATAGAATCATTGGCACTGCAGGAATAATTACCACCCACCCTTTCACCCTATGTACCCCTTCTCCTCAATTCGATCGAGCAATAGGGAGCTGGATTGCTTTTTTGTTCCCCATCAAAGCACTACTACTTGCATTGTGTCCAAAGGAAAACCCATCACCTCTTCAAAGTACGGCTGCAGTCCTGCTGCGACAGCTGTGAACCCCAGCTGCAGGGTAAAACCCACACATGCTTGTTTCCTTACAGGTATGAGACGAATTTAGACCTTTGGGTTACTCATATGTGATGGTTCACTTTGTCACAGATGGGAAGTATCTGTTATTGGAGTTTCACATATCTTGGCAAGAAAATGTAAACTTGTAGTAAAAAGAACATTTTAGCAAGGACAGTAATCAATGATGAGAACAGATTGCTAAGGGAATTCTGTTAAACCTTCATGAGGAGTTTAGATAAACTGTTTTCCCAGAAGGCGGGCTCCAGTTCATTCCTAAGTCACACGCTATGTTCAGAAATAACTGGGAGAGCTTCTCCATTCTGATCAGACTTCCCTATCACTGCAGCTTGATTTTTATTGTCCAGGCCCAAAAGCCAAGATATTTTTTTAGGATTCTCACAGTGTTTACCCACAATTAAAGCATGGTTTCAGAGCTTTGTGCAAGAGATCAAAACCTCAGTCAAAGCCACTTAACATTTGGTTTACTACACACAGCAAGTGTTTTTGAAAATTTCCCACAATGCTATCCATAGAGTAAATATATTTACAAAACTCTAAATGTCAAAACCAGAGCGGAGGAAAGATGTGAATATAAAAACATGTCTAGAACATGTCATATTAAAAAATAAACTGCACATTATTTATCTATATAATTTGTCTGTTCATCTTTTTTGCTGTGACCTTATCAGTACACTCAAGCAATGTATATAGCAATATGCAGTGTGTGACAGCAGCTTTTATCCAGTGTAATTCCTCTCCCATCTTTATCAGAGACAAAATCATAGACAAGGAGGCTTTTTTTTTGGTCTGCAAGTTTAAAATAGATATATACATTTATATGTTTTATATATATATATATATATATATATATATATATGCAAATATATGCATGTATTTAGTATACATATCTATAATGAGAAAGGCAGAGTGGAAGAAATCTGTCTTGTCCCTTCAGCAGAAAGTGAGGAGATTTGTGACAGTTTATTTTCCTTAGAAAATTCAAAATTTCATATCAATATTGCAAAAGTCTGTGTTCTGGAAAAACTTTTCTTTTACCACAGAGATTCCTACAGTAAAAGAGAAGTAAAGCCTTTGACAACAATGCTCAGTGCAAATGCTCATAGTGCCAAGAACCTGAATTGATCAGGATTACAGCAGGTATTTATTGTATTGTCCTCTGCTATTCAGCATTTCCAAATCTTGGGGGATTCATATCCAGATGCAGAGACCCAGAGAAGCTGACTTTAGTCATGGGCTAGATTGTAGAGGTGCATCTCTCCCCCTTCCCTGGTTGCACTATGAGCTGGGAAATGCTCATTAAGCCTTGACCCTGATAAACTGCACCTGGACTAAGCCCCTACTGAATGTATCAGAAACACTGTTCCCAATATCTAACAGGTGTCTAACAAGTACTTGCTTTTTAATGAACAGCCTTGGAAACTTATTTTTCCTGCCTGAATAACAACCCAAGCAGTTGCTTTAATATTTTTCTTAAATGAACCTTCAAAAAAAGTTACTGATTGAAATAGTGGCTATGATGGAAAATTACCATAACTAAAACCCAGTCTCTTGGGGTCCTCTAAACAAGGGTCCGAAGTGAGGTATTTTTGAGCTCTTGACTCCCAGAAGATAAGGGGGTAATGTGTATGTCTCAAATACTGATAAATGGATGATAAATGGATGGCCATGGACCCAACCAAGGACTGTTGGTAATAACAGACAAGAATTGTTGGTAATAACCAAGGATTCTTGTTATTAACACAGCCATTAGAAATATCATGTTTTGGCTGGAGAAGGGGGGCCAGAGATAAGGCATTTTTCTATGACAAACTGCTACAACATGGCACAGGAAATGGGCATGGACTACAGGATGGGATTAAAACCACCCAAGACCACTGAAGCTCTCCAGCCATTTCCAGAGAGACTGGAAGAATGGACTGCATATGATAATTAATTAACAGAGAAAGTGAGAAACCTATCTTTGGGGAGAGGAAACCTGCCCATAAAAAGGTATCCTCCCAAGCGTAGGCAGTGCCCCCAGGACCCCCTGGACATCTTATGGGCTGGGCCAATGCAAGTGGATCGATGCTGAAACCAGGATTGACATCCCATCAGCTGGATTCATGCTGGAACCAGGAATGTGATCTCTTTTTCTAACCATTTCTTTTTCCTTGGAAAAGGAACTTAAATTCATGTGAGCCCACAGCAGCTTGTACTAGGTACAGTGACTGCCATCTCTTCCTGTGATCTTTTTGGGAGATTGATAAAACTTCTTTAGATGGCATTCTTAGTTTTGTTGTTTTTTTGTTTTTTTTTTTTAAGTATGGAGCCCTTTTCTCCTTCCTCTACTTAGGCATACAAGATTCATTTCCACCTGCAGAGATTACAGAAGTGATGCTTTGGGTTCCCCTCTGCTTCCTTAGAAGGTGACAAAGAAAAGTCTAGTTGATTAAATATAAACCCCAGATAGCTGATTAAATATAAACCCCAGATAATAAAAACATGAAAACAAACACCAAAAAACCACAAAGCCAAACCAGTCACAGTGGGAATGTTTTCAGTAGCAGAGTAATGAGCAAGTGAGTTTAGAGTCACCTGCACAGGATACTTGAGATTCAGTGAAGGGAGGAGATTCCCAGATCTCATAATATATTTATAAAATGAGAGTAATGACGGGTTTGTCTTTACAAACAAGCTGTGGGTCTGCTGATAAAATGAAACTATCACTGAGAGATAACAGAAATAATGGGATGGATTCCACTGAAAGATGAAAGAGACATTGGGGAAACACCATAAAATTCTACAAGGGTTAAAAATTAAGAAGGCGATTATGCATTAGGGGGGGAGGGGGGGCAGCATCTCAGGTATTAGGCGTTCTGGTAAGTCTGTACCTCTCAAGTACCTCAGCCTACGGGGAAAGAGAGAAAGGGATATACGGCCGGGAAATTAGGATAAAAAGGAGGCTGCACCCTACAAAAATTTGAGAGATCCCAGGGGAATGCCCAATGGCCTCTCCCTTTATTTGAATAAAGTAAAAGGACTCCTCTGTCTCCTTTTTGGACATAAACCTCTGGTGTTTGTGGATTAATTTTCCTGACAATTTTTGGGGGCTCGGTCCGGGATATTTCCACCGTCCGGGGCAGCTGGTAGCAAGCAGAGCTGAAGGCGCGCCTCACCCGGTTTCGGTGATCAGCTCCCCTTGGTGGTGGCTGGCACTGGGCGATTGATTGGGTTCCTGAGACTGTCCAGGAGGCAGACGAGTGGCAGACCAGGGGGGGTCTGTGAAGAGTCCACAGGGAAGGACTCACCAGTGAGTAAAATGGGATCTTTGGGGAGAAAACCTGGGAGGGCACCCATGGAGTGTAGCACAGGTAAAGCTGACAGGGCACCCATGGAGGGTTGCAAGGGTACAGCCAGGAGGGGGCCCCAGCAAAAGGGATGATGATCCCAAAATAACTTTGAAGAATTCCTTGGAAGAATGTGGAGTTGGTTTACACATTCTCTCAGAGGTAATTAAGGATATATCCCAAAGGGGGCAATAAGGGAAAATTGAGAAGGGGTCTTGACACTCTATGCCCAGGGGAGGCAATAAGGGGAGTCAAGAAGGAGTCTTGACACCAGGGGATGGATGGATCGTGTTGGAATGTTGGAACAGAATTGGTTAAAGGGAAGTGTAGAGAGATATGGTTGAAGCAGGCGCAGAAGTGCGGGACCACAGGCTGGGGGCCTGTGGGGCTGCTGGGACTCAGCGCCGGGCAGTGCCTGACCCTGCTAGCTCCGGGCAGGGGTGGCAGTGGCCACTGGCCCCCTGAGGCTGCGGGATGCCCTGGCCACCTGTGGTGCTGCTGGCCGTACCCGCTGGGAGCACTGGAGCGGGGAAGAGCTGTTTGGACAATGTGGCAGGACAGGGACTGGCTCTGGTATATAGTGTGTGATAAATAGAGTGGGCACAAGGAGGAAAGGCAAAGGTGATGGCAGAATTTTTCTGGTCCAAGAGGGAAAAGCCGCAGGGCCCAAGGGGTCCCCTGGGACAGAGGGGACGGGGTCTGCCACAAGGAAGTGGAAGAGGCGTTCTCTCCCCATCAGGGGAGACCCAACCCAAACAGTGGCTGGGAAAAATCTATGGTGCTGTCTGCAGGGCAGAGGGACACTGAAAATGGCAATGTCTGCAAAAACAGCTGAACTCTCAAAGTCCAGAAGATAAGGGAAATGGACTGTTAGGGGTGCCAAAGGCTCTCGTTGTACCAGGAACCCACCAACCTGGAGCCTTTGTTAACTTTTAAAGTGGTTCTGTGTCATGAATAAAATTTCTCAAGAAATCCACCCAAGTTAAAATACTGTGTTAAGTTATGTACAGTTAATGTTCTTATCCCGTTTGTAAACCTTGTTTGTTGTACCCCTTGTTTACTCTGATAGTTGTTAGTAATGTTAATTACTTACCAGTTGTTAAAGTGTTTTAAGAGTTCTTACAGAGCATACCTCTACACTTTCCCTTACTTCCCTGTTACTATGTACCAAAGCTGCTCCCATGGGGACTGTGCCACATGTAACAAAGCAACTCCCAGAGGGATGTGTGCCGGAGTAAAATGCAAACTAAGGCATGCAAGACACCAAAACAAGGAGCTAACAAAGGAATGAAAAGACAAAGAAACATATCAAAGCAAGCTATGATGAAAGATTGTCTTCCTGCATCACCTAAGCCTGCTTAGAAACCATCTTTCTGCATCACTATGACCTAAAGAGGACTGGAAAAGACTGACCACCCTAGACAAGGAGCCAGAACAACAGGCTTCCTGGCTACTCTCAGGAGGATGGAAGCCCCAGCTCTGCAGTGTGTACTGCAAAGCTGAATTCTGCCTCCTCCTTGGAGCTGCCAGTGTGGGAGCAAGCGATCTCTCAGGCCCCCACCCCCGAGCTGAGTCCTAATAAAGGCATAAAACAGGAGTCTGTTTCCTGGCCAATGGATCGAGAGGAGGTGTGTGTCTTAGTAAAAACAAGGACCTCTCGGTCCACCTTAATTTTTGTCCCTGATGGGGGAAAAATTGTCAAAAGAATTTGATTGTTCAAAAGAGTTGTGAAAATTGTGGTTTCTTCTGCGGGGTCAGAAGTTTGAACACATCTTTCTCTGAAAGAATTGTAGAAATTGTAGTAAATTAATTTGGGTATTTAATTCATTTGTCTACATGAAGTTTTGTGCAGAGCTGAAAGGCTCCAGTTTTGAGAGGACTACACCCCTCTGCTTTTTGTGTGTTTTGTTGCAAAAAGCCAGAATTGGCAAGTTTCAGTTATGAAGCCAATTCTGCAACTCCTACCTTGTGGGGAACCCCCCCACCAGTCTGTGGTTTGTTGTGGAGAGCTAGAATTGGCAAGCTCTAATCCTAAGGCAAATTCTGCACCTGCAGCCTTGTGGAGATGGTGTCCTATGGAAGCCTAAATATTTGACGTGTGCTTCCTCTGTGGAGGCTATAAGAAAACTTTAAAGGAAAGTATTTATTATCTTTCCTTAATAAAAGTTATAAATGTTAAAGGTTATAAAATGTTATAAATATTAAGGTTTCCTTTTAATGGTTAACTTGTTAGTCACCTCCCTATGCCTAAGATGGATTTCATGCAAAAAATTGGGATAGGGAGCAATTGGTTACTAAAAATAAAAAAAAATGTGATGTGATTAGCTTAGGGTGGTGACATTGCTTGCTGCTGAACTAGATCATGTTTATACAGTCAGCTGTTTTGTTCGGGCAAACTTTGCAGAAAATATTAGGAGAGTTTACTCCATCCTCAAGAGTTGAGCTGTTGCAGTATGTGGATATTTAACAAAGTCATGCTAAAGGAATTTTAGTGCAAGAGCATGAGGGAACGAAGTCTGTTGCCTATCTTTTTAAACTGATAAACCTGATAGCCAGAGGCTGGCCCATTGTCTGCAGAACTGTGAAGCCACAGCTCTGATGATGGCTGAAGCTCGAAAGCTGACAAAGGAGATGGTACTGATTGTTAAAGTTTCACATCAGATTAAAGCTTTGTTAACTGAGAGAGCCTTTAAGTGGGTGACCAGCACTCACTTAGTCATAATATAATAACACTGGTTATTACAGTATGAGTTTGTTTAATGGAATAGGAGGATTTAGAATTTAAAAGCAGGGAAGGTTTTAACCAGCCTTCTGTTTGAAATGCCCTGAAGAGGGGAACCAAGGTGAATTCCATGACTGCATTCAGGTAATAGATCTGCAGACGAGGGTGACAGAAGATCTACAAGACAGTCCATGCCCTGAGGGAGAAAATGTGTTTATTGATGGGTCTTCAAGGGTGATAGAAGGAAAGCGATTCACAGGATACTCTGTCCTGAATGGAAAGCAATTAAAAGAAGGTGGGAAGTTACCACCCACCTGGTCAGCTCGACAGCAGATATGTGAGAGCCTATGAATTATATTGAAACAAGACAGTAAATGTTTTTACTGATTCTAAATATGCATATGGGGTTGGATATGCATTTGGAAAATTCAGGTATCTCATGTGTCAGGCATTCTGGGAAGTCTGTACCTCTCAAGTACCTCAGCCTATGGGGAAAGAGAGAAAGAGACATATGGCTGGGAAATTAGGATAAAAAGGAGGCTGTGCCCTCCAAAAATTTGAGAGATCCCAGGGGAATGCCCCATGGCCTCTCCCCTTATTTGAATAAAGTAAAAGGACTCCTCTCCGTCCTTTTTGCACATAAGCCTCTGGTGTTTGTAGATTCATTTTCCTGACAAAAACAAGAACCATGTCTGTGCTGATTCCATTCTCTGGCTTCCTTATGTTGTACATGTGCTATTTTTCTTGCTCCACATCTCAATTCTTCAGCTTTATGCAAAACATAGGTATTACTAAACAAATAACTTGTGCTTTATTTCAGTAGGCCACATTATCATGTGTATTAGAACCAGCAAGAAACTTCTCAAAAAATTGTGCACAGAACAGTTATTAAGCAAAGATGGATATGAACAATACACTTCTTGTGTAATGCTTGTGTTATTACCAGCTGACAGACAAAGCGAGTGACATCTTTAGTTCTAGAAGGTGACTTCAGGCAGAGAACTGGGCTGATATTGGACTGTGGGCTGAAATGCTTTAAGGGCAAACTCAGGACCTGGTGGCTCGGAAAGAGTTCCATGTCCTGGCTTCATCTGACATCTTCCTATGTGGGAAGCGCAGGCCCATAGCAGACACTCCTGGAAAAATAGAGCTCAGAAATACTGAACTACTTGGGCCTTAGGCTCAGGAAGGAAAAACAGTGTTACTCTTCAGCTGTAGAAATCAGCCTGTTGTAAAAAAATTGCCTTCCTAGGAAACAAGGGAGGCTGGGCAGGGAAAGTCCATGAAAGGATATAATTAGCTGGCGAGAGAACCAGGACTAAGCCTGACCACCTAAGGGTTTATCATGGTGCAAACAGCTGCTACAACCATACTGAGTATATTGTGAGCTGTATTTCACACATGGTTGCACATTGTTCAGAAGTAATGTGCACAAAATGTTACAGGCTTTCCAAACAGTTCCCAACAATTGTGATCAAAGGAGTTACAGTTTATTTCTTCATCATAATTCACACAACATTCAGTGCAAACAGATGGATATAGAAACAGCAGTGGGTGAACTCTTCATTTTTAGAAATAATAATGTGGTGTTTCATTCACGTACTAACAAGAGCACAGGGCAAAATACTCAGTAAATACCCTGTCTTTAATAACTTTAAGGCTTTTCTTGCATACTAATTGTAATATATGGTTGTATAATTCGTTTTTTATTGTATATGTATATAAGCAGTGAGAAGAAATAAAAACTGGTTACAAGTATCAAACACACATGCATAGCAAGGAGTCGCAACATGACAGCCAGGAACCAGAGAAGGGTAATTCGCAAAAGAACAGAACTGCACCAAAGAGAACAAAGCCCACCCAAGCAAGATCGGTGTACTAATGACTCACAGATTTATGCCTGATACCGAACTGATCTGATTCTCCAGACCATGCATTTCAATACTCAGTTCCTGTACTTCTCCCCCTCCTGTGAAACTTTGGAAAGAAAGCAAACAGGAAATATCTCCAGATCATGCATCTCAAAACTCAGTTCCCCTAAAGCCACTCTAACCTTTCCTGCCTTCTCAGAAATCTAGTTAACAAAACTACAGTAAATATGAATATGCAACAAACCCTGGAAGAAAGAACTGTACAGCCTCAGGCAGTAGAAACTGTATAAAAACTCACTCCTCCAAAGGACAGATGGTGAATTTGGGAGAATCAAGGTGGTAGAGACTGATTCAAAGTTCACCCAGCGTCAATCCCAGGCTCGACACTTCAACCTTAATTGTGATTGTGGTTGTTTCCATAACTCAATTTTTCAAAGTTTTTCAATAAATTTATTATTGATAAATTTGGCTCTATTTCATTTATAACACTCATGACCAACAGACAGACTGACACTACTCTGAGGTAAGCTATAGGGAGAGAAAATATCTAAGTTAATGCATTTTGAGGTCAGAACCAGATTAAGTCCTTGGATCCTTATGGCAAAACCACCAAGGCTTTCTGCTTTATTAGTAAGATTCTTGGATCAATTTTCAAGAATCACAGAAACTTTAGCCAGGAAATACACAGGAGCAGTTGATCTGTTTCATCAGACTTCATAATTTCCTTCCTGACTGCATGGCAGTGTCACCTTGTCGGTGTGTCAGATAGGGTATATTTCTCTGTGGTAACAACAGAATTCTCACACTGACTTTTATTAGAACCCTCTTTGCAATGTAAGTTCAGGTCCTAAACAAGGGAAGCGAAATTCAGCCTAAGTTCAGACCCCTATTGAAAGGGCACAATTTAAATTTTAAATATTCAACAACATATATAGCATGTGAACAGATGCAGCAATCTAGAAGCTGCTTATCAATCAGTTCATTTTAATGCTCATAAGACAGGAGCGGGGAGAAGATTGAATGAGAAAATCAGCAGCAAAGACAAGTTTAGGACCTCATGCCTCTACATGTAGTGCCTCAAAACAATGAGCATTTCATTTGCTTATACCAGGACTGGTAAAATGGAGAGAGAAGGAGATCTTCCCATATTGATAAGGCAAAAAGCTGCCCCCAAAACGTCCCTCTTATTCTCCAAAAATCTCTTGTTAAGAAAAATGCCCATCTAGATGTGCATGCAGAAACCTCTCATGCAAGTCAGCAGTCATCTCTGGCACCCACCGTGGCATATAAAGCTGAGTAGATGCTCAAAGCAGCATGTTTGGATGGAAAGGATCTCCTGGCCTTTTCAATCACCTCCACATCCCCAGTGCAGATGTTGCCATTGTTCATGAACTGGTGGTGGGCCTGACAGTCGTTTCCAGTGTAGTTGGGTTTGCACACAGTCAGGAAGTAAGGAGCCAAGTTCCCAGTCACAACCTGGCCAGCATTTACAAAGATGTCAGTGGCAAAAAGTCCAAATGCAAACACTCCTGTGAGGAAAGGTTAAAAATAGTGATCATTCAAACAAGTTTAGAAAATACCACTATACCTGAGAGGAAGAAACATAATGAGGAGTAGTACTTTTAACAAATTTTAACAAAAAAAGAGATCTCTGAACCTGAAAGAGCAGTGTAGTGCTGAGACACAATACTTCTCTTTTCTAACATAACTACCTAGAATTACGTACCTTTTGGATTTTGACTATTCACCACCTTGATGTTGAAAATTTACAATCCTGACCTAGCAGTATTTGGCATGCACTTTTGGAAGTAATCCAATACTTTGCTCTGGAAGACACTTGCAATTCAGCTCATGTGACCAGGAGCACATAACTACACAATCTTGTAAGATGAAGTATTCACTAGAATGCAAGAACTTTTCCAGGGTTGTGAAGCATCTCTAAATAAATAATGCAGTTGTCACATCCTTTACTGACTCCCCTTGAGTGTTATCAATACCTGCTAGAGCTGCAATGAACATGTGAGGATTTTTCAGATGAATGTAATGCTTAAATGCCAAAGGTACAGAACAGCAAGTTTGCAAAATTATCGAACCCAAATGTTCTGAAAGATTAAATCAGCTCTCCTCTTCCCCTTCTCATCACTAAGGTTGATTAAAGTATCACAAAAACACGGAACAAATAAATACTGATTTCTGATTTAGGAAGATATTGAGGGTCATGCGGTTTTGCTTTCTCCCTTCTGTAGCTCTGTAAGCAAAAATCATTAAATTATAAATTATCTGAGATTGTTATGTATTTAAATTTGGAACTGGAGCTCCAGGGAAATCATCTTAGGAAAGCTGTGATAAAATCTTAAGAGCTGGCATGACCATGATTATAACATCTTCACTGCTTATCTATACTGAGTTAAAAAGAAGATTAAAAGGCTGCTGTATTCTGAGACACAAAAAATATGAGTGACTCAAAATAATGCAGCATATACCAACATTAACACAAAATAAAATTATAACTAAATTTGATTTGTTGTACAAATGTTGAGTGGGGCTTGCCTGTACCAGTTGGTCAGAGACATGGTTTGTTTCACTGTGGTGCAGATCCCTCGCTGGGGTACTGGTGGGAAGACCCCTGCCCGTGGGCAACAGCCTGGAGGGGCTGCAGGAGCTGTTCCTCCTCACCATCCTTCCCCAAGGTCAGCAAGGAGCATCACACAGTAAGATGATTCTGGAGGCTGAATGTATTACTGTTCTTCATGTACATTTATTTTTATTTATTATTGATGAACTGGTATGTGATAATAGATTTTAAAAAAACAGTGGTGGCCAAAGAAGGAGGCTGCCTTCCTCTGGTTTTAGGCTGCAGGACTGGCCCCTGTCTTTTCAATGGTGTGACAGTTTTCTCCCGATGCTAAGTGTGTTTAAAAGGAGAGAGCACAGAGACTTCTCTTTTATTTCCTTTATCCCTCTGGTAATATTTCAAATCCATGGCTTTCCATAGCCATCAGGAACTTCTCGCCTACATTAGCCAGTGCACAAGCAAGTTCAGGAAAAAGGCAGAAGGGTATTTTTTAGCCTGGTGAAACTGAAGTTACGAGAGAGATGAATCTCGTTTTATATACAGCACTTTGTCAAAATTTTAATTTTTTTTTTTACACAGCTTGCTTAAAATAGCAAATTTATGATGTGCTGTGCAAATTACAGTGAGTGCAGCAAGTATTATCACCCAGCCTTTACAATAATTAGAGGAAATTTAAGTGTCAGGCAGTCTGACTTATGCTCCTTATCATGTAAGTACAAGCCAAGAACCAAGACATTTCAGAAAAAGAACGAGGGCTACACAAAACTATTTTGATCTCCAGGAAGTGCATATATACAAAGGTATTTCTCTCCACTAAGAAAAGAAGTTTCAACACCTGCATTCTCTTACTATTTCATAGCACAGAAAGTGCTGGCCCAAACGCAGCTGCTGATGCCTGCAGTAATCTGGAAAAGAGCAGAGCAAGCCAGAAACCTTTATCACATTCTGTCTGTGGTGTATTTTGGCTGCTGCAGTTCCTCTTTCATACCTCTGCCAAGAAGTTCTCTGTGAAAATCACAGCTATGTGCAGCACTGAGTCCGGCTGGCAGGAATGTGACCCCTTCAGGCTGATTATGCCTCATGTCTCTGGAGACTTGGAGCAAAGGTTGGCTGTAATTGATTTGAAGGGTGTAATGCCAGTGTGCCCGGGCAGTGCTGGACAGTCCCCTGATAGTTTTTGTACCTCAGGAATCCATCTGTTCAATGGATTTGTTCAATGACCTACAGCAACTAAACTAACTGACCAGAGTACAAAAACGAAGTGATGAGATTGCCAGCTTTTTAGAGGGGGGCAAATTGCTCTGAAAGGCTTCATGGCAACTAGCCGCAGCTCTTCAGGGTCATACAGCTCATGTACATGACATAATGTCAGAGAGAAAAAATGGCAAAATAGATGCCTCTTCCAGACTTCAAAACTCGGGTGTAATGGGAGGTGTTGTGATCCTGCTCAGCAGGAAGTGCTTTATTTCAATGTGATCACTCTGGGCCAGAAAACCTGGGGATGAACTGTAGTGCAGAACTTGGCATGCACTGAGAAAAGATGGAAACAGTGTAAGCCACATGGCAAGCAAACCTACAGCTGATCACTAGCAGAAAGGATGAAGGTTAATTGCAATTACATTGTCTTGTGTTTCAATGAAAGGTGTAACCAAAAGTATGTATTCTATTCCTATCTGTTGAAACCAGGTGGGGTAGTTTTCTTTATCTCTTTCATGACCCATCCCTCATAACGGGGGATATCTTCTGTTAATGGGCTAGCTGTTAAAACCAGGTGGGGCGGTGTTCTTTATCTCTTCCACAACCCACCCTTCCTCAAGGGGTATGTCTGCTGTTAATGGGCCATTGAATCTCATTACACGACTGCTAAAATTACATCATCCCATTGTGAGATGCTCCACCCAGGGAGAGGAGCCAAGCATCTTAACATGTATATCTTTGGAGACTTGGAACACTACAGCAGCCTTTCTCCACTGAATTCCCAGAGGAGAAACACTGGACCCATCTACATCACCAGACCTTCTGAGTGGAACTACATCCTTCTATGGGACCAGTGCTTCAACAGAACCACATCTGTCACTCCAAGAGGACTGCACCCACCATTTAATTGGACTGCTATCAACAACCTGACTAACAGGCTTTATTCTGACTCTGTCAATGGGTTGGTTTTCTGTTGGTTTTCTTTTTTGTACTACTGCATTTCTATTTAAATTTTCATAGTAAAGAAATGTTATTCCCATTCCCATATCTTTGCCTGAGAGCCACTTTATTTCAGGATTATAATACTTTGGAAGAGAGGGGGTGGTTTACATTTTTCCATTACCGGGGAGGTTTCTGCCTTCCTTAGCAGACACCTGTATTTTCAAACCAAGACATACATAAAGCCAATCTTTCCCCTCAGCCACTCATGTAACATAGTCTGGCTGCAGAAAGAGGCCATAATGAAGGAGCAGAAACTTCTGTCTGGAAAGGCCTCCTGACTTGTTCCACAACAGAATTAAACAGAATGACTAGGTTGGAGGAGACCTCCAAGATCCAGTCCAACCCATGCCCTAACACCACAACTAGACCATGGCACCATTTTCTCACTGTCCTGACCACTATCAGCTGTGTTTGTGTCTCAGAAGCAGCCTGGAGGCTGGAAAACAGAAGAATAAGAATATAACTGGGAGATATGCTAGCTTAGTCCAGGTATAAGAGGCCAGGCTGTACTCCCTGCTACTCTCTTAGCTGCTCCAGAGTCCAAGAAAGCAGAGATCTGATTCTAACATGTCTTTCCCTCCAGTGAGAAAGACATTGGACTGTGATATATAAATTTATAATTCGGGGGTTTCTTATGTGTATAGAAGTAAATAAAAACTGCTTACATATATCAAGCAAGCAAGGGTTGCAGCAGAAACAGCTCGGAGCCAGAGGAAAAGGACAATTTGCAAAAGAACAAAGTGAACAAGAGAAATCAAGGCCCACCCAGGTGAGATTGGGGTACTAATGACACAGTGATTTGCACCTGATATCAGACTGATCTGATTCTCCCAGACCATGCATCTCAATACTCAGTTCCTGTAACTCCCTTTCTCCCTCAGAACTTCGTTCACAAACCAAACAGAAAATATCTCCGGATCATGCATCTCAAAAACTCAGTTTCCATAAAGCCACTCAAACCCTTTCCTCCCTTCTTGGAAATCCAGTTAACAAACTTACAATAAATATGAATATGCAACAGACTCGGAGAGGAAGAACTGTGCAGCCTCAGGCTATAGAACCTGTATAAAACCCCACTCCTACAGAAGACCAACAGGTGAACTTGGGGGGTCAGGGCAGTAGAGACTGATTCACAGTTCACCCAGCTTCAACCCCGGGCTCGACGTTTTAGTCTTAACTGTGATTGTGGTTGTTCCTTCTTTTTGACAAATTTTTAATAAATTTATCATTAATAAATTTGGCTCTATTTCATTTATAACAGACAAATTAAATGTTCAAGCCAAAAAAAAAAAACCAAAGTCAGTCCTGTTGAAAAATGCTGAGGATGGATAAAGTGAAGCTTGACTTTCCAGGTTCATCTCACCTGAACTAACACTTGCTTTGGCAGAAAAGTCTAAGTATTTAGCAGCTTCAATTCTGAATGCTTTGTTTTCAGTTCTTCCACTTACACATCCCTCTAAATGACCGTCAAAAAGTCTTTCATGAACCCCTGACTTCTGGGCTCTCACCCACATACTGTTTTCATGTTTGTCGTGGCTGTTCATCAGTGTTGCCACCTCCAGTTCTACTGCTTTTTCTAACAGAGGCATCTGCCCTGAAGAAAAATCCAGCTCTTCTCACTCACTGTAGCCTCAGTACAACCCTTCGTCCTCCCTGCAATTCATAGTCAAGCTCTCTTCTTCCACCCTGAATCTATATAACATCAGTCACTGCAACTGCTTGTTGACTCTGGAAACTCTTGTTATTCAAGGCATTTAAAATGCCACTGATTTGAAAAAAAAAGATCAAATTACCACCACAACCAAAATCAACAAAATCCCCCTTAGGACTTGTAGAAAGGCAGCTGAAGAGACATTGGGAAGAGACAAGTGAGAAGCCAGTGAGTGGAAATGAGAATCAGGAAGTAAAAGGCTTTATTAAGGAAAAATCATGAAACCCTTAAGTAAAGTAATGAAAGAAACAATACACCTGTGATAAATATAACATTGGATAAAAATTCATGAAAGAGAATAAAGAATTATATGTTGTATTTGTAATACTGTAAAGATACAAAATGTAAAATAATCCAGAGATTCCTTCCTGAGTCGGGCAGTAACGATCGACAGCGACGCTTATCAACACAAAATAAAGAGCAGGACACGAGCAATCAAACCAGACAATGAGAGTGGCCCAGTCGAGATATCCATCTCCTCCGCACCCAAACTGGCCACTCCACCCTGGCAGGTGCAATCAGAGAACACTTGGAGCCATTCCGCATGTGAAAGGGTCTCTGCTCCGTCGAGATATCCATCTGCTCCCGCACCCAAACTGGACACTCCGTTCTGGGAAATGCAATCGAAGGACACTCAGAGCCTCTCACATGTGAAAGGACTCTGCTCCGCCGACCACTGACTCAGCTCAACGGATCCGGGAAGTCTATTCACCTACACATCTAGACTCTTTGTTGGACTGTGCCCATCCCGAGTTTGGCCTCAGGATACAAAAATCCTTATAAAAACCCCGAATCACAGTCCCTCCGTGTGGATTTGGGAACTTGGTACCTCTGGGTACAGACCCCTGTCCACCCGGCGCTGCGCTGATCTATTTATTGTGGCTTTTTTCTCTCGTTGCTGGTGCTTGAAATTATTTTATAATAAATCGGTTTTATATTAACCCTGTTTTGCCATTGCATTTATAACACACCGAGGGGTTCATGAGAGATCAGAAGCTGGGCTCTTCAGTAACGTATCATCATGTTTTGTACCAAGGATATTTACTTAGGCACTCCTCTCTGTTCCAGTTAATTAGCTGAATTTGTCACAACTTTGTCAGAAAAGATTCATATTTCACATACACGCTCATACTTGTCTAACCCCTTTCCCACCCCTCTCTTTTTTAAGGAAGATTAGAGTTTCATTGGAGAGTGTCCCTCTAGGACTCAGGGCTCTATGGGAATGCTGATCCTCAGCCCTTCTCTGAAGGTTTTTCTGTAGGAATCCTGTGCATCCCATGAAGCCATACACTTACAGTCCTGTAACTCAGACTCTTCTAAACCACCCTTCATCACAACATCTTAAATGGTGTGTTAAAAGAGACCTGTATCATTAATCCATTTTACAACAGGAGAGCTAAGGATTTCAGGGGAATTTATTGTCCTGTTGCCATGGCATCAGGAACAGGCTCAACATCGAGCTTCTGAGCACTCATATGACCCCATCCTAAGATTGGCTTTGATCTTCCACTCAAGACCCCACAAAGCTCACTCCTCCAGGTTTTCTACTACCTCCTGAGTCTGCCTGCTTCACCTGTGGGTGTCCTGCCTGGATACTGTTCTCCCCAGATGTAAGAAGGGAGACACATGACCATTCCAGAAGAAATTCAGTTCCCAATGCAAAAACAATCTGGAGGCTCAAGACTCCTCCTGACCGATGTACAGGGTATCTTCCTTCCTCACTGCTTTCACAACCAGCAGTTTTCATGGAGGTAGCTACCAGCTCAGAGCCTGGCATCAAAGAGAACAGTAAGGGTTGATTTGTCCCCAGCACAGTGACCTGTTCCTCACTGTGGAGGTTCTTCAGTGATAACATCTACAGTAGTTCAAGCTGCTATAGCAGTTTAGGTTTGGGGCCACACCCCCAAATACAGCTTGAGCCCTATGGAAAGGCAAGGAGTTAATAACAGAACATGCACTCTTTCACAGTGAACTTCAGATGCAAGGCAGACAGAAGGACAAGGTCAAGTAAGCTGTCTCATTCAGCTCCTCAGGGATTTGACATTAGAGCACTGGGGTATATCTATCCTATTACAATAAACTCAATGTGTGTATAAATCTTGTAAACCTGTATTTGCCGAACTAAAGTCTTAATCTGCTGAAATAAAGCCTTAATTTAATTATTTAGCTGTCCACTGTGAAGTGTCACCATGCTTTAGATTAAGTTATCAAAAGAAGGTGATCTGCACCATTTGTTAAAGGCAAATTATGCACTTCCAAAGTAAAAGCCTCTGGTAACAAGCTGATGAAGCATGCTGAATTTCTAGGTATCTGAACTAGAAAGGTGCTACTTGCATGTTATCAGGGCTTTGCAGGTAGACAACTTAATCACATGGATTAGAAAACAAATATAATGAAATGTAACACAATACATACCATAGTCACCCTGTCAGACTGGGTCAGGGAGGTCTGAATCCCTGATCCTGGGGGTATGGCAGCAGCTGTACATAAAAAGACTAACACCTTGACTGAAACCATTCATTAAAATATTTTATAATCTCTATTTGTAATACAAATGATTAAGTAGAACACAGAAGCAAATGCAAAGTAGAATGACATTAACAAAGTGCTGATGCCTTATAAGACAGAATGAATAAAAATGCAAAAGTCTGTGTATGCTCAAGTTGGGACACAGGGAGAAGAGGCAGAGAGGCCCAGGAAATGGCCATTCTTATTAATTAGTTTCTCAAAGGTTCAGCACATAAACAGCAAGTTATGGCATCAAAAATTGATGACAGAACTGTTGGGAAGGGTGGGGAGAGGAGGGAGGAGAGGGGATGTGCCTAAAGCAAAGCAGTGAAGCTGCAATATACTAGAAAAAACTGCTCTGAAGCAATTGCACACCACTAATTTGATCTCAAAATCTTAAAAAAAAAGTCTATGAAAACATAGAAGATAAAGAGGAAGATGGAACAGATTGCAGCATACATCAAAGACTGGTGTTTCCAAGCTAAGACAGCTTTTTTTCACTGATAAAGAAAGTGGTTTTCTAAATATAGGGAACATAGCCGGTTTCACCAATCTAGGCTGCAATACAGACTTGACACTGCAGCAAGGTGAGAGGCAGTCTTTTGCCACAAAAGCAAATGTCTGTCAGCAGGAATGATTCATGTCTGGGCCAGGAAGCAAGAAGAAATTGTGGCTCTGCTTCATGTAGACAAAGAATCTGTGAGAGATTTAATACAAAGCTCAACATTCAGAGTAACAGCTGATCTCTGGAGAGGAGGCTATTAGAAAGAGATGTGTGCTGAGACCTTGAGGAAAACAAGGAGAGAATCAAGAGAGCAAAGTAAACAAGATAGGAAAAAACCAGAGAAGAAACATGGGGCTTTGTCAGCATTCCAGAAAAGCCATAGGTTTTTTGTTTTGCTCTACTTTCTAAGTGCAAAGAAGTCCTTAATTCTGTACACATGAAGGAAAAGTAAGAGGAGAAAAGCTCAGATCTAGCAACCAAACCCAGAAGATCCAATGGAGATTGTGCCACAAGGATCCTAGTCTTCCTCAGGACCAAAAAACAGCTCTAAGTTTTCCTTTTTGTATCTCTTTCCTTACAAAATATAAATGAACGTTCATTGAAGTATCTACTGCTTTCTCTTTGTTTTGTGAAAAGCACATTTAGGCTACAGTTCTTAAAATCCCATCTCTTCCTAGCCTCTTCCATTACAGAGTTAGTGGGGGAGAAAAAGCCTCTTTTCCCTCCTAAAATTTGGGACAAGCGGCTCTCAAAAGTTCTCCATGATGTGCCTTGCAGGGTCAAACAGTAGTGTTCATTTTCCCTGACATGAGAACCTAGACACATTACAGGATTTTTCTCATACTTTTGAATAATATAAACTGTAATGCCTTATAAGGCAATTTTCAAAGGAGTTAAGTAACTGCTTTTTGCAGGTACTCATTAAGACTTGCTCAAATATCTGGGTACCAAAACTAAATTGGCAGCAAACTTTTTTGCCAGACTGCTTTCTAAGGAAGAGAACTTGCAAGAGAAATTAGTTTATCAGCTCTGTAAGTTTTGGCCCTAAAATTCATCAAGAGTAGGCACATACAGAAAATTCCATATACAAGCAATCTGGTTGTCTTTGCACAGCCAAGCACCTAGGATGCTTCATTTTGGAGTAAGCAGCTGTATGCAGCTAACTTCCCTGGATCATCCAGGCACAGGGTACAGCTGCTCAGTCCATGCAGTGCCATGCTTTCAAAACACAAATGAAATGAAATGGAAATGAAAAATGCAGTTATCTTCAGTTTCTTTAATATATTATTTCATCCAACAAATTCCATTTCACTGCAGAGGCAAGGGAAAGGTTTCAGAAGAAAACAAGCACACAGTGTACTTTAAGACAAAGCAAAGACTTCAAGGCCTTTGTAATAATATTAACTTAATTTTTCTCAGGAAAACAAACACAGCTGAAAAGCCAAGATTCATTTCCCTAGAATGGTTTATGTCCTGCTACTCTCTGAGAGTTGTTTCATTGTTACCCTTTCTCTTCCACCAGAAGAGAAACAACTGCGTGTTTAAGAATAAAGCTAACTGTAAGAAAACATACTGAGGAAGTACTTAGCCTCCATGGTCTAAGAACTTCTAGTGCTGACCCTGCGGGCAGGAGTGTTCGAATGGGACTTTGCAACATGCCAAGTGTGCTGGAATAGTCAAAAAGCCCGGAGTGGCCCAGTGGACATTGATACTCCGCTTCTCTCTTAATGAGAGTTTGCTGTCCATCCATATATCCTGGAGCTTATGTGAAATTCAAGGGTGTTTTACTTTTAACTGCATTTCTGTGTCTTTTTCTTCCCACCAGCAATACACAGACCAGGCCTGAGTAACAAAACATAGGAGGTTTGCTTCCACCTCCAGGGTGGCAGAAGGCACATTTCACTCCCTACTTTCCATGCATAAAGCGGAAGGCACAGAGAGAGCTGAAGGAGAAGGAAAACCATGGTTCTTCCTCCTTTGCAGCATATATTTGCTGATGACGAATATGTTTGCACAGGGCAATACCTTGAATTGTGTGCTCTGATGAAGTACCCCTGCCTGAAGCCAGGGATGTGCTCATGGAAGCAGCACAACACTTGCCACAGCCACAGCAGACATTTTCATTCCAGGTAAAGCTCAAAAATTCAGCAGTGACAGGGAAGAAGCACCCCAGACACATTCAGCTTTTTCCCCCCACTGTTGCTTGTTCTAGGTCAGACCCTGAATTTGGGCTCGGCTCCCTGTGAGAGGCAGTGTGTAAAGGTGCTTCACTTCTGAGAGTGCACAAGGAGGGCAGTGGTGTGATGTTCTGTGGGCAAAGGCCCTCTTGGCCAGTGGGGAGCCATCTGAGGAGCCACTGGTCCATGCCATCAGCCAGACATCCAATCCCACGCATCAGCTTGGGACTCATCAACAGTGTGAAGAAGGTAAAGCAGTTTGCAAGCACCATATGAAGCAACCTACAAATGGTTTAATGACAGAACTTGATTTCTCAGCAATTAACTCAATGAAAGCTCTAAGAAAAAGCAAACACAATGAAAATAATAATATTATTTTGAAGTGAATTCTGGGCTTTTTTTTATGCTGTGCTCAGCTGAACATTATGTGGCAGAGCTATGGATGTTAAAATTAGAGCTGAAAAGAAAAATGCCAAATAGATGAGCTGGTGAGGAATTTGTAACTAAAATGTTTAGCTCACATAAACTAGCAATGATCGATTTATTCCTAAAAGGATTTGATTGGTATAATCTTTCTTTAAGGGTCTCAAAAAAGCATTAAGCTTAGCAGAATATGATCTAAACCAGCTCCAGCCAGCATGATAAGGCAAATTTTGAAAGTTACCTTGGAAATCCTGAGGGGACTATCCCTTTAAGGTGGAAGATGCCTGCAAAAATTTCACAGCTCAATTAATTTTGTGATGTACTTTGTCAGGGTGTTTCGTCCTGGATTGGTGCATGCAGGGTCCAAGCTTGCAGTGCACAGGATGCTTACCTATAAATCGTATTATTCTTCGAAGCAGTGGGTTCAGATAACAGCACTCTCCAGTCAAAATAGTTTTCTCTTGAATAATGAGGGTTTCTCGGGTTGACTTTATGAAATACATGGATATCTCACCAATAAAAATCTGCCAAGGAAAGAGAAAGAAACAGAATGTTAAAAATTACATGAGCAAGCACTAAAACATGGGTGACTAGTTCCACCCCACAGACAGTGCTACACAGACCTGTGTTTTGTGGACACTGCACTTGCACTGTGGGGCTCAGCATGACTGACACACACCCAGCTCCCACCCTGGAGGGTGCAATCAGTGGTGCAGAGACCCAGAGAAGGTGACTTCACTCATGGAGTGGATTGTGATGGTGCACCTCTCCTTCCTCCCCTAGCTTCATTGAGTTGAGAAATTCACCTCAAGCCTTGGCCTAGATGAGCTGCACCTGGACTAAGCCCCTGTTGAGCATATCAGAAACGCTGTCTGTTCCCAGGAACTCTGCCATCCAACTAGCACTTGTTTTTTTACCAACAGCGTTGGAAACTTATTTTTCTTGTCTGCATAATAACCCAAGTGAGATAATATTTTTGTTGTTGAACTTTCAAAAAGAAGCTACCAACTTGAATTGTGCCCTGGGTGGAAGATTACCATAACTTAAGTCCATTCTCTTGTGACCCTCTAAACAAGGGTCCGAAGTGAGACCCTTCTTGAGCCCTCAGTTCCCAGAAGGGGGTAGTGAGTATGTCTCAAACACTGATAGCTGGATGGCCATGGAGCCAGCCAAGGACTGTTGGCAATAACAGACCAGAAATGTTTGTAATAACCAAGGATTGTTGCTATTAAAACGCTGTGAGAAAGAACAGTATTTGACTAATGTTCTATTGTCAAAAATGATGTCTCCAAAGAACCACTGATCATGATGTTAGCTGTGCTTATGTGTTACATATTTGTGTATGATCTGAACATTCATGCTTTCTATAAATGTCATAGCTGCTTCCCATAGGAGTAGGATCATTATTACTTAAGCACTTAGAACTAATTTAATTCTGTTGCACTGAGGCCTATCTGCACTCACTAAAGGTGGACAGAATTTAATCACAGGCTTTAGAGGCATTGACAGTCCACACACAGCAGGAACTTCTGAAGATATTACCTATCATATTCTGTCAGCAGGCTTTAGAAAGGGAAACTGGGGCTCTTTTAGAAAGACAGAGTTTTTAATTAAAGTATTTAAAATTAAAAAAAAAACCCAAAACACCTGAAGTGGAAGAAATTATCTTTAATGTGGAGCACTAAAAAATCATTAATTTAATACATTATTACAGGACATACACAAGAGAAATCCATAGTGTTAGGGAACAGTCAGAGAGATGCATAAAAAAAGTGTTTGTATATACACCACACACACAGTATAGTTAGTATAAATGTCAAGGAAGTCACCTTAGTTCACTCTGACTGCTGGAATGGTGTGTTATTTCAAGGGCAAAACTTTATCCTTATTATGTCAGATGAGCATCCTTACTGATTATTGACATTCAAGCCAAGTGTGCTCAACCTCTTTATAATTCTGCCCACCGATGGCAAGAGATGTGAAGCTGTAAAATGCATGTTGATAATGGCATCTGGAGGGGAGCTGATGAATGGGAGCTGCACTGAAATATTGCCTTTATCCCATTTCACTCCATCTGATCTTAACAGAATTGGCAAGCAGTTCAATAAGCTCAGCTCACTAACGATGGGGCTGAGAATTAAGAAAAAGACAATCTGCACTAAAGCAGTTTTGAAGTGACACTCTGTTTCAAACTGTTTATTACTTGAATTATTGCAATGTTCAGAAGTTTGAATTACTGCTTTGGCTTTCTGTCTGCCCAGGGTTGTACATACACACTGAGAGACAATTCACACCCTGAGGGAATTCTACTCTATGAACACAGGGGCTACTCAACTTTAAAATATCCTAAAATTTTGTAAAAATGAGAGACTTAGGTATAAAATATACTAATAGTCCTCCTGTAACAATACATCCATCTTTAAAGTTCCTTTACATCAGAAGTTAACAGAGTATTTTCCTGCTTCAATTCCCATCTTTGTTTCTATAAATCCAGCTGTCTGGGATACTCCTAAAAACTCCCATGTGCATAGATTAGTTTCACTTAGATTTAGGAGTAAATTTTGCCAGGCTGTAAATATGTTCAATTCCATTTCATTGATTTAAGAAGAATTATTCAAGATTTCCTACAGCATAACAGTTCAAAATTTTATTTTTAAAAATGAATACTGCCTTCGGTTTAATGCAGAGTTTAGGTATATGACAATAAAACTGTGTTTGTGTGGCAATACAAAGTGATTGAACATAATTGCACCATTCTCGTTATGTCACCGTGGCACTGTTGAAATTTGTTTTCCTATATGCTTAATACAGGCTCTCTAGAAAGTCAGCCTTGCTGTTTCCTAAAACTTCAATGGGCAATTGGACACCTGATTCTGAAAGCTAATCTGTCTGTATGCAGTTGAATGTGGTCTGAATAGCTCTCAAAGAACTTGTTTTTTTTCTCCCAGGCATTTCTGAAATCAAGTAATTCCACTGATTCTCATGATTTAAACCCTGATGATACTGCATGAGTAGGGTCCACATCCAGCCAAGCTGTCCAGCTGGCCTCCCAGAATCAATCACTGGCACTACTGAATACCTCAGCTCCTGCCAAAACAGAATCAGCACTCCAGGAATGGTTACAAGTCAGTTCTGTAGCGGATATCTAAATATAGACTCTGTATCAAAGTATGGGTGGAAAAATAAAACAGCGAACAAACCGCTTTTGTTTCTGTTTGGGAAAAAAATGCGAGTTTAATGAACTTCTGTATCATACTGGCTTAATTAGACTGTAGAAATGTCAGGAGAATTGCTTCTAGATTGAAAGCATAAGTGATGTGCAGTCTGGCATGTGCAGGTAATAGGGAAACAAAGGTAGTGCCCTGGATGTGTTTTTGTTCTTGGTTTCCTGAATGCAGTTGCAGCTCATCTACACTGAGGACTTATTGCTTGAGTACTCTTGTTCACATTTCATTTCTTATTACTAGCAGGTAAAAATACAAGGATGACCCAAAGCACCAGTATGAATTAGAAGTACCTACCCAGCACTCATTTTTCCTCTGCTGATTTCAGCCTCCCCAGTGAGAAAACTTCCTCAATTTTCCCTGCCTTCATATTATTGGCAGTGTCATCAAATATTGGCCTCTCAGTGTTCAGCTCTCAAAGCCCTCTACTGCACACGCTCTACTTATTTCCTGGCTCATCCTGGCCCAGCAGATGATAAAATTATCTGTCCATTTTCCTCTTCAACAGTCTTTTATCCATGACAGTCCTTTAGCTGACATTTTCAGACAGTGAAATGTCTCATCTTCCCCTTTCAAGTTCTCAGCACAGCATAGCACCTGATACTCCCTGCACTCCTGTACAGATTACCAACAGTTTGTAAATTTAATTATCAATTTAATCAACAAAATAATGGAACTATTGCTTTTAAAGGGACACGGAATCTTTTTTCCTATAGCACTTTCTGATAAGCTCACACAAAGGATCATTTTCACAACTTTGTTCCAAGAAAAAAAACTAAAATTATGTAAACATCAAGAAGACCTGTTTCTGTGAGGATAAACTAAAATAAACTATTCAGGAATGCATCTGTGGTACAACCAAGAGGAGGTTGCAGAACAGTGGCATCCTGGAGCTGCCCTCCAGTGGCAATTGTGCAGTGGGGTGAGGAGCTGACTTGAAGGGTTGTATTAAATTTAGAAGAGTAATTATTTATGGTGCTGACAGCCATGGATGAGCCCAGCTTTTAAACCCCTTTGTTCCTTTTATCAGTTCTTCTCATTCAGGACATTGGCCTTGTACCTCAGTTCAAATGCTGTAGCAAAGCTGAGGACTGCATCCCTGCTTCATTCCCCTGCCATGCTTTTGCTTACTTCTCCAGTAGCCAAAATATTTCTCCTTAGTCATGTTAGCCATACTCCTGTGCATGTGGAATGCCACAATCTACTCCTGTGGTCCAGTCACGCTCTCCCAGTCTCACCTCTGTTTTCTTCCCTTTGAATACTACAGATTCACTGCAACTTAAGCTGCTCACCTCATTTCCCCAGTGGGATCTGCCTGGACTGCCTCCTCACTGTCCCACTGCTGCTGGCAGAGGCTGCACCTCGTTGGAAAATATCCTAATTGTAATTTCTTTTTATTTTATAATTTTAGTCAGCTTCCACAGAATCACAGAATGAACTACGTTGGATAAGGCCTTTGATATTATGAGGTCCAACATATATACGCCTTTGTTATGGATGCTAGCTGTGAAGCAGAGAGCATAGTGCCTGTGGAAATTACAGGCCACATAGCTTTCTCAGTCTTGCCTGAGAAAGTGGCCTGGGAAATCATGAGGAGGAATTAAAACAATCCTCAGAGACAGAAAACAGCCTTGCAGGTGCTGTTTGTCTGTTCCTTGTTTTCTTGCAAGAGAAAGTCGAGGGGTGGTGTACCCCACTGACCAATGATGGTGATGTGTTAGTTTACTAACCAGTAAGAGTTTTCTCTTTTCTGTACTTTTCACTTATCAGTCTATAAAAAAGACCTGAAGTAATAAACCGAGGGGAAAAATTCTCCAGTTCGACTCCACAAGCGAGTCTGTGTCGTTCTTTCGCCATTCCCAACAGAGTGACACTTTGTCCTGGAGGGAAGGGAATTAAGAGTTTCTTTCCAGGGCATCAGTTCCACCAGGTGAAGGCCTGATGAGCTTAAGATCTCAACAGACTGGGAATAGCCCAGAAGATACACAAAGGGTATCAGCCATCAGCTGATTAGTCAAGGGCTACTAATGGACTATCAACTTCAAACAATGCCCCTGGTCTGGGACAGGAGAGAGAGGAATGAGGACCTAATTAGCAACAGAAGTGAACGTATCTGTAAGCAATAGGAAACCAAATGCCAAGAACTACTTAACTTGGAACCAATGAACATTAAACCAATGAATATCTATGGGTTTTGAATGTATAAAGTTTGTGAAAAATACATGTGTCATGGAATGATTTTCTCTGCACACCCGGGCTACCTTGAGGATGAAATTATTTCTGTTGCACATCCTGGCCAGAACAATATCCTGGCCAGAAATAAAGTAATGCCTTGATTCTCTAACACTAAAAATGTTGTTGGAGGGTTTATGTTTTCCCCACAGTTTTGGTGACACTCACAGTCCTCCTGCCTCCCCTTCACTCAGTCACTCAGTCACTCAGTTACTCAGTCAGTCAGTCAGCCACTCACTCACTCACTCACTCACTCACTCACTCACTCACTCACTCACTCACTCACTCGTGACAAATGAGAAAACACTATTTTTATAATTTTTTCACACTTCCAATGAACACTGGGGTTGTGTGGAAGTTCCCACCATTTTAATTGCAGCTGCAATTCCACACAGATAGAGAAGGAGGAGCACCAGCCAAGGGAGAGATGCAGGATGCACCACTGTGCCCACAGTTTGGGGCTGCCTCAAGTCTGTCTCTCTGTGAAACTTCCTTCTGTTGCTTTTCTTGAAATAGTACAAGTGATGTAATTTTCTGTCACAGCAAAACAATGGAGTTCCTACATTAGGGAGAATTATGCAAAGTGCAAGACACAACCTGGTTTTCCTAGGTATTGAGTTAATATTATACTGATTTCTGTCAGCTTTTAAATACTTCAATTTGTTTACTCTAACAGCACCCTTGTGACGAAGTCAGTCCTTTTTAACACCACATTCTCCACTGAAACCTCACCCAGGGACATGATATAACACACAAATCTCTGCAGCAAACAAAACTGAATTTAGATCTCGGGACATCATTGCTCACAGTTCTGGGCAGGTTTCAGCAAACATTTTCCAAATTCTGTGCAAGGATGCATGTGGCTGCATTTTTAATGTCACAAATAGAAAGAACCAAATTAATCAAGTCTCCAGCATTCAAACAGCAGCCAAGGGGAGGAGTGGATATGAGGAAGGCACTGGCTGTGAGACAAGATGCGTGCAGAGTGCTCAAAAACAGAATAGGAGCAGATGAGGGTTCTCAACCTCAATCAGCCAGTTTCAGCATGACTCCACACACTCTCCCTGGGAGAAGCAGGATGCTTCACCAAAAGGTGACCTTTGCAAAATGTTCCAGAGGGTATTTCATCAGCTCTGGCTAGAGCTGGGCCAAAAGCAGTTCTGCCCTTCTGCACTGCATTGTCTCTGAGGTTTTTATCAGAACAGCTGCAGTCAGGAGAGGGATGTTCTTCAGGCTCTACATGGGAGCTCATGTCTTCACCGATGGAGATCCCACAGCCTCCACTTCCATGTTCGCCTACCCTCATTGTTAAAGTTTGTCTAATTTTTAATCCATTTCATCTTTTGAAGCTGGTGTCCCTTGCAAGGTTGCCTCTCATGATCTGTACAGTCTATTTCCCCCTTCTCCACAGTCCCCACTAAGAACATGGCTTATATTGACTTTTACATACTGCTGTGAGTTCCTTAATTCCTTAGATCTCCCTCACATTTAGCCTTAGCCCCTGAGGAATATTGATCTGCCATCCTATCTGCTACCCTCAGGACCCAGTATTGACACTGTGAAACTGAGACACATGGTCAAACCCAGGTGGCAAACACTTAGAAACATTTATATTGAGAAAAGGCACCTTAGAAGGCAAGGGGTGGCTGAGGTCTGCCTCCACACCCTCCCCAGGACACAGGATTTCTGCTGTGATCCACAGACGGGGCTCTGACCCAAGCCTGCCCGGGCAGGCAGAGGTTTTCCCTCATAAGATCACTATCATTGCTATTCCTGAGGACGTGGGACCAGCTGAGAGTCCCCTCAGACAGTCTCTTGTCTTTGCCACCACACCCTGGACAGGTGTTTTCAGCCCCAAGGAATCAATACTGTACTTTGCAAAACTATACAAGGCAATGAAACTCTCTTCAGCTGAATGTTGCAATGCCAGCTCACTTTTAATTTTTCTTCAAGGGTACAAACTCAGTGGGTTCAGTCTGCATTCAATTACCTCATTCTGTTTTGGAGTGGGAGGTTGTTGCTGTTGAATGAAAACAATAGCAAAGAACAGGTTAAGTACTTTTCCAGAACAAGAAAATTGCTTTGTTGTTCTGTTTCGTCTTTTATTTCAAGTCAAAAGGGTTGAAATCCACAATTTATATTCTAGCCTGCTCAAAACCCAAAACTGTCTTAGCATTGTGCTTGAAAACCTAATACACTGTGGTAAAACTGTCGAAAAGAATTATGCTGAAGTTCTAATGAAGAGAACACACATTTTCTACAGCCCTGCATTGTTCCTCATAAACTGGCACGTGGCTGGGACCACCACAAGGTCCCAGAAACACTGTCAACGAAGTTTATTAAAGTGTTGCACCAAACCAAGAAAGTGTATTTCTATTCTTCCAGAATGGTGTGCAAATAGCAGAATATAAACATTTACACAGGGCACACTTTTGCCTCACTCCTTTGTATCCCAGCTCCTCATTCACCTCATTCAGACTCCAGAAGAGGAAGGCAAGTCACCACTGGCAGAGGACACAGCCTGCTGTGCCAGCACAAGGGTGAGGCATGGTGGACAGCAGGATTTAGTACAGCAGGCTGTGCCTTCTGGCAGCACCATCACCAGCAAAGCCTGGTGATTCCTGCCTGAAGACGTTGGGAAGGAGCTGCTATAACAGAGCTCTGAGCTGCGTCAGACATTCTTGGTTTTCTGGGCATCTGCTGCTGAGCAGCCACAGGGGAATCAGCCAAGACAGGCTGAGTTTCCCTGGCTCCCCTTACAGAAATAAATCACTGTAGTAACATGGCTGTGCTCAGCCAAAGCCAAGGAATCAAGACAGAACAGGAGAACCATCTAGAAGAATGATGTTTCTGAAGTTTGAGAGGTGAGCGCAGATGGTAGAGAGAAGCTGGAACAATTTCCTCCTGCTTCAGATGAACACTGTAATTCAGCTTCTCATTCATAATCAGACTGGTTTGGTTTGACTGATTCCAACATTATCTGAACACAAACACTCCTTTGCACAAATTAAGAGCACTGGACAGTTAACAGATTACATGTAGGCTGCTACTTCCAAACTGAAAACAGGAGAAGAGCAAGAGAAGTTTGTGGGGCACTTTCTATTCACTTTACGGTTAAAAAGAACAGTGAGAACAGTGCCCTTGAAGCTTTCTGCCACTGTTCAGTATTAATTTCAGTGAGCTGGCTCTGTTCCTAAGCCTCTCTGCTCCTCTCGGGTGGATAGATAAATACATTGAATGAAGCAGAGCAGGCAGCAGTGCTGAACTCTGGAATGATTGTTTAGTTCCAGCTAGGGAATTGGCTACTTTGCAGTAACCTTGTAAGAGAGAAAGCTAGTCTTCAGGGACACTGATGGATGTAGTGGAGTTGTCCCAGAATATTTTTAGGGAAATGTTTCAAAAACAACAAATGAAACTCCATAAAACCAGGCCAGTCACATTTATATTGCCACTAAAAGTGCAGGGAAATGCAGATACAGCAGTACCAAGCCACAGCAGCACTTCTGCAAAGTGCTCTCAGAAATAAAACGCATGCATTCCTTTTCCCCATGCCCAATGTCATTGCCAAATGACAGAGACATAAGGATATTCCATTAAGTTCACAAAGATGTTCCTTTTTGGCCTGCAGGCACAGTAACACCTCACAGCTGTGCTGAAATAATGGCTTTGAGTCCTCCCCAGACCTATGCACACAGGACTGCACATAATGCTGCTTGTGTCTCAGATGAGAGAGCTTGTACAGATCCCCAGGATACCTTCCATAGCTCCAGAAGCCTTTTTAGATAGTATTATGAGCTAGTACCTTGTTGCTGCTGGGTTCCACTGGTAAACACTCCTCTCATGTCACGAGGTGCCAGGACAGTGTTAATGTGAAGGCAAGACAGAGAGATCAGGTTTGCTGCCACATCAAACCATTTGCCAAATCAACCATTTTGCCATTACGAAGTGAAGCAGTAAGTGTTGTTCAGAGCAGAAACAAGTAATTGTAAGGAGGGACTTGCATTACCTTTGGCTTATGTGATGTTTTCATGGTGGAGCTGCACAATGTTGATGATTCTTCCTGAGAACAAAGTGTAGGGAGTGGAACTACTGACTTACCTGACAGTGAATGCACACAATGCTCCCTCCCATGATGCACAGTTGTGTGGGTTCTTTTCTTTGTGTGGAGGTTTTTGGAGGGTTTTTTAAAAGAGTTCAAATCATCATGATCTAAATAGAAATAGTTGCATTTTCTCCTTTCACTGAAATCCCTGGGACATTCTATTGGATCAAATATCTCTTCCAGGGCTGTGGACAGATATGGATGCTAACTGTGAAACAGAGAGCATGGTGCCTGTAGAAATTACAGGCCACATAGCTTTCTCAGTCTTGCCTGAGAAAGTGGCCTGGGAAATCATGAGGAGGAATTAAAACAATCCTCAGAGACAGAAAACAGCCTTGCAGGTGCTGTTTGTCTGTTCCTTGTTTTCTTGCAAGAGAAAGTCGAGGGGTGGTGTACCCCACTGACCAATGATGGTGATGTGTTAGTTTACTAACCAGTAAGAGTTTCTTTTCTGTACTTTTCACTTATCAGTCTATAAAAAAGATCTGAAGCAATAAACTGAGAGAAATTCTCCTGATCGACTCCCTAGAGAGTCTGTGTCGTTCTTCTCGCCGTCCCTAATAGAGCGACAGACAGACTGACTGAGTGAGAGGCAGCACTCATTTGGGTACAGGATGACAGATGAGGATACTCACACTCTGAGTGGAATAACCAGCAAGGAAGTGCAATACAGAATTTAGGGAGAATCTAAGCTCACTTTCTCTCATTTATAAGCTTTTTATTGATGATCATTGCCAAAATTCAATCTGCAGAGTCAGCTACAAACTGAAGTGTGAAAATACCGTGCAAAGAGAAGGTCTCTCAGGACAGAAAAACATACCTCTGACATATGCTCTGGCTGAAGATTAGCCCAGTGTTAAGTAATGGGACATTAAAAAATTGAATTATCTTTTAATAATACAATACAATGATGCACCTAATTAAAATTTTTGATCAAACAATGCATTAATAAATAGTACATTAAAAATCGAAATAAAAATGTTTTCCCAAGGAAGTTTGACCTGTTGTCTCCCTGAGGTTGTAGCTATAGATCACTGGTGCTAAACATGGTGCCAAGAGCCCTGTGCTGACCCTGACAATGTCTTCTCTGTGTGGAGCAACGTATCCAGTGTAACAGTTCAGCACAGCCAAAGAAGCAGAGTTTACCAGTTATACCCAACCCTGGATCCATTCACCCAGGGTAATGACTGTCCTTATGGACCCAGGCTAGCATTTCTGAACAGTTTGCACTGGATGGGTTAGTTCACATAGTCCAGCTTCACACAGCACTAAGCTGAAAGTCTCTTCAGCACCCAACAACCTGATACTCACTACAGCCTTTCATTCTTTGTGTTTAACATGGGCTATGGAAACTACAAATAAAACACTCTTCACAGAATTACAGAACTGATCACATTGGAAAAGGGCTTTGAGATTGTGAAGCCTGACCATTAATCCAGCACTGCCAAGTCAAGACTCCAACTCAGCTTTTCATAAAGAATAGTAATTAGGAAAATTACTTCTTGGGTTACTAAAAAGCAAAGAAATTCTGATCCAGTGGACCAAAACTTGAAAGGTTAGCATCAGAATTTGGCAGAGCAAGGATTTAAACAGAAGATCCAAATAAAGAGCAACACTCATTACCCAAGGCTGTATCAGTAATCAAGGGACAAATTATCCTACTAACATAATTGCTCTGGAATCAAGGCATGGTTGTGACCCCACATCTACAAAAAGCACTTGTGAAAGCTATGTCCCTGAACATTTGCACTATGTTGATGGGGAAGTTCTAAAATGTGAAGGTTTGGTTTTTTGTTTTTTTTTTCATTTTCAAATAATCTATCACTGCAGCACAAAGTAAAATGAAAGCTTTGACATGCAACAAGATCCAATACATAAAATAACTCTGTTACTGCAGATGTTTTTTATAAAGTCATTATGTAATCCACTTCAAAACATCTGCTTGTTTTCAGAAAGTGTCCTGTACTAAAACCTTTGTCTCTTCTGCAGATCTCTTTCACACTTCTTACCACATTCTATGACATGAACATGATTTGATGCACTAAAATCACTACAGAACAAAACTTAAAATAGACTATGGTGAAGCATTTCACCATTTAAAGGTAAATATGTCATGTACATGTTAATTTACTTTTGAAAGGGATGAAAAGAAAAATTATTTTAGGAAATAAATACTTACAGGGAAGAAATAAAAAGAAAGAAATGAAACAACACAATCTGACAGGAATTTATCAATGTAATTACAATTCAGCTAAGCTGGGGCTGTTATGAAATATGCAAATTTCTGTGTGGAGAATTGAAAAGATCTGAAGTTCTGCTAACCAGTTAATGCAATAAATTGTTTGGAATGGTATGTACTCAGCTAACTGAGTATTTTCATCTGCATAGAACACTACATTTCAGTTTACTGGCTGAAGTAAAATAGTCAAAATGGTGAAGAAAATCAGGTAAAAAAAGTCACTATCCAAAATAAAGAGATTATGAACAAAAAGGAAACTGCATTCATATTTTTCTTTGTATTTAGCCTCCTTCTCCTCATCTTTTTTTTTTTTTTTCTTTTCTTTTTTTTTTTTTTTTTTAAGCCTTTTAAGGCCATTTAACAGTCATTTTATCATAGCAGGAAATAATCCTGGATATACTACATATCTGACCTGGATTTTACTTCAGCTTTATCCTGTTTTCTTATTTCCAGTAATACATAAACTTTAAATTAGAGCTTCTCTGGAGCAAAGGAAATTCATAACTAACCAGTGAAGTAAGCAAGCTATTGTAAAAGACTTAACAAGCTCTAACCCTCAGTCTTGCATTGTGATTAGCTCAGAATAATTACTTCTGGAGATAACTGATGAAGATCATATTAAGCTGAGGCAAAACAGAGATCTGGTTAAGTGTAAATCAGTTACAGCTGAACAAAGAGGCGAGGGGACAAAGATATTACAGGACTATCATTATTATTTATGAAGTGGTCAGGGGGATTTCAAATAATTCCTCATACTCACAATTGCTGTCGGAGTTGAAGCCAGCACACAATAGAGCACAAGTGGTGAAATGAAGCTCTCATCCTCTGTCCCAGGGTATGGTTTCATCAAATTGCCATCCTGACAGAAGAAACCTTGGATATGCACCTGGAAAGTGTCAGTGTACTCAAAGTAGTAAGCAAGCAGAACAGTCCCAGCCATGATGACGAGCTGAAAATAAAGCATAGTCAGAGAGAGGCGTTAGTTGCTTTTTGAACAGATGCAGCTGTGCCTGCGAGCTACTCCAGTCCTGTGGACCATCCTCCATTCACCGTCACTCTGACAACCCTTGCCATAATGGTGTGTGTGTGTGTTTCTGTGCCTTTGCTTTGGAACATCTGTTACATAAACCTTTGGCAAACGACACTAATGAACATCTCAGATAGGAGCGGGTCCATGCTGCGGCGCACAGGGGACGGGAGCTTTGACAGTTCCATGTTATCAAAGAGCATGTGAGTGTCAGCACAACAGGGATCAATGGCAGCAGCAGGGCGAGGGGCAGTATGGCAGGAGACAGCAGCAGCTAAAACCTGTGCTCAGTGACAGGGAGTGGGAAAGGATTATTACAAAACCTAGAGGAAGCTAAAGCCAAAACATTCCCCACTGCAGCTGCAAGCCTGTGCTGGAGAACGTGCATGTTGTACTAATTTAGACAAGCCTTCTGTGTCTCAGATGAAGACGCATCCAGAGGAAGACTTCCCTTCTGCCACTCACCTTCCCTGGAGCTCCTTGTTATGAGTAAAGCTTTAGAAGTCTACTCAGAAATCTCCAAGAATGTGTGGGAACTTCTGTGTACTGCCTGACTTACCCATTCCACCACAGCCACTTTTGAAAAAACTGACTTGAGTCTGAAGCTGCCTTTATATCACAGATATGAACTGCAAGGAACTTTCTGGTCTCTCTTTTCATACTTTATGGCTCCTAAATGGATTGGTTGGAAGCTTAGCAATCCACATTTTTTGTATATATCCACAGCATCTGCTTCCCACACTGCTTCAGCAACACATCACAACAACGTCACCAAAGGTGTCCCTAACCTCACCTCAGGAAAATAAGCAGATTTACTAATTCTTGTTCTCCCTCTGCCACACTGCAAAGAAAATCTCACATCACAGTCCTCAGACAAGACAAAAGTAGTAATATTGATTTATAACTGTTTTATTTTAGGGATAATGGTTTTAAAATTAGAAGAGGGTCGATCCAGATTAGATATAAGGATGATGTATTTTACAATGAAGGTCGTAAAGAATAGCACAGATTGCCCAGGGAGGTTATGAATACCCCATCTCTAGAAGTGTTCAAGGTCAGGTTGGACTGGGCTTTGAGCAACCTGCTCTAGTGGAAGGTCTTCCTGCTCACTGCACAGGGGGTAAACTAGCTGGCCTCTAAAAGTTCTTTCTAACTCAAATCCTATAATTCTAAATTGTGATTACAGGATCTGATTCAAAATCTTCTTTATGGATACTAGGGCCACTATTATGAAAGTTGTCACTATACAACTATTTTTGTCATTATAACTATACAAGTTATCTTGCCACACCATAGAAAAAAGTTGAATTACCAACTGTTGGTTTTAGTATTTTGCCTCCAGGATCTCTGCATCAAAACTGTATTGCTGCAAGATTACTGTAAGACCTCTGAAAATTAATTTTGGCAACTCCATCTCAAAGATACACTTGAAGCTATTCATGCACTCCTCTGGCACATCTCTGCACACAGAGCAAGCCATTAAAGCCATTGTATATTTGAGTAAGAGTTGGACTAAAATTTAAAAAAATAATGAAAATATATTAGTCATTGATGAAAGTAGAAGACCAAAGAACCCCTAAGTGGTTGAGGTAGGGAGGGACCTTGGGGGGCCAGTTGGTCCACCCTCCTCTGCTCCAGCAGCTCCTTGAGCTGGTTGCCCAGGACAGAAATGAGAAACCCGGATGGTTTCTGAACATCTACAAGGATGGAGTTTTCACAACTTCTCTGTGTCACTTGTAAGACAGACTTAAAAGACTGTCACAGTGAAGCTGTAGTTGTGACATCCCATCGGCCATTTTTTACCTTTAAAATTAACCATCTCATTTTGTAGATGTATATTTTCAAGACCTGCCCAGAATAAATTTTCTTTTTAATAAACATAAAGCAAGATGCTGCTATCTGTGTATTCCCCAGAAATCTTTACATCAACCTCAATGAGTACAAAAAAATCATGTCGCATAACTAAGGAAACAGGAGTTAATTTACATCTGAATTTAACTCCTTGAGCAGCTGCAGATTTTCTGATCAACCTGGGCAACTCAGCTTTGTTAATTAACACCAGAGAAAGGCAATGACACTATCACTGCTCTACCTGACATGCCCAGATAAGCACACTGGAGATTACAGGATGCTTGGACATAGAGGTCTTTAAACTCAGTTCCAGCACCTCATATGACCTGGGCTGTCAAAAGCAATCTGACCCACCCTTCCTATCCCAAACATACTCCCAGAAATACTTCAGGTTGCTAGCCCCAGCTGGCAAACAGAGATAGATAATAAATAATATATGATACAACAGACAGCTGTTTTTTCTCCTCTTACTGGAAAATGGAGAAAGAAGGTTTCTGAACTTTAAACCTTCTCTGGGTGTCATAAGGGAAAAAAAGAACGCTTTTCAAAAAATAAGGTGTTTTCATACAGGAGGAAAATGTCACTTATCCCAAATGTAGTGTCTAGACAGCAGTTCCACAACTAACCTTGACCTTTCCATTGTCAAATGTTGACTCAGTGCTGCACAAAAACCCTTCCTGCATATAAAATACAGCTCCTGACTGACTGACTCAACATTAATATTGACCTAGAATATCACACATCACAGGATCACAGAATGATTTCTGTGGGAAGGGACCTTAAAGCTCATCTCATTCCAATCTGCCTGCCTTGGGCAGGGACACCTTCCAACCTGGTCTTGAGACACCTCAGTAATGAATCCAATCTTGTTCACACTCCCTGTGTTTCTGTGTTTTATTCTTCTGAGTCAGAAAAACACAAAACCATACAATCTTTGAATTGTGGACACATTGTATCCTGTAGGTGACATCCACCCTCTCAGGGAAACAGCAACAGCAGAAAGTAGAACTTTGACCTCCAGCTAAACAGACTCTAGCATATCCCAAGGGATGATGTGAGATATAGAAAGTACAGTCAGCTACTATCACAAACAAGGCACAAAATTTTTGCTGTTCGTACAGTCAGAGAAGACCTGACCATTGCTGTGTTGCAACTTCCTGTGCCTCATCTTGAGTATTCACTTCTTCAAGCAGCATCTCAGCAAAACTCAACCAGAAACTTATTACTGTTCTCCCTTCCTTTTTTCCTTTCCACATGGTAACTATTTCATATATGTTTAACATGAGTGAGGTAACTGGCTGTTCGTGCAGGGAGAATTCTACTTGTAGTGTCTTGGCAGTGGTAATTACTGACTGAAGAGTGATCTGGAACAGACAGTGTAATATATGTTAATATAATTCACGTTTTATTGTACACATATAAAATCAAATATAAAAGCATGTTTTATGTGAAAAAAAAAAAAAACAAACCCACAAGCAACTTGAGATTGCATAAGCAGCTGCTAGAAAACAAGGAATTTGCAAGAGAACTACCCAACAATTAAGATAACACTGAAAAGAGGTGGGTCCACCCAAGCAAGATAAGCGCTCTAACAACCTGGTGAGTAATGCCTGATACCAACCTCATCTGATTCTTCAGGACCATGCATCTCAGTGTTGGTTTCCCGGAAAAAACTACTCAAACTTCATCTCCTTCTGAAGAAAAAAACTCACCACGATTCTACATCTCAAAGCCTGCTTCCCAAAAAAACCACTCAAACTTCATTTCCTTCCCAGAAAACTCATCAGCAGTCCAGCAGCAGAAATATGAATATGTAACAACACAAGAGAAAGAAAGAAACTGAAGCTGCATGGCCTCAAGCTGAAAAAACTGCATAAAACACAGCTCTCCAAAAGACAGTTCGTGAACTTGGGGGAATCAGTGCAGCAGAGGCTGATTCAGAGTTCACCCAGCGCCAGCCCCGGGCTCGACGCTGACCATGATTGTGGTTGTTTCAAAAATTTGATTTTGCAAACTTTTCAATAAAATTGTTATTGATAAATTTGGCTGAATTTCATTTATAACAGACAGCAAGAAAATCCAAGTGCAAGAAGGGGTCAAACTGGCCAGAAGCAGGAATGTCATAGACAGGAGGGCTCCCTGCAAGGCAGTAAACTTTCCCTGGGTTCTGGGATAAAGAACAGCTGCAGTGCTGCCTTGTAGACATTCTGGAATATGAGCACTCTGGGGTCCAAATCAGTGGGTCTGAATTTTGTAGCCTTTTCTCCTTTTTTCCCTGTTTTCAGGTTTACAATCATTGAAGGAAGCAGGGAAGAAGAGCAGGTAGGCTGATTTAAAATAAAGATACAAAACATCACATTACATATTTCAGAAAAAACAATGCAGTTTCATGCTAAAATTTTGTAGGTCTTATTAGTTAATCCTTTTAAACTAATTTCCTTGAGTTTACGTGGGGAAAAATTAAAAATGTTCAGTAACTTCAGAAAGGCAGCCAATGAATAGAAGGCTGCTAATAAGTCTAAAGTGCTTAATGACCTTCATTAGCAGAGTGTTTAATTGTGTCATAATCCTTAATATTTATCATCACTGCTCCATTATGAGGTAAGAAAATGCTCTTGTCACCATTTTACAGATAAGGGACAAAAGCTGAGGAGATAAAATGACTGCACTCAGGTCACAGCAGAGCCAGTGGCAAAGACAATATTTATCTTTCTTCTGGATCAAATTTTTTTGGATTAATCAGTAATCTGCACATGAAAACGCTCAATGATGTATATGCTTAGGTGCTAATTCCATAGAAGCTTATTCATGATAGTGTTAAGAAAACAAATTATGTGTCTGATTCAGCCCCATTTAAAAATTCCCACTGGATTTAAATCAATCTTCACAAGTTGGACTTAAGCAACTGGGGTGTGTTTTTCCCTCAGTCATTGAAATGGATAAATTACATAGCACTTAATATCCTATCTTGACACACCTTTAAATTCTTCCCTACTCCAAGAGTCCACACTGGTTCTGCCCTTACAGACCTTCCTGTCACTACACAACCTTGCTCCTGTTTAACCTGTGGGCATACTCTGGATTCAAAAAATCACTTTCTTCAATGTTCAAGACATAGCAAGCAGGTCTCTCAATCTCCTCTGGGAAACAGGTAGCTGTTTGGTATACAGTTAATCAGATTTTAATGAAACATTGTATCATGAGTATAAAGAAAATCTTTGCTGTAAGCAGTACAGTTAGTTACACTAACTCTAGAGTACTGGTGTACATCCAGAAATCCTTCATCGTTGTAACATAGAGTCTCTGACAGCAAAATTCAACGAGAGCACTAACATCCAAATAAAATTTTTGCACTTCCTAGTAGTGGGACTGAAATCCCACACTGTATGCACTCTCATAATTCACTGCAAAGCATTTCCATGTATCCTCAATAATTGGGAGATTTTTAAAAAATATTTACTCACAGAAAAGAGGCCCCTGTTCTGCAAGTAAGCAAGCAAGAGAGCAACTCCACTTGGGAAAGGGGCATGAAGTGGCCCCCCACCCCAAGAGCTGAATCCTAATAAAGGCATCAAACAGGAGTCTGTCTCCTGGCTAATTTCTTTCAATTGAGGGCTCGCTCTGGGATAGCCACGCCCACTGAAGACCACTGAGTGACTACTGCCTGTTGGACCTTCGTGGGGAGATCGGCTATCATGGACCAAGGATTCAGCCTGGGACATCAACTCCAAGGAGCGTCGGTCAGAGACTGGTGAGTGACCGGCGGTGGGAGTAGGGAGACGGGGGCTGGCAGCTCAGACCCCCGGAGTAAGTGAGGACCCTCTACTACCATGGTTCCAGACTCCTGCAAGGGGGCTGGCTGGGAACAAGGGGAAGTGATTGGATAAAGAGAGTTTGAGGCATCTCCCTTGGGAAAACTCCAGGTGCGTGGAGGATATAATTTGGTGTGATGACCCACAGACCCCAAGTAGGCCTGGGCACGTAGGGACTTGGGGAGCTGCGAGTCATGCACGGGTGAGTGCCGGGAGGGGGAAAACTACCCCGTTGGGACCGGACTCTCAGAAGGGGCTAGCTACCCTGGATCGAGGGTGGGCAAGGGGCCAGGGAGAGCCCCATTGGACCCATCCCTTGAAGGAAAGTTGAGGGAACCATAGACAGCTAGATTGAGGGGCTAGGCTTCAAGATCATCCAGGCTATAGAACCCTGCTAGGGTAAGGGGAGCTATATGCTGCTGGATTGAGGGGCTAAGCCTCAAGATCATCCAGGCTATAGAACCCCATTAGTGTCAAGGGAACTATATGCTGCTGGATTGAGGGGCTAAGCCTCAAGATCATCGAGGCTATAGAACCCTGTTAGAGTAAGATCCGAGTTTGTGTTGATTAGAGATCAATTTGCCTCTCTTTAATTCTTCCATTGGGGTGGAGGCACAAGGATGGGGAAGTGTATAAATAAGGAAGTAAAACCCCAGAAAAAGAGGAAAACACAAAAGAACATCCCTCTCGACAGTCCACTGGGGCAATTGTTAGACAAATGGGAGACATATAATACCACAAAGGGCCTTGATAAAGTTAAAATGATTCATTATTGCATAGAGGTTTGGCCCAATCTAGAATTGCAAGCAGAGTGGCTGTTGTATGGGTCCAATGATCCCTGGGTTTGTTCCCAACTAAACCGCTATTTAAGGGATCAAGGTACCCCTAATTTAGAACAAATATCCTATGTGGCCTATTGGGAAAGAGATCTCACTAAAGAAGAGACAGTTAAGATCTGTAAACTTAAGAAGCGAGAACAAGAAAGAGAAGATAAAGGAGGAAAGGAATCAGAGAAAGAAGTTCAGAGCAAATGGGATCCCCTAGACTATCTTCCTCCTCCCCCTGTATACCCAGCAATGCCCCAAATCCCTTTCCTAGACCCCCCCTGCAATTCTACCTTCAAGCCCCTCCCCAGTTACCCAAATAAACACCTCGAGACCTTCCCCAGCTTCTGCTTCCACTGAAACCCCATTCCCTCACTCCTTGAAAATTGCAGCTTCTATTTTTCCGGCAGAGGTGACCCCGCTACCACCTCCACCTAATATTGTAAGCCCAAACCTTCCACCAGCCCTGGTTATCCCTTCACCATCTCCTGCCTCAAATACAAACATCTGTGCCCAAAATCCAAAGCCCCTACCTGTCACACCTTCAGCCCCCTCTTCAACCCCTCTACAAACTTCCTCAATTCCCTTCCCTGTGTCTCCAGCTATGGGCTCATCTTCCTTTCCTGCTCCTGCTACTCTCCCACTACCTCTTCCTAATAGGGAACTAAGTTTATCCACCTCCTCTTCAAGTTCTCTTTCTAGTATAAATCCGACAAAGAGGCCATATTGCAATACCTGATCTAAAATCTCCAAGGTAGAAAAGCTCTTTCCCCTTAGGCAAGTTCCTATGGGAGGAGTAGCTAGGGGAGTCGGCTTTGTAAATGTCCCCTTGACAGCTTCTGAAGTGCGAGGTTTTAAGAAAGAACTGGGAAATCTGGTAGAAGACCCAGTAGGAATATCTAATCAAACAGACCAGTTCTTGGGTCCAAATATCTGTACCTGGGGAGAACTAAATTCAATCCTGACCATGCTCTTTAACCCAGAGGAAGTTAGGTTAATCAGAACTGCAGGCATGAGAATTTGGGAAAGGGAGAACCGGCTGGGGCCTCCAGGGGATTGTAAATTACCTCTAGTGAACCCCAGGTGGGACCCAAACGAAGAGGAGGGGAGGAGAAACATGGAAGACTATTGATCTCTGATAGTTAGAGGGATAAAAGAATCTGTACCTTGAGGAAACAACACCAAATTGGCATTTGATGGGACTCAAGAGAAAGATGAAACACCAGCCTCTTGGCTTAACCGACTAAGGCGAAATTTTCAATTATATTCTAACATTGACCCTGATAGTCCTGAGGGCCAAGTGTTATTAAAAGTGCAATTTGTCACCAAATCTTGGCCAGACATTAGGAGGAAGTTAGAGAAATTGGAAGATTGGCAAGAGAAAGGAATGAAGAAATTATTGAAGGAAGCTTTAAGAGTGTATCTGAGAAGAGAGGAGGAGAAAGCAAAAACTAAGGCGAGAATAATGGTGGCTGTGGCTAGGGAGGTGGATAAAAACCACTCAAGTGGAAATGAGACAAGACTTCCACCAAAGAAGGGTAGGAATGCACCTAGACCACCTTGGGTTACCCCCAAAAGGGTCAGGGAGGACCAAAAGTGCTACTACTGTGAACAAGTAGGGCATTTCAGAAGAGACTGTAGGAAACTGGCAATGGACCAAGCTATTGAAAAAGAACAAGACACCCTAGAGAAAATCCTAAAAGGAGAGAGAGATAGAGATTAGGGCTGTCAAGGGCTCTACCTAATGGGGGACCCAATGGACCATCATGAAGAGCCCTTGGTAAACTTTGAAGTGGGTCCCTTGAGTGAAGAATTTGAGTTTTCAGTAGATACAGGAGCAGAGCGATCAAGTATTAATAAGCTTCCAGTAGGGATAAAAGTTGGGGAAAGAACTTGTGACGTATTAGGGGCAGAAGGAAGGCCTTTCAAAGCCTTCATAGCAGAAGGCATCGAAATAAAGGGGAATTTGAGGCAGTGTTTTGCCAACTTCATTTATCTACCTCATTTAGAAAGCCACTTATTAGGCAGGGACTTACAGGTCCAATTAGGGGTTGGAGTTATCCCTAAAGGTGGAAAAATGGTAGTCCAGATCATGAAGCTAACCACTCAGGATTTAGAAGAGATAAACCCGGAAGTATGGGCCCAAGAAGGAAAATTTGGCTGTTTAGACATCCCACTGATCCAGGTGGAAATGCAGAAGGAGGGCCCCCCTGTCCGAGTAAAACAGTACCCAATATCTTCAGAAGGAAAACAAGGACTAGTACCTGTAATAGAACACCTCTTGGCTGAAGGTATTCTAGAACCCTGCATGTCCCCACACAACACTCCCATCTTAGCAATAAAGAAAGCAGAAGGAAAGTATCGATTAGTCCAAGATTTAAGAGAAATAAATAAAAGAACAATTTCTAGACACCCAGTAGTGCCCAACCCGTACACCATGCTAAGTAAAATACCAAGAACACATGCTTGATTTACCATTGTTGACCTGAAGGACGCCTTCTGGGCACGTCCTTTAGCGGAAAATTGCAGGGACTGGTTTGCTTTTGAATGGGAATGCCCTAAGAGGGGTAGGAAACAGCAACTGAGGTGGACACACTTACCTCAGGGATTCACTGAGTCCCCTAATCTTTTTGGACAGGCGTTAGAAAGTATTTTGGAACAATTTACTCCAGAAGAGGGTGTTCAGATTCTACAGTATGTAGATGATCTGTTAATATCTGGAGAAAAGCAAGATAAAGTAAAAATAACAAGTGTCCGGCTTCTAAATTTCTTAGGTACCAAGGGCCTGAAAGTATCTCAGAACAAATTACAGTTTGTACAATCGGAAGTAACTTACTTAGGACACATTATTGGTGAAGGATTTAAAAAACTAAGTCCAGAGAGAATTGCTGGCCTGATGTCCATACCTGTTCCAAAACTAAGAGGGACATAAGGAAACTATTGGGATTATTCGGCTATTGTAAATTATGGATAGATCAGTACACGCAAAGTGTCAAATTTCTCTATGAAAAACTAGTAGACCCTGAGCCAGTCAAGTGGACTGGCTGACGATGAAGGACAGCTAAAAGATTTAAAGAGCAAACTATCTTCAGCACCGGTGTTAAGCCTACCAGACTACCGGAAAGAGTTCCATTTGTTAACACAGAGACAGGTACCGCATATGGTGTACTAACTCAGGAATGGGGAGAGAAGAAAAACCCCATAGCATACCTTTCAAAATTATTAGATCCTGTTGCAACGGGGTGGCCTACTTGCCTCCAGGCAATTGCTGCAACTGCCATCCTAACAGAAGAAGCAAAAAAAATTACCCTGCTAGGAAAGATTAAAGTGTACACACCCCATGACCTAAAAACGGTACTTAGTCAGAAAGCCCAACAATGGTTAACAGACCCAAGAATATTAAAGTATGAAATTATCCTAATGAACACTGAGGATTTGGAAATAGTTACCTCTTGGTGTCTGAACCCTGCTCAATTTCTTTCAGGCTACCCTCTAGATGAACTAGAACACAGCTGTTTAGAGCTCATAAATTATCAGACTAGGATAAGGGAAGGTCTTGAAGATCTCCCCATACCTTACAGAAAAACCTTATTCACTGATGGGTCTTCAAGGGTGGTAAATGGAAAAAGAGCCTCTGGTTATGCAGTAGTGGCGGTAACAGAAGGAGAACAACTAAACAGAAAAGGGAAAGATACCAACCAACTGGTTGGCTCAATGCTGTGAGGTTTATGCCCTAAAAAGTGGATTAGATTTATTAGAAAGGGATAGAGGGACAATCTACACAGATTCGAAATATGTCTTTGGTACAGTCCATACATTTGGAAAGATCTGGGAAGAACGTGGGTATTTAAGTTCAAAAGGAAAAAAATTAGTACCTGAAGAACTGATAAAATCCCTAATAGAGTCCTTACCAAAACCCTTAGAAATAGCTGTTGTACATATAAAAGGGCATCAAAAGGGAGATACCCTGGAAAAGAAAGGAAATCTGTTAGCTGACCAGATAGCAAAAGAAGCAGCCACAGATCTAGGTGATTCAGCCAAAATCTTAAAATTAAATGAAACACCAGCAGACAGGGAAAGGGAAAAAACCAAGCAAATTTTTACAGAAAAAGAATTAAAAGCAATAAAAGAATTAGGCCTACATCAGGGAGAATGTGGACAATGGATAACATCCGATGGGCGGAAATTCCTAAACAAGGCCTTGGCCTGAAAAATCTTAACAGAAATCCATAGACTCACCCACTGGGGAACCCAGAGACTGTGTGATCATTTCTTAAGAGACAATTTATGCATAGGGGTGTATAACCTAGCAAAGGCAGTCACTGAGGGATGTGTAATTTGCCAAAAGGTAAATCAAAAGCTCATGAGAAAGACCATACCTGGGGAAAGAGAATTGGTTCTGAGACCATTTCAAAATATACAGATTGACTTCACTGAAATGCCTGCAGTGCAGGGCTATAAGTACCTGCTGGTGACAGTCGACCAACTGACCCACTGGGACAAAGCTTTCCACACAAAACGGGAAACTGCGGAAGTGGTAGCAAAAATATTGATAGAATAAATAATCCCCAGGTATGGTCTAGTGAATAACATCGATTCAGACAGAGGCCCCCATTTTATTGCCCAAACTCTACATCGCACCATCGAGGCCTGGGGAATAAAATGGAGGCTTCATACCCCTTGGCACCCCCAGAGTTCCGGAAGGGTAGAGCGGATGAACAAGACCTTAAAAAACATAATAACTAAATTAATCATAGAAACTCACCTAAGCTGGCTCAAGTGCTTACCGCTCGCCCTTCTGAGAATTTGCATGAGACCACAAGCAGACATAGGGGTGTCTCCCTATGAAATGATGTTTGGGCTACCCTTTCTGCTCACCCCATACAGCACAGCAGACTATCTAGAAGGAGAGGCCTTAACCTGCACATATCTAAAAACTATCAACAAAACCTTAGAAAGTCTAAGAAAAAGAGGGTATCTTCCCCAAACTTCTCCCCTTGACGTAGATGTTCATCAAATTAATCCCGGAGATTGGGTTTTAATAAAATCTTGGAACATGCCCCCACTAACCCCTAAATTTGAGGGTCCATTCCAGGTACTGCTGACATCCCACACCGCTGTGAAAACTCAAGAAAAAGGCTGGACCCATATTACCCGAGTAAAAGGACCGGTTTCCCCACGTGTTGATGGACTGAACTCAGATGAATCACCAAAGGCTCCCTCTCAGTGGATTGCCACCAGAGATCCAACCAACCTTAAAGTAACTCTCAAAAAACATCCCAAGGTGAACTGAAGAACTTACAGACTCAAACATATCAGCAAGAGACTAAGAGACTGGTAACTGAAGTTAGAAGTTGCTGTTAATAGAGTACTACAATTGTTGTTACTGTTGCTAGTTGTTGCTATTGTAAGTTTATATACTATTATAAAAATTATCTTCTCCCACCAAGCATTTCTTAACGGCTTACAAAAATTACTAAAAAGTGAGAATAATAAGAAAGGACTCTGCCATCCCCGCAAAAACACCTTGTCTAAGAAGCAAGACAAGAGTGAGGCTAAGGAAGCAAGTGAGCCATGAAGCTTGCTGCAGGAAAACCTGCTCATATTGGACTCTTGGTAAAATTGGTGTTAAGCTTGCTTCTCGTCTATGTGAGAGGGAAGGAAAATCCCTGCACAAAATGTTATCAACCCCTTTATGGTGGGGAGAATCTGGAATCCTTAATGAGAGCCCATACAAGTATAAATCCCACTTGCTTTGACCATTCCCAGTTGGACACATGCCAGGAAGATGGGAAAACCTATTGGATCACAAAAAACACAGCCACATTTAGGCAACGCCTGCTCGGGGAATGTATGGTTGGAGAAACTTGGTTTTGCTTTGAAAATGAAGGAATATGAGATATAATTAAAGAGAAACAGTTAATGGTAAGGAAAAAAGAGGTGGATGAACCTTTGGGAAAGAATTTATTTATAGACCTGATTGAAAAGATTAGTAGAGAGTTGAATTTAACCAATTGCTGGGTGTGTGGAAACACACAGATGCCTGAGGTCTGGCCCTGGGAAGGGATTGGTTTAGGACCACTAGATATTGTAAGATGGAAATTAACAAAACCAAAATTCCAAACCAAGGGACTGAGAAGAAGAGAACAGTGGGGCTTAAAGGGAAAGATAATTGGAGAAGAGGGTATAAAAAGGACTGGAAAAGGATATACAACCTATGTGGGAAAAATGGCTTGCAAGAGGTACTTAATGATAAAAGATTCAGGTATAAAATGGGTCCCTCGAGAACCAAACAAGTACTGGTCAATTGGCAAAAAGGAAAAGGGGTGCATTTTCCATGAAGGATACCAACTATATGAAAGTGCTGGAAAGGGGGTAAACCCCTTTTGGTGAATTAGGGAAATATCCAAATATTGGGAATACCCAATGGAACTAAAAGATGCATTTTGGACAGCCCCAGAACATCTGTTCTGGATCTGTAGAAATATGGCCTATACCCACCTCCCAGGGGACTGGGAGGGGAGTTGTACAGTAGGGGTTACTAAGCTTTCTGTCTTTCTCTTTCCAAAAGAATCTGGATCAAACTTAGGGATCTCACTTTATGATGATCTAAGAAAGGGAAACCGAAAGAAAAGAAATATAATAGATATGGGGAGTTCCCAGGCATGGAAAGGTAAAATATGGACTCCTGAGGAAATAATTAAGACCTATGGGCCAGCCACTTGGGCCCAGGATGGGTCCTGGGGGTATCACACTCATATGTACCTGTTAAACAGAATTATCCGACTCCAGGCAGTGCTGGAAATTGTGTCCAACAAAACAGCTCTAGCCCTAGAGCACATCAGCAAGCAACTGGCTCAAACTAGAGCAGTAGTATATCAAATTCGACTAGCTGTAGACTACCTATTGGCTAATGAAGGAGGAATTTATGGGAAGTTTAACTCATCAGAGTGCTGACTGGAGATCAATGATAAGAGCGAAGTCATCAGAAACATCTCTAGAGAAATAAGAAAAATCTCATATGTAGGCACCCAAGAGTGGACCCCCTTAATAAATTCCAATTGCCGGAATGATTTTTGGTCTTTCAAAAAGGAGTGGTGGAAAAAAGTAGCCTTCATTCTAGCTAGTGCCCTTTTAAGCCTTCTATTTTTACCATGTCTCCTTCCCTGTGTAATTCAGATTGTAACATCAACCGTGCAAGCCAGTCTCCAAATCCCAGAAATAGCTGGCCAGAAACAAACTAAAATCATGATGTTAGAAACCCAAGAATCCGACCATAAAACAGCCCAAGGAATGTATGACCAATACCAAAAGCTAAGAGAATTATGCCCCCAAGAACCACAAACTGTCAATTGATGCAGGTTTGAAAAAAACCTGATCAAATAAATAGAGGGGGGAATTGTCATGAATAAAATCTCTCAAGACATCCACCCCAGTTAAAATACTGTGTTTAGTTAAGTACAGTTAATGTTCTTATCCCATTTGTAAATCTTATACCCCTTGTTTACTCCGATGGTTATTAGTAATGTTAATTACTTACCAGTTTCTGAAGTGTTTTAAAGGTTCTTATGAGACATTCCTCTATCCCTTTCCCTTACTTCCCTGCTACTATGTAACAAAGCTGCTCCCATGGGGACTGGGCCACACTAACAAAAGATACCCATTAGAAAGGTATGCCACAGAAACTGCGCCCAGGGATGCTGTGCCACACTGGAACAAAGAAAGTCCCATGAAGCTGTGCAACCAAGTAATACACAAACTAAGGCATGCAGAACACCAAAACAACGAGCTAACAGAGGAATAAAAGGACAAAGAAACATATTCTAGCAAGCTATGATGAAAGATCATCTTCCTGCATCACCTAAACCATCTTCCTCCATCACCATGACCTCAAGAGCACTGGAAAGGACTGACACCCCTAGACAGCGAACCAGAACAGGCCTCCTGGCTACTCTCCTGAGGATGGAAGCCCCAGCTCTGCAGTGTGTGCTGCAAAGCTGAATTGTGCCTCCTCCTTGGAGCTGCCAGTGTGGGAATGGCTGTGGTGCAATCAACCCCTCGGGCCCCCCACCCCAAGAGCTGAATCCTAATAAAGGCATCAAACAAGAGTCTTGTCTCCTGGCCAATTTCTTTCACCACAGACTACTCATATATCACAGCATCTTTAATGTGCACTACTGAAAACTGAGAAACTGTTCTTGCACATGAATGGCAACATAAAATACGACTTTTTTATTCTTCCTGAAAGAGGTCAAACCAGTGTTTTGCGTGTGGTGCTCCTTACTGGACAGTCATTGAAATATTCTTGATGCCCTTGCTCAGTTTGTTTCCAGCAAATTTCAGTGTTTTTCTCCTCTTTAACTAAAAGTGCCTGTTTCATGAGCACCACAAACCGCACAAGCATTTTCAACCCTTGACAAAAATGCTGTGGCTCAAAGTTCCACGCATTTTGATAATTTTTCTACCTCCCCCTCTGCCTGAACTCTATTGACCCACTGTTATGCTAAACCTTAAACAATTTAGTGTGCTTTTTTGAGAGAAGTGATGAGAGCATGACTCTTGGAATAGACACACTTGAGCATCCAACAGCCATGGCATATGTGTGTCCTGCAGTAACTCCTAAGTTACTGCTGAAAGGAATTGCTAAGGTGTGTAATAATGTCGGTATAATTCGTGTTTTATTGTACACATATAAGGTCAAGTATAAAAGCATGTTTTATGTAAAAAACCACAAGCAACTTGAGATGGCAAAAGCAGCTGCTGGAAAACCAGGAATTTGCAAGAGAACAACCCAGCAATTAAGACAACAGGGAGAAGAGAGGGGTCTCACCCAGATAAGACAAGCCACTAACGACTCAGTAATCAACACATGATATTGATCTAGTCAAAATCCTCAGGACCATACATCTCAATGCCCCTTTCCCGAAAAAGTGCTCAAACTCCCTCTCCTCAGAAACCTCATCAGCAGTCCAGCAGCAGAAATATGAATATGTAACAACACAAGAGAAAAAAAGAAACTGAAGCTGCATGGCCTCAAGCTGAGAAAACTGTATAAAACACAGCTCTCCAAAAGACAGTTTGTGAACTTGGGGGAATCACTGTGACAGGCTGATTCAGAGTTCACACAGCACCAACTCTGGGCTCGATGCTGACCTTGATTGTGGCTGTTCCAAAATTCGATTTTACAAATTTTTCAATAAAATTGTTATTGATAAAATTTGGCTGTTTTAATTTATAATACTTCCTTCTGGCAGAGGAATTGCAGACTCCTAGAAAATATTGGATTTCAATATTTTGACTTGAAACAGTTATTTTGCCAAGCCCTTTTACAGTATTCCCTCTGGGAATTCTTTTCAGGGCTCCTGAAATCATCTCTGCTGAAAGACCTACTACAATGTCTTAAGAAGGAGTGGTCAAGTGGTAAGGAAATGTTGAACATGCCTTCAGTCAAGCTTATATTTACAAATAACAAAGAAGATGAAAACTACCATTAATTAGAAGCCAATCTGATCCAGATGTGCCAGCAGCTGAAATTTCACACTGAGGTGTGAGGGTGGCAGGTGCTTGTCTCCCATTAGCTGTTAATGGGAACTGGCAGGATGAACCCTTCAGGGATCAACAAAAGCCTTGGTCTACAGTTTGTGAAGCATGTGTTGTGTGCCATTTAATCACAAATGATTCCCTTTTAAAGGTTTCACCTTCATACTTGTGCAGCAGACCCAGCTCGGTGAAAAGAGAAATCTGTTGGACAGCAAAGCCTCCTAAAACCTGCTACTGCAGCAAATTAATGTTTGCAATGGATTATAAGGATCCGGCTGACTGCACAATCTTTTATTATTGCCAAGAACCTGAATGCAGCAAATCACCTACTTTTAATGAAAATATTGTAAAACTATAAAGACAAAAAATAGGTACAGGACTTCTCATTACAACATTATGTTGCATAAAAGAGACAGAAATAACAAATTCTCTGTCAGAATTACAAGTAATGGTAAAACAAGTTCAAGTGAATGACTTCATTATGCTCAGTAACCATCTTTTATACTGTCAGATTAAATATGAAATCCAGTGGTCTTTCTACACTGCCACTCCTCAAGGTGCTCTCTCTCCCTCACTTTGTATAACTGATACTGAAATCAGTTTTTTTATGTCACTGTGTGAAATCAGTTTTTTCATGCAGACAGCAACTGTGTCTGCAGCAGCCCGACACAGGACACGGCTTTGTTATAGGAGTTCTGAAGTCCATTCAGTGTGCAGGTACAAGCTGGGCAGTGGAGGCAGAGAGGCTTATTAAGGCACACAGGTTTTTGAAGCTGGAGCTGTGTAGAAATCAAAGCAGCCTCTGCAGAGCTTTTCACAAGTCCATTTAATGAACTTATTGTCTTATTGCACCATTTTAGTAATTAAGTATGGATTAGGTATAGTTTGCAAGGCTGAAGAAGACATGCTCAGACAAAAAAATATGCAGTTCATATCTTCCTGAGAGACTTATTTCAGCAGAAGTTGTTTTGTGAGAGAAGCATGACCTCTAAAAATATTGACATCTGGTTAAAAACTCTTTCAGCTTCTTTTTTATATAATGGTCCTTGGAAAATGGCAATGTGCTACACTGTAATAGCTTAATGTTAACTACGAGATCACTCACATAAAGAATCCAGATTTCTCCAGCTATAACTGTGCTGTTAAAGCATTACAGGTCTCTTAATGGCAACAGACATAAAGGCATAAAAATGCCCTAACCAGTACAATCTTTTCACATGCAGAAATTAAAATAAGCAACATAAGTTGCTTATAATAAGTATAAAGAATCTTGATTACCTCAGTCTATATAACTCAGTGCACTTTATACTGCTCTAGCCTTCTCAGTTTAAAACAACATTTTTCAACCTTTTCATGTAAAGACTTTTACTTTTCACCAGTGATTCTTATCTTTCTTTGACAGGTAAGTATAATCCATGGATTGATCACAGGCTGAAACTGTCAGCTTGAAGAAAGGAGGGACATCTATTCGCGCTGTGTCTTGTAACAGCCTAAGCCTGCTCTCACTATACTCACTGCACTCACAGAGAGCTGGGCTACCTTGGGAGAGCCTCTTTACATCATCTGTAAATGATGCTGGAGATGGACAACACAAGTCTTCTAAAACTTCCTACAGGATGTCCCTACAATCTTCAGGTGGTCAGCCAATGCTTTGGGCACTTGCACAAGATTTTGTATACCTCAGAGAGGCAGGGAGATGAAAGAACAAAGGAAAGATGCAACAGGACAGATGATGGAAACTGGAAAAAGCACAGTAGTGTCTTTTTAATCACTGACAGCAGGGAAAAAGCATTTCTGCCACAGCTTGAGGAGGGAAGAAATTAATCCCTCTCTCTCTTGTGGAATCAATTAATACTTGTGTTGCTATTAGCAAGAGAGTCTCTGTAAAAATCAATATTAAACATATATTTTATTTACCTCGAAAATAGATCATAAAAGCTATGAAAAGGATTATCATTTAGGGGCGTTAGTTAGGGACAGAGGCTAGTGGTGGACTTGGCAGTGCTTGGTAAATGGTTGCACTCAGTGGTCTTAGTGGGCTTTTCCAACCTCAATAATTTTGTGACTCAGCTTCCTCTAGTACAACTGTGAATATCTTCTCACTCTCTTGCAATTTCTCTATTTTGGCAAGTTATATTTTATTGCAGTGTGTTTCTTGTTAATGGTATATTCTGTTATTACCTAAGTTGATGGTTTGGTGCAAATGAGACCCTCCCACCCCACAATGTCGATCTACCCTGAGTCTCCTGTCAATCTGTCTTAGGTCCACCATGTGCTTGGAATTCCACTTCAGAAATCCCCTAAACTTAAATGCTTTATTAGACCATGTGACTCAGCTTTCCCCCCCTACTTCCCTCATTGGATGATGATGTTGTGAACCCTGCCTTTTGCCCTTCCCAGGATATGCCTGATTAGCTGATGCTTTGTACCCTCCCTTTGAACGACCTCCCTATTTCAGCTGTTGCACACTCGCATTTTCTGTCTTTTTCCCCCAAGATTCCCCAGAGCAACAAATCCTCTATTATCCCATGCAAAAGACCTCTCTCTCATCCTTGTCTCCTCAGAGCACAGACTGACAGCCAAAAAGCCATAGAGCAAGTGCTCTAGTCACACCTCGGGTCATCCTGCTCCTGGGGTGTGACCCACTCCTGGAGCAGGCCAAAGTGGTAGAGACAGATAAGCTCCGGTGAGATGTGATAGTATTTCATTATAATAATTTACTTTCTTTATGGAATCATCATAAAAATGTTTAATTTTTCTCCATTAACATTTAGATTCTATCCAGTTATGCTACCTAACTAAACCAAGAGCAAATGTGAGTTATTTGGGACAAGTCTGTGGAACTGTTGTTACTGTTTTTGTGACGGCACAGACCTTGTTATGTAGCAGATTTAAAAGAAATGTGATCTATTTGAGAAGAACCCAGTCATGATGAGATATATATACTATTTTTTTTTTTAATTTTTTTTTTAGTTTAAGGGATGTACTGATGTAGAAGACTATCAAATTCTGAGCTTAAATCAAAGTAGATTTTGAAGGCTTATCAGCAGGGTGCATTAATGCAACATTAAATTCCAAATGGCACACTACCAGACATCCATGTAGAGCCTGTAATGTTTTATGTTTTTAATATACTTGGGGGCTCCCCTGTATTTTTTACCACATTATCTCAATTTTTAAGTATAGTTGGAATTTCAGGTCATTTGGTGATAACAGTAATTTGGTTAATAATCTACTGTGGGCTTCATCCTGACTTTTAAAATAAGTCTTTGTCCCTGCTTTAGTTTGAAAGAGGAGAGAATGATTTTAAGACCAAGAAATTTACAGCCAGCAGTTTCAAAGGGGATTATCATGAACAGGAAGAATAGGTGGGTTCATCCCTCTTGGTGAGCATTTGTTCACAAGCATCAGCTGCTCCTTGACATCAGATCATGCACCCAACTTTCCTATGTTTGCACTCTGACCTTACCACTGACCTGGAGAAAGGACATGTTTCCAGAAGGCAATATTAAATAGCAACATTTTCCCTTTCCACTGACTCTGAAATAAAAGCAATTGTGCTGATAATGTAAATTATTACTTACAAAGAATGAATCCAGGACTTCATGTCTATAGGATTTTGTCTTGTGCTAGTAACATCAGCCAGGAACAAAAAGAGTATTTTTTCTTTTTTCTCTAAACCTTATTGAAGGCAGTTCACAAAGGATCTCTGTCAGAAAGCTGAACTAGCTATGAGCTGGTGACTGAAGGGGTCAGAGCTAAAAAGGAAGAGCTTTCTACTGCACTGGCTCTGCTCTGTGGCAGTATTATCACAGTATAGCTGGTCTTGACTGGACAAAGTAAATCTGACCTTAACACAAATCTAATTCAGTAGCCTAAGTCATGTTGTAACATGTCCCTGGATAAGTTATAGGTGACCTTCAGCCAGCCCCATTCAAGAGAAACAAGCACACCACTGGCTAGGACGCTGGGCAGGGAGAGAAGTATCACAGCCAATGGCTGTCTAGCTCAGGAAATTTGAATTGGGTATTGTCCTGGGTTAATTATGATGTTAAATTGTATCCCCATTTGTCCACCTAACCCAGACACAGGTTTTGTATTCTTAAAATTTCATCTAAGAGTAAAAGTGAGTGGAAAAGAAGCACCGAGTCTGTTATCAGAGACTGTACTTGCTCCCCCCGCATCGGGAGTTTTGACTACAGCACAGACTGACAACAAGACACAGATCGCCTTGGCTTTCCAACTAGTCGGAGCAGACAGGTCTTCCTGGACTGTTTTCTTTCCCTTTTTCTGAAACGAATCGAACCTGCTCTGGACTGGGGACTCGGGGGAGCACCGGGAGCTTGCACCCGTGGACTACCGGGAGCCCAGCCTGGGCAGCGGCATTTTCCAGCACCAGAGGGACTGATAACAGAGTAAACACCCACAGGAAAGAGACCCTCTGAAGTTTGTCATCTCTTCTGAAGGGCGAGAGGTCTTGTAATTTGATATCGTTCATTCTTGTGCTGGGTAGTGCTGTGCCTGTGAAATAAACAGGTTTTTTCTACTTCTCTCAGAGAAATCTCTTCCTGAACCAGTTGGGGGGTGGGAGAAAAGGGCCACGTGGGTTTGCTTCCCGGGGGAGGCCCCTTGGAGGTTTTTTCCCAGATTTGCCCTAAACCTGGACAGGTGTTTAAGTGAGTTCTGAAAAATAAATGAGGCTGTTTTGTCTCATGAGCACCTGGAGCATGAGTTGTGGATCTTTGTCTCACCACCCATGACTGGCATGTTACTGCTCCTTGGTTTTTTACTCAGGGCTGATTCTCAGATCCTGGTACACAGTGATCTCACTCTCACTTTGTTCACTAATAGTATAGAAGTTACTGAACCTGATCTGACCTTCCTGGATTAAAATATTGTAATTTACATCAATCCACACTCTGGCTGCATGTGTAGTGTAAAGATAAATAAATTTAAAATTTTGACAAGAATTACTTTCATAAATTTTCTTTCCCACAATAAAAAGCTGGAAATGTAGCTAAGTCTTTTAATCTGAAGTTGAAATTTTCACATCACCATGTGATTGCAGAAATGGAATTTTTAAGGAAAATCAGGAAAACTTTCAAATACACAGTAACATTGGGACTTTAAGCAACATTTGGAAGACATACACTTTAAAGATGGGGATCAGAAAGCTGCTTGTCTGCTACAGTAGTAAACTGCTCTGTAAAATTACGTAGGTCTTGCTTATAAGGCCAGACTCTGCAGCTTTGCCTCCTGTAACTGAAACATCGTGGTATGTCCCACACCTTTTCTATCCCTCAAATACATATCTTGTACTATGTTTTTGTTTTTTATTTCTCAGGTACACACAGACTGCTACCTTTGTTATGGTAAAAATTAGTTTTCAAAAATAATAGTGAAATGAAATGTGTTCCTCAAACAGCTGTGTAAATCCAGTCATTCTGAACTTCCTGTGAAATCACTGGCTATCTTCTATGTGTGAAAACCAAGACTCCTCTCTTAACAAAAATTGAGAACTAAAATTTTCCTTTAAGACCCCAGAAACATGGGGTCTGATGCCCTTTCAGATAAATGTCAGGATGAGATTTATACAAGGGGGGAAGAAAATTAAATTTGCCCTGTCAAGAAGGAGAATATAACAGATTTTAAAAACTGTATTTTTATTTATCATCTAAAGAATGTTATCACCACTACTAAGTAGTGTTAAAACCTCCAAGCCACAAGTATCGCATATTTATGTTCTCTTGAGCAGGTCCTGTAAGGCTTTTCAGGAGGTGGCATTAATGCTCTACCCAGTTCCAAAAGGCACACAGTCAGGAAACTGCTGCTTCCAGCATGTAATGCCTTAAAATGATCTACAAATTCTAGTGGAGAGTAAGTAATTTTCTTAACTAAAAGTCTGCATTAAAATGGCATCCGTTCAGATTTTTTTTTTTTTTTAATTTTATTTTTTTTGGCAAAAGAAGCAGAGCAGAGATATATTTTGACTAATCTGGTATTAAATTAAAAGAAACCAAAAGCTTTTTTTTTTTTTTCTCTCCTGTCTTGTCTGGTCTGTCTCCTCATCTCCCCATCAAGACATCTGCAGAATGAGCTTTTTCAAATGAAGAGACCACCACTGGAACTTCAGGAACGTACCAGTATGCATACAGCACCTTTAATGACAAGAATAGGCACTCAATGCAGCACTACACAGCTTTCCCCAAGTTTAAAAACTTGATGCTGAAGCTGAGAGAAGAAACAGAGATACTGAAGTGGCAAATATGAGTTACACTCCCAGGACTGGTTATTGTGCCCAGCATCTGCCTAAAATGAACAGTAAAAAATGCTGGGATCATGTCCAGGACTTGTTAAAGAGAGCTCTTCCTGACTCCATGAAATTCAGCATCTAACACACTTGTAAAAAACCTATGTAGTTCAAGAACCATGTGAACAGCCACTGCTAGAAACAGCTGCTTTGGAAGAGCTTGTTTGGTTGGAAGACTTGGAACTTTTTTCACTGCTTCCTCTAAACGCAAGAGGAGTGCTTTGCACCTCAAGAAACTGCCCACAACAAGATTAGAACATAGAAAATAGTCTGCCAGGATGTTCTCAGAAAACTGGTGTCCAAATTGTGCTTAAAAAGATTCCGAGTTTGCTCCTCTAAACCATACTCTGGATCTGGATATTGGTCTGCTCCAGCCTCAGGAACACCCAAATTCATGAAACTTGCTCAAATACTTGCATATAGCAAAGTAATAAAAAGTCCTGAAAACTCAGAGCAACTCCGAAGAGTTTAATGAGAACTTGGTGTTGAATTTGCCCTTCTAATTTTGAACAAGATGTGTTTTTCTGTGAAAGGCTGTTTTGAGTTTTATTCTTTCTGACAGCAGTCCTTAACCTGGACTACACTGACCTGAGTCATCCAGTCCACTAGAAATAATGCAAAATCTTGTCATAATTCATTGTCTGCCTAGTTTCAGTAACCAAAATCACAAAATTGCAGCTTTTTTTGCTTTGAAGTACCACAGTCATTCCATAAAATCCCATTGATTTGACTGGCACACAGCATTTTATTTCCATGTATCTGTGTCCTCCAAAAATGCGCAATACAGGGACTGCTCGGTAAAGTTGAAAAGCTGCCTTTGGCTAAAACAGCTTCCAAGTTGCCCTGCAACCCTGATAACGGTTCACTGACTAATGGGTTTTCACTGTACAAATGGCTCATAAAAGCTGTCACATCCATCATGAACTCTAAAGGCTTTTAAATCTAATGACCATTTTCACTTACATAGAGGTGTCAGGACAATTTATTCTCCAAGTGTTGAGAAACAACAGATCCTGACAGGATGCAAGATTGTAACACAACAGACTTATACATCTTTTCATTATGTTTTTCATGATTGCTCTCTGGTATCTTCATGTGGTACCTAAGCAAAACTGTTCACAGGGAGATGGAGAGGTGTATTTTGATTTCTAATGTGTCCTTGTAGGCAGAAAAGCAAGCATCTCTCTTGATGGGAAACTGAAGGGACTGACAGTGGGAGAATCATATGAAAATAAGAACTAGGATAAAGCAAAATATAAAAGGAACAAAGATCTGCACAAAGTGAACAGCAACCCACACCAAAGCACAAGCCTTACTTTCCCAGTGCTTATTCTCAGACTGCAGACTTCTGGATGCTAATGGTGGTCTGGGTGACATTTTTAGCAATGTGTTTGAGATGGGTTCAAGGTAAAAGAAGTTGAGGACTTTTTCCCACTCATGACATATAAACAAACACTAAGGAGTGCAACAGCAGTATCGTGTATATACTCTCATCCCAATGGATGGTTGTTTATTCTTATACCCCATGCATCTTCCTTGTCCAGAAGATGATTCCTGGATTGTTCCTTGAAAGAAAGGAGCTACCAATTTTCCAGCTACTCTACAATCCACAAACCATTGCCTCATCCACACATCATTGTTCCAGAAAGACCAAAAAAGCTATAAAAATGCTGTCCATCAGCTTTAGAGAGATCTAAAAGCTGCTGGGATCTTATCTGACTAAATGAAGGGGAAACTGTTTTCCTCTTCTCAGTATCTCTGCCTTGCAAGTTCAGGAAACATCTCTCCAGGGACAGAGACCTTATAATAAATTCACAAAGTGTGCATAGTTAGAAAGAGCAGCTCCTCAGAGAGCTCTTCATTCTCTCACCTTCCTCACACTGAAAGCATTTGCCAATTCTGCTCCCTTCTCAGACATTTTTGGAAGTACTTTAATCTCTTTTGTTCTGGTCATCAGTCTGCCTGTGGGGAGAGAATCTCAGTAAGAAACCAAGCCTGTCAGGTTCTTTAAAGATGCCACTCTGGGCTATGCAAAAGTGAGAAGAAAGGAAGCCTAATTTCAAAACGAGTACATAACATCGTGAATAAAATCTCTCAAGAAATCCACCCCAGTTAAAATACTGGGTTTAGTTATGTACAGTTAATGTTCTTATCCCATTTGTAAACCTTATACCCCTTGTTTACTCCAATGGTTATTAGTAATGTTAATTACTTACCAGTTTCTGAAGTGCTTTAAAGGTTTTTATAAGACATTCCTCTAGCCCTTTCCCTTACTTCCCTGCTACTGTGTAACAGAGCTACTCCCATGGGGGCTGGGTCAGATTAACAAAAGCAACCCATTAGAAAGGTATGCCACAGAAGGATGTAACTCCCATGGACACTGTGCCACACTAGAACAAAGAAAGTCCCAGGAAGCTGTGCAACCAAGTAATACGCAAACTAAGGCACCAGGACACCAAAACAACGAGCTAACAGAGGAATAAAAGGACAAAGAAACATATTCTAGCAAGCTATGATGAAAGATCATCTCCCTGCATCACCTAAGCCTGCTTAGAAACCATCTTCCTGCATCACCATGACCTAAAGAAGACTGGAAAGGACTGACCCCCCTAGACAATGAGCCAGAACAACAGGCCTCCTGGCTACTCTCAGGAGGATGGAAGCCCCAGCTCTGCAGAGTGTGCTGCAAAGCTGAATTGTGCCTCCTCCTTGGAGCTTCCAGTGTGGAAACAGCCATAGTGCAAGCAACCCCTCAGGCCCACCCCCACCCCATGAGCTGAATCCTAATAAAGGCATCAAACAGGAGTCTTGTCTCCTGGCTAATTTCTTTCACATAACCCACATTTATTTTTAGTGAGCACAGTAGGTAAACAACAAGCTGGAGAGCTATAGCGTTTAGAAGAACAGCAGTAACTTCTTTTAGTTAGAAAATTCTATTCTTAGAATAGAACTGTTTTTCTACAATATTTCTCAACACAGAAAATCCCAGGGTAAATACGAAGCCTCAGAGAAGCCAAACTCTGAGACACTATACATTTTTCAGTCCCTTTCTCACTGCTTTTGTAACACATGGTCCTGTTTCCATTGATTTTGGATGGTGTTAACAGTGAGACTTTTCTCTGAAAGCTTGATTACTTATGGACATTCTCTGGGCAGTTGCTTGGGGTTATGTCGTGGTTTTAAAGCATTAGCTAAAAAAAATCACTAAAAAACTTATTAATTTCTTGCTGTGAGATATGGATTAGAACAAGAGCAAAACAGGCTTAAAACTTAAAAGGAACAAAGGAAATTTATTAACAAAACTACAAGAATAAGAAACCAGAATAAAACTTCCCAGAAACCCTTTTTTCCCTACTACCCAACCATTCTCCTTGTTCACATGACAACATAGAGACAAAAGAAAAAAAAATCCTGGTGGTTAAAACAGTCCCAACTCTGCTATAGTCTCTTCATCAGTCTTTGTAGAGAAAAAGAAGTTCTCTTCTGCCAATTTATGGAGTTTTTCACAAGAAAACCATTCTCTCATGGCTTTCTGTTTTTCTGATGCCAGCTGCCCGGAAAACTCTGTCATCAGTTCTCTCCTCCCATTTCACACCACTCTGAGGTGTGTTACGGGTCATAAGTCCAGATGGGGTGTCATTTTAAGGATGAGTTATTCAAAGGCAGAAGTTCTCTTCATCTATCTCTGTGATCATCTCTGGAAACAGAAGTTTTCTCTTTGCCTCTGAAGGCCCACAAATGTTCAAAACTATCACTTCTCTTTTTCTATTCCAGCATTTTATAGGATCACAAGTTCACCATTTGCTTAGATCTACACTTTGAAATACTCCATTCCCCCCCAAATACTCTTTCATGAATTAAAGGAGTTTTTTCAGAACATTATTGTCCATCTCCATAGTTTTAGCAAAAGAGTATTCCAGCTTATTAAAGCATCTCCTTATTTCTCTCCCCCATCTGAAGCTTAATTCTTTTCTTCACTGTGTTTGATAGTTGATGTTGTGTCTTTACCTGTTGATCACTCTCTCTCTTCCCCTCTCTCTGGAAAAAAAAAAGGATTAATCTGCAAGTCTCACCTGTGTAGTGAAAGGGTTAAAATCTTGTTCAAGCCGCAACAGTTGTTCATGGTGCCAGGTTTTAGCTTAGCGGTGCTCAGAGCCAGGAGTCTCTTGAGAAAAGCTTCAGCCACTCTGGAGGCTTCCCGAGAGGCTGCAGCAGAACCCGGCCTGGCCTGGGCCCGGGAGAAGCCCCGCAGGCCCCATCTCCTGGCTCAGTAGCTTTGGCAGGCCCAGCCCAGCCTCCCACCCAGGCCGCATGGCCAGGGGAAGGGAAGAGAGGGGAGCCAGCTGGAGTTCTGCTATCTTTCATACCCAGAAACAAAGAGACAAAGAAATTCCCAGGCTTAGGTCTTAAGGTGGTGTTCACAGGTTGATCTCACTTTTCAGTGGTCAGAACTATTGTCAATTCTCAGAAATGGCCAGTTATTGGCCAGGAGAAAAAACTCCCATCAGCCTCCAGCAGCCTAAACTTAGGTGTTTCTCTTTGTTTCTTAAATGCTAATCCATCACAGGTTAGTGATTTCTCAGCAGTGGATGTGCACGCAGAGACAAGAGGCTGTGGTAAGACCTTTTGTAACAGCAGTGTTTCCGCAGCAGAGTTTCTCTCTCCCTCCACCAGCCACATGCCAAAAATGAGCATATTTTATTGCTCTTTCCCTGTGATAGAACTACTATTCTGCTATGAGGACTTGGAAAGGCATCTGTATCTTCTGTGTCCTTGCAACCAGAGTGCTTACTGGTGTGCACCTGGACCTTACTTGCGCTCCTTTTCTCCACAGATAACACTCAAATAGTTTGATCCCTTACAACAAATGACAATATTTAACTCTTTAACCTTGTTACCAAGTTCTTTTCTTGTTACTTTTAACTTTACTTCTTGCAGCAGTCCCTCTAATATTCTGACACATTTAAGCATTTTTGTTATCTTACTCTTTTCCCCATAAGCATCAAAACTATTTGTCTGATTTTTAAGTGTTTAATGCTTCACTGCTCCCTGTTGGGAAAAGGAAGAAAAGGAAAGGCTGAGCAAGTGTGTTTCAAAGACAGCAGCTTTAGAGAGGACTGCAACTATTTATTACTCAGATACATTTTTAAATGTTTTGTTGATACAATGGAGCTATAAGTTGATAAATTTTTAGTTCTAAGAGAAAAAATTCCTTTTGCTATGAAAATTTCTGCTGATAGTTTAAGTCATTAAAGAAAGAAAATACTTCAGAAGGGAAAAGGCAAGTATTCAAATAGCAGCTACCAACAAACACTTGGGTTTTTTCAGGTAAATCTGACTTCAGACTGAAGCAAAAGTCAAGATAAAAAAACAGCTTATACAGATACTGAGATCCTGACCCTCACCAAAGGAGTAACTGTAGGCAAGTCAACCTGTGTCTCCATTTGGTCATCTGTAAAAATAAAATACAGCTCCCCATATAACCCATGTGCTACAGGAGTTATCTCAGCATCAGGAAGACATGGCAAACAAAGGGAACAGTTAATTTGAGCCACCAGTTACAAACTGTGAAAGAAAGTGCCAGACTGACTGAATTGCTCCTGATGACATGCACCTCTGGAGATCACCAAGATTGACTTCTGGCTTGAAGCTGTGTCAGCTGGAGCAGGCAGTACAAGTCTATGTCTAGTTGAGTGTTAAACATCTTCCACGAACAGAGACTCCACAAATTCTCTACATCATTTGCCCTGAAGTTTCATTACTCTTGAAGGAAGACAGCATTTGCTATGTTAAATGCCGTTTACTGTTGTAATTTATGCCCACTACCTCTGATCCTCTCCCTGGATATCACAGAGAGGAGTCTCTTTCACACTGGGGAACTCAGCACATATGCATCTCAATGGGATGTATCTTACCAGCACTGAGCAGAGAAGATGATCCCTGCTGGCCTGCTGAAAATGCAGTCTTCATTCTTGTTGTCTCAGCCTGCACTTCCTGAAAATGCTTGTTTATCCAGGGCACTCCACTCGTGATCTCTCCACATCACCCTCACACCAGCAAAATAATAACCCTGCAAATGTATTCAGAACTCTAATTCCTCTCATTTCCTTCCCACAGCATGTACCTCAGTGTACAGACATGTCAGGGAATGTGACCATGGACTTACTCCTGGCTTTGCATATTGTCAAAGCTTGAGTGTGCAGCCCTTGATCAGGATCAAGAGCTTGAGTGGATCAAGATCCTTGCAGGTCTTGAGCAGAATACGCTCAGTTGGAAGGGACCCACAGGGATCACTGAGTCCAACTCCCGGCCCTGCATAGAACTCTCCCCAAAAATCACACCCTGTGCCTGAGAGCATTGTCCAATTGCTTCTTGAGCTCTGTCAGGCTGGGGCTGTGACCACTTCCCTCAGAAAGCCTCTTCCAGTGCCCAAATACCCTTGGGGTTGTAATAGATGTTGATATAATTGTTGGTATAATTCGCGTTTTATTGTACACATATAAAATCAAGTATAAAAACATGTTTTATGTAAAAAAACATAAGCAACTTGAGATTGCAAAAGCAGCTGTGGGAAAACCAGGAATTTGCAAGAAAATGACCCAGCAATTAAGATAACACAGAGAAGAGGTGGGTCCACCTAGCCTGACCAGCCTACTAAGAACCTGGTGATTAATGCCTGATACCAACCTGATCTGATTCTCCAGGACCATACATCTCAATACCCAGTTCCCATGAAACTATTTAGACTCTCCCTCCTTCCTCAGAAAATTCATTACCAAACTAACAGAAAAAAATACGAATATGTAACAACACAAAAAAAAGAAAGAAACTGAAGCTGCATAGCCTCAAGCTGAAAAAACTGTATAAAACACAGCTCTCCAAAAGACAGTTTGTGAACTTGGGGGAATCAGTGTGACAGAGGCTGATTCAGAGCTCACCCAGCCACAATCCCGGGCTAAATGCTGACCGTGACTGTGGCTGTTCCAAAATTCGATTTTGAAAATTTTTCAGTAAAATTGTTATTGATAAATTTGGCTGAATTTCATTTATAACAGGGTAAAAAACCTTTTCCTAATATCCAACCTAAACCTCCCCTGACACAACTTCTGCTCATTCTCTCAGCTCCTGCCACTGGACACAATAAAGAAGAAATCAGTGCCTGCCCCTCCTCTTCCCCTCATGAAGAAGCTGCAGGCTGCAACGAAGTCTCCCTTCAGTCTCCTCTTCCCCTTCCTCTTCCTCAGCCACTCCTCATATAGTTTCACCTCCTGGTCCTTCACCAACCTCACTGCACTTCTTTTGACACTGTCTAACAGTTTAATATCATATACTGCCCCAAACTGCCCCAGGACTTGAGGCAGGGCCATCCCAGTAGAGAGAAAAGCAGGACAACCTTCCTTGCCTGGCTGGTGATGCTGAGCCTGGTGCCCCCCACAACAGGGATGTCCCTTCTGGTTGCCAGGACACTACTGACTCTGATCCAGCTTGCTATCAACCAGGACCCCCAGGTTTCTTTTTATTCCCCAGTCAGTCTCTACATACAGGGTTACATAATCCCCAGTGTCGAATCCAGCATTTTTCCTTATTGAACTCCATATATAGTTGCTGATTGCCCAGTTCTCTAATTTGCTGAGGGTCTTTCTGCAGGGCTTCCCTGCTCCTGAGGGAGTCAACAGATTCTCCCAGTTTTGCATCATATGTGATCTTGCTTAGTACCCCTTCTAGTCTTGTGTCCAAGTCATTTATGATGTTGAAGAAATGCCCAAACTAAGCAGCCATGAAAGCTGGACTCAAGATCAAACACTGAATCCAATAAATAAGCTGTCCTTGCTGGACAAGGAACACCTTCCACTAAACTAGACAAAGAAAACCTGATAATAATGTTATAAATGAAATTCAGCCAAATTTTATCAATAACAATTTTATTGAAAAGTTTGCAAAATCAAATTTTGGAAACAACCACAATCACAGCGTAGAGCCTGGGATCGGCGCTGAGTGAACTATGAATCCGTTTCTGTTGCACTGATTCCCCCAAGTTCACAAACTGTCTTTTGGAGAGCTGTGTTTTATATGGTTTTTTCAGCTTGAGGCTATGCAGCTTCAGTTTCTTTTTTCTTGTGTTGTTACATATTCGTATTTTTTCTGTTAGTTTGTTAATGAATTTTCTGAGAAAGGAGGGAGAGTCTGAGTATTTTTATGGGAACTGGGTATTGAGATGTATGGTCCTGGAGAATCAGATCAGGTTGGCATCAGGTGTTAATCACCAGGTCCTTAGAACGCTTATCTTGCTTAGGTGGACCCACCTCTTCTCTGTGTTATCTTAATTGCTGGGTCATTTTCTTGCAAATTCCTGGTTTTCCCCACAGCTGCTTTTGCAATCTCAAGTTGCTTATGTTTTTTTACATAAAACATGTTTTTATACTTGATTTTATATGTTTACAATAAAACGCGAATTATACCAACATATATTATAATGGTATGACCTGCCTGTCATGACAGTTATGTATCTGAATTTACTTTGTGAACCCTTTTTTCTGGGAACAGGCTGCTGACAGGTGGCTTCCATTAACACCAACAAGGCAGGGATTCTTCCCACTGCTTGAAAAACCTGTCCTTTTCTGCAGAAGTGAGAGGATTGTAATTCGGATCAGAGGTTCTGGAATTGGTTAGTACTCAGTATGAAACAAATTTTACTTGCCAACTCATAATCCTGAATCCTGAGTGTGTGTTTGTGTAATCTGGTTGTCTCATGGTGAATGAATAGCTTAAATCAGAAGATATTAAATGCAGGGTGCCAGACAAGCACAATTGGTTCTGCCAATTTCCCAAAAGTGGATTGAAAAGCTTCCCTGGCACTTCTTTATCTATGTGTTTATGCAGTGGTGATTTCATTTTATTGTTTTTTTTGATTAATGCCCCTTCTGCTCACACCATGCTGGGTCCTTTGCTCAGTCCTAGTCCTGTACTGGTCCTTCAAACCTGTTCCTTCATTTTGTCAGGTGATTCTTAATCACTGTTTCCACTCCTACCCCATCACTCTTAGTTTTAGCTCTCCTCTCCAGGTTGTCCAGTGTTATAAATAAATCAGTCAAATTTTATTAATTAGGATTTTATTGAAAAATCTGTAAAATCGAATTTTGGAACAGCCAGAAATCAAGGTCAGCATCGAGCCCAGGGTCAGTGCTGGGTGAACTCTGAATTAGTCTCTGCCACACTGATTCCCCCAAGTTCACAAACTGTCTATCGGAGTGCCGAGTTTTATACAGTTTTTTCAGCTTGAGGCTATGCAGTCTCAGTTTTTTTCCTCCACAATGTGTTGTTCCATATTCATATTTTTACTGTTTAACTGCTGATAACTTTTCTAAGAAGTTTGAGTGGTTTTTCAGGAACCAGGCTTTTGAGATGTAGAATTGTGCTGAGTTTTTCCCAGAAGGAGAGGGGGTCTGAGTAGTTTTTTCTGGAAACCGATACTGAGATGCATGGCTGACTGGATCGGTATCAGGTGCTGACTGCCAAATTGTTGGTGGGTCATCTTATCTGGGTGGATCCATCTCTTTTCTTGGTGCTCCCTTTGTTGTCTTGCAAGAAGTCCTGAGTTCCCAGTCGCCATTGTTGCAATCCCAAATTGCTTGTGTCATGTTTTACATAAAACATGCTTTTATACTTGATTTTATATGTGTATAATAAAACGCAAATTATACCAACATATATTACAGCCAGACTGATGGCTGCTTTTGCTCCACTTGGTCAGGATGATTGCCTTTTAAGCAGTCCAGATCCTCAAAGAGAGTCACATGGACACAGAAGCCAAACCCTGCTGCTGACATCAGCAGGACAAACACAGGTATGGGTCATTCACTTAAGAGCTGGACTTGGTGATTCTTCTGGATTCCCTTCTAACTCAGGCTATTCTGTGATTTGTGATCTCAACTGTGGACCAGATCCACCCAGTCCTCTTCAGACTCTCCTCCTCCTCCTCACCAGCAGTATTAAGGAAAGCACTCATGGTGGCCTTTACTCTTCACTGGTAGAGAATATCCCAACACTACCACTCACCATTTTCTCTTGCCACATGGTTAAGGTCCAGCTGGTTCAAGTATTTCCCTGTGCAAAGCTCTCATCCAGGGAGATGCCTTGGCACTGAACCTCCTCTCATGGCTGCAGATCTGCACGTGGAGCACGGGTTGCTCCCCCAGGGCCAGAAGTTACCAGCTTCTAACTTTCATCATCACTTTGTTGACTTTGTTGAAACATCGTCATGAGTTTCCACTTTCCAACCTTTGTAAACAGAGACTCCACATGTTCTCCTGCTGCAGTTAAAGGTTCAGGGTTTGTTCTCCTGCTGTAGTTGAAGGTTCAGGGTTTGGAAGCTGCAGCATCTCTGGGCAATCTGTGCCAATGTCTCACTTGACCCTCCTTGCTCAAGACTCAAGGTCTGCAAGCTCAGAGCCCTGTTGGATCAGGAGCAGCTGGGAGAGCTGACTAGAGGTTGCTGCTAGCAGACATGGGCTCATGTAGCTGTCCTCACTGACATCCTAATGCTCCTCCAAGAGTTTCCAGAACTCCCCTGCCATCTCATAAGAAGTTCCTGGAAGACCAAGAAAGTCTCAGAGGTGTCCTAGTTTAGGGCAAATTAGGAAGGAAAACTCCAAATGGGGGTTTCCCCAGGGAAATTACCCCTCCCCACTAACTGGTCCGGGAAAGGAAAAAAATTCCTTGGAGAGAAGTGGAAAAAGCTGTTTATTTAACAGAAATTGAATACTATTAAATAATAAAACCTCTTGCTGTTCGATGGGATGGCAAATCCCGGAAGAAAAGTCCTTTTCATGTGGTGTAGGTCAGCTTGCTCAGGTTCTTATCAGTCCCTCTGGCGCTGGAAAGTGCCGAGGCCCAGGTCCCGGTGGGCCACAGGCGTGAGCTCCCGGGGTTTGGCTGGGTGTTCAGTCCAGAGCAGGCTTGCACAGATCCAAGAAAAAAGGGAAAAAACAAAGGTCCAGGGACCTCCTCTGCCTCAGCTAGCTAAAGCTAACTAAAAGCCAGAGAGAAGCTCTGTCCTGCTGTCTGTCCGTGCTGCAGATACCGCCGTCCAGGAGCGGGATGTGTGGGAGTGATGTTTTTCCTTAACACAAACTGCGAGCTTCTTCTTCCCCCCACTCTCGCTTTCAGAGCCAGTCTTAAAGGTGCAGAACTTAATATGTAACATAAATCAGACGACTGGGGATACCAGTATTATAAAGTCACCCCAGGACAGAGGAGAGTGGAGATACTGCTGTGTCATAGGCTGTGTCTGGCAAACAGGAAAAGACTGCAGACTTTTCAAGTGCTAGGTGCAGTACAGTTTTACAATTTTTACTTTTACTTTTTATGTCAACTACTGAAGCTATTGGTTGACATAAGCAAAATTATAGACATCATAAGAAAGCTGTAAAACTACCTGACATTGGAATTATGGATTCCAGCATTTTACAAGGACTTTTTCTATGAAAAACAAAAATCCTAGGAAAAAAATCGTTACCAAACGAGTAAGGAGACTGACACTCCCTTTTGACCAGAGGATCACCATAGCAGAGATAGTCATGAAACAACAGTCCTGTTTTGTATCTGTCTCTAGCTATCTTCTGATTATGACAGATATTCAGAGCCCAGCTGCCAAGACAAGGCTCACAAATGCCTTATGTTCTTGGTGAAGGATGTCACTCTCCTGGGTGCAAAGGTTGCTTGAGCTGGGGACAATGCAGCTCTTTTGTCTCTGTTAAATCTGCTTAGTATTCTCTTGATACCTATGAAGCACTCAAGTGGAAAATACCCCAGGGAATGCACTGCAGGACCCCTGTGTTGCAGGTCCGGCAAGCACCACAACCCTTCAGTGCACAGACAGAGACACAGGGGCTCCCTGATGTCCTGCCCTTTTCTTACAATGCCCAAATGCAGAAACACAGCATGTGATTTTTCACTGCTGGTGTTGCAGAGCTTTGGAGATCTGATTGCTGATGCTGCTCTGCATCCTATCCTAAATCCTACTGGAGTGAAGCATGCTGGAATCCAAATTTAATTTGGGGGAAAAAAAACAATCACTGTGAGATATCCTTCAACTCCAATATTTTCAGGCTACTTTCCTCTTCTGAAATGTCATTTGTTTCTCTGACGGTTGCTATCTCCAAGCAGCTCATGTGGCTTAAATCACGTAGCAACTCTACCTGCCCAGTTTGCTCTCCCTGGTAGTATCAGGCATTGAAGCCCCTAGACTGGCAGATGGGGACTCTCCGAGAAGCAAAAACATGTTGTACAAACCAGAACTGCAGCTCCCTCACTTTCCTGTTAGTCTGCAACGTCATGCAGAAGCCTTAAAGGTGCAAATGCCTTGCAGGCACAGATATGCTGTATTTATGGGGTTTGTATCAACACACAACACTGAATCTTAAAAATCCAGTCAGTTCTTTCCTAACTGAACTAATCGGGCAACATGGGATCTACTATTGGAGTCTCAGTAAATATGCTGCATCAAAATTAATACTAAAAAACATTCACTTTAAGTATTTTCTGATGGAAATTCATGGAGTGTTTGTATTTAGTTATTTTGTGCTCCACCATCTTTGTGATGAACTGCTGTGTCCAATGAAAGCCACTGCATCTGTGAGTATCAAGGCAGTGCAGAGCTCATGTTCATGTTCATGTTCAGAGAAAATAAAATAAAATAAAATAAAATAAAATAAAATAAAATCTAGCCTTATTCTAACAACAATGACCTTATCATGTCGTTAGATGCTTGTTCTGTTGCCTTGTTCTTACAGATATAAAAGCTTTCCATCTGAGTTGACAACTTTGCAGATGGTTGGAGCTCTGAATCTTTGTCATTCACCGAACAGCATTTATTAAAATTCATAATACTTGCATTTGCTTCCAGATCCATGCTATTTAACAGAGTAGTGCAAGTTTACAGTCATTAGACATTGCTAAATGCAGCATTTACTGCCAAAAAAACCTATCTGTTGATAACAAGACTTTAGGACTCTTAGACCAACCATAAAAATCAAATAGAGACAATGTTTTAAATTAAACAGAAAACAGTCAAAGACATTTTACTTCATAGTCTTATTAATATGTATAATGCATTAGGAAATCCATTTTATTTGCCTTCAACATTTTCCCAGCTGAACAAGAAGCTTTTTAAAAAAAAACAATTGCCACTTTGAATCTCCTTTGCTGCATGCATGTTGTACCTGAGCCAATCCTTAAGCAAAACTCTTTATCACTGGCAGACAGACACATTAAAAAATTAATAATGACTGCTTAATTTTTCAGAACTTGTAATCCTCTTGCTATGTAATTTTGAATGCAAGGTAAGGAAGAAGAGAAGACCTGGGGTTTGAAAACTTTCATAAAATCCACCAGGTTTTGGTGCTCGCTTTTTCCCCTTTCACTTAAAGATAACATTGTCTTTTCAATGTTAGCCCTGTCAAAACAAAGAGAAATATTCAAAGCTATTTCATATGGCTATTTGTCATTACAAGGTTTGGATACAATTCAAAAGTAGTCATGTTTGAACCTGGATTTAACATTTCTGATGTTCCTCTACATGCTCATTTAACAAGTCTCCACATACAGTAAGGGCAGTTTAATCTCCTTCTTACTAAACCAAGTCTCAGAAAACCAAGGCCCAGCAGCAGGAGTCATGAAAGTGCACACATGGCTTTTACAGGGAGCTGACTAGTGGACAGTATGGAAAAGAGTTCAGTCAAAAATTGCTTCAGGATGCAGGTATTAGGAAAAGGCAGCAGAGGAATACAGCTCATTGGGCTCACAAAACAGAGTGAGGCGTCTAGGCTTGAACAGGAATCTTTCTCCAACATGTTGGTTTCTAAAATATTTATTGTGGACAAGGTTTCTGATTGCTGGTAATCAACATGCATTTTCATACTGGTCATACCTAGGTGAAGCTCCTGCAAGAAAAAGGGACTGGGCAGGAAAAATGGGATTCCAACTCCACACAGCTCTAAAAGCCAAAACAGAAGATTTTTTTATGTGACTAATTTCTTTATTGCTTTCTGCTACCCATTCTCTCTTTTGTTGAATCCTCCCTTCTTCTTTTTCTGTCATTGGGCCTGGATTCCTGTTCTTTCACAACAGGTTGCATCATTTTATTAGAAAGAATATTAAGACAAGTGTTTTCCTATGAGGAGACTCAAAAACGAACCTGGTTGCCTGTACAGAAAACTCATCTGGATAAGGCCCAAAGGAACTTCACCCAGGTTAATTATTCACTTTGTTGACCCAGGCTGCCTTTCTTGTCAAAACACACCCAGTCTGAGTTTTTTCCAAGTCCCAAACTGCTTTACTCCTGTCTACAGAAGGATGTTTTCAATAAGAATGAAAAAGCCTGAAACTCAACATGTTAAACCAATGCTGGTATTTATTATTCACATGATACCAGCACTTTAGAGGTATAAACCACCTCTATTCCCACAATTTGATCAGTCTGAGAGTTTCAGTATGTTCCCCATGACTGTAACAAAGCTGAACTGATTTTTGCTTCAGCTGGTTTAAATAAGATCATAAGATCCCTGATGACTACTGACCTAGTTAGCTGCAAGTCAAATATTAGCACAGCTATAAAACTCATAAAAATACAGTCTGCTATCCAATCTGTAATATGTGCATTTTTTTATATATAATTTGCGTGTATAGTGCACAAAGCACAATGCATAAAACTTGAGCAACTGAAGGATTGCCACAAAGACAGAGAGCTCAGGGCTGTTTGCAAAAGGACAAAGGGGGTGCCAGGAGAGAGACAAATCCACTCAGAGGAGATGAGCCACTAATGGTTCAGTGATCAGCACACGATACTGGTTGACCATGCATCTTAATGTTGGTCTCCCGAAAGAAAAAAAACAAACCAAAAACCACTCAGACTCCATCCCCTTCTGGGAAAATCTCAGAAAAATTCTACATCTCAAGGACTGCTTCCCGAAAATCCACTCAGACCTAATCTCCTTCCCAGAAACCTCTTCAGCAGTTTGTTGAGAATTCATGCTGTAAATATTGGCTTTTCACAATTATTCTGATAAATATAGATATTATATGCTTTCACTATATTCTTTTTTCTCTTAGCAAGTTATAGGTTTAGATAGGAATGCTGAATGGTAAGGATAGGTTTCATCTGGACAAGGCAAGATAAACAAGCAAGACAATGGGAAGATCAAGCTGTGGAAAACAGGCTATGGAGAACAAATGGTTATCAAAAAGTACCAGGACGCTGGCAGGGGGGGAAGATATGAAGACCAGCTACC